>NC_133649.1:280316832-281516832 GCF_009905375.1 Apium graveolens
GATGGCTTCAAGTCTGGCAACTGGAGCAAATGTCTCATCAAAATCTATTCCTCTTGTTAAGAATATCCTTTAGCACCAATTGGCTTTATTCCTTATGACAATGCCATTTTCATCCATCTTGTTTCTGAATACCCATTTGGTGTCAATAGAACTCTTGTTCTTTAGCTTGGGTACCAGCTTCCATACTTTGTTTCTCTCAAATTGGTTTAGCTCTTCTTGCATTGCTAAAATCCAATCTGGATCCAATAGGGCTTCTTCCACTCTCTTAGGTTCCTCTGTGATAGAAAACTACTATACAGACATTCATCTTGAGTAGCCCTTCTAGTTTGCACTTTAGATGTAGCATCACCAATGATCAATTCAAAAGGGTGATTCTTGGTCCATTTCCTTTGAAGTGGTAGATTAGCTCTAGATGAGGTTGCCTCGGTATTGTCATGATGTGAGATAGAATGTTGATTGGTTGAAACTCCCCCTGAGTTGCTGATCCTTTGAAAGGAATTGGGAGTTCTAGTGAAATGATTATCCATTGACAGACTGTGATCAACGGATGCTTCATTATGAACTTCAACGGATGATGCACTTTGTCTTTCAATGGATGTTGCATTGCTTCTATCAACGGAAGCTGAATTATGACTTTCAACGGATGCAGCATTCTGTGTATTGTCCAAAAGCAGATTTTGAATTCTTTTCGAGGTGCCTTCTCCATCATTCTCATCTTTACTATCATCACAATATATCTCAATGTTGTCAAATTTGATTCCTTCATGATGTCCCTCATCTTTTAGTCCATCAATCTTTTTATCATCAAACACAACATGCACAGATTCCATGACAATGTTGGTTCTTAGATTGTAGACCCTATATGATTTTCCAGCAGAATAACCAACAAATATTTCTTCATCAGCCTTTGCATCAAATTTCCCTTTGTGATCAGTTGATTCCTTAGAATGTAGCATTTGCAACCAAAGACATGAAGAAAGTTTAAAGTTGGTTTTCTTCTCTTGAACAATTGATAGGGAGTCATGCCTTTTGCCTGATTGATTAGAGAAATATTCTGAGTGTAACATGCACAGTTAACAGCCTTAGCCCAAAAGTATGTTGGGAGTTTTGACTCTTCAAGCATTGTTCTAGCAGCTTCAATTAGTGATATGTTCTTCCTTTCCACCACACCATTCTGTTGTGGAGTCCTTGGAGCTGAGAACTCATGCATGATCCCTTTTTCTTCACAGAACAACTTCATGGTTGAATTCTTGAACTCAGTTCTATTGTCACTCCTGATATTCCTTACTTTGAAATCCGGATGATTGTTGACTTGCTTGATATGATTGATAATGATTTCACTAGCTTCATCCTTTGATCCAAGAAAATAAACCCATAAAAACTTTGAGAAACCATCTACAATCACTAGGCAATATCTTTTCCTTGAAATTGACAATACATTGACTGGTCCAAAAAGATCCATGTGTAGCAGTTGTAATGGTTCATCAATTGTTGATTCAAGCTTCTTACTGAATGATGCTTTCTTTTGCTTTCCTTTCTGACAAGCATCACACAGTCCATCCCTTGTGAATTCCACCAGAGGCATTCCTCTAACTAAGTCCTTTTTGACTAGATCATTCATTATCTTGAAATTCAAATGGGACAGCCTCTTGTGCCATAGCCAACTTTCATCTGGACTTGCTTTGCTGAGAAGACAAGTAATTGATTCTGAATCTGTAGAGTTGAAGTCAGCTAAGTACACATTTCCTTTTCTAACTCCAGTTAGAACCACTTTGTTGTCCTTCTTACTTGTGACAACACAGGATTCAGAATTGAAGGAAACAGTATTCCCTCTGTCACATAGTTGACTGATGCTCAATAGATTGTGTTTGAGACCATCAACTAATGCAACTTCATCAATGATGACATTTTCTTTTGAAATCAAGCCATATCCCATAGTGAACCCTTTGTTGTCAACTCCAAAGGTTATGCTAGGGCCAGCTCTCGCCTTGAACTCTGTGAGCAGGGTGAAATCTCCTGTCATGTGCCTTGAACAGCCACTGTCCAAGTACCATAGATTCCTTCTTTTTCCCTGCACACGACAAAATCAATCAAGTTGATTTTGGTACCCAAGTTTCCTTGGGTCCAGCCTTGTTAGTCTTTTTCCTAGACTTCATTCCTCCTGCGTCTTTTGACTTAGGTAACTTTGGGTCAACCTTGGTCTCAGATGTAGTTGGTTGAAGTGTAGGGTTAGTCACAGAATCATTTAGCACATTTGGTTGAATTTGATAAGGCATAGATTGTGCAAACATATTATTCCATATAGGCATGTTGTATGGCATTTGAGGCATACTGAATGCAGTAAAATAAGGATTATTAACATATGACATGTTTGCAAAATGTGCATGAGGATTCTGATGAGACATAACAGGCATAGCATGCAGAGGTGACATAGACATGTTAGGCATGGAAGGAGTTAAAGGCATGAGAGCATTCTTAACAGATTTGCAGTTATCAGATAAATGATTAACACTTTTATAATGCACACAGCTTTTTCTAGTAGCATACTTATCAGGTGTGTAATTGTTATGTTTGTTAATCCCTACCTTCCCATTTCTATTAGATTTTCTTTTAGTTTCCTTTTTATCCTCAACCAACATAAGCCTATTTTTTAACTAATCTAAAGTCATGTGTCCTATATTCACCTTACTGGCATCTTTGGATGTGCTAGCTCCTTCTTTGACAAAGTTCTTGGAAGTTGAACCAAACTTCTTATTGAGATTTTTCTTTTTAGAATCACTTGCCTGTTTTAATTGATAAGCCTTCAACGGATGCTCTTTTTCTTCCTTCAATGAATAACTTTCATCATCCGTTGATTCCACATTCATTGACAATCCATCAATTAATTCAACTTCCTTTTTGGTTTTCTTCCAGGCATTCTCACAGAGTGATTCAATTCCCTGAACCTTGACAATTTGAGCACTAACATCCCTAAATGTTTTCCAGGCCTTGATTACCTCTTGCTCACGTTCTAATTGTTTAGAAAGAATTTCTACTTTCTTAACAGATTCTTCTAGTTCACTCTCAACAGTCAAGCATTTGATTTTAATCTTTTCAAGCTCAATTACCTTACCCTCTAACACAGCATTCCTATCACTTAAAAACACATTATTCTCTTTGATTCTTGTGTTTTCTTTAGCTAGTGATTTAAGGGAAACACGCAAATGATATAATTCATTGGACATATCATTTATGGCTTCATTGCATTCAATATTAGAAAGCTGAGAGAGGTCAGTAGTAATTACCTGGTTACTTGATGAACTAGTTTCATTTTCATCAGAATTAGCCATCAGGGCTAGGTTGACATATTCCATATCATCATCTTCATTGGCTCCATCTGTTGCCCATCATCTTGAGTCAGAAAAGCTCTTTCCTTTTGTTTGAGCAAATCAAAATATTTCTTTTTGTAATCAACTTGCTCAAATTTCTTCTTATCAGAGGATGGCTTTCTGCACTCATTTTCAAAGTGTCCACTTATGCCACAGTTATAACATTTGAACTTAGAATTGTCCACCATGTTTTTGTTTGACTTAATGAATTTTGCATTTTTCTTGAATTTCATCTTTGCAAACCTCCTGGACAGAAAAGCCAGATGTTCATCAACATCATCAGAGTCATCTTGACTGGAATTGTCTTCAACCTCAGCTACTTGCTCTTTTCCCTTGCTAGATTCTGATTTGCTTGTGCCACTTTTAAGACTTGGCATTGTCTTTTCTTCATTCCTGACTTCAATCTTCTCATTGTCAGCTACAAGTGCAATTGATCCACCTTTTCTTTTTTCCTTTTCCAACAGCTCATCTTGCTCCATCTCAAGTTCATAGGTCTTTAAAATTCCATATAATCTTTCAAGTGTGAAGTCCTTATAATCTTGAGAATTTCTTAGAGAAACAGTCATAGGCTTCCATTCCTTTGGTAGAGACCTGTTAGGTCCCAATTTGTTTGTAGAAGGGGGGTTGAATGCAAACAATACCGTTTAATCGAATAAAATGCGGAATAAAATTGTGAAACAAAATTCAAGTTAAATAAAACTTTTATTAAACTTGAAAGGTGTTACAACTACGATATCGGTTACAAGGGATTAATCTCAAATCAATTATTACAAATCTAGAATAAATTCGACATGAACTTTTTCTATTTTTATAATTAAAAGATCAAATGCTAAATGCGATTTGAGATTAAGTTCTAGGGATTTTAATCCGCTAGATTGATACACAAGAACAAGATAAATATTTCTAGTTGATTGGATTTAACTTTACAATCTAGAAATTTAATCTTGAAGAAAAGCAGATGAAAAATAAAATGTTATGCTTTTGTTTTCTGCTCCTTTTTCTCTTGTGTGTTCTATTTTCTGTTTGATTGGATTCTGTAAGTGTTGATCAATAAAAGTCTTCTGCTGCTTTTATCAAACACCAAACTGAAAAATGTACTGGCATGACAATCTCTTTGGCCAGCAAGACTTTCGGTATGACAATATTTACAACTAGCAAGACAATCAAAATGAACTAGCAAGACTTTCGGTATGACTATTGATTGTCATACCGATTGTCATATTAGTTCAAATAAATTGTCTTGCTGAATTAATAACAGATTTTAATCTAAACAGAAATTCTAATAAGACAATTAAATGTATTGGCATGACTTTCGGTATGACTATCAATTGTCATACCGATTGTCATACTAGTTCAAATGAATTGTCTTGTTTTGAATTTAAGCAGATTTTAAACCAATTAAAATCTTGTAAATCCTCAATATTAATTCTAAATTAATTAATCAATTTAATTCAATTAATCAATAAATTAATCTTTGCAGATATAATTTATTTTCTTAATTAAATTATATGACTTAATTAATTAATAGAGAATTAATGCTAACCCTGAGCAGCATCCATTCTTCTGACAATCTTCTGAAAATCACTGAGACTTATGAATCAATTCCGCCACTTCAATGCTGACACTCGATGTACTGTCTGGTTCATGAGTGACTAACTTCCGTGACGTTTCTTCATGTCTTGACTTTGATACTCTGATTAAATCCTTGTAATAAATGATACCCTGACGAGATCTCTGTCACTTGATTAAATCCACGATCTTGATTTATATCACTGAGGCATGATCAAATTCTTGAACTTCTTCCAGTGAATCTTCAAGTCTGCAGATGAACAATGTTTCTTTATCCTTTGACAGATGTTACTTTGTGAGATCTCTCTGATGATAGATCCACTATTTACTTATTACATTCTTATTTGAGTTGAGTTAAATCCTCGAATAAACGAATAGGCTATGACATATGCCTTTCAATCTCCCCCTATTTGCTTGTTAGACAATAACAACAAATACCTAGAGGATAACTCAACTAACAAATAAGAAAAAGATATAAACAGTAATGCAAAGTAAATAGCAGAAAAGTTCTGGATTATATTTAACATTTTCCAGATTCCAAATGAAATTTACAAGTGAATACAAGATAGATGTTCCTCTAGCCTGAACATATAACTACATTAGACTATCTTGATTCATAAAGCTCTAATCATATTACATTGAGTTTTGAGCTAATTGACTTCAGTTGTCTTCTCTTCTGACTTCACCTTCTTCTAAATCTTGAAGCAATTCATTGTCAAAGACACGATCCTTTTCTGAAGTGAAGCTTGCTGGTCTGACTGGTTGAACTCCAACTGACTTCAGCTTATTCTTGATCTGATTGTACCTTTTAATATTCTTTTCACAATAAGCTTGAATCAAATCAGCAGCTTGAGTCTTCAACATGGATGAATATCCAGCAGTTCTTAAATGATGTTCCATCCAGACCAGATGCTTAGCTGAGTAGTCTTTAAGAGATTGTACATCTAGCTGACAGATTTGAATACAATCAGACTTAAAGAATCTCACCTGATGAGGATTGTTGACCACTTGAGGACTAGCCCTGCTGGCAAACTCTTTAAGCCTTTCTCGAAGAACTTCATTCAATTCTGAGCTTCTTTTAACCTTGTTGAGAAGAACCCAATTCTCTGACAAAGAACTATTCTCGAATAGATGAAGTGACACCTTGAAAGATCCTTCACTCTAACAATATACAAAAATGCTCATCTCATTTAGGGATCTATCAAAAGCAGCTGTGATCCTTGAGACTTCAGTCTTGATAGCATTCATGTACATGTCATTGTTAGGATTTGAGATTTCCAGCTTGTCAAGAAGATGTAGGAACTGCCTATCATTGTTAGTGCTCAGCTGAGGCATATCAAGTACTCTCCTAGCTTCATCCCATTTTTCACCAATCTGCAGTCTGACATCTCTTCTCCTTTCTTGAGCCTTAATGTCATGAAGACGTTGCTTTTGAAGAGTTTCTGTTCTTTGAATGTCTTTCCTCATGTCAATGATCTGAGAGACCTTCTTGAGTTCAGCTTCTTTTCTTTTCATCTCTGACTGCTCTTTCTGAAATTCTTTCTCAAACAGAGGATCCACTTGAGCTTCTTCTTCCCATTCTCCAAAATCACTTTCCTCTTCAGCTTCAAATAAACCATCTTTATCTTCCTGAACTGGTTCAGTGGGAATGTCAAAAATATCAAAGTCATCCTGTTCTCCACTGTAGTAGACATCATCAGCCTTTCCTTTGTCTCCAGCAGAGGTATCTTTTTCCTTCCCCTTTCCACTACTCCCTTTCTTCTCCCCCTTAGTTGAGGGATCCTCTACTGATTTTCCCTTAGATCCTCCATGACCTCCATCACCTCCCGAGCCTGAGCCTCCACCAGACGGCCCTTCAAAGTAAGTCCTTTGTTCTTCATTGGGACAGTGAGAATTTTTGATCATGTAGTACAGGTGCTTCATCCCTTCATTCAGATGTTCCATACCTGTCTCTATCTTCAGAAATCTAGAGGAATCCAGTGAATGATTCATTTCAACCAAATCTTCAAGAGAAGTCATCCTTGTATGTAGAGAGCAGAAGTCAGAAATGTCATCAGCTGATAAAGTTGGAGTTTCCTGAATGGAATTGAGCTTTGGTGTGACAGTGTTCTTGAGATCTGAGATATCATTCCTTATGATTGCCAGCTGATTGTTGACAGAGGTGGAAGAAGAAGACCGTTCAACCACTTGTGCTTTGAATGCTTGAGCTTCAGCTTGGCTTTTAGCAAGTTCTTCTTTTAGAGCAGCAATTTGAGCTAACAGGTTTTGAGTATCTGTGTCTGTGTGTGCTCTCACCTGAATTTCACTCGTGTTTGGTTCACTCGCCTCACGTGCTTGTGTTTCTCTCAATATAATTGCTCGTGAGGAGTCTTCCTATTGCTGTTCTTCTGTACCTGCAGTTAAAATCACCCTAGCCTCTTCAAGAGAGGTCAGTAGTGGTGCAATGGGAATTCGCGAGTCCCGATCCTCAGTCAAACCTATCATTTCATGTGATATAGATGTCTGAATTGCTTCAGGGATAGATTGACCGAGTTGCCCTCCACTTTCTCCAGATAAATCTGCGAGTGGAGAATCCCTTGAGGGAGCCAGAGGTGTTTGATCTGGGAGGGGAGAAAATGACTCTATTAAGGGTGGCTGAGAGTCAGATTTTCCCTCAGAAGCATGTGACTGCTCTTCTGCCGTAACTATGGCAGGCACTGTAACCGACTCTACGTGCACTCCTCGTTCTGTGTCCTGAGTATGATCTGGGGAAGTGTATGGTTCCATTGTGAGTAATGGAATTGTGCTTGACTCAGTACAAGATGCCATGGCCCTATGGCGAATTTCAATAGATGCATCCTGTTGAGAGAATGCCTCTAGTAACTGTTCATTGGCCATTTCAAAGTCCATGTCCTGTTGGGAGGACAAGGATGGGCTTTCAGATGCCTCAGTATATGTTCTTCTTTTCATAGGAGGAGGCAGAGCTGAGGGTTCACTCATATTTAACAATGCACTACTTCCTAGTAATCTTCTGGGTAACATTTTAGACAGTGGGGGAGAGGTTGAGATAGAATGTGACTCTGTGTTTGGCTCTATGACCTGGGATTGAAGTTGTGGTTCTACAACTTCATGGTCAGCCCTATCAACCACTGGGGGTCTTTCAACAGAAGTAGGAAGGGAGTGAGAGTGAGGAATTACTACCTGTAATGGAAGAGCATCTGATGTTGGAGGAGCCTGGGTGGCTTGAACCACTGGAGGTTGAGGTTGCTGTTCATGACCGGGAAGATTGAAAATAGGTAAAGGAATATAAGTGGCCATGAAAGCAGATACAAGTACTGGAACTTGCATGAATTTGAAGGTTGTGTCTTGGCGAGTGTAAATCTTTTTGCTAACTGGAGGGGGTTCGGTTACTGCAGAGTTAGCAAAAAGGGCTTTGTGTTCAGGTGTGAGAAGATGATCTGCTATAAGCATGAGAAAACGAGCATAGTAACATGATACCCTACGATTTGTAGAATGATCACGTAAAGCAGAAGTTAGACGTCTCAAGAGAATGGGAAAAAGTAGTTTGCCAAAGTTGATCCTTTGATTGAAAACAACCGCAAGACCAATATACTGCAGAGTGGAAGTGATGTTATGAAAATTGGATTTTGTGCAGTTGGCAAACACTTTGGAAAGTGTATCGAAGAAAATATCCCATTCAGACACCAAATTGGATTTAGAAAGTTTGGTTAAATTGATCACCCCCTAATAGTGATAAGCATGGAAAAAGTTTGTGATTTCATTTTCAGAGGGTAAATTACAGAAATTGTCCAACGGAAAATTTAACGCCTGATTAATGACTGATTCATCAACTACATACTGTGTGTTTGCCACGGTGAATGAAAAAGATTTTGAATCACCGACCACAGTAGATGTTGTGCAAATCAGTCTAAGAAGATCGACATTTAAAATCACATTTGATTTTATAGCAGAGCTAACAATCGAATGGTCATTTAAAAATCTAATCCAAGGCTTAAATTTTTCAACATCACATTTTTCCGGATTAAAATAACCAACCTGATTATGCGCGACAATTTGGAAATTGAGAGCCATTTAAAATAATAATAAGACACACACTTTCAGAATTTTAAGAATAATATTAAGAAAATTCAAATTAATTAAATTAATTCAATAATTCGAATTAAATTAATTATAATCGAAAAATTTAGACAGGAATGTATCTCGTTAAAATCCTTAACTCACAAACCCAGATTAAACAAGCTAAAAGACACAAATCAGAAATTAAAATAAAAATAAAAATGTTCAAAATCAACAAACACAAATTGAATTTGAAGGGGCAAACTGATTAAAAAAAATTTTGAAAATTTTGACAGCACTCCTGTATGTATATATATATGTAAGTATATATCACAGGAGTGAAGATTCAGTTTGCTGAGTAAAAACTCGAGCAAGGAAAGAAGCAGTTCGTTTGTTTTAGTTCGAAGAGAGAGAAGAGAGAAAATGAATAAAACTGTTCGACTTATAAAAAGAAATGAACTGTTGAAATGGTTTTTAAAAAAAACAAACGCACGCCTTTATATTACAGCTGGTATGACAATCCGGGATTGTCATACCGATTGTCATACCAGGCAAAAGAAAGAAAATAACCGAAAACAATAAGAATAAAACAAGTGATAATATATAACTGGTATGACAATCTGATAGTCATACCGATTGTCATACCAGTATAAAATAAAATAATATATATATATAATGTTTATAACTGGCAAGACAATTGATAGTCATACCGATTGTCTTGCCAGTATAAACTATACTGAAAAACACTAATATGACAAATATATACTGAAATGACTTTCAGCAAGACAATTTCAATTGTCTTGCCGATTGTCATTTCAGTAGAAATACAGTCAAAATGTACAGACTTCTATATATATGTACTGAAATTATATTACAAAATGGTAAAACTGAAATACAGACCTATAATATTTACAGAATTAAAATAATTAAAATATTTCAGAGATAATAATATTTTCAGTCCAAAAATAGATTTCTTTTGAATTTTAACAAATTAAATTCATAGAAAAATATTTTTAGAGAAAATAAAATATTCTGAGACATTAAAATTAACAAGTTGAGTAAATAAATAAGATAAGATAATAGAAATTACATAGAAATAAGCAAGAAATATGATAAAATGATAAAATAAATTTGCAAATAAATTTTTCATTTATGAAAAATTCATTTGTAAATTCATTCAAGAACAGATCCCAGATATTAACTAAATTAATCACTAAAACTATTCAACATGCCCAATTTACCAACTAATCTGGTAAATGTGGATTCGTCAAGTGGTTTAGTGAAAATATCTGCTATTTGTTCTTCTGTTGGAACAAAAAATAGTTCAACAGTACCATTCATGACGTGCTCTCTAATAAAATGATACCTGATGTCAATTTGCTTTGTCCTCGAGTGCTGCACAGGGTTGTTGGTGATGGCTATTGCACTTGTATTGTCACATAAAATAGGAATTTTGTTCAATACAGAGCCATAGTCTCGTAGTTGGTTCTTAATCCACAAGATCTGAGCACAGCAGCTTCCAGCAGCAATATATTCAGCCTCGGCCGTTGAGTTGGAAACTGTTTGTTGTTTCTTGCTGTACCATGAGACTAGTCTGCTACCTAGGAATTGACAACTCCCTGAGGTGCTTTTCCTATCAACAACACTTCCTGCATAATCTGAATCTGTATATCCGACAAGGTTAAAACCAGATTCTTTAGGGTACCAAATACCTAGATTTGGTGTTCCCTTAAGATATCTTAATATTCGTTTAACAGCAACGAGATGAATATCTCTAGGATCCGCTTGGAACCTTGCACATAAACATGTAGCATACATAATATCTGGTCTACTTGCAGTAAGATAGAGTAACGAGCCAATCATACCTCTGTAGCTTGTGACATCTACCTTAATGGAGTTTTCACATGGTCCAAGCTTGACAGCTGTAGTTGATGGAGTCCTTGCTGATGCAGAATCCTCTAGATTATACTTTTTGAGGAGTTCCTTGAGATACTTGGATTGACAAATAAATGTTCCATCTAACCTTTGATTTACTTGTAATCCAAGAAAGAACTTTAGCTCTCCCATCATGCTCATTTCAAACTTGCTGTGCATTAACTTAGCAAATCTCTTACAGAGATTATCATTAGTAGACCCAAATATTATATCATCCACATAGACTTGGACTAATATAGTATCATTCTTATGTTTTTTAGAAAAGAGAGTTTTGTCTATGACACCTCTAATAAAGCTATTTTCAATAAGAAATTCAGAGAGTGTGTCATACCATTTTCTTGGAGACTGTTTTAGCCCATAAATAGCCTTGAAAAGAAAGAAGACAAAATCCAAATGATATGGATCTTCAAAACCAGGAGGTTGCTCTACATATACCTCTTCATCCAGCTTTCCATTCAGAAAGGCGCTCTTGACATCCATTTGATAAACTTTAAAGTTTGAGAATGCTGCGAATGCCAGAAATATCCTGATAGCCTCAAGTCTAGCCACTGGAGCATAGGTTTCATCATAATCAATGCCTTCAGCTTGAGAATACCCTTTTGCTACCAGTCTTGCCTTGTTTCTCGTAACCACACCATCTTCATCTAGTTTATTCCTGAATACCCACCTAGTACCAACAGCTTTCTTGTGTGTAGGTCTAGGTACTAGTTTCCAGACTTGTTGACTTTCAAACTGATTGAGCTCATCTTGCATAGCAATCACCCAATCTGGATCAGTTAGTGCTTCTTCAATCTTCTTAGGTTCCATCTCAGAAAGAAATCCTGAGAACAGACACTCATTTTGAGTAGCACGTCTAGTTCTGACTCCAACATCTGGATCACCAATAATCAACTCAAAAGGGTGAGCTTTATTCCAGACAGTCTGTCTTGGAAGATTTGATCTTGATGATTCGCCTTGAAATTCATTGTGATGTTGTGTCCTACTAGATGATCCTTCAGCATCTCCCCCTGAGTTGTTGCCATGTTGACTTGAAGATTCTCCGTCAGTAGCAGTGGTATCTTCATTGTTGCCAAAGTTTCCATCACTATTACCTTGAGTATCATCATGATTAACAGGTTCTTCACCAGCAACAACTTCAGGTTCTTGACCATGTTCTGATTCTGAATCTGACGTATCATCAAACTTCAGTTTCTCAGAAGGATCTTCAGTTTGGATACTAGGGAGTTTAGTGTCATCAAATGTAACATTGACACTTTCAGTTACTTTGTGTTGATCAATGATATACACTCTATATGATCTTCTTCCATATCCAACAAAAATACCCTCATATGCCTTTGCCTCGAACTTACCATGACGATCATCTCCATCCTTGAGCACGAAGCATCTTGCACCAAATACATGAAAGTATTTGATAGAAGGTTTCTGTTCATTCAAAATCTCATAAGGAGTTTTCATGAAGTCTTTGTTGATTAGAGTTCGATTCTGAGTATAACATGCAGTATTGACAGCTTCAGCCCAAAAGTACATTGGAAGACCTGATTCACTTAACATCGTTCTTGCAGCTTCAATCAATGTACGATTCTTCCTTTCTACCACTCCATTTTGCTGAGGGGTTCTAGGAGCTGAAAATTGTCTAGTAATCCCTTTGTCTGTACAGAATCCATTGAGAAGTGCATTCTTGAATTCTGTCCCATTATCTGACCTTATTGCTCTAATAGGGACGTTAGAATCTAACTCAATCATCTTGATATGATCAATCACAACTTGTGGTGTTTCATCCTTAGAGTGAAGAAATAAAACCCACGTATACTTGGAATAGTCATCAACTATCACAAGACAGTAACACTTCTTTGACATTGAAAGGATATTAATTGGACCAAATAAATCCATGTGCAATAATTGCAGAACACCAGTTATGGAAGATGTATCAGTGCCTTTGTGACTTGCTTTCTTTGACTTTCCTTTCTGGCAAGCCTCACATAGTCCTTCTGGAGAGAATTCCAGCTGAGGCAGACCTCTTACCAATTCTCTTTTGATAAGAGAATTCATTGTTTTGAAATTGAGATGAGAAAGTCTCTTGTGCCATAGCCAACTCTCATCTGACGATGCCTTTGCATAGAAACAATTGACTTCAAGATTGCTTCCAGAGTTCATGTCAGCTACGAACAGATTTCCTTTCCGGATTCCCATTAAGGAGGGTTTTTCACTTTTCTTGTGCAGAATCTGACACTTCAGCTTGTCGAATAAAACATTGTAGCCGTTGTCACAGAACTGACTAATGTTAAGCAGATTGTGTTCAAGTCCTTGCACAACATATACATTTTCAATGATAACATTTCCAGCTAGCAAACAGCCATATCCCTCCGTTAAACCTTTGCTGTTATCTCCAAAGGTAACCACTGGGCCAGCTTTCTCAACCACATTTGATAGCAGGGCTCTATCTCCGGTCATATGTCTTGACGATCCGCTGTCAAGAATCCACATTACCGGTTGTACCTGTTTAATGCCCTGCAATACAAATGGATTAGACCTTCTTCGGAACCCAAGCTTGGCTGGGTCCGGCATACTTGTAAAATTGGCCTTTATCAGGCAAAACAACATTCTTAATTTTAATATTCTCAACGTTCTCAATGACTGAACATTTGACCTTGTGAACAGCCTTGACAAATTTCTGTTTAGGCTTAGGCACAAATGTCTCCTTTCTAGCTTTAGGAGGACTAGCAGTCTTAGACCTATCATGCTTTCTATTATTCACATGCTGACGAGGAGTAGTCTTATCATTAGAAACATGCTTACCATTAAAATAAGCAAACATCAGATTAAAAGCACAAGACATACAATCAGGAACACCACATGCTTTATGAGAAGGATTAACAATAGGCAACTTATGCATGGTAGACATGGCATTTGTGTTATCCAACTCATGTGTGTCTGAGTTAGTCTCAGTTGCTTTCACAACCTTGACTGGAACTTTTGACACACTTGACTTGGAGATAGCTTTCCCATTAGCATTATCTTCAGCACGGATTTCTTCTTGAATAATAAAAGAGGTCTCATCAAATGGTTCAGCAATTGATTCTTTATAGAGGGGTTCATCAACACCCTTAAGCACATGTGGTACTTCCCTGCCTTTAGCACAGACATGAGGAGGGGAGTTTATGCCTAATTTTCCAATAGCAGCATTGTAATCATAACCTATACCAGATGTTTGATTAACAGCTTGCTTATTGTAAAACTCTTTGGACTTCGAACAAGAATTAAAGTAAGCTTTAACCTTAGCCTCAAGACTAGTGATCTTGTCTTTAAGAATAGTTTCAAATTTTCTATAACAGTCAACTCTATTCTCTAGAAAAGACACTTGATCTTTTAATTTATCTTGATTAATGTGTACAAGTCTTAATTCATTGACCTCTTTCTCAAGGTCTTTGATTTGTTGATTTAACAATTCATTATCACGACGAGCACAATCTAAAGAACCTCCTAGATGATAAACTAATTCAGCATCAGTAAATTTTACCTCTTTTCTTGACGATGAGGTGCTTGCATCACTAGCCATGAGAGCAAGATTCCCAACTTCTTCATCTTCACTGTCAGTATCATCCCAGCTTCTTCCCTTTGCCAGGTAAGCCCTTTCAGATTTACTCTTCTGATTAGAATCGTAAGAGTTCTTCCTAGCTTGTTTTGGCTTCCTGCATTCTGTGGCAAAGTGTCCCAACTCATTACAGTTGAAGCATCGAATGGTGCTTCGATCAACCATCCCTGTTTTATACCCACCACTGCTGGTGTTAGAGGATGAAGATCCACCTTTCTGGAATCTGTTGTAGTTGGACTTGTACTTGAACTTGGGATTACTTTTGAATCTGACATTTGAGAATCTCTTGACAATCAGGGCCATTGACTCATCCTCCAATTGCTCCAGTTCTTCCAAGGAATAATAATCATCTCCTGATTGATTTGTAGTAGGAGAATCAAATTCTGCTACTATCACATTATCTTCAACCTTGGAAGACTGTACCATTCTTTCTGACTGTTTAGATTGTTGTTGATATTGTGGTTGTTGTTGTTGTTCATCAGCTACTAGAGCAGTAGACGTGCTGACCACTCTTCCTTTCCCGTAAACTTCCTTCTGCTGAATCTGCTCCAACTCATAAGTCTTTAACACACCATAGAGACTTTCCAAAGAAATCTCACTCAGATCTCTTGCTTCTCTTATGGCAGTGATTCTATGTTCGAGATGAGTTGGCAGTGTTAAAAGGAACTTTTTGTTGACCTCCCTGATGGAATAGTATTTACCATTAATGTTCAGGTTGTTGATCAATGCATTGTACCTCTCAAACACTTCAGTGATTCCTTCCCCTGGATTGGATTTAAAGTATTCATACTCAGAGGTTAGGATTTCTAGTTTGTTCTCCCTAACTTCCTCTGTGCCTTCATTAATAATCTCAATAGTTTCCCAGATATGTTTGGAATCTTTACAATTCATCACATGTTTATTCATCAGGGGATTAAGGGAATCTACTAAGATTAATTGAAGACTAGCATCCAGGGAGGCTTCTTCTATTTCAGCAGGAGAGAAGTCCTCAGGATCCTTCACATAAGTTCTCGCTTTGGTGATCACCACATCATTTTCTATTACCTCTGGTTCAATAACCATAGGAATTTTTGGACCCTTCTTCAACACTTGCAAATATTTGGGATTAGCAACCTGTAAAAACAGTAGCATCTTCTTCTTCCACATAACATAATTTTCTTTATCGAAAAGTGGAATTTTAACGGTTCCAACTTTTTGTGTAGTCATTATGAATTTTTTGAGTGAATAAAAAATTCAAGAAGTGAAAGAAACACAAAAGTCTAGGATCTAGATTTGTACGTAATCAGAAGGCTCTGATACCAATTGTTAGGTCCCAATTTATTTGTAGAAGGGGGGTTGAATGCAAACAATACCGTTTAATCGAATAAAATGCGGAATAAAATTGTGAAACAAAATTCAAGTTAAATAAAACTTTTATTAAACTTGAAAGGTGTTACAACTACGGTATCGGTTACAAGGGATTAATCTCAAATCAATTATTACAAATCTAGAATAAATTCGACATGAACTTTTTCTATTTTTGTAATTAAAAGATCAAATGCTAAATGCGATTTGAGATTAAGTTCTAGGGATTTTAATCCGCTAGATTGATACACAAGAACAAGATAAATATTTCTAGTTGATTGGATTTAACTTTACAATCTAGAAATTTAATCTTGAAGAAAAGCAGATGAAAAATAAAATGTTATGCTTTTGTTTTCTGCTCCTTTTTCTCTTGTGTGTTCTATTTTCTGTTTGATTGGATTCTGTAAGTGTTGATCAATAAAAGTCTTCTGCTGCTTTTATCAAACACCGAACTGAAAAATATACTGGCATGACAATCTCTTTGGCCAGCAAGACTTTCGGTATGACAATATTTACAACTAGCAAGACAATCAAAATGAACTAGCAAGACTTTCGGTATGACTATTGATTGTCATACCGATTGTCATATTAGTTCAAATAAATTGTCTTGCTGAATTAATAACAGATTTTAATCTAAATAGAAATTCTAATAAGACAATTAAATGTATTGGCATGACTTTCGGTATGACTATCAATTGTCATACCGATTGTCATACTAGTTCAAATGAATTGTCTTGTTTTGAATTTAAGCAGATTTTAAACCAATTAAAATCTTGTAAATCCTCAATATTAATTCTAAATTAATTAATCAATTTAATTCAATTAATCAATAAATTAATCTTTGCAGATATAATTTATTTTCTTAATTAAATTATATGACTTAATTAATTAATAGAGAATTAATACTAACCCTGAGCAGCATCCATTCTTCTGACAATCTTCTGAAAATCACTGAGACTTATGAATCAATTCCGCCACTTCAATGCTGACACTCGATGTACTGTCTGGTTCATGAGTGACTAACTTCCGTGACGTTTCTTCATGTCTTGACTTTGATACTCTGATTAAATCCTTGTAATAAATGATACCCTGACGAGATCTCTGTCACTTGATTAAATCCACGATCTTGATTTATATCACTGAGGCATGATCAAATTCTTGAACTTCTTCCAGTGAATCTTCAAGTCTGCAGATGAACAATGTTTCTTTATCCTTTGACAGATGTTACTTTGTGAGATCTCTCTGATGATAGATCCACTATTTACTTATTACATTCTTATTTGAGTTGAGTTAAATCCTCGAATAAATGAATAGGCTATGACATATGCCTTTCAAGACCTCAGAAATTTTAAATTGGAGTCCTTAACTTGGTACACTCTGCCATACAGCTTCAATCCATTCAACAGTTTCTGAAATCTGTTGAAGGTATCATTCAATGATTCTCCTTCTTCAAAATGAAAATATTCATACTGTTGAATGAGAAGCTGCATTTTGTATTCTCTAACTTGCTCAGTACCTTCACAGATAAGTTGCACAGTATCCCAAATTTCCTTAGCAGTTTGGCTGTTAATGACATTGTCAAACATATCTTGATCTAGGCCATTAAACAGAATGTTCATGGCTTTCTTGTCCTTGTGAACCTCTTCAATATCTTCAACAGTCCATTCTGCTTTTGGCTTGGGAATAGACTGTCCAACAGCAACTGTTGCAGTAGCAGCTGTGGCCACTTTGTGAGGAATGTGAGGACCATTTTCAATGCAGTTGATGTAGCTTTCATCTTGAGAGAGAAGATGTAAATGCATATTCACTCTCCGGTGATGATAGTTATCTCTTTCCAAGATTTGAATCTTTACACCAATATCCTTCTTACTCATGATGTTAGCAGAATAGATCTTTAAACTCTTTGTATGTTAAGAGCTTACCCTGATACCAATTGTTATTCCCAGTGGACTAACAATGAGATTTACAGAAGGGGGTTGAATATAAATCTCAAAACTTTTTCAAGTTTTGAGCAGTTTCTAAGACTAAGTGTTTTGATGAACAAATGTGTGTGAATTGCTTTAAGCTAATACAGACAGATATATATTCAAGCACAAATATAAAGAACACAAAGAACTTAAAAACTTTTCTGGTGGATTTGTTGTTCCACCAGAGATGTGTTATTTCAGAAAATCTATGAATCAAAGAATTGATCACAGCTGCGTCCTAGTACAAACTAGATGATTTTCTCTCTGGATTTTTTTAAACAGCTCTGAAAATTCACCATCTAATTACTAGCTGCTACTTGGTTTATATATCACCAAGTTTACAAGTGAAGACAAAACTGTAAAATACAATTAAAAGATTCTTCACATGTTTCTTCTTCATTTCTCTATCCAATGCAATTTAGGTTTACTTGTGAATCTTTGAATACTTCCTTGTTTGCACCAGAATGGAAATACTGCTTTTTCTTGATTCCTCCAAGAGGCTACCACATTTCAGTTTGTCTCTGTCAACCCATGTGCCTCTGTCAGCTTATGAATTGTCACTATCAACTGCTATTGAACTTAGCATCCGTTGAAGCTTTCATCCGTTGATGGCTTTATCCGTTGAAGCTTTATCCGTTGATGCATTAGCAGTTGAAGCTTTAGAGACATCCATTGAAGCTTTGTTTCTCATCAGTTGAAGGCCTTTAATATCAGTTGATACTACTTCACTTATACAAAATTACAAAGCATGAAATATTTACAATTAGCCCTCCTATTTGCATATCCACTAGTAGTCAACATGACTCATAATTTCCCATATCTAAGAATTACAACTTAAATACAGAGAATGAAATGTGCTACAATACTAAACTTATTTCTATGTAAAGCTACTCCTTCAACAGATAGCCAGAATGGTCTTATCCGTTGAGGTTACAAACACAAGATTTCTACTTAAGTGTTTTGTTGAACTTATCATCAAACTAATACACATATTCCTAACAGTGTTATCATTATCGAGAATAATATTCATTGTAACCCTAGCAGCTCTCGTGATATTTGTTCATCACTGAGAGAGGACAGTTCCATATTGTAACAGAGTTTAATAAAGTTTGTTTTTTGTTACTTGTGTTCTTTTAATTCGATTTGATTGTGATAAACACTGTATTCAACCCCCTTCTACAGTGTGTGTGACCTAACACATCTAGTATTTAATTCTTTTTACTCTCTTAGTTAATGTTCTTTAGTATAATCTCTCAGTTAATCTTAGTTATAAACAATCTCAATTTTTTATTCGTCTTAACATTGGATAATAGCCATACCATTATTACATAAGTACATCGATTAAAATTAACCTAACTAGTCCCTGTGGGAACGAACTAGAATTAATTCTATATTACTTGCGATCGCGTATACTTGCGTGAATATTAGCTCGTGTTCTAGCCCTAACAAAGGAACTCAGACCTGCTCTGGCCTAGCTGAAAGATCAGAATAATAAACAAGTATGAGCGAATGAACTGCTCAGCAAGTAGTATATAACTTATGCGTGAATCAACAACAATATACCTGAAGAATAAAACTGAACAATAGTTTGTGAGAAAAATCAAAAGCTAATATAAGCATTAATGATAAACAATATTTTTCATATTTTAGATTGGAATCCTCGAACGACGGTGTGTTGCCACCGGTAATCAGCTGCGGAGCAACACCGGTATGCCAAAGTATAGCCAACTAAACAAAGGGGCACCCAAGGCACATATTGGCCTATCAAGGTATTATAATCAAGTATAATGCATAGCTCACACTGGACCTCTGCCACGGCCTCTTACGCAACCTTCCAATAAATAAAAACATTTTTAATTAAAGGAGCCGAATCAAACGACATCCTTAACAATATAACTCCCCATTTCACATGGTCCGAAGTAACCGCAATAACTGATGGCGAGATAACTAGAATAAATAGTTATTCTCTAATCTCATAACAATGTGTCCCTGTATAGCATATATCTGCATAGTATAGGTATTCACTATCTATCAAATGGAAGATTCGTTCTAGCAGAACAACTACTAAAATAAAAGAATTTTAATAAATCATTGATTGTATGCATATAGTGCATCGTGAGAATATTTATAAACAATTCTAATATTTTGAATATGCAAAACATCCATCTATTCTGAAATTAGAATATAAAAGGATACTTGCATAATCAAATAAACATTTTGATGTGTAAAATATTTAACTATTCTAGAATTAGAATAGATGAGGAATACTTGCCTGGTATGCAAAATAACTCCTCACTATAACCTCAACTTATAATTGTTGGCTACCAACTCGGTCTAACTCCTGACTACACTTTTGGCCACTCGATTCTATAAACAAAAGTACTATTTTAATTAACCAAACAAAACTCAACCGACGTAACTATATGTCTCAATGTCTACCCAATCGTTTATATCTAATCGTGGCAATTAAAGCGGTAAACAGGTAGCATTTATATCACATAGAACGTAGTCATGTTATTCATATAACACGTAAGTCAAATAGTCAAAAGATAGGTCTTAGTATTTTTAAAACTTAAATCGGGCCAAATTATGATTTTTTTGATGATTATCGAACTCAGAACAACTCGCAAAATAAGCGACCTCTCGATAAAAAAGGATTTATGTCTCGAAAATATTTTATTGGAAGCGAAATATTTTTCTAAGTCTATACGCGTTCATTTTTTATCAAACGGATGAACGGTCTGTTTATTACGAATAAAATATGAATAATTCAATTAATAATAATATTAATTGAATATTTAATATCTTTATATATTTTTAAAAGGTCAAAATAATTTTTAAGAATTATTTGGCTTAATTATAAATAATTAAATTTTATTTAACTATTTACAAATAAAATTAATTGATTAAACAAATTAATCAATTAATTAAATTATAAATAATTAATCAAAATAAATTATAAATAATTAAATCAAATTATGATTTTTGAAAATAACAAAAGAAAATAATTTTATGGAATTAAAATAATTCGGTTATTTATTAAAAATAATTACCCAAATTAATTTTGATCAAACAAATAAATATTTGGAATTAAAAATTGGAATTTTGAATAATTTTTAAAAACAAAAATCTGATTAACAGATGTGAGGTTTTGAGTGATGCAAAAATATATCAAAGGGAGGAATAGTTGGGGAAGGTGACCAGAGTTCCTCGGGAACTCGCCGAAAAATCTGAGAAATCCCAGATTCCGGTGGTCGGCCCAAAACGCGGCCAAAATCCGGCTGTCCCGGTTCTAGCCCCAAAACCTCACTCCTGGACACGTTTTCGATGCCAAATAACTCCAAAATAACCCTAAAGTCCAGAATAATTCATAACAGCATCAGGCAAGGCCAGAATCGACCTTCTCGGCCACAAACAACGATCGAACGCCGCCGCCGAACTCCAGCCAACGACGTCCGACCTTGTTTCCAACCCAAATCAAACGATTTATACATGAAAATGAAGCTCAGGAATATTACTAGATATTCATATCATCATAATCACCAACCACATCATTTATAGTTCGAAAAAACAAAATTAAATCGACTAAAACTCGAGAACTCCAATAACACAAATTTGAACTACAACATCAACAATAATTACATGAATCGATTGCTACAATCCTAGTAAAGCTAATTTTAGCATCAGAAACATTCAAAACATCACAAAAATCAAGAACCCAAATCGGGTCTAAATAAATTAAAAACGATTATGCAGATTAAACAACATTATGTTACGATCTTGGTATCAAAATGATGGTCTAATCACGGGCTTTGATTTGGTTATTAGAACTCCAAAAACTAACACTTCTAGCACCCTGAACAATCGGATCAAAGATCAAGAAGAACCCTAACCCCCAAAATCTCATTTTTCTGATTTTCTGATATTTTCTAAATTATTAAGGATAATTATGAAAAATAAAAACAAAAAAAATAAGCTATTTCTATTTTCTGAAAATAAAAACCTCAAAATCAATTAAGGGTGTTTTTATTATCTTTATTAAAATAATTATGCCCAAAAATAATAATTATGGGGACTAATTTCGAGAATAAGATTTTCAAATAAATACAATACTAATGTCAAAATTCCCCAAAATTTATGAATGATTTAAAAATGCAAAAATATTGGGTCATTAAATACCCATGATTTTTTAAAAATAAAACATGAATTTTGTGGTTTTGACGTCCCGTAGGGTCCCGGTCCATTAATTTTTAAGAAATTGAAATATTTCCTAAATAACAGTAAACCCCGAAAACACATATATCGTATGCAAATGCACACAGAACGAGATAAAACATGTACCACGTAATAAACACTAATAAACACACGTCGAGATCGCGTATAATTTCATATGATTTTATCTTAAACACGTAACAAATAACCAAAAAATTCCTAGTCCTTACAGGACCACAAATAATAACTACCGCATGACATATCTTGGCAATAGACATTTTAAACTTATTTAAACACATAATATTTATTTATTTAACATAAAATATTTACATAGTTTTCTCGGATATTACAATGACCAATCCCAAGAAAGGACGAGATAACCCCGAGTCGCGATTAGACCATTATAACTTGCACAAAAAATCAAGAAGTTTTCCTAGAAGTGGGTGGGCAAATGATATGGATGAAAATTATTCCATAAAGATATAATTAATGTTGAACTAATTATGTCCAAAGTTGACTGGAAAGTCCATGGTCAAAGCCCTTGACGACTACGACCCAAAATGGGTTGTGGAGATTACGACCCAATGTTAGTCATGAAACTAGAGTAGATCGTGACGATCACGGCCCAAAGTGGGTCATGATATCCATGGCCCAAAATCAGCTATGTGTTAGGCCCACCGAGATGACCTAAAAACGAGGTCCACAATGACACCAAAACGCGTCCAACTTGGAAACAGACTCCTGCAAGGAAGGATCGACAATCCACCGTCTTGAGGAGTCTTACTTACCATCTAAGTTTGAGACTTGTCAACCTAAGTCTAACCCTAGAATCAACATCTATATAAAAGGGCTCTATCCATCAACCTAGAACTACGTTTTGACTTGATTTTCTGCAACACAAAGATATGTAGCTATCTTGTGAGGACCGTGTAGTCTCGAACATAAGCGCAACCATTGAAGTTCGAAACTCAACAAACCTAATATTAAATACAAACGAAACTATAGTTTTTATTTCACAACATATACTATGATATCTGAATTGATTTTAATTATATATGTCTTACTATTAAATATTTTTGGCACCCTCCCAAGATGAAAAAATATATTAACATCTAATTAAACATAAATTATTAAATCTAATTTTAATTATACATGTATTAAGATATTGACAACTTAACCATATGTCCATGTCCAAAATACTATTAAAAATAAAAAATAATATATTAATATTTTTGATTATTTAGTTGACGCCTCAATAAGATTTATACTATATATACCGTAGAGGGAAGAAAATAGGTGAATAACCTTTGGAAGTGTTATTCGAAATGATGCTACACAGTTCATACGGGCTAGATGCAAGAGAATTGAGGGGCTAATGACGTCATGAGAAGCTGAGGCCTTAAGCCTAAAGGATCCTGGGTCAAAGAGTTGAGCATTTTCGAAACTGATGCAAAGTTTTTGACTGAGGTGTGTAATGGAGTGTAAACAATGTCTTATTTGCATATAATTGTAGAGGATCGTGTCTGAGCATTGTTAACATTTTGATAATGTGTCCGTATGTGAATGTGATAGCTCATTTGTTAGTAAGAGTCTCTTATTCTATGTTTTCTTTCCGGAATGGATATTGTTTAGGATTCTATTTAAGAAATATAGATACTTTGTTAAAAAAAGTAATAGTAATTACGTACATAAGAAGTGATAATAATTAAGTACAGTACATAAGAACATAATAAGTGTGGGAATCTAATTAATTAATAATAGCTTAAATCCCGTGGGTTACTTTCATCCTATTATTATTATTTAGATTTTAATATTTTATTTTTAAAAGGTCATGCTCGTTTTTTTGTAAAAAAGTTCTAATTTCCTGTTTAATATTTTTGTATAGATTTATATTTTTTCTTATTTAAAAAAGTTCTTTTTATTATTAAAAATTTTATGCTACCATTTAAAATAGTGTATTTTTTAAAACTTATGTATGTAAGTTTTTCGTATTATAGTAAAATTTAGCTTAACATACTTGTTAATATTTTTTCCTTTTATTTTTAAATATAGTAAATTATATAGAGTATTTTTTTAAGTATATAGATAATATGAGAATTTAACAAAAAAGAGATAGGTGATATTATATTTATATCATATGGATAATATGGATTTGTGTGACATCGGGTTGGTTAATGACAGGTTTACTTGGTTTGGTCCCATGAGAAATGTAGTAAATTGGATAGGTTTTTATTGAATGACAATTGGTTCTCAGTTGGTCATTGGGAGGCTAATGCTCTTCATAGGATGATATCTGATCACAGACCCATGGTGCTATCTGTTAAGCATTATAAAGAAGGCCCTATTCCTTTAAAAGCTTTTAATTGGTGGCTGTCTGATGTAGGAGTTAGAGCAGCAGATATGGTAAAATTTTGGAGGCAGACTCAAATTTCATATTCAGGTGACCATTTTCAAGTACTTTTAAAAAAATTTAAGCTAGGGTTGAAGCAGTGAAGTAAAGGGGCTAAAGACAGCTTGGAATTAAAGATTGAGGATTTAAAATCTAAAATGAAATATTTTGATAGAAATCATATCTGTGGGACTGAAGTGATGAATTATAGTTTGAGGTTGGCTTTGTGTCTAAAGAAAAGGGACTCCATGTTGAGACAAAAAGCAAGGATCCACTGGAGATTATAAGGAGATAAAAATACTAGGTTTTTTCACAAAGTAATTCAGAAAAGGAGATTTAGAAATAAGAATGATAAAATTATTGTGGGGGATAGGTTGGTAAGTGATTCTAAGGCAATCTAAAATGTCTTCTGCAAGTATTTTAGGGAGATTTATAATAAGAAGAAATTGGAGGTTTTTCAGTTGGATTCCTTGTTTTGCATAAGGTTGAATGATGAGGAAGTTGGTTAGTTGGAGCAGGATTTTAGCATGGAGGAGCTGGGGTTTGCCTTGAAATCTTTTAGCAATGACAAAGCTCCAGGGCCTGATGGGATTACTATGAGGTACATTAAGGAATTTTGGGTGTTTTTGAAAGAAAAAATTCTTGAAGGGTTCATCTCTTTTGCTAGATTAGGTGTACTTCCATCTGGTTGCAACTTTTCATTCATTTCTCTTGTTCCAAAGGTCAGGGTTCCAATATTGTTAAAAGATTTCAGGCCAATTAGTTTAATTAACAGTGTTACTAAGCTGTTAACTTAAGTGTAGGCTCAAAGGCTTAGTAGGATTTATGACAAGTTGATAGATGTTAATCAATTTGGATTTGTGAAGGGGAGACAGGCTGCAGAAAGTATAATATTAGTTAATGAGGTTTACCATACTTTGAAGTCTTTTAAAAATCAGGGTGTTATATTAAAGTTGGATTTTGAGAAGGTTTTTGACACTGTCAATTGGAATTTTCTCTTCAAAACTATGGAGTGTTTAAGTTTAGGCAGTAATTGGATAAAGTGGATGCATGATTTATTCAAGTCAATCAGGATCTCTGTTCAGACTAATGATTACCCCTCTAAGGAGTTTAGTATTTCAAATGGACTTAGACAGGGGGATCTTTTATCTCCAATGCCTTTTAATTTGGCAGGAGAAGTGCTAAGCCAAATGCTTAATAAGGCAGCTAAGTTGGGATTGATTGAGGGTTTGTAGATCAAAAAAGAAGGAAGGACAATTATACATTTGCAGTTTGCTGATGACACAATTGTGTTTTTAAATGGTAGTTTGCATTCAATCAAAGGTGTTTAAAGAGTATTGCAATGCTTTCAATTACTATTTGGACTGAAGATTAATTTTCAAAAGAGTAATCTATATTCTTGCCATTTTCCAGAAAATGAGTTGGATTTGTTTGCAGGTATACTTGGATGCAAGGAGGGTAAATGGCCCTTGTCTTATTTGGGAAGTCAAATTGGGGTCAGTCCTAGAAAATTTATATTTTGGAAACCTTTGTTTGATAAGTTCAGAAATAAACTTGTCAATTGGAAGAGAGATAGTCTTAATCAGGCTGGAAGGTTGTCTCTAGTGAAATCAACCCTGGATAGTCTTCCAATATATTGGTTCTCTTTTCATAAGGTTCCTGCTGGAATATGCAATTGTAAAAAATTATGAGGGATTTCTTTTAGGGTAATGCTTCTAAGGAGGAGGGTGTTAAGGTTAAGAAAATGCACCTTAAAGCTTGGAATATGATTTGTAAGCCTAAGAAATTGGGTGGTTTAGGCTTGAGTTCATTGCAACAGAGGAACTTAGTTTTACTGTCCAAGTGGTGGTTTAGATGGCAGGCTGAGAGGAAGTTAAGTTGGAATGTTTGGCTAAGAGAAAAGTATGGCAGTGAGTTATGGCTTAGACTGGATAAGTGGAGTAATCCAATGTCATGTTCAGTGGTTGTGAAGGATGTCTTATCAGTAGTTGCTTCTCTGTCCAATTTTTGTCCTTTAGGCCTAGATAGTTTGAAGTGGGAAGTGTCTGATGGTGAATCAACATTATTTTGGGAAGACTTATGGTATCAGGATAAGGCACTTTGTGATAAATTTAATAGACTTTATAATTTATCCAATTTAAAGTATAGGGAAATTTGCATCTTCAAGGTATTGTGGGATTGTTATGACAGGGATGAAGAAGTTTTCTGGTCTAGGAAACTAAGAAGCTGGGAGTTGGATGAGTTGAAAGAGCTGGATAAGATAGTGGGGTCATTACAGCTTAGTTGTAATCCTGATGTGTTAATTTGGATTCTTTTGGGTGATAAGTTTAGCTGCAAAGCAGCTTACAATCTATTAAGTGAAGAAGTTGCTCATTCTGATGTACTTTGGGAAGTCATTTGGAAAATATAAGGTTCCCGAAACTGTGAAATTATTTCTATGGAAAGTGCAGTTCAAGATAATCCCTACTAAAGTTTGGTTGGCTAGCAGAATTTGTAATTTGGAGATAATAAGACCTGTTTGTTGTGTAACTTGGAGGATGAATCAATGGATCATTTGTTTTGGGAATGCTCCTTTTCTAAGAAAGTCTGGATCTTTGTTCTAAGTTGGTGGGGGATGGTATCTAAGACTTGTGTAGTAGATTTGGAGTCCATGTGGGGATCTAGGAACCTATTTGATCAGGAAAATATTAAGCAAGTATGGACTATTGTGTTGGTGTCTACTATATGGACTATTTGGTTGCACAGGAATCAGTGTTATTTTCATGAGAATTCTCTTAGTCTAGGTCAAGTAATTTTCCTGGTACAAAGTCGAGCTATGGAATGGAGCTTGGCTAATGGAGTTCTAAGTTCGTAGAGAATTCAATGGTGGGACAATAATCCAGTTGGGGTTGTCACTGCTAGTGATAAAGATTTTTGGTGGAATCTGATCTCTCAAGGGGGTCATGATATTGTAGCTTTTATTGATGGGAGTTTGAGTACTAGTGCAAAAGATTCAATTGCAGCAGGAATTGGGGGTATTGTTTATGATAAATCAGATGGGAATTTGTTACATTTTGCTGGACCATCTATAGCTTCCAGTGATTTTGAAGTGGAGTGCTTTGCTTTGGAAACTTTGTTCAGGATCTTAAAGGATAGTTGTTGGAAACATAGTCATATTTTGGTTCTTTCAGAATATAAGCAGTTGGTTAATCAAGTGGATGTCACTGATATGCAATATAAGTTATGGAATTGCAAGGTGTTAACTGTTCAAGTGAAGCACATTGTGAGAGAAATGAATGGAGTGGTTGATGGAAATGCGAGAAGAGGTGCTCGTCTCAGTAATTTGGAGATAAGTAGTTAAAGCTTAATTTGTTTTTGCCATGCAAGTAAATTCAATTTAGTAGTAAATATAGAGTAGTGATTTATTTTGGGAGGAAATCTTTTAAGTGAATTTTGGTTAGTAGAGTGTATAGGTTGTTTAGGCATAATTACTGAGTTTTATAGAGTCATTATGGTTTCTTGGGGATATGAAAAGCTATTAGATTCATTTGGGAAGTCTAAACGGTTGCTTGGGAACATATACTGAGTTATAGGGCTTTTATGTCACTTCTAGGGGGTTCTTAATCAGTCTTATATATGTATCAGTCCATTGCATGCGATTTGGTACATATTTTTCTAGATTCATTATCCAGAAGAGAGGGTAAGTATTATTAGGATTTTTGCTAGTCTTCAAAATGGAGGAGGAGAATGTTAATGTCAATGCAAGATGGTTGATTCCTGGTAAAGGGGTAGTTAAGTGCAATGTCCATAGCTTCTTTTCTCATGAAACATTGTCGAATGGTCGCCATTCGGGGATTGGAAAGGTGTTTAGAGATGGGGTTGAAGTGATTTTACACATGACTGCAGGATCCTTGAGTTTTGAGGATCAAAGAGAGAATGAATTTCATGCTTTGCTGGAAGGGTTAAAGGAAGCTTATTACAAGGGTTTCAAAAAAATATTTTGGAAACAGATCATGTTGATGCATATTGGGAGTTGTTCAACTCTACAGTGCTTGGTGGTCGTCCTCAGGACGCTCATATCATGTGGAAGTTAAATATGCGTAATGCGGACAAGAACTACAAGTGTGAGTTGAGGCTGGTGGATTAGGAAACTAATGTTTTGGCTTCTTATCTGGCTGAATATGGGGATCACCACCGGGAACAGATGGTTATTGTTGAGGAAGATTTTGGAAGAGTATAAGAATTTGGTATCTTGTTATGGGTTTGGGCAGTATTGAACCTAGATTCAGAGTTGTAAGGCAGAGGGAAGTTGAACCAGCTGTTATGGCTTATGAGGTTTTTGATCCTCAAGAAAATGATCTTCAGGAGGGTGGAGAGAACAATAAGTTTCAAGTTTTGGACTTGCATGGCATTGGTGCTGAGGCTGGTGTTGCTACAGAAGGTAATGAAGAGGAACTGAACATTGCATATTTGGAGGTGGTTATTGGTCTCCCGGCAGCGGCTGCCGGTATTGAAGGGCTTGGGGGAGTGCAGGCTGAAGACATGGCAATGGAGCAGTGAAGAAGCTGGGTCAGGAAGATGAAGAGGTGGAGCTTCGAGGAATTGTTTGGGTTTCCAAGCAATTGTTGTTTTAGTTTTATTATTTAGTTATATTTTATTTGGGTTAAGTATTTATTTTGGATCAATCTAGTTGTGATGATTTTCGTGTTAGCCCATTTTCCAGCTGGATTTATGTAAGGCTTAGACCTATTTGGGATTTGCCCTTTAATCTATTTTCATTGTGTTGTTCAAAGAAAAAGATAATACCAAACGCAGCGTGTTAAGAAAATACATTTGATAACGGGTGCCCTTAATGATATTGTTTAAATGATAATAAATGCTACGGTCAAGAAAATTGTTAGATGTATGTACAAAGGAACATTCTACGTGTTTAGAAAATTGTTTGATATATGTAGAATAGGCTGTGGCGCTGTGTTGGTAACTCCATTTTGGGAAATGCCATTTTGGGAATCGTCTTAAAAGCATCTCCAACCATCACACCTAAAATGGTTAGTCAAATCAGGATTATCTAAAATTTTATTGAACTTGTAAGGCATGCACTGTAGTGGTATTAGATATAATCATTAGTTATATTCAAAAATATTATTTTATTCCTATTTTTCAAATTTATATGTATATATATATAAACTTTAAATAATAAAATAAATTTAGTTAATACTTAATTCAATACATGAAAATAATATAATTGTAATTTTATAATTATTACAACTGAAAATATAATAACATATAAATATAACATAAATATATTTAATAAAAAGTTACTAATATATATTGTATTATATATATTATTTGTTAAAAATAATTAATAAATTTTGTTAATAAGAAAACAATATTTTCACACTTAATACTATATAAATAAAAAATATTATATATAAAATAATAATTTTAATATTTATGTATTAAATATTATATAAATATATGTATGTATTAATGTGTATGTAATAATGTGTTGATTTAGGTTTAAACATGAATTAAATATGACGTGGAAGATATAGCTAAGCCTACAGATTCAAGAAGACGGGATAAACGATATCTAAAGTTTTTGTTGGTTGGAGTGCTCTTTTTTTACCTGATATCTATATTTTGTTGGTTGGAGTGCTCTTTTTTTACCTAATATTTATATTATGCTCGCTGAGTTTGGAATAAGATTAATATGTTAGTGTTAAAGTAGCTGCATTAAACTTGTTAAAAGACAAGCTAGAGGCAAAAAAAATACCATCAAATTTCAACCAATTTAGAGATCTAGTATGAGATATTGGAGTCCACCATCACAAGGCTGGGTAAAAGTGAATATAGATGCTGCAATTTTCTCGAAGGTTGGAAGTGTTATTCGAAATGATGTTGGACAGTTCTTACTGGCGAGATGCAGGAGAATGAAGGGGATAATGAAGTCATGAGAAGCTGAGGCCTTAAAACTAAAGGATCCTGTGTCAAAGAGTTGAGCATTTTTGAAACTGAGACAAAGTTATTGGTTGAGGATGTAATGGAGTAAAAGCAATGTCTTATTTTCATACGATTGTAGAGATTGTATGATTGTAAATATTTTGATAATGTGTTGTGTGATAGCTCATTATTTGTTAGTAAGAGTCTCTTATTCTATATTTTCTTGTAGGAATGGATATTGTTTAGGATTCTATTTAAGAAATATAAATATTTTGTTAGAAGTGATAATGATTAAGTATATAAGAAGTGTGGGTATCTAATTAATTAATAATAGCTTAAATCACGCAGGTTACTTTCATCCTATTATTAATTAGATTTTAATATTTCATTTTTAAAAGGTCATGCCAGTAAAAACATTCTAATTTCCTGTTTAATATTCTTATATATATAGATTTATATTTTTTCTTATTAAAAAAGTTCTTTTTATAATTAAAAATTTTATGCTACCAGTGTATTTATTAAAACTTATGTATGTAAGTTTTTGGTATTATAGTAAAATTTAGCTTAACATACTTGTTAATATTTTTTTCTTTTATTTTTAAAATTAGTAAATTATATAGAGTTTTTTTAAGTATATGAGATAATATGAAAATTTAACAAAAAAGAGAGGGGAGATACTATATTTATATAATTATTCTTTCTTTGTCGGTTTGTGTGCAAGGGTGTAGTCTAATAATTTTAAATTAGTATTCTAAGCAAATAATTTAATAATTATTTTGACCCCTCCGATCAAACCATCTAAACTCCTCTACTCCAAATAAAGTTAACTATAACATTGTACTATTATATATTGGTAAAATTGATGAACTAGCTTATGTAAAGTATTTATTAAACAAATACGAGGAAGTCCCATTTTTATTTGGAAAAAAAATCTTTATTTCTAATAATTCTACCATGTATGTAAAATTTGTAATTTTCGGATATTTAAATTTATTTTCTCCAACAAATATAGTTAGTGTGCATGTTTTTATTTTATATAGCAATTAATAGTAGTAGAAGAATATTAAATTTTATCGTTGAAAATACCAAAATAAATTATTATATAAATGATGGCCCACTAAATAAAAAGTATTGAAAATCAATTAAGGGTAAAAACAGGATATAGTAAATCATTTTTCAATAATTATTCTTGTACAACTCAGGATAAAAATTTATTTGATATCTTCATTTTGACATTTGTGTGATTGCATCCTCATTTTAACTTTTTACTGAGAACCTCTCAGATAGCAAGTTAAGTGCACAAACCAGCACTATTGATTGAATAAAACAAAATAGGACCCCACAAAATCATAAGAAATATATTTTTTTAACAGGATATTCTTACCCTTACAAATATAGATAAAGATATCCAAAACACTCAAACGATTGCAGATTTCAAATGCAGATTGTTTTGAAATATAGAGGGAGTTGTTAAGAATTGACTGGGAATGGGAATATATTGTTTTATGAATTTTTTATCAATTTTAATTTTATGAATCTTTTATTTTTGACAACCTTTTTTCACATAATTATATATTCTAAATTATCCTACTACATATTCAAAAATGGAGAACTATATTGTAAAAAATTTCTGTAATATTATCTTAAATCATAAAATAATATACAATAAGATTTAAAGTTGTTATTAATAAAATCCTTTTCAATCAAAGTATAATTTGTACATATAAATTCGTATAAAAAATAGTATGCAATACAAGATAACATTTCAAAATATATCTCACAACTAAATTTATTCTTTTTGTTTTGTTATTGTTAAAAACACACAAAATGGAAAAAATATATGCTAAATAACTCGATAAATATTTTATTTTTTATGATTAAAATTTAAATATCAAGAGCTAAATATTTAATTTGAGATACTTTAAAATTTTTACTAAGCATCAAAAAAGCAAATTGTAATTAAACTATAGCTAAAAAATATTGTAGGCAAATGACCTGTCAATATTATCATTCTATCTAAACTTATAGCTCTTAAGCTATTTTGTTTCTTATTACCATTGCCATCATATTTTTTTTCTATAAAGCAACTATGAACTAGAATTCTTATTAATTATTAACAATGATTGTTTCATTTTTCAAATATATAATTGTAATTTACAAAAAAATATTGATTAAATATCATAATTTTATATTAGAATATAATAATTTTATGACTAATTAAAAATTTGAATTCTAAAATTTCACATTTTAGTTAAATATTCGAACAACTTTAATATTCAAATACCTTGGAAGACTAACTAACATATTTGAATTCTAAAATCTCACATTTCAGTTAAATAAAAGATTTAAAAATTCAAAAAAATTTAATATGCAAATATAGTTATAGCCGGACAAACATATATTTGATTCTCCACCAATCAATTATTTGTTTTTTTGAAAAAGGATTATGGTTAAGTCATTTAGATTTTAAATTTCCTTTGATATTACTTAAATTGCTTATATTTTGTGAATCTAAATTAACATATCTGGTAAATAGTCATGTTGTCCGCTCAAGTTTTTTATTGTTCTAATCACATAATATAATTTCGCAGCACACCTAGTCTTAAAAAAAGGCGGGAATAAATATACCGGAGAAAAGTAACTGCTAACACTCCCGGGAATAATATGTGGGTATCTGGCTAACTAACACCTGTTGGCCAAGCTAATCCTATCAATGTGCGATAAAATTTACGAACATGTGAAAAAATTATTTGTGATATGAAAGTCCTTATGCACTTAAAAAAATCTTTAGTACTAGTAATTCATTTATAATGTTGGTAAAATTATAAGTTTCATAATTTATTAAATTTCTTGAGTAATTAATTGATAAGACAAATACATTATTTGTGCAAGTTTTTAGTTTATTATATAGTAATTAGTAAAAAAATAATTTTAGTTAAAAATACCAAAAAAATATTATTTAAATGATGATCCACTAAATAAAAAATATTGCAAATCAATCAAGGGTAAAAGGAGGGTGCAGTACATAATTTTTCATTTTTTAATAATTATGCTTGAACAGATTTTTTTGAAAAAGAAATACCATAAAATCAGGATTAAATTTGCTTGGTATCCTCATTTTTAACTTTTACATCCTCATTTTAACTTTTTACTGAAACCTTTCCGGAACCCGTGCACAACACTTAACCCATATATATAGATAAAGATCCCTGAAACACTCAGACTGGCAGCTTGTTTTGAAATTAAGAAAGGAAGAGGGGCAGGAGAGAGGGAGGGGGGAGAGAGAGAGAGAGAGAGAGATGAGAATCAGGAACAGCAAGGTGATAACCACTGACAAGGAGCACCATGTGGCAGAAATTTTACTAAATCTTCCTGTGTTGATATCTCGTCCCACTCCTGGGATTGCTACACTACTGTTATCCAGTCCCTTTCCTAGGATTGCTAAACTTCTGTCCTCTCCCAGCTGGGGCTCTAAGAGAAGAAGATCCGCTGTCTATGTTGATACAGACGTTATCGTCAACCGGCCAGCCACCACTCCTCGTATCATCGCCTCACACTCTCCTCAAAGCTTAACAAAACCACGCTGCAGTTTTGCTTCCAAAATTAAGGTATGCATATATCTCTACTTTGTCAATCTATGTTGTTTATGTTTTAATTTGTCCCTTCTACACACACTTGTATGCATATATCTTTCTTTCTGTGTCTTCTATGTTCTAAAGTTTCATTTTGTCTCATTGTAGACACACGCACACTTGTATGATTTCATTACATGTATACGTACACGTGTATAGTTATTTTTGTGATTTTGGGTTTTGTTCTCGAAATCAGGATTTTAAGGAGCCATGACTAAAAGGCAATTCCCTGGTTTAAGGAGTTTTTAGATTTTTTTGTCAGGCACCCATCGTGTATATGTAAAAAAAAGATCCCTTCACCCACGCTTTAGGATCCTTGCTCTCTAGAACCCTTGCTCTCGTGAAAGAGCAAGGGAGATATCACTATATTTATGTTTCTGTTTTATGTTTAAAATGTACAATTCTTGTGTAAAATAATTAATTTATTTGTTGGCCTTCTTTAGCGGACCAAGCAAGAGTTGTTGAACAAGGTTGATATGTTAACAGAATGCGGAGATACGCTAAAAATGGTGAGTACCATATTTATTTTATTTTCTGTTTGGGTTTTAAATTATTGGGTCTTTTTAATATGTGCTCAAGTGTAGATACAAATATCAATGAATTTATAACTTTTTTATTGGGGGAACTGTTGTCTATAGGGGAAGAGGGTCCATTATATTTATTATTAGAAAGCTAATTAAAATGATCCAAACTTGCTGCGTTTATTAGGTGTCATTGGGCACATATTAAAAATCCGTTAATGTTAATTGCTGGTTAGTCAATAATAATTAACTTTATACTTAATCAAATGTTGCAGGAGGTACGTAAGGTCAACCAATACTTCGACAAGCTCTTGACCAAGCGCTCAATTCTCAATGCTGTGAAACATCAGGTTCCATCATTTTATTCAATTCTTATGATGCAAAGATTTTCGTTATTAAAATTTAAATGTTTAACTCAACAATTATCTTGGCAGAAATAATGTTATGTTTAGTTGTGTAATGATACTGATAGTGAGATTCATGCAATTATGCTATTATGTAATGTTTAGTGTGAATTTAAAGAGGTAAATGACGATTTGTCTAGTGTGTGTTAATGTGCACACTCTACTAATGATTTTTGTTGAGTTGTATGATTTTTATTTGATAAAGATTTTTGCACATAAGGGAAACATTATAATTATTGAAAAGTAACCAATCAAAATTTGTAACACAACTTCTTAAGTTTTCACAAACACAAAAACCCTGTTCAAAAGTACTAAAAATTTGATTCTTGTTTTTTACAGCTGAAGAAGTGTCACATTGAAGAGGGGAAGACCAAGATTGGTAAAGGTTCGAGGAAATGTGAGAGTGATTCTGCAACTGGTTTTCCTTCTCAGCAAGACATGTCAGTCATGTACCCAGTGACACAAAGTTGTCAAGCTTTGCCACCAAAAGACAGTAACCATGGTGGAAATCCAGGCCTAAATATGAGCTGATGGGCTTGCTAGTGGCAGGGAAATGGACCCTTCTTCCTGGCCTCCTGTATATGAATTTGAAGGAAGAATTGGCGTTGGTCAAGTCAACAAAAGCCAAGAAAAAGAAGGATGATTGAGACCAAGTAATGTGGTAGGAAGAGCCCGGCCCATCCCAGCAGGTCCAAGCCAAGTCTCATATACTTGCTTCAAGTTTTTTTTTCTATTTTAAACTTTTTTTAAAATTTTTGCCAGGTTTTTACCGGTAATCTATACTCTTTATTTATTTTTTTTGAAAATTTGGTAACCTTTACTTCGTACATATCTAAATAGCATACCTGTCAGATGGGAATATGTTGTTTAGGTAGTATATGAAAGAGTTTAACCAAATATGATGTAAGAGAGGTTATAGATGTTTTTGCTTTCTATGAGAAAGTTAAAAAGTCACATTATACAATTTATTTAATTTCAATTTCCAAGGTTCCTGATATTATCCAACTATAAAATTTGTTTATAAATTTTAAATTAATTAAAAATTTATTAGTTAATCATTAGTACATGTTCCAACCTCTTTAATTTATAATTTTACCCATTTCTAAGTAGTGGGTCTTTGGCCAAGTTTAGTAGTTTCATTTTCATATCCTTTTCTCCAATTCAGTCCAATCTCTTAATCCTATGGTGGAGATCATCCGAAAGGTTTTGAGAGGGCTATATAATCGTACCATTTTGTATTGTCAATTTGGTGGCTGTAAATATTATAAAATTATTATTTATGTTTTCTTTATAGCTCCTCTCTTCTTTCCAAAGCTCTAAAGTGTGTTCTATTTTATACAAATAATGAGTAATTTAACTTGAATATGAGAAGCTCTCTATGTGAACGATGTTTATTCCTCTGTACTTCCATTCTCTGTCTCACTTGTGAAACATAGAATATTTGATATTTAGGGGTTTGTTGTAATTTATTGATTATAAAATTAGATACTTGGAACTTGGATTACTGGAATTATTTGTTAGGAAAAGTTCTCTTTTGAAATTTTGAACTATTTTGGCTCTAATTTAATATTTGAGTCATAACCCAAAATTTGTATCAAAATAGTTACAATGTGACGTGGTCATGTGTTGAAATATAATTGTGGATACATATGAATGAATAAGTTCCATTATTATTAGGAAGAAAGTTAGCATTTATAAAGTATTTGGGAAAAAAATTTGTAACAATATTTGGGGTGTCTTGCATTTTGCTTTAACATTTTGATGGTAGAGTACAACTTTACATCTTAAGAATTAAGATCATAGTTCTTGATCAAAAGTTTTTGATAAAATGTGAAATTAGGAAATTAAACTTTAATTTAATTTTCTAAACTAAAAATAAAAATAAGATGTTGTGATTTGATTTTTAATATACACAAGTTCTCCTCTTATCACCAATAAACATTTTTAAATTTTGTTCAAGTTGAATGCTTCATGATTTTACAACTAAAAGCCATAAATGAGATATGATCCTAGAACTTAACACAAAACACAAAATAGCTTATGTTGAGTGCAGTGACATACATAATTAAGGGGTGAATTTTATATTAATGTATAATAATTTACAGATTTAAAATGATTATTAATGATTTTAATTCTAAGCAGATTTGATGAAATTGTTGAAAAATCCGGTAGATTCCTGGTGATTTAAATAAATTTCTACAAATTCTTTAAAATTTCAATAATTTTGCTAAAATTTCAAAAGAAATAAAATAAAGTATCAAATCCAACAAAATCTACCATTTTATCTAAAAATTCCATGCACCAATTTTTTTTATAAAATCCAAATTAAATCTCATCAGGTTTTAATGAATTTTTTAAAATCTAAATTTAATATTCTATATTTTAAAAAGATTTTTTATAATAATTATTAAATACCATCAGATTTTAAAATATTTTTAGAATCCAAATTGAATAAGCGGATATTTCAAAATCCAAAAAGATTTTTTAAGATCATATTTGAATACACTCTTGTAAATAAAGTTAATACGATAATTAATTTCTTAAAGTTTGATCTTTTTCTTAATAAAGAAAATTGTAATTTATTCATAAAATTTTATGTTCTAATTGTATTTAGGGTGAAGAACAAATTTAGTCTATTTTTATATAAAATTAACAAAAATAACCAATTTACCAATGAATAGTATTCACTTTACATAAGACATGAGATAACATGAGATAACCAATTGTCTACCTTATACGAATTGATACGAATTGAGATACCCAACTGTGAGCGGTAGATACCATTTTCAGTGGAGTATCTTATACTAATTGAGATACGGAAGGAACTGAAAGTGCAGTATTCAATCGGCTAAAATTATTCACTTTTTTCAGAATAACTATTTTGGTTATTTTTTAAAAAATGTGTTATTTTTATCATTTTTTCTTGTATTTATTTGCAAAAAGAAAAGTAAAAATATAAGTCAGGTGTATTGTAACAAAAGTTTCAAATAAAAACCTTTTTGTCACAAAGGAGTTAAAAGGATGTATAACTGAAAGAAATTTGGAAGTATTACCCAAACATGCTGGTGTACAAACTTACAATGTGTAAGCTACATATATTACTTGTCTTACAACTTACAGGGCAAGAGAGAATGTAAAAAGAATGGATTATCAGCTGTTTCAATCCAGCACCCAAGCCTGCAGGCAGAATTGAAATAACATCTTAAGATAACTTCACTGATACTTAAAAAAATGCAATCAAATTAACAGTTTTTCTAGCATTTCACCTGAATTTTGCCATCAGAAGAGCCAGCAAAAAGCATTTGTCCATCCCTGTCTGATGTCAAACATGTGATCTTTGCATTGCCCCCACTGCCCATCTTGATTGAAGCAACTCTTGTAACTCTTTCTTTTAACCACACCTCGATTGTTCCAAATCTTGTGGCAGTAAATATAAAATCATTGTTTACAGTTATGCACTGAATATCGAGTCCAGTTGTCAGTGATCCCGTTACTGCCTTTGTTGATAAAGAAAATACCTGCAACATTAATTTGTTTTTTCGACGAATGAATACGTATCAATTTACCAACAACATTTTAAACTGTAATGTGGAAAACATGACAGTGGGGACTGGTATTGCTTCTTACCTTCCCTGCAATACCATCAACGGAAGAACCTCCAGCAAAGAGAAGACTGTCATGAACATGAAGAGACTGTACAATTTGTTTCCCCAGCAGTTTTCTTGCACCAGAGTAGAATACGGTCGATGTATGCTTTTGTAAATCGACCTCCTATTTTTTGTATGGACAAAAGAATTGTTGGCAGCACTCTTATTAGATTTCAATTGTTTCATTCAGTCGAGTTGAAATTTTTGGAATGTACGTAACAAGTAAGACTCGATTAAGTGATAAGATGTTTCAGAAAAAGACTTACCTGGATACTGAAAGCAGTGCAACCACAATAGAGTTTATCGCCCATCATGGCTAGGCATTTGACGGTTTTGTTGAAGTTGATATGTTTTGGCACACCTGACCAGTTGTAGATCTGCCACGAGATGATGATGATGAAGCACAAAATCGTAAGACAGTAATTTACCAAATGATGATAAAATAAATGCCATTAACCTTAACTCCAGTTCCTTGAGGGGCAAAGCATGCAATACTGTTATTTGCTACTAACTCAAGCACTGCCTCCTTTACATCATGGACCTGAACACAGTGAATTTCTTCTTGTTTGATTGCCCAGACCTAACAGAGAAATGGTATACACGTTTAGAAAGTTATTTGGTGTAAAAAGCCTTGGACATGTATAAGACATTTGAAGTGTATTGACCCTGTAATATAATATCGAGTGTATGCATTATGACTTTAGATTGTACACTCTGGGGAACACCTCTTCAAAGTAAAGTCAATTAAGAAAATCAAAAAGTATACTTTTTCCAACATGTAACAGAATATGTTAATGGGTTTGACATGCATTCTATGTGTTATTTCTATAGACACTGCAAAACAAAATAGTATACTTGCCCGAATCGTTTTGTCCAGGGAGCCACTATATAGTTTGTCACCTGGAGAAGGTATATAGAGGCATGTCACAGCCTTTGTGTGTTCACGCACTTCCTGAATCAACCTTGGAACCCTCTTTGTTGCATCCCACACCTAAAAGAAAAACATAGCAGATGTTGCCCCTTTTAATTCTATAGACAGGGTTGGAAGTTGCAAGAAAATTACCATTTAACAAAACCACAAAAAATCACAAAATTATGCAGTAGACTACTTTTTGTGTGTGTGCAAGAAAAGAGATTGTCAAGTCCACCTTTATAGTTCCATCAGAATGACTGCTTATGACGCGGCCTTTTACGTGAAGCAATGCCAGAACCTCGCCGTTCATGCTAGAATTCAACTCAGGCCCTTCAGCACAAGACCACATATCTGCCTGAAATAGGACCATACAATTTTTTATTTGTGTATGATTAATATCTTCGAGCATATGGTAGACTGATACTCACTGCATTAACCGAAGGCAAGTTCATTAAGGTTTTCAGTATATCATTGACCACTACAGAGTTGCGCTTGAGTTTTCTTAGTGTTTTATACATGCATTTAGCATACACTCCAAGTTCACCAGCGGCACCTTGTAACAATGAAGATTGGATATGTTAGAATTTCGTGAAAGATGTAAAACATCTAGATGAACAAAGTAGCCTTCCTCTTTCTAAAGATTCTTTAAAATCATTTAGTAACCTTGTACCTGGATCATTGGTGAAAGCACTTAATGCAAGGGTTACCAAAATCTTCTCCTCAAGATTCTTTGATGACTGTAATACATTTATGAACTGGTCAAGTAGACACTTTCGAGCAGCATCTCTGACTCCTGTATCAGGAAGACTATATAGCATGTGGACAAGCCATGTGGCGATTACAAGGCACGACTTTGCAATCTCAATGGAATTACTCTTCAGGCATTCTTCCAGGGCTTTGAAAATCATGCCTTTCTCATGGTTGCAGAGTACAAAAGCTACCCTTCTCTCCCAGGAAATTGCAGCTTTCTCTTCCTCTTCCTAATAGAAGAATTATAAAAAATATCAGATCTTGACGATATGGAAGAACAGGAACAATTTAAATGCAAAACAGGTGTGTACCATTGTTTCAGTCAATTCAACGTCATAAAATTTCTGCTTCTCTGCTTTCATTAAAGCATTATAGGGTTTGTCATATCCTGCAGATTTCAGTAACCAGACTTCCGTGCAGGATTTTCCTGACATGGTTAGACGTCCTAAAAGAGATGATAAAGCATCAAGAGCTGTAATTTGAGAATTGGGGAAGTCTTTTTTACGAAGTGCTTCAATAAGTGCCTCTATTGCCTCTTCTCTGTAGATGCTCATCTTTCGAGGTTCAACCTAGAGAAGTACAAACGAAAGTGATTTATATATGTTTTTATCTGGTTTTGTCTTTTCACTGTTTTCACTTTTAGTGTATGGGATGGTTCAGTTCTTAGTTTTTGTGCTAGTGTCTGTTTAACTATTGTTATCCGATTAAGAGTATTTTGCGGGCAGACCAAGATATCAGACCAAGATATCAAGCTGAAACAAAAGAATAGTGATAAAAAAGTAATTAAAATCTGGTTTATCTGGTTTGGTCTTCTTCCATTTGTTATAATTCAGACTCCGAAGGTTTGGCATTTGCTTCTTATTTTTCTCCAAGTATATGTGTGTAATAACAATAGTCTAATTAATGATATGTGGACTGACCAAGAGATCAAGCTGAAGCAGAAGAATAGCGATGGAGGATTGCTGCTCCATTGGAGCCATTTGTAGATAGACAAGAAGAGTGTGCATGGTGCTAAATGCTCCCTCATCTTTAATTATCTGCAATATTTGGTTGGAAAGTGTTCTCCTGGAAAAACAAGCATATTCAGTCCTGTACTCCACGTATGAAATGATCAATTATCGTACAGAGTTGAAAATGGCAATAAGTTGCAAAGTGAAAAAAGAGAACGAAGTATACCTGCTCAACTGAACCAACTCAGTAAGAAATTCTATGCATATGCCTCTCACGTTATCGTCTCCAGCATGAAATAACTCAAGCACAGGAGACAGCTCAATTCTACTCGCTATTAAGTTCCTACAATTTCTATCTGCATTAATACACTGCAATAGTATGAATACAATGGAATGCCGTCCATCCTCCCTGTTTAGGCAATTAAGCAATGCAGGAATTCCATTTTCAGATATGATGTCCATAGCTTTCGAAATTCTGTTATTTTCATCTTCTCCTAGTATAACCTGCTCAAGTAATGCAATTGCTGCATCCTTAGGATCCACCACTAAATCAAGGTCATTTGAATCTTCAGTTTTATTTGAAATGATCTGTATAAGGGAGGGCAGGAAGTTATAAGGAGATAATTGTGAGATTGCTGGTTTTAGCAAGTACATTAGAACAGCAGCCTCAGCCAAACCATTTATAAGCAGTGATGCTAGGATTTCAAAATCTGAATCTGCCGTAAGAATCTCCCCGACCCTATCATCGGAAAATATTAGCTCAGAAAGAACGTAAATTGATGTTCGTAAAACTTCCCTGTTCAAAGAAGCTGATAATATATCTACAAAACCATTAACTATGGCTGGATTGGATAAATAAGCATGCAGTCCAGAGTCACCCTTCGTGTCTTTCCACGTTCGAGCTACTTTAAGAACAGATGCCTCACATTCCTTTAAATTTTCAGAATTGCAGAGACACGAAATATATGGATTCAACCCATTTATAATGGTTTCAACAGCAGCTTGAGATATCACACTGGTCGGTGAGTTTGAGGTAGCAACTCGCATGAATCTTCTTGGTTTATGGTTGTTACTATCATCTCTACTCCTTTGATCGCGTAGGGTGATTGTCCTGGATGGGGTAGTTACCGACGGAGTGTCTTTTGGAGGAGCACTAAAAGAACTTCTTGGTGTTTCAGAATATGACAATTCCTGAGCAAGATCAGGATGCTGCTCTTTCCAAGAAGTGATTAGCCTCTTTAGGACATAGTTCGTTTTGGGCAATGGATTAGCAGAGATGTGCTGTCTAGTGATGGGGCATGTAACGTTTCCTCTTTTGGTCCATTCTTGGATGGCTTTCCTTTCATATGTCTGGCCTGTTTCAAGTGTTACCGGATCATAAAAAATTTGACCAGTGATGGGGCACACAAAATCTTTAGGTACTCTTGAATGTGGAGTCATTTTTTCAGAAGATGGGAGAGAAATGTAGCTTTGACTTCCTTCTTCGCAATCATTAGAGAAACTGTTACAACTCAAATAAATATGGATTATGTGAAGAGGTAACATAAAGAGAGTCTGATTTGAGGGAAAACGAATCAAAATAGTCCGATCACTACTTGTGAAAATCAAGGATAAGTGCATGAAAATTATCAAAATTGACTCCAAATGATATGAACTAAAATAAAAAATTAGATGAGATAATGGAGTACCTTTTCTCTAGGAGTTGGGTGTTCACTTTCCCATAACTAACACTCCTGGAGTGGTTTGTCCTGACGCTTTTCGGGTGTTCCTGAGAAACTAAGTTTGTAAGGTACTGCCGTTCAAAGTGAAGCAATTGAAAACTGCAACATGCAATTAACCTAAAACAAAATCTTTTAACATACTGGCGTTCCATTGTCAGAATCTCCTGAGCTAGTGTCCTGATGAAGTGGCGAACAAGATCCAGATGCAAAAACCTTGCCATCCATTGCACGGGTGGACAACAGCCGCAACATGGATGAGGAATCCTTAGAATGTGAATCAGCTTTTGGAGATGAGTTCCTTGAGGTAGGAGCTTTAGGGGAATCCGCAGGAGTAAATACAGCGGGAGAATGTTTTTGACTACTCGACTTGGAGCCAATTTTAGGATTTACTTCCATGCCAATATTAGACGAAAAATTGTTACCTTTATCTACAGACCCCACAAATACATAAGGTTCATTGTCGGATTCGTATTCTTCTTCTTCAGGTATTCCCTCCTGACAAGGAAAAACCATGAAACTAACATTCTAATGTTCTTTACCACTTTTGTATAACAATATGAAACTAATGTTCTTTCAAGTAAAGTCTTACTTCAGGATCCCAATTTGCAGAATCCTCTAGGTCCCTTGACGAGTTAGAAGCCGATTTCAATCTGGTGAGAGTAAATAATACATAATTTTATTGGATGGAAAAACAAGCAAACAAAACAATCTTGACTGGGTATTCCCATCATAAGAACTGACAACTGAAACTTACCTCAAATTTATTGAGCTATCTTTAGCCTTTGTTGCTTGATTAAAGCCAGCAGTCTTAGGTAAGGCAGGACCAAATTTCACATGATCGGGTATGGACCGGCTCACCTCATGCATCGGAGTCATTGGTGGCTCTGCAATAGGCATCATTGGCATCAACTTTTTGCTAGTGGCTGAATCAAAGTTCATGCAGTCCTTGTAGTATTTTGCATATAGCTTTGTGTTATCATCCAATGCTTGCCCATAAACCTGCTCCAGATTCTGCATTTTCTCTGCTTGATCTGGCCTCACTGAAAATATCAAAGACTCATTGAAGTATTGATCAAAATCAGCAGTGAAAGACATGTCTGCTGAATCAGGAATTGCATCCATCACAATCTTTTGTCTCTCCTCTGAGTACCATCCGACAATTGAGCTCATATGTGGAAGGAATAAATTCTTCCACAGATCAGGAGCAAAATCAATTCGAGAGAATAAAGGGTCAACACAGAACATCTCAAGAACATGATGAACTGCATTTTGGACATCATTTCGCAATTTCCAGAGGTATGATAGGTTAAGATGTGCCCAGGCAGACAAATAAAAATTAGGAACACCTGCAGTTTTCTGACTAGAATTCAACATAGCACATACTTGCAACATCTTCTCAGCATGGTCTAGTCGTGCTAGCTTAGTTTCCACATTCTCAGTATTTATAGCTTCTTCAAGGGCATCCATTCCCCAATCCAAATTAGCTAGCACGGCTTGATCAGAGTACCGCACTTCCGTTTTTTCATCTTCGGCTTCTAATCTCTCAGCACATTGTTCCTTTTGTTGGTCTCTTTGTTCTTTATCAATTAACCGATCTTGGATAAAACTTCCGACTGTGGTGAGCAAGAATCTAACAATATCATTCTGATCCATAGCAAACCTATAGTTTCCCGCCATCTTAGTAATGTAAATACTTCAGAAACAAATAGGTTTAATAGTAATGTTCAATGCATCTGCCTCTATATTTCATATTTTCCTGACAAAAGAACTGTTCAATTCACTTAGTTCGAGCATAAAAGAAAAACCTACAAGTACCAAAGATACTTCAGTCACTAAACATGGGCGGCCACACACACAAACTGTCCTCAAATAATCAACCACAAACAGAGGTGCAAATTTTGATGATTAAAGCCCTAGTTAACCAGTCAACAACAAAAGATCAAATTATAGAAGTTGCAGCGAAATTTAAGCTCTACACAGAGTATGCAAACAAGTAAAACAGCGAGGTAAGTATATTATTGTGCAATTAATTACGTACTGGTGCAGAATTAGAAGAGTCGTTACAACCTAAAATTGGAGATAAACTAAGTTTCCATCCCCTTTAGCTTTCTTCTAGCTACTACAAATCTAGTTAGACATGTGGAGACGAGAAAACAGACACTGACCTTCAGAACAGTCGGTTCAATAAGCTATCCGGAACATCAAATTTGGAACAGAATTTTTGCAGAAACATGCAGCTAGAGAGGCTTCTCCTGATATGACAGAGAAATAGAAAATGCCAACCTTTACAGGCTGAAAACTGCCGGCTTTGGCTATGCCTTTGATCATCAAATATCACAATCAAACAGTCAACTACTGCTGACACACACATAAATATTTACACAGTAAACAACAATAAAGACAAAGAGCATTTGATTAAACAGTGATTACATTATAAAATTATGGTTGAATAATTGAAATTGTCTTTCTCTTTTTTTGGATCAGCCTCAAATTCATAAGTTAAAACTTTAATTAGAGTCAAATTAAATTTGTGTTTTATTTGGTAAAAGAATCATTAAATCATGTATGTTATATAAAAGCGGACAAAGTTATATATTGAGCTTTCTAATGCCAAGTAAAGTCTTCTTTTGGTATTTATTTGCTCATCTAGCTAAAAGACTATTTGTTGTCACTATTTGCAAGAAAAAGACCAAGTCCTTGTGAAGCACAAGTATAATTCCAGTGATGAGCTACCATATCACAGGTTTTTATGTATGGATTTCTCTGGCATTTGAAATATCATAATCTAAGAACGTCATCGTATTTTCTCGTAACTAAGGAAATCCAGAGGGAAAGGGCTGTAACTTTAACTTGTTAAGCAAAGCATATGCTATACTGCTTTGAAGTATAATCTCAGCCGGAGTTGTTTCCAAAGAGGCAAAATACTACTAACCACAAGATTTAACAAGGGTTGTTTTGTTCTTCAAGTATCAGTTATTTCTTCTTTTCCAAACATACAAATCACCAATCACCCTGTTATTCTAAACCAAGCAAGAAGAACTAGTTAAAAATTGGCTATGAACTTGTAGCATGCATAATAAGTGTCCTGATCAATGGATCAGCTCACCTACTATCATAACAAGGAAAATTAATTATATAGCTATCACCAATGAGGTCACATATATATACAATGATCTAAAAAACAACTACAAATGTGCTTTTAATTTCATCACAGAGTAATGCAATAGGCAAAAAAAAAGTACAAGTATTGTTACCAAATGACGTGACATAATGGCAGTTTGTAATAATTCAGTTTGAAATAATTTAATTGACGTTATTGATGTAAATGCAGAGGGTCTAATTTCAGTTAACAAGTAAACGTCTGACTCAATTTTCTAACTATATTAGGAACCAATTTTGTACCTTAGTATTTTTCTTCATTAAATTATGCCAAGAGAGTTTGTGTTAATTTAATATTAGATTTTATTGAATGGCCGGCCTTTCCATAACTTATTCATTTGGCACCAAGCTTCTGTTCACTAGTTTATTGTTGTAAGGTTTAGAATATGACAAATTTGAGTCTAAGAAAAAACCTCGCAATTCTACTCTTTTAATTATAAATTAAATCTATGAATATATGCATTCATTTGAGTTTCATTGTTCAACAAGTTATTATTTTACATACTGACAAATAGACCACTTGGCAAACAAAAGAAGCACACGTTGTCCGGCCCAATCAACAAGAGACCAAGATGACCAGCCCACTAAAAAAGCCCATCTAACAATACCGAAATATCAAAAAGCTCACAATTATTTGGTCAAGATATTACCGTTTACGATGAATCCCAGCCGTCCACCTATTTTCGTCGCTTAGTGGCACGTGCCAAACTCGAAAACGGTGAAAACTCACGTGACCAGCAAGTGGGGAGCAGACTGACAATAGTCTCCTCCTTATCCGTTAAAAGTCATCTCAATCCAACGGCTACATCTAACCCTAATTATAATATAGCTTGTTCTCACCGCCTATATATAATCTCACCCAACCCTTCTCCTTTACTTGCAATTGATCTGTATCTTCTGTAACTATTCCTGACTCACTAAGTCTAAATCGCTCTCAACATGCCAAACCCTAAGGTGTTTTTCGATATGACCGTCGGCGGTAGCCCCGTGGGGAGAATCGTGATGGAGCTTTACGCCGACACGACTCCCCGCACCGCCGAGAACTTCCGAGCACTCTGTACCGGCGAGAAAGGCGTCGGCAAAAGCCGAAAGCCTCTCCACTACAAAGGCTCATCTTTCCACCGTGTGATCCCCAAATTCATGTGTCAGGGAGGCGATTTCACCGCCGGGAACGGTACCGGAGGTGAATCGATCTACGGGGAGAAATTTGCTGATGAGAATTTCGTGAGGAAGCACACTGGACCGGGGATCCTGTCCATGGCGAACGCCGGGCCAGGGACTAATGGATCGCAGTTCTTTATTTGTACCGAAAAGACGGAGTGGCTGGATGGGAAGCATGTGGTGTTTGGACAGGTTGTTGAGGGAATGGATGTTGTTAGGGCAATTGAGAAGGTTGGATCTTCTGGTGGAAGGTGCTCCAAGCCTGTTGTCATTGCTGATTGTGGCCAGCTCTCTTAAATCTATCGGATTCCGAAACTTATATTACTGCTATGTTTCGCTTTTAAATAATTTGCAGCCGGTTTGTATGATTACATTTTGTGTGTTGTCGTGGTTGAATTGGTTGTATCTCTCTAGACTGTTTTATGATTTGCAGTGACTTTGAGTTGAATTGCATTTGCTCAATTTTCGGTTTTATTAGCTAGGCGCTGATCTTAATGTTTACAGTTTTTTTCAATTTCACGATTATAATTCAAGATTCTGAAATGGCAGGAAAAAAAGATGTTCAGAGAATTTTAGTGAATAGAAAGACGTTTAGAGAAATCATAAATTTGAATTTATCACGTTTTTTTTCAATTACTGAACATCTAGGCGATCTGAATAATTTGAATAATTTTTAAAAATCCTCCAATTTTCTTCCCAAAGCAATGCCAATCAAAACTATAAAATACAGCATAATTTCATAGATCTGGTAGATATTTTGATTATTTTCCATAGCGGAATATTGGATAGTGATGTAGAGTTGTGGCCTGCCTCTATTTTTTGAGTGACAGAAAAGATAAATCAAGATCATGTAGCCTTTTAAGCTCCATCAGTGGCTTTTGCGCGAATATTCGTATATTTCATATATTCCTGTTTGATTGGTTTTCCGGGGTGGAAAAATTGATTTTTTTTTTCCTTTTCCGTCGGTGTTATTATTGAGAAAATGTAAAGCTTAGCTCCACTTAAACACTTGGGTAGGAGAATAAAAACGAGCTCATGAAGTAAACTTTAAAAGATAACAGATAAATAAAATCAAGAGTTCATGAGTTGAAAATTCAATATGACAAATAAGTTCAAATGCAGTTTTTTCCTGACAGAAAGAAGAGCTGGTAATCAGCTCAAGAATTACCAGAAAAGAAATCACTGCTCACGAGAGAGAGTAAATCAGCCAGAGGATTAAAAATCTAATCAAAAGGGAGCCGATTATGAAAAGATTGTTTTGCAACCCAGTGCGCAGGAGCATTATATCGACGATGCACAAAGGAGAAGGCGGTGGAAAATTCAGATATCATATCTTTGATATCATCAACTAAAACTGCACAATTCAGGGAGGATCGAGATTGAAGATAAAAAGCTCAATAGTTGCTTTGCAATCCAATTCAACAATGGGAAAAGAAACTTGTTCATGATCGATTTCTCGAATAGTTTAGGAACGAGCATTTGGTCAGTACGGTCCGGATACACCGAAAAATCAAATAATTATTTTTTCATGACGGAACCGGACTAAAGTTGTATTATGGGCCGAACGAACCGAAATAATTCGGTTCGGTTCGATTTTAAACCGAACGGATCGAAAAAAATTGTATTAAAAATTAAACTAAAAATTATAAAATCTAAACCATAATTAAAGTAGCATAATATATAGAGTTCTAATAATGTAAATACAATTACAAATTAAAAATTATGATCTTAATTTTTAAAATATATGTAAAATGTATATAATATAAAATTATAGTTTTTATGATTTGGTCTATTTGGTCGGGCCGATTTTTTTAAAAAAAAAACAGACCGAACTGAATTTTATTTCGGTCTATTCGGTCCGGACCAAATAGACCAAATTTCTGAAAAATCAGGACTGAACAGAACCGAATTAGCACGGTTCGGTTCAATTTTTTGGTTTCGGTTTGGTTTTGCTCAGCCCTGCGAATAGCTATTAGTTCCAGTTGAATTGGGTAATCAGCTTGAACACAACAACCCAATCCTTCTATAAGCTTCATCGCAATTAAACTTCACTGTATTTGCAGGGGGAAGAATTTAACACAATGAAGAATTACTCTGAATCTTCTAGGCTCTAAGCTTTAAGTTTCTAACAAAGATAAAAATTATATCCGAACTTGGACAACAGACTTGATAGTTGAAACTGGACAAACCGAAACATGTTTATGAACGAATTTATTTCTAGATAACCACACATACCATCCCACAAAAGCAATTTTCTAAAGGAAATGCACGATATACTTCTTAGACTGGAACATTAAGATCACTAAATTAGAATTTGTAGGCATGAAAGATCGTAAAAGACCTAATGAATATGAGAACCAAACAGGGTGTGTCCATTCACATTACAAAAGCATGTGCTCCACACTTTCAACCTTATTATTACAAAATGGACATAATGGACAAAGAGAAAATTTTCTTCTAGACAGATTTTCCTTTTTTGACAAAATATTTGAACAAATTCTCAACAAAAAATGTTTTAATTTTGGCGAAGCAGAGATGAAACATCAAAGCTTCCAAAAAGATCTGTTTGGATTCGAAGAATAAGAAGCATGCTGATTTGAGAACATTTTAAGCCGTAAAGCAACATAATAACTAGATTTCATAGTATAGTTACCCTTAGAGTCATAATGCCAGACAAGACGATCATTCACATCTGTGCGGCTAATCGGGATAAAAGATATTTTCAAAACTCACCGATCAGAAACACACTCTTTAAACTTACTTAAATTCCATCTCCTGTATTATTTGGAACCCAACGATCACACCAAAATTTTATATTCCTGCCATTACCTATTTTCCAATAAATATCAGCTAACAAAATATCTCTGCCCTGAAGCAAACTATTTCAATGTCAAGTCGCTTTCAGACCCTTTTTCACATAAGAAGGATGATCTCGAAAAGCTGTCTTTTTTAAATTTGTAAATCTTGAAAACCTGTCTTTATCGCTGCCAACTGACTTATTTTATTTTGTAAATATTGAAAAGTTGTCTTTATCGCTGCCAACTGACTTATTTGATTTTGTAAATATTCAAAATTTGTATATGTCTCTTCTTGAAATTGTTGGGTACTTACTGCAAGTGACATGACAATTTCTTCAAGTGACATAGTTGGCTCAACATGAGGTTGTTCCAGAGCAAGGCTACAATTCTTCTATGACACTGAATTATAAGAAATATTAGAATAATTCATGTACCCTGACTTAAAAACAAAACTGAATAAGGATGATAATATCTTTGTTGTGGGCCTCAGAATTTTCTAACACAATCTTGCTCAAAAGCTTCATCTTGAAAAAATGGACACAAATCAATGTAATGTGCTTCTGTATAAATCAAATTGACACCAGTCCCTGACGGCGACTTCAAAATTTGATGGGTGTCGAAACTACCAAAAATAAATTCACACTCAATATATATCTATAGATATAGTGGAGATTAGGGTCAAACCCAAATGACTAGTTACTATTGTGCAATACATGCATGTACATCACAAGACTAAGTCACTTTGATAGTCCTGAGGTTAAGTTGTTTGATAATCTATATTTGTATTCTGTAATTGTATTCCTTAAGTCTGTAAAAATGATTAGTAGATTAGACTGGGAGATTTTTCTGTGAACAACCTTCAAGCTAAGGAATAAACCTAGGAAGAAGATCAATTCCTTATCATGCCTCAGAGAGAAGTGTAGCAACTTGGATTTGAATAAACCTAATCTAGGAAAAATGCTCTAAGTCGGATATCGACAAGTCACAGATCAAGGGATATCGAGAAGTCTATTAAGATGTCCAAAATGACTTATGTTAGGAATATGTTGTGTACTTGATGATAAGCTAAACAAAACACCTTAGTAGATTTAACTTAGTGAATTTTGTAGTACCCGACGGATGATCAATTATAGTCTTGACGGATGATTCAATATAGTCCGGACGGATGACTAATTGATATCCAACGGGTGAGTAGCTTATGTAACAATAAGTCATGTAGCACATTCTGCAAACAACTTTGTATAGTTTCTGTAGTAGCTTATGAATCATGTAGACTGCTGGTAGATGTGCAAAATAGGTTGATTAAATGTAAATATAAGATGTCTTGTAATTCTGCACAAATGAAATAGAGTCAAGTGATAAATGGCTACCCGACGGATGATCAACAAAGCTACCCGACGGATGATCAACAAGGCAACCCAACGGATAACAAGCATGTACCCGACGGATGATCAATTCAAACATCTGTTGACAGTGACAACACAGTCACATGCGTTGGGTGTTTGAAAAAGGAATGTGGCAACCTGTTTAGCAGGAAAATGAGAACAAAGAAGCATTACCATTTTCATGCAAGCTATGAAGGTTTTCAAAGATGCTGGAATAGAGTAATGAAGTAGCATAGAGTTAGACTTGATAGTTTTGTTTTATTATCTTGTCTTTTTGCTATGTAAACTTGGTGATATATAAACCAAGTGTGGCAAGTAGAATAACAACTAACTAGACTAAGAAAATACATTCTCAGAGAAACGTTTGTAAGCTGTATCCTTAAGCATTTCTCTGCGAGTTTTAGTTATTTATACTTGGAAGCAGCAGTGAGCTTATTTGAGCTACACAGAGTTCTCTCGATATATATATATATATATATATATATATATATATATATATATATCTGGTGGATACATTCAAATTTACCCAAAAGTTTTAATGACTTGTGTTTTTATTACTTGTGTTTTAATTTATATAATCCCTTCATTCCGTACTTTACAAATGAAACACATATATATTAATGAATCAGAACCAGTTTTCGAAAATTTTAAAAAGAAGCCAGAATTAAATTCAAACCCCTTCTGTAATTCTTGTTATATTGTTAGGGAATCACAATTGGTATCAGAGCAAGCTCTTGAAGTACAAAGAATTTAAAGATCACAACAAAATAACAAGATGAACAAGAAGGATGTTGGAGTGAAGATTCCATTTCTGGACAAAGACAATTATCACCATTGGAAGGTGAAGATGCACCTACATCTTCTTTCTCAAGATGAGGCCTATGTGGATTGCATAGAAAGAGGTCCTCATGTACCAATGAGAGCTGCAACAGGGAATGAACCATCTGTTCCCAAACCTAGGCATGAATGGTCTGATCCTGATATTGAGCAAGTCAGGAAAGACAAGAAGGCCATGAATATATTATTCAATGGAGTTGATGGTGATATGTTTGATAACATCATTAACTGCAAAACAGCCAAGGAGGTTTGGGACACAATTCAGATTATCTGTGATGGTACTGAGCAAGTAAGGGAAAATAAGATGCAGCTGCTAATTCAGCAATATGAGCACTTTCATTGTAAAGATAGTGAGTCTCTCACTGACATTTTTAGTAGGTTTCAAAAACTGCTAAATGCTCTAAAGTTGCATGGAAGAGTCTATCAGACAAAAGACTCCAATCTCAAGTTCCTTAGATCTCTTCCAAAGGAATGGAAACCAATGACAGTCTCATCGAGAAACTCTCAAGATTACAAGGAGTTTACTCTGGAGAGACTGTATGGCATCATGAAGACTTATGAGCTTGAAATAGAGCAAGATGAGAGGATGGAGAAAGGAAGGAAGAAATGAGGGTCCATATCACTGGTTGCTGAGTTGGAGAAAGAGAAAGAGGTGAAGGTAGAAGCTGTTGAATCTACTTCAAAGGTCTGTGAAAATAAGGGCAAGGGGCTTGTAGCAGAAAATGAAGATTCTTTGAGCCAAGATGATATGGATGATATTGATGAACATCTCGCATTTCTTTCCAGAAGATTTGTCAAGCTCAAGTTCAAGAAGAACTTTGGAGCAGCTAAGCCAAATAGAAACATGGTGGATAAATCAAAATTCAAATGTTTCAAATGTGGCTTGGCAGGGCACTTTGCCAGTGAGTGTAGAAAGTCAGATTCTAGCAAGAAGAAGTTTGAGCCTGTGGATTATAAACAGAAGTATTTTGAATTGCTCAAACAAAAGGAAAGGGCTTTTATTACACAAGAAAATGACTGGGTAGCAGATGGTCTGGATGAGGAAGAAGATGTCATCTATGTCAATCTAGCCCTAATGGCCAAGTTTGATGAAACAGAGACAAGTTCTTCAAGTAATCAGATAATCACCACTAACCTTACACATTTATCTAAAGTTGAGTGTAATGATGCAATAAATGACATGTCTACAGAATTATATCATTTGCGTGTTACACTTACGTCCCTCACTAAGGAAAATGCTAAAATCAAATAATACAATTTGTTTTTAAGTGAGAGGAATAATGTGCTAGAGTCTCAGTTTATTGAATTTGAAAAATTGAGAATAGAATGTAAGACTGCTAAGGATGAATTAACTGAGTCCTTGAAAAAAGAAGAGATTTTGAAGAAGCAGCTTGAACGAGAGCATGAGGTGATTGAGGCATGGAAATCATCTAGAGATGTCCATGCTCAAATCACCAAAGTTCAAGAAATTGAGTCCTTCTGTGATGCAGCCTGGAAAAAAGAGTAAAGAGAAGCTGGAATCCAATTTGGTTGAAGGATTGCTAACAGATGTAGACTCGACGGATGATGAGAGTCATCCGTCGGATAATCCAAAAGATTATCCGTCGAGTGACATAAATCCTCATCCATCGGCTGTGAGCAAACCTATGAGTAAAGCCAAACTTGCCAAGTTAAATGAAAAATATGGATCAGTTTCCAAAAATTTATTTCAGGAGAATCTAATCAAGTGAAGAAGGAGAAGAAAGTGAATGTTGGTCATCTGTCCATCAAGCAATTGAATGGCAGACTAGAAAAGATTGAGGTTAAAACAGAGGCTAAAAAGAAAAACATTAGAAATGGGAAAGTAGGGATTAACAAACATAACAACTACACACCTGATAAGTATGCTCCAAGAAAAATCTGTGTTAAGTGTGGTAGTGCTAATCATTTGTCTGTTAATTGCAAACTTGCCATGCCTACTCCCACATATGTTCCATCTTTTTTTCCCAACATGAATGTTATGCCTTCTATGCCTATGAATGATATGTCTGCACAAAATATGAATGCACAATTTGCTAATATGCCATTTACACCTAATCCTTATTATGCGGCATTTAGTATGCCTCAAATGCCATTTAGCATGCCCTACTGGAATAACATATTTGCAAATAGCATGCCATTTCCTGTTAATCAAAATGTGCATGGTAATTCTATTTTAATGACTGGTTTCAAAGGTCCAACTCAGATGACTAAGGATGAATCTGATATCCCCAAGTCAAATGAGATAAAACCTAAGAAACAAAAGAAGAAAGCTAACAAGGCAGGACCCAAGGAAACTTGGGTACCAAAATCAACTTGATTTGATTTTGATGTGTGCAGGGAAATAGAAAGAATCTGTGGTACTTGGATAATGGTTGTTCAAGACACATGACTGGAGATTCTACCCTGCTCACAGAGTTTAAAGAGAGAGCTGGCCCAAGTATTACTTTTGGAGATGACAGCAAGGGTTATACTGTGGGATATGGCTTGATTTCTAAAGACAGTGTCATCATTGAGGAGGTTGCCTTAGTGGATGGTCTCAAGCACAATTTGTTGAGTATCAGCCAGCTTTGTGATAAAGGCAATTCAGTAACCTTCAACTCAAAAGCCTGTGTTGTGACAAACAAGAGGAGCAACAAAGTGGTTCTCACTGGAGTGAGAAAAGGAAATGTGTAGCTGACTTCAACTCATCAAATGTAGAATATGTTACTTGTCTTCTCAGTAAAGCAAGTTAAAATGAAAGTTGGCTATGGCACAAGAAGCTGTCCCATCTAAACTTCAAGACCATGAATGAGCTTGTCAAGAAAGAACTGGTTAGAGGGATTCCTCAAGTGGAGTTTTCTAAGGATAGACTGTATGATGCTTGTCAGAAAGGGAAGCAAATCAAAGCATCATTCAGAAAGAAGCTTGATTCAACAATTGAAGAACCTCTGCAATTGCTACACATGAATTTGTTTGGACCAGTCAATGTGTTGTCCATCTCAAGGAAAAGATTTTGCCTAGTAATTGTACATGATTTCTCAAAGTTCTCTTGGATATATTTTTTAAAGTCTAAAGATGAGGCTAGTGAAATCACCATCAATCACATAAGGCAGGTCAACAATCATCCTGATTTCAAAGTTAGAAGACTTAGGAGTGACAATAGAACTGAGTTCAAGAATTCTGTTATGAGAGTATTTTGTGAAGAGAATGGGATTATGCATGAGTTTTCAGATGCAAGAACTCCACAACAAAATGGAGTTGTGGAAAGAAAGAATAGATCACTTATTGAAGCTGCAAGGACAATGTTTGAAGAATCAAAATTACCAACATACTTCTGGGCTAAAGCTGTAAATACTGCACGCTACACTCAGAATATTTCTTTGGTTAATCAAGCAAAGTGTATGACACCCTACCAATTGTTCAAGAACAAGAAGCCAACCCTAAATTTTCTTCATGTCTTTGGCTGCAAATATTATATCTTGAGAAATCAAACTGATCAAAATGGAAAGTTTGATGCTAAAGCAGATGAAGAGATTTTTGTTGGATTTGTTATTGGTAAAGCATATAGATTCTACAATCTAAGAACCAACATTGTTATGGAATCAATACATGTTGTGTTTGATGATAAGAAGATTGAAGGACTGCAAGATGGAGATTACCACGAGAGCCTCAAATTTGATAATGTGGAGATGGTTAGTGATGATAGTGATGATGAAAGTGATCAGGAAACAATGACAAAGGATATTGTAGAAAAATCTACTACTAATGAAGCACAAAATTCAACATCTGTCGAGTTGCAAAATGCTTCATCCGTCGGGAGACAATCTGCGTTATTCGTCGGGAGACAATCAGCTTCATCCGTCGGGAGACAATCAGCTTCATCCGTCGGAACTCAAAATACACCATCCGTCGGGTCATCAAAAGAAGCTGAAAGTCAGAATAGATCACTCACAGAAAGCTCCCATTTCTCAAATTAAAGATCCATAAACCTAGGGGGGTTTTTAATAATCAAAACTCAATCACACATCAAGATAACAATGAGGCCTATTCATCTAGAGCTAATCTACCTCAACAAAGGAAATGGACAAAAGATCACCCCTTTGAGCTCATCATTGGTGATATATCTTCTAGAGTTCAAACAAGGAGAGCAACTCAAGAAGAATGTCTATATAGCAGCTTCCTATCTAAGGAAGAACCAAAGAAGGTAGAAGAAGCTTTATTGGATCCTGATTAGATTTTAGCTATGCAGGAGGAGCTAAACCAATTTGAAAGGAATAAAGTATGGAAGCTGGTATCCAAGCCTAAAGGAAAGAATCCAATAGACACCAAATGGGTATTCAGAAAAAAGATGGATGAAAATGGCATAGTAGTCAGGAACAAAGCTAGATTGGTGGCTAAGGGCTATTGTCAACAAAAAGGAATAGATTTTGATGAAACCTTTGCTCCTGTTGCAAGACTTGAAGCCATCAGAATCTTCTTAGCCTATGCAGCCCATGCCAATTTCAAGGTCTATCAAATGGATGTCAAGAGTGCTTTTCTAAATGGAGATTTGGAGGAGGAAGTCTATGTGAGTCAGCCTCCTAGTTTTGAAGACCCAAATTTCCCAAATCATGTCTACTATCGTTTGAAAGCACTCTATGGACTGAAGCAAGCACCTAGAGCCTGGTATGACACTTTATCAAAGTTCCTCTTGGAAAATCACTTCACAAGAGGTACTGTGGATAAAACTCCCTAAAAATATTAATGGCTCTAGTATACTTTTTCAAATCTATGTAGATGAGATTATATTTGGCTCTACAGATGGAAAACTTCGCAAAAAGTTTGCCAAACTGATGCAGAGTAAGTATGAATTGAGCATGATGGGAGAACTAACTTACTTTCTTGGTTTACAAGTTAAGCAAGTTGGTGATGGAATATTCATTAGACAAACTAAATATATTCATGATATTTTAAATAAGTTTGATCTAATGGATTGCACATCTGCAAAAACTCTCATGGCCACTGCAACTAAGCTTGAATTAAACATTACTGAAAAGTCTGTTGATATTTCAAGTTAAAGAGGCATGGTTGGTTCACTTCTGTACTTAACAGCTAGTAGACCAGATATAATGTTTGCTACTTGTCTTTGTGCTAGATTTCAGGCTGATCCTAGAGAATCTCATTTAGTAGCTATTAAGAGAATTTTCATATATCTCAAGGGAACACCAAAACTTGGCATTTGGTACCCTAGAGATTCTGGTTTTGATCTAACTGGTTATTCAGATGCAGATTATGCAGGTTGTAAAATAGACATAAAAAGCACAACAGGAACCTGTCAGTTTCTAGGAAACAAGCTTGTGTCCTGGTTCAGTAAAAAGCAAAATTCAGTTTCTACTTCTATAGCTGAAGCTGAATATATTGCTGCTGGTAGTTGCTATGCACAAATTTTGTGGATGAAAACGCAACTGTTGGACTATGGTCTACAAGTGGATAGGATTCCTATTTTCTGTGATAACACAAGTACAATTGCCATCACTGAAAATCCAGTACATCATTCAAGAATAAAGCACATAGACATCAAGTACCACTTCATAAGGGAACATGTGATGAATGTTACTGTGGAACTGCATTTTGTTCCAAGTGAAAAGTAGCTTGCAGATATATTTACCAAGCCACTGGATGAATCCACCTTCTCAAGGCTGGTAAGTGAGTTAGGTATGCTTAATTATTCTTGAATCATTTCAGATATTTTGCAAGTTATAATGCAGCTAGAAATTTAATTGATTTTTCAGTTTTGGATGAAATTTTGGCTAAGTCAAAATTTACATCCTGACGGATGATCATTATCCATCGAGTTCGATCATCCGTCGGAATACAATTTGTTAATAAAATCAATTATTTTTCTGGAATATTTTGTAACTCGACGGATAACTGATTTATCCTCATCCGTCGAATTGTCTCAATCATAGCCGTTAATTTTCTGAACATTATCCATCGAGTATACTTACAGTTTGTAAGCATAACACGACGGATAAATGACAGAATTTTTACAGTTTATTTTTTTTAAACGGCTATTTTGAGCAATTTTTATTGGTCACTTTATTTACTTTATTATTTTTTATAGTTATTTTCTGAGATAGTATAAAAGCAATTTCACTTTTATTAATTTCTTTTTATCATTCTCAAGATTCAATTGCTCTAATTTCTTTCTTCTCAAAAGCAAACTCTCTCTCTCTACAAATTCCAAATCTCTAACAATGGCACCTGTAGTGAAAATCATGTCTCAAACTGGTTATATCTATGAGAAAAACAACTTCTCAGCCTTGGTGAACAAGGAGATTCAGCTGTCTCGTGATTATCACAAAATGATGGATTTTGTGAAGAAATGCAAACTCAACTATGCCATGCTGGAATCACCCACCATTTACTGTGAGGTTGTTGAAGAGATATGGACAACTGTAGTATACAACTCAACAGACAAGACCATCATATTCACTCTGAAAGGTAAGCAATTTTGCATAAATAGTGATATTATTAAAACATGCTTCAAGATTCTTGATAATACTGTAACTACTTCACACACAGACACTGACATTGTTAATATGCTTAATTCCATGGGCTATGCACTCACTACTTCTAAATTAAGTGAAATTAGGAGGTTGGGTCTTAGGAAAGAATGGAGTTATTTATGTGATGTGATAACTAAAGTGTTTTCTGGTAAGATTAGCAACTTTGATTCTATCAACATTTCTATGCTTAACATGCTTTACATGCTAGTTACTGATAAGTACTTTAATTTCAGTAATTTGGTTTTGTTTGAGTTAGGCTATAAGTTAGGAGAGATCAATAAGAGGGGTAAAAATGTATACTTTGCTAGATTCTTTATGATGTTTGCTAACCATCTTATTGATAATATTGTGAGTGGGAACCCAACAAACAAGCCGAATTGTTGGGTTCAAGAAAGAAGAATAATTGCGGATCTTAATAGAGCAGATCATCACAAGGAGGTATCCTTATTCTATTTTCCAATAATGGAGGGACCTCAGGTAAGTGGAGTAATTTCTATTGTCTCTACTCTTCCAACCTCACACATTACTTTGCACTCTAGTGTAGCTATGGTATATGTGCCAATGACCAAACAGATACCTACCCAAGCTACCAAATCAACAAAAGTTTCAAAATCCAAAACTAAGAAAGCCCCCTCTGATTTCTTTTGAAGGGATATGGACAACTGCGGTATATAACTCAATAGACAAGACCATCACATTCACTCTGAAAGGTAAGCAATTTTGCATAAATAGTGATATTATTAAAGCATGATTCAAGATTCTTGATAATACTGTAACTACTTCACACACAGACACTGACATTGTTAATATGCTTAATTCCATGGGCTATGCACTCACTACTTCTAAATTAAGTGAAATTAGGAGGTTTAGTCTTAGGAAAGAATGGAGTTATTTGTGTGATGTGATAACTAAAGTGTTTTCTGGTAAGATTAGCAACTTTGATTCTATCAACATTTCTATGCTTAACATGCTTTACATGCTAGTTACTGATAAGTACTGTAATTTCAGTGATTTGGTTTTGTTTGAGTTAGGCTATAAGTTAGGAGAGATCAATAAGAGGGGTAAAAATATCTACTTTGCTAGATTCTTTATGATGCTTGCTAACCATCTTATTGATAATATTGTGAGTGAGAACCCAACAAACAAGCTGAATTGTTGGTTTCAAGAAAGAAGAATAATTGCATATCTTAATAGAGCAGATCATCACAAGGAGGTATCCTTATTCTATTTTCCAATAATGGAGGGACCTCAAGTAAGTGAGGTAATTTCTACTGTCTCTACTCTTCCAACCTCACACATTTCTTTGCACTCTAGTGTAGCAATGGTATCTGTGCAAATGACCAAACAGATACCTACCCAAGCTACCAAATTAACAACAGTTTCAAAATCCAAAACTAAGAAAGCCCCCTCTGATTTCTTCCAAAAGAAATCAGTTGTAAAATTCACCAAACCTAAAGAGGGGAGTGTGAAGGTGGGCAAGAAAGGTGAGGGAGGGACAGGGTGAAAATCAAAGAAGCCCTAAGGATAAGGTTGGAGAGGTGAGTGTTTCCAAGCCTAGCCACACTGCAGTTTCTCAACAAACTTTAGTGCTTAAAAAGGATTCAAGCTCATTACTAGCTGTATCCTCCCAAAAGGACGTGACTATTAAACAAAGCTCTCAGCCAAGAGCACATGCCAAAAGGGTAAGGGACACAAGCTCACCCCAAACTTATACTAGAAAGAAGAAACCAAAAACCCTTGGGGATGCACAGGGTTCACACACTGTGCAAACTGGTGCTAAAGACACATTCACTGCACCTTTTCAAAGTCAGGTTAATGTGGCTCCAATAAATGTGGAGTCACAACCAAAATCTCTAATAATTGAATCACCTGATACACCAAACTCTCCCACACACTCATTGGATGTTGACATGATAAACACATCACTTCCAAATTCTCCATCTTTAACTCTCTTGGAGAAGCCAAAAATCCAAGCAAGTGAGCATCATCTTCTAGATGATTTGTTGACTCACTTGCCATTTCTTTCTGAGACTGTTGAGACATCTATGCCAAAATTTTCATCAATCTGCACAGAGTCCACAATCGTCTCCATTCCAAACTCAATTATTTCTTCTATCCCGATGGATATCTTTCATCCGTTGAGTAGTGATTGTATCCCGACGGATAAGCTTAACAGCAGTCATCCGTCGGATAGTCAAATTACTAACCCGATGGATATTCCTCATCCGTCAGGTGTCTCTGTACAACTTCAAATTTCATCAATTATTACAAGTGCAGATGACTTAGTAGTAGTGCAATCACTCCTAGGACTGAGGGAAGGGAGTGATATGAGTGAGAGTCTGGGTTGCTCCCAGGAAAAAAGAGAGGAAAAGAGTGAACCAATGCAGTCCATTTCTTCAGGACTGGCAAAAGTGAGTGAAAGAAGTCCCACCTTATATGGTGAAGGTGAGGGTGTGAGAGTGGAGAGCCAAGGTGCGACCTTGATGCAAGAAAAGAGAGATAATAAGAGAAATGCAGGTACATGAGATATAAGGGTGGATGTCATTGCAAGTGAGTTAATGAATGTCCAGGATGCTTATAGGGAGGAACTATTTCAGCAAAGTCAAGCTATTATAGATTCAACCTCCTTGGATGCTGAGGCATTTACTCACCCTGTTCCAGCATACCAACTTCTAGCTGGACATGGCAATGGCAATGCAGAAAGGATGCTACATTTGGTGCACACCACACAGTCTATGCAAAGAGCTAAGGATGCAATCACAACTCTGCCCTCTACAGCTGGTGATATTGACTATGAGACTGGTGGTTCAGAAGATTTCTTTGGTGGTGAGGATGCAGAAAGTGAAGAAGGGCCATTGAACATAGGGGGAGAAGTAGTCCCTAGTTCCAGATCAGGTATGCCATCTTGGGCATTTTCAAAGTAGTGTGATGAACACTATTTCAAGACAACCTTGATTCAACTTATAAATCAGACACATTATGCTCTTCAAATGACAACAAATGTCAGCACCAAGAAGCTCCTTCAAGCACACCTTACTTCTTTGCAATTATAACAAATCCAAGGTTTTCAACAGGCTCAGGATGTCACCTCTATCAAAGGTGAAATTGATCAAATGAAGAGGGACATTTATGACAGATTCGTATCTAAACTTCCAGAAGCTACAATGCTTGACATTAAGAGATAACTCAGGAAGAATTCTGATCTTGCCACAATGATAAATGCCTTGGATACCAGAATGACAACAATGGAAGCCTATCTCATAATAATTTATCTCCACCAAGCACAACAAACAGACTTGCTTCAAAGGCTAGTGGCAGCACAAACCTTCTCTTCTACTCAACTTGCTGATAATAAAAAGCGGGAGAAAGAAACCTCTTCTTAGGGAGAAAGCTCAATTATCTTATTCAGTCAAGGGGAATCAAGAAGTGGAGGGGAGCAAAAAGTGTTCAATGTTCAAGTAAGTAAAGTAATTATGCCAACAATTGTTTTCACAAAGCCACCAAAGAAATATCTATGAATGATATCAGTATGAACTATCTGGAAAGGGGTCAAACTTTTTGTGTCAAGTCTCCAAAGAAAGATCTCATCATGAAGGCCAAATGGAACTATCCCAAGGTTTCAAACAAGAATTCTATGGATAAAGTGTTTGAGACACCAACGCCAGATGAAAAGAAACCGCTGTCAAGATCTATTACATTCTACAAGGATCCATCTGATCCAGCATTGAAAAAAGAATTGCCAAAATTTACAGAAATGGTAAGGAGATTTGTGTAGTGGTTGGACACCCACTGTTTGTGGAAGCTAAGAAGGAAGAGAAAGAAAGAATCAGGCTAGAGAAGAAGCAAGTTGCTTTGGATGCTAAGAAGAAAAAGCAAAAGAAAGAACAAGCTGCTATCTTGGCCAAGCTTCAAGTTGTAAAAACCACAACGGAACCTCATGTACAACCAACTATAATCACTGAACCTAAGGATCTGAAAATGTAAGAAGAATCATAGCAGAAAATAAGGTTTAGATATAAACTTCATTCCAAGAGGAAAGTGAACTTTGATGAAGAGGAATTGGAAGATCAGTTTCCCGAAATGCCTACAACTACAACTCAGATATCAAAACCCTCTGTGGTATTTAAAGAATTCAAAGTGATTGATCCAACAAGGAACATTCATGGTGAACCAATTGTTTCTAAGGATGAGCCAGTAGACTTGGATAGCTTACCAATTCCTGGGTTAAATTTGCTCATCTTCAAGACAAAAAAGACAAAGACTAGAGCCATCAAGAAAGTGAAACCTGTATCTCTCAAATCCAAAGCCCTAACCAAATCCCAACCCACAGTCAACAAGAGAGATCTCATGTACATTTATAATATCAAGGAATTTTTAGACTTGAATCTCTACTTGAATGAATTGGAAGAAGTGAGAGGAATTGATGCTTACATACATCTTCCTAAAAAACTGGTATTCAAATACAAGGGAGGGAAAGAGATGACATGGCCTCTTCACAGGATTCTCCAAGAAAGCCAATCTGTTCTGATTAAGGTCTTCTCATCCTTCAAGAAGAACTTTGGATACAATGTGACTGCAAGAAGAATAGTTCTAAAGAGGATTGAAGTACTAAGGAGTATTAGAGCCAAAGCTGCACTTCCAAAAACTTCATCCATTCTCTTTACAGGAAAGAGAGTGCATCTAAGGCCCTATTGGCTGATGGAGTTCATGCATGACAAAGGTGTTAGAAGATTCTTCAGAATGGAGGACCAACTGAGTATCTCTAGCAATGAGAGTCTTTTGGAAATACAGGAAATGCTAAATCTCTCAAAAGCTGATGAACTAGAATTCCACAGACAACTTCAGAATTAAATTGAAGAAAACAACAGAAGGCTTGGGAAGAAATCCAGACAATCAAGGAAATAGATCTATCTGCTCAGACTAGAGGAGCATCTTGATAACAATTGTGAGCAAATTCTTTGTGTACTTTGCATTGTTCAATTTTCAGCAATTTTGTAGCACTTATCAGTTATATCTACTATTTTTCAAACTGCATCTTTAGGATGTTTTGTTATCATCAAGTTTCTCTTAATTTATGGCTATAATTTCAGTAGAAATATATATTGGGGAGATTGTTAGGAATTTGTTGTGTACTTGATGATAAGCTAAACAAAACACCTTAGTAGATTTAACTTAGTGAATTTTGTAGCACCCGACGGATGATCAATTATAGTCCCGACGGATGATTCAATATAGTCTCGACGGATGACTAATTGATATCCATCGGGTGAGTAGCTTATGTAACAAGAAGTCATGTAGCACATTTCTGCAAACAACTTTGTATAGTTTCTGTAGTACCTTATGAATCATGTAGACTGCTAGTAGATGTGCAGAATAGGTTGATTAAATGTAAATATAAGATGTCTTGTAATTCTGCACAAATGAAATAGAGTCAAGTGATAAATGGTTACCCGAAGGATGATCAACAAAGCTACCAGATGGATGATTAACAAGGCAACCAAATGGATAACAAGCATGTACCCGACGGATGATCAATTCAAACATCTGTTGACAGTGACAACACAGTCATGTGCGTTGGGTGTTTGAAAAATGAATGTGGCAGCCTGTTTAGCAGGAAAATGAGAACAAAGAAGCATTACCATTTTCATGCAAGCTATGAAGGTTTTCAAAGATGCTGGAATAGAGTAATGAAGTATCATAGAGTTAGACTTGATAGTTTTGTTTTATTATCTTGTCTTTTTGCTATGTAAACTTGGTGATATATAAACCAAGTGCAGGAAGTAGAACAACAACTAACGAGACTAAGAAAATACATTCTCAGAGAAACATTTGTAAGCTGTATCCTTAAGCATTTCTCTGCATATTTTAGTTGTTCATACTTATAAGCAGCTGTGAGCTTATTTGAGCTACACAGAGTTCTCCTGATATATATATATATATATATATATATATATATATATATATATCTGGTGGATACATTCAAATCCATCCAAAAGTTTTAAAGACTTGTGTTTTTATTACTTGTGTATTGATTTATATAATCCTTTCATTCCGCACTTTGCAAATCAAACACATATATATTATTGAGTCAGAATCAGTTTTTGAAAATCTTAAAAAGAAGCCAGAATTACATTCAACCCCCCTTCCGTAATTCTTGTTGTATTGTTAGGGAATAACAACTTATCGAGAAGTCCCAAGAGATATCGATAAATCAATCTACATGTAGAGATCTCAGATATCGACAAGTCAAAATATTTATGTAGAGATCTGGAGATATCGAAAAGTCATTTCTTCATATAGAGATCTAGAGATATTGATAAGTCAAAAATCCTCATGTAGAGAACTCAAGATGTCGACAAGTCAAAAGCCTATATAGAGATCTAGAGATATCGACAAGTCAAAAATCCTCATGTATAGAACTCAAGATATCGACAAGTCAAAAGCCTATATCAAGAACTAGAGATGTCGATAAGCTATTCTACATGTCGAGAACTAGAGACCTCGAAAAGTCATTTATATATGTCAAGAACTTGAGATATCGATAGTCATTTCACTTATCGATATGTCACTTCTCTACGAGACAAAAGAAAACCTCGATAACCTATGTCATAATTCAGAATACAGACAAGTTCAAGATTCAGGGTTATCAGTCAACAAACAATTCATTCACTTGAAGAATACAAGATCGAGGGCCAAGATTCACTGGACAAAGGATGGTCACAGACCTATAAGATTCTGCACTGATTTGCTAACACCAGAAATAGAAATAAACAAGATAGCTTTAGAAACTGTGTCAGTATATTTCAATGCAAGTTTTGTAAACCCGTGTTGTTATTTTATAAAGCATGCACGGGTCCTTAGTTTAGATGTAACAAAAACAGATTTAGAAAATCTTGTATTCACTATCAAGATTTGTAGCTAAGTTCTTATTTCTAAGAACACGGATTTGTAGCAGAATAAACTTGATTAATACAATTAAGTGAGTTTTTGATAAATTGTTCTTTGTGTTTGTAGTCAGAGAATTTATCTCTACAAATTTATATCTGCTTTGTTCAAGTTAAGCTAAAACTTTTAAAAGAAGATTAAAATCCAAGAAACACATTCACCCCCCCTCTTTGTTATATTTCATTGCACTCAATATCCAACAAGTGGTATCAGAGCAAAATCTGAAAGTAAACAGATAAAGATCTTGGAAGAATGAGTGCTCAGAAATTAAGCAGTATCAAGATATCTGTCTTTGATAAGATCAACTACACATTATGAAAGAAGAAAATGATGTTGTTCATAAGGATGGCCAACACTTTGTACATTCAAATTCTCAAAAATGGACCTTTCATTCCTATGGAAAGGGTTCCTGAATCTACAGATGGAGACATGGTCATATATGCACATTTTGCACCTAAGATCTCTCAACCTACACAGAGCCTGAAAAAGAAAATATTTCACTGGATAGCAGCTTACAACTCATATTGATTGAGTCTCTTTATAATGTGATGTACAATAACATTATTAATTGTAATTTTGCTAAACAGATCTGGGAGAAAATATAAATACTGTGTGAGCGAATAGAAGAGGTTAGATCTAATCAAAGAAGGATCTTGGTGTCACATTATGAGGGTTTTATGGCTAAACCTAAGAAAATTATAACTGAGGTTTTTGAAAGGTTCAATAAGCTGATAAATGATTTGCAGCTTCATGACAAGTATTATGAAACTGAAGAGGTCAACCTTAAATTCTTACTCACCCTTCATTATCATTTGGAATAAAAAATATCTGCTATTAGAGAAGGAAGAGATTTAAGCAGAATGACTCTAGAAGTCTTGTATAGGATCTTAAGACCTATGAGGTGGAAATGTTACAGAGGAAATCATTGAGAGCTGGTCAAGGGCATGTTGTTGATGGAACTAGTGCCTTAGTTTCCAATGAAAGCAAAATATCTGAAGATGAACTAAAAGCTCAGACACCAGTTGTTCAAGCTGTTGAGCAGAAAAATAAGGAACCACAAAAGCAAGTCATATTGGAGCTAGAGGAGGATAAATTCTACACCTTTGATGAACTGGATGAGATGGACCATTCAATGGCTTACCTTGAAAGAAAAATCTCTAACATAAGGGTTAAGATGCCAAAGTACTTCAAAAGCAAGGGTCAGACATCCAACAACAACAACAATTAGAAAGGAAAAACTCAGTTCAATTCAACTGGAAAAAGTAGCTACAAGTCAGGGTCTGTTGACAGATCAAAGATAAGGTGCTATAACTGTGATGAACTAGGTCACTTTGCCACTGAATATAGATATCCAAAGAAAATAAAGAAAGATAAAACTTATTTGGAGTTGGAAGCAAAGTATGAAGCACTCTTGAGAAAGCAACAAGGAAAGGCTTATTTTACAGAAGGAAAGAGCTAGGATGATACAGATTATATGGATGACTGTGAAGAATATGAAAACTATGCTCTCATGGCTCTAGAGCAAGGAAAAGGATCTGCATCTAAATCAGAGGTACATATCCTAACTACAATTGAATTAAATGTCACTCAATATAAAGAAACTGTTGAGAAAATGAGTGTAGAGATATTTCATATCCACACAAGCATGACGGCAGCTACTGAGGAAGTGAGTAGGTTGTCAAAAATAAATAAGAAGTTTGAGATTGAAAAGCAGGAGCTAGAACTACAGCTTGTTGGTCTTGAAACAGTCAAACAAGAAAATGAGTACCTCAAGAACAAGCTGAAGTGTGCTGTAGAAGTAGAGGCAGTGTTGAGAGAAAGAATTGAGAAAAATGATTTGAAGCTCAAATCATATAAGAATGCATCTCAATTGATTGGTCAGTATCATGAGAAAAAAGAAACCATGTGCTAACATAGACATTGGTTTGGACTATGAGGTCTTGAACTCTCACAAGAAAATTGAAGCTGACCAAGGGAAAGAAATTGAGAACCAAGATGTTCATGTGATGCTGAAAAGAGTAAATGCACTTTTGTTTAAAGCTTGTGAAGTAAATTTCAGTGAGAAGTGGTGATCTCGTCTTGCTTGCTGGGAAGTGGAATTGGAAATCAAGCAAGAAATTGTAGATGAAGACAAGGAGAAGAAAGATGCATAATCCACTCCCTTGATTGAATGTGAAAAGAAGTATGTAGTGAATCAAGCTACTAAGACACCAACAAAGGAGATCAAGACTGAAAGCACTAGGAAAAAGAAGAAAACCACCAATGGAAATATAGGTATAAACAAGAGCAACAATTATGCATATGTTGCAGATGCTTCAAGGAAGCAATGTCAGAAATGTGACTCATCAAATCACCTAACTCGCCTTTGTAGAAAGGCTGTTAGTGAGCCAAAATTTGGAGCATGCAAGTACAATGAGGCACTGGCTGAAGATCCATATTCCTTCTGTGATAAGTTTGATTGCATTCCTTGCAATATGAAGGTTATGACAAGTAGTCATAAGTTGAGAAAAAATCTCAAGGAAGTCAATCTTGGATCTGAGATTAAAAAAGAAAATGCAGATCAAACTATGAATGTTGTTCTTTTTGAAAATTCAAATTCTACTTATGCAACTTCTGTGAAAAAAAAAAGAAAGTGCCCAATACTGCTTGTATGGCTAAACACACTTAATCCTCATTGTGTGCAGGGCAAGAAGAATAAAGTCATATGAATCATTGACAGTGGATGTTCCAGACATATGACAGGTGATAAAACCCTGCTATCACATTTTGAAGAGATGGTTGGACCATTGGTGACTTTTGGAGACAACAACGAATGATTCACAATGGGATATGACAAGTTAAGTTCTGGAAATGTTGTTATTGATAAGGTAGCACTAGTTTATGGTCTTTAGGTGAATCTTCTAAGTGTCATTCAGTTCACAAACAAAGGTTTCAAAGTAATATTTCACAAAGAAGAATGCTCAATTACTAGCAAGAAAATTGGTGAAATTGCTCTAAAATGAGCAAGAAAAGGAAGCCTGTTTATTGAACACTTGAATTCAGCAAACAAGGATGGAATATGCTGCTTCTACACCAAGGAATCCATTGAGCAAATAAAACTATGGCACAGGAAACTCTCTCATCTGAATTACAAAGCAATCAATACCTTGGTAAAAAAGGAATTAGTGAGGAATTAGTGACCAATTGACTTATCGATAACTCAGAGTTCTCTAGTGATATTTGACTTATCGATATCTCAGAGTTCTCTAGTGATAATTGACTTATCGATATTTCAGAGTTCTTTAATGATATTTGACTTGTCGATAACTCAGAGTTCTCTAGTGATATTTGACTTGTCGATAACTCTGAGTTCTCTAGTAAAGAAATGATTTGTCGATATCTCCAATCTTCATGTATTCAATTTGGCTTGTCGATATCTCTGAGTTCTCTAGTAGCTTTCCTGAGTTCTTTATAAATCACTCTGGAGTTCTCGAATGACTTCTCTATAATACTAAATCTGTGACTTGTAGAGATCTTGACTTAAAACATTTTTCCCAAAACAGATTTATTCAATTCCAAGCTTCTTCATAATTCCACTGAGGCATGATCTTCTTGATCTTCTTCCAGATAGAATTTTTAGATTTGATACTGTTTACAGAAAAAGACTTCAGTCTGCTCTTTGACATTTTTACAGAATTTAAATGTTACAATATAAAATGCAAACTAAGATTACAATACAACTTACTTAGGATTGTCAATTTGACTTAGTATTGTTATTGTATAGGCATATCTTGCACAACAATCTCCCCCAATTTATGAGAATATTGCTTAACACAAATTCATGCCTGTTAACAAGACTAACCCCAAGTTATAATGGAAAATAAGATTAATACATAAAAATTGACATAATTACAACTTTTATACATTAGGAGATTTACAGAGGTTAAATGGTTACAAGCATCAGGTAAAGACTATTTTTGCTTCTGCTTCTTTTCTAATGAGATCCTTTAAGTAATCAAGAACTTCAAGTTCTTCTATAATAGGTGTCCCACTTAGAGCTTCTACAAGTTTGAGTCTGTCTGCCTTTGGATAACCACTGTTTAGTAAATCAATCCTATATCTTGATAATTTACCAGCTTTAATGTTTAAAAACTTTCCATCCTTAGAGATTCTGCTCATTCTTTTTGCCTTGAGTTCTTCTGATCTTTTAATGAACATCTCAATCTCCTCATCATACTTCCTTTTTCTTTCTTCATATACTGCCTTATTTCTTTTTCTTCTTTCATCCCTTATAATCAACCACTCAGCCAAAACTGATCTCCATGCTCTTGTAGTAGTATCCATATCTTTTAGCAAGCTTATCACTCTCTTGATTTCTGTGGGAGAGAGAGAGACTCCACTAAAGCACAACCAAGGAATGTGAAGGACCCATCTTCATAGTAAATTATAACTTCCCTTAGAGATACAACCCAGACTCTAACTATTTCCTCAGCTAATTGTTGAGAATAATCTTCATCTGAGATGCACCAATTTAAAGGTAGGAAGTCATTTTGCTTGAAGCAGTTCCGGATGGCCCTTTCCGTAACTTGTAATTTTTCAACATTCTTAGCCTTCTTAGGTTTCCTCCCAACAGTTTTTTAGTGAATTTTGAGTGAAGGCTTATCTAAAGGTAAGTTTATGATTTTCTTGAAAGATGTTTGGTTTGAGGTGATTGGTATTTCTAGGAAGGTGTTTGAAGTTTATTTGTATATAAACTTTGGCTTAAAGGTTAGAGGTAGTTTGATGATTGAGGTTATTGGCTTTGAAGGTTGAGCTAGATTTGTTTGGATTTTTAGGGTTTGTTGTGGTTCCGAGCCATCATGTCTTTGTTTGCTCCTCCTTTCTCCTCTCCTTTTACTTTCACCATCCTTCTTCTCATCCTCCTTCTTTTCTCCTTGACTCTTGTCCTTGCTGCCAGTTGCTTTAGAAGCTTGACTTGGATTTGAGCCAGAAGTATTTTGTTTGTCATCCTTCTTCTCATCATCATCCTTGTTTTTTCTTAAATTGTATTGAGTATTTAGCAGCATGGTGTCAGGATTTACAAGATATCTATCCAAGATCTTTTTCATCTCCACATCCTCATGCTTTTTATTCCTTTTGTACTTTAGATCAGACTGTAAAGTCATGATCAACCTCATGTTTGATCTGACACAATGTTTAGGAATAAGAAGATGTCTGGCTTGTTTGGTTTTTGGACAGACATAAACTACTCCTTGGTTTGGATATAGATAGGCTTCTGGAAAAGCTGCTATATGTGCCTTTTTGAGCTCTTGGAGAAGTTAAGTGTCTTCTGGAATAACTGGATTCACTCTGTCAATCATTACATCCAGTTCAGATGTTCTTAAAGTTTGAAGATTTGTGAGAGTCACCTGAAGACACCTGTCCACACCACCATCATTGATGTTCAGGACAATCCTTTTCTCCAAAAAGTTATCAATTTTCACTACCATTGTCCTTATGAAGTTGATGTTCTAGGCCAAATTTTTCTTACAGGCCACATAGTTGTTTTGAAGAGACACTCTTAGTGCTGCAAGAAGGTCATTAAATTCCTGATCTTAATTGGGTCCTTCTGCAGCCTTGAGAAGTCTTTCTTTTCCAACGTCAACTTGAGAAGAGCTTTGATCAACCTGAATAGGCTCTTTAGATTTTTCCTTAGCATCCTAAGATTGTTGAATCCTAGCCTCAATCTCCCTCTTAGCCTTGGTGACAGGCATGAGGAGGGGAGTTGATAACTCTAGCCTTATTTATTCAGGTAAAGAGGGCAGTGGTATGTTAAGCTTCCCCATGATGGCCCCTAAAGTAATGGGATTCTATGTTTGTAGATGCTGGTGAGAGTCCGCCAGGGTTTGGATAGCTGATTGTTGACTCTTGACTAGAGAAGTCAAGGCTTGAACTTGTGCATTTAAAGAAGCATTGGAGGTCTGCAAGTCTGAGACTTGTTGTTGAAGAGATTGAATTTGAAGATTTGTAGAGATTGAGCCAGGCTGATGAGAGCTTGTAGATGATGAGGAGCCAAAAGTTGCTTCCACATCCTGTTTGATGCCATCCATAAGCAAGGCAGAAGGCTCATATCTGCTCTGGTGAAGTTGTTCCAGTTTGACCTTTGAGTCATTTGTATTTGTGATTTGTTTTTGGACTACTTCATGAAGAGCAATGACGGATTGTTTTAGATTTTTGACCTCTTTTTCAATGGTAGTCAGATCCATTCTTGTCATTTGATCAGCAAAATGCTTAAACTTGGAGGTGATCTAGACTTGAGATGGTATGATCTCATCCATTTTCTCCTTCACCGGCTTCCTTATCTTGTCTTCATGACCATTCAGCTTGAGTTCTAGAGCTTTACCAAATAGGTGAAAAGCCTTGAGTTGAGCTTTGTAGACCTCAGTGACTGCATCATAGACATCCCGTAGAGTCAAGACCTTGGCATTGCTTCCAAGAAGAGTAACATATTCATCCCTAAACCTAGCCAAGACTTGATCCATCTCCAATACAAAGTCTTGAGATAGCCATGCATCTACATTCCCATCTTGTTCTGCATCATTCACAATCTTCTCCTTCCGTTTTTCAACATCTTCATTGTATATTATCATAATGGCTTGATAATATTGATTGGTTATGTCTGAAGTGAGTAGATGTTGTGAGATGTTTGCTAATCCAGAAATCTGCTCAACAAAAAGATCATCCACAGATGTAGGTTGAGAGTCAGATGCTTGCAGCCATTGAGAGAGAAGATGTGGTTGCTGAAGTTGTGAGGATGATAGTTGTGTTGTTGAGGGATCAGAACCACCTGTGATTGAAGTCACAGTTTTACTCACAGATTGCTCAGTGTTTATGACAGTGTGTTGTCCTCCACTTGTAGTGAGAACCTCCAATTAAATTGGAGGGGATTTGACTGGGTTACTGTCATGTACACCAGCCTCAAACCCTTGTGCTTCTTGCAAAGCACTGTCACATGAATGTGATAAACTTTCCTCTCCCATAGCAGGGTCATTGGCAATTATACTCTCAGCTTCAATTGTCAAGGCAATCTCAGTCAGTGTTGTGAGGGGAGTTGTTCCTACATGAGGAACCTCCAATTGAATTGGGGAGGATTTAGATAGCTCCCCATCAGGAGTACTACCCTCAAACCTAACAGTCTGTGAAGACTGATTTGCACACGAAAGTGCATTTGTAACATCCATGGGGTCTTCAGTAAAAACTGATGAATCCCCCATGGTTTTGATGGTGTCATCAAGATCTACCCCAGCTAGTAGCCTCTCACCATTTGATTGTAGTATCTGGGAGGTGAGCAAGGTTTCTTAAACCAAGTTACTTGATTTAGCTTACACTTGAGAAATGGATTCAAGTGTTGTAGGAGAGGAAGAAATTTATGAGATTGAGTGTTGGCAGCTCCCCTGAATGGATGAGGGAGCTTCAATAGATGTGCTCTCACAGTATTTGCCATCCTTATTTCTCCTACCATACACTTGAATTTCTTCAGGTGTTGGTTGTGCAGACTCTATATAGAGTGCATTGGGTTGAATGCTCTTTTCAATATACACATTTTGTTGAGAGAATGTATCTAGAGTCTGTTTAGTCCCCAGTTTTACAACTGCATCCTTTTGGGAGGATATAGAGGTGGTTTGAGTGGTCAGCTCAGTTTGTTTAGCCTTCTTTGTCTTTCTGACCAAAGGTGACTCAGCTTGTGTTTGATCCTCACCACTCCCATCTATTGTTATTAGGGTTATCTCATTTCTCTTCTTTTTACTCAATTCACCCTTTTGAGAGAATGAAGTGGTTGGTTTCCTAGCTTCTAGTTGGGTTGAAGAAGTGGTCTCATCTTGGGAAGGTCCCAGTGGGTGTTCCTGTGTTTGTACTTCCACAGGTTCATGGACCATAGATGTGCTAGACTGTGCATTTGATCTCATATCAGGCATTGGGTAACAGTAAGTCATAAATCTCGCCATCATGAGTAGAGTGATTTTCAGACTCACATTTACCTTGTTCTTTGTAGTAAGTGAACCAAATATTATTTTGGACATTTGCTTACAATTGCCTATTTGGTGCTATCTATACCATTCAACAATTGTATGTCTGTTACCTTATGATTTAAAGTAGACATAATGAATCTAGAAAAGAAAATTTCCTTACCTCTAGGAGATTGGGGCATGGTCAGCCTGGTTGCAAGTTCTTCCAAGATCAATAAACCAACATTCAAGTGTCTGTTGTGGTCTATTGAGTACACCAGCTTCTGCACCACACTTGACATGTTGTCATACCCTGTCTTCCTGCATGTGAAGGCCCTCACTACAGAATTAAACACAAAGGACCATTCTTTTCTTAAGTTTATCATGTTCAAGCTTGACAAGTTGATTCTTCCACCATAGTTGATGAAGTCCATAAACTCAGTCAGTTCATCCTGGGTTGGCACCTCCACTAAGTTTGCAGTTGGAAGACCCAAAGCTATATTCACATCTTGCTCATTGAACTCTATCTGTTGGCCTCCAACTGAGCAAGCTACCACCAGAGATACAGAGTTGTCATTCATAACAGTCTTTACCACAGCCGTTGTCCAAAACTCATGCAAAACATCCAAGTACAAGACTGGGTTAGTAGTTAAAGCTCCTACAAGGTAGGATTTAGACAAGAAATTTACAAATCCCTTGAAACTATCAGGGGCTTGGTTAGCATCAATAAAAGCTAGATAATTTGTTCCTTTCTCTGGAATAGTAGCTCTAACAATATTGAGTGCCATTGTTGTTTAGTGAGAGTGAATGGGTAAGAAAAATTAGTGAGAAAGGAGTAAAAATGAGAGAGAAATCGGTTTTGGATCGAAAAGCTAGGTCACTTGAGATCTCGAAGGTGTAAGTATGTATATGTATCGAGATGTCTGGCTATTTATATTAAAAGCAAATGACTTGTCGAGAAGTCAAAAATAGACGTTTGGAGTATACTTATCGAGAAGTCACTTTGAAATATGAAAAACATATCGATAAGTCATTTTATTAATTCTTTTAGAAAACTAAAAAACAAGATTATCGAGATGTCAAATAAATACCCAGTTTGTCCAAAATGGACTGAATTGATTCCAATTTTTATTTGAATAAATCAAAATAAAATCAGAATACTTTTGCCAAAAGTATTTGACTAAAAAAATTTATTAAATTAAATTATTTTAATTCTGAGTTATCTATGAGTCTAAAAAGATACTTGTAGAGAACTCAGTAAGTTTATACTTATAGAGAACTCTACAATGATTTATCGATAAGTCATAATAAAGCTTATCGAGAAGTCACTCGAGAAGTCAATAAATTGACTTATCGAGAACTCACTCGAGAAGTCTTAAAATGACTTGGCCATAAGTCAGTTAGACTTATCGAGAACTCAGTTCTCTATATACTTTTGATCACTTGAATTATGCCTTGTGTTAATTTTTACATATTAAAGATGTAAATTAACAACTGAGCAGTTTCTTAGAATTTGAAAAATTCCAAGCTAAATTTTATATAATAAATATGCAAAGATTTCTGAAATATTTATAGTTCATATTTCAGTTAATTTCCAATCAAATCATATAAATATTGATTTACCAGAAATTAATCTGCTGTAAAACATTAGCTAAGTTCTTGCCTTGGGATGATGAATTAAGCATTCCAATTTCACCTACAAGTCTAGTGAAAGTTGCTTAATCCAAAGGTTTAGTAAAAATGCCAGCTAATAAGCTCAGTGGTACTATTAGTAGCATGTTCTCTAATAAAATGGTACCTTACATCAATGTGCTTTGTTCTAGAATGATTAACTGGATTAGCCACTATAAATATAGCACTAGTATTGTCACACATAATTGGAATTTTGTGTAATACTAGGCCATAGTCCATTAGCTGATTTATAATCCAAAGCACTTGAGCACAACAACTTCCTGCAGCTATGTATTCAGCCTCTGCTGTAGAAGTTGACACAAATTGTTATTTCTTGCTATACCAGGATACAAGTCTTTGTCCAAGAAACTGACAGCTACCACTAGTGCTCTTTCTGTCAAACCTGCATCCAGCAAAATCTGTATATGTGAGCCAACAGCTTCAAAACCAGTTCCCTTAGGATACCATAATCCTAAGTTTGGAGTCCCCTTTAAGTATATGAAAATCCTCTTTACAGCCATCAAATGTGATTCTTTTGGATTGGATTGAAATCTTCCACACAATCATGTAGCAAACATAATGTCTGGTCTACTTGCAGTTAAGTAAAGCAATGATCCAATCATTCCTCTATAGCTTGAAATATCTACACTTTTTCCCCTTTTATCTTCATTTAACTTTGTTGCTATAGATATAGGTGTAGATGCAGGTGAACAATCAACTATACCAAACTTCTTCAATAAATCTTTGACATACTTAGTTTGGCTGATGAAGATTCCATCACTTCTTTGACTGACTTGTAGTCCAAGAAAGTAACTTAATTCCACTATCATACTCATTTCATATTCACTCTGCATGAGCCTGGAGAATCTTTAGCACAACTTTTCATTTGTAGAACCAAAGATGATATCATCCACATAAATTTGAACTAGGATTATATCATCATCATATTTCATGTAGAAGAGAGTTTTGTCTATAGTCCCTCTAGTAAAACCATGTTTAAGTAAGAATTCTGACAATGTATCATACCAAGCTCTAGGTGTCTGCTTTAGTCCATATAGAGCCTGATGAGGATCAAGGAATGAATATGTTAATTTTGATTTGGTTATGTGTGCTCGTGGTGATGTTCAATTGGAGAGGACGCAAACATGGGTTATGCAGCTTACTTGGACAATAAGGAATAAAGGAGCGATGCATGAAGTTGGACAAGTAGCTGATTATTATATAATTATTAATTCGAATTTTGCTTGCAAGTTTTTACCTTTCACTTGAAAGGGTTTTTCTTGTTTTAAGCACTTAGGATTTTATTTTCCTATTTGTATTTGATTTTTGTCTTTTTTCTATTCGAATTTGGTTTTTAAATTTGTTTCCTGGAAGGATTCAGATATTGGCTAATTCAAGCTGATATTGAATTTCTCTTTGAATCCTATTGGGTTTGAGTTATTGTCTAAGCCTATAAATACCCTTCTCATGTAATCTTTTAAGGGAGACAATGGATGATATAAAACTTTTGTTTTGAGAAAAATTACTCATAGTTTATCTCAAAACAAAAGTTTTATATCATCCATTGTCTCCCTTAAAAGATTACATGAGAAGGAATGATGAGGATCAAGGAATGAATATATTAATTTGGATTTGGTTATGTGTACTTGTGGTGATGCTCAATTGGAGAGGATGCAAAGATGGGTTATGAAGCTTACTTGGATAACAAGGAATAAAGGAGCGATGCATGAAGTTGGACAAGTAGCTGATTATTATATAATTATTAATTCGAATTTTGCTTGCAAGTTTTTACCTTTCACTTGAAAGGGTTTTTCTTGTTTTAAGCACTTAGGATTTTATTTTCCTATTTGGATTTGGTTTTTGTCTTTTGTCTTTTTTCTATTCGGATTTGGTTTTTAAATTTGTTTCCTGGAAGGATTCAGATATTGGCTAATTCAAGCTGATATTGAATTTCTCTCAGAATCCTATTGGGTTTGGGTTATTGTCTAAGACTATAAATACCCTTCTAATGTAATCTTTTAAGAGAGACAATGGATGATATAAAACTTATGTTTTGAGATAAACTATGAGTAGTTTTCTTTTCTCTAAACTTCAATTACTGGATTGTTTTGAAGATTAGATTCGAATTACTTAGTTTCTGGATTGATCTAAGCAATTTGAGATTCAAAGTTCACGTTTCTGGATTGATCGTGTTCTTTTGAAATACCATCTCCTTCTCTTATCCATTTTCTTCTTCTTTTTTTCTTTCTTTGTGGAGAGATCCACATCAATTTGGTATCAAGAGCCAAGGTTTTTCTCCAATTTCGTAATTGTTGGGAGATCTGGGTTTTAAAAAAAATACTATTCACGAGTTACTGTTCACGGGTACTGTTCCCAGTACTGTTCATAGGCACTGTACACGGGCACGGTGCATCGACACTGTTTATGGGTACTATTCATCAAAAAAAATCAGATTTTTCTTATGGCTACGGATGAATTGCTCAGAAAATTACTTGGAAAATTGGATGAGATTGATAAACGTACTCAAAAGCTTGCTAATTCAACGGAATCGAGGTTTGATGAATTGGATAAAATTTTATTTAAGGTGAAAGATAGTGATGAAGTCTATGATCCTGGTATAGAGCTTGGTTACTTTACAGGTTTGGGTAGCATAAATGATTTTGTTGAATGGGTTACACAAGTCGACAAGATTTCTGCTTATACAGGTTGGACTGAGATGAGAATATTCAAGATTGCAGTGCTTAAACTTACAAAGAAAGCAGGCTTGTGGTTTGATAATCTAAACACAAAAAGAGTTAGATCTGTAAAAGAAAAGATTATGACTTGGACATCTCTGAAGAAGAAACTTCGTGCAAAATATATTCCTTTGCATTATAAATTTGAATGTATTATGAAGATGACATCCCTCTCTCAAGGTACTATGAGTGTTTCTGAGTATACTTCTGAATTTTATAGATTGCGCCTTATTTGTGACTTGGAGGAGACGGAAACAATTAAAATTGGAAGATTTATTCGTGGATTGAATTTGCCTATTTATCGAAAGGTTAAATCAAGTCCATATATCTCGTTTAATGATGTATGCAATCTTGCTTTGGAATTTGAATCTTTTCAACAAGACGAGAAATTGAAGTCTTCCCTTCACGAGTTTACTATTTCAGAAGAAACTAAAGAAGAAGACTTTGTCAGTGTGGATAATGTCGCGGATCTTGTTGTTGATTACCATGTGTTACATGTGGCGACTACATCAAGTTTGGATGAAAAGAATGAACCAGTTACAAAAAAAGCTATGATAGAGAAGCATGAAGAAAGACAGTCACTTGATGATAAATTCTTGGTTGTTGAAGAAAATCAAATAGATACATCTCTTAAACTTGTGTGTCGTGACATGGTTGAAGAGAAAAAGGTACTCGAGGATATGTTCCAAACTAAAGAGGTTGTGTACAAGGAAAACAACATCATCATCGTGGAACACATTGATTTTCTAGGGGTAGAGAACTTGTTGAATGCACCTATCTCAACAAACTATCTTATTCTTTCTAGTTTACTTCCTAAGATACTGGTCATGGAATTGCAATTCAAAGCTTTCAAGTTCTACGAGAAATCACCTCGTTGTGTGCTTATTCTTAAATACTTTAGAACTCGAGGGCGAGTTTTCTTCAAAGGAGAGGAGAATGACGAGGATCAAGGAATGAATATGTTAATTTGGATTTGGTTATGTGTACTTGTGGTGATGCTCAATTGGAGAGGATGCAAAGATGGGTTATGAAGCTTACTTGGACAACAAGGAATAAAGGAGCGATGCATGAAGTCGGACAAGTAGCTGATTATTATATAATTATTAATTCGAATTTTGCTTGCAAGTTTTTACCTTTCACTTGAAAGGGTTTTTCTTGTTTTAAGCACTTAGGATTTTATTTTCCTATTTGGATTTGGTTTTTGTCTTTTGTCTTTTTTCTATTCGGATTTGGTTTTTAAATTTGTTTCCGGGAAGGATTCAGATATTGGCTAATTCAAGCTGATATTGAAGGTTTGAGTTATTGTCTAAGCCTATAAATATCCTTCTAATGTATTCTTTTAAGAGAGACAATGGATGATATAAAACTTATGTTTTGAGATAAACTATGAGTAGTTTTTCTTTTCTCTAAACTTCAATTACTGGATTGTTTTGAAGATTAGATTCGAATTACTTAGTTTCTGGATTGATCTAAGCAATTTGAGATTCAAAGTTCACGTTTCTGGATTGATCGTGTTCTTTTGAAATATCCTCGTCTTCTCTTATCCCTTTTCTTCTTCTTATTTTTGTTTCTTTGTGAGAAGAAGAGGATATTTCAAAAGAACACGATCAATCCAGAAACGTGAACTTTGAATCTCAAATTGCTTAGATCAATCCAGAAACTAAGTAATTCGAATCTAACCTTCAAAACAATCCAGTAATTGAAGTTTAGAGGAAAGAAAAACTACTCATAGTTTATCTCAAAACAAAAGTTTTATATCATCCATTGTCTCCCTTAAAAGATTACATGAGAAGGGTATTTATAGGCTTAGACAATAACCCAAACCCAATAGGATTCCAAGAGAAATTCAATATTAGCTTGAATTAGCCAATATCTGAATCCTTCCATGAAACAAATTTAAAAACCAAATCCGAATAGAAAAAAGACAAAAATCAAATACAAATAGAAAAATAAAATCCTAAGTGCTTAAAACAAGAAAAACCCTTTCAAGTGAAAGGTAAAAACTTGCAAGCAAAATTCGAATTAATAATTATATAATAATCAGCTACTTGTCCAACTTCATGCATCGCTCCTTTATTCCTTGTTGTCCAAGTAAGCTGCATAACCCATGTTTGCGTCCTCTCCAATTGAACATCACCATGAGCACACATAACCAAATCCAAATTAACATATTCATTCCTTGATCCTCATCAGAGCCTTGAGTAACTTGTACACAAAATCTGAAAATTCTGGATCTTCAAAGCCAGGTGGTTGTTGCACATAAACCTCTTCTTCTAGCTCACCATTTAGGAAGGCACTCTTGACATCCATTTGATACAATTTAAAATTTTAATGTGTATCACAAGCTTGAAAAATCCTTATTGCTTCAAGTCTTGCAACTAGAGCAAAAGTTTCATCATAATCAATTCCTTCTTCCCGTGAGTAGCCTTTTGCAACCAACCTTGCTTTATTTCTAGTAACTACACAATTTTCATCCATCTTGTTCCTGAACACCCATTTTGTTCCAATTATACTTCTATTCTTTGGTGCAGGAACTAGCTCCCAAACTTTATTTCTTTCAAACTGATTCAATTCTTCCTGTATGGCAGATATCCAATCAGGATCCATTAGAGCTTCTTCAGTTTTCTTAGGCTCTACTTGAGACAGAAAGTATGCATGTAGGAACTCATTAGTATTTGCACTTCTAGTTCTCACACCAGCAGTAGGATCACCAATAATTGCTTCTCTAGTGTGACTTTTGTCCCACTTCCTTGTGTGAGTTTGTTGACTTGTGCCTTCATCATTTTCTTCATTATTGGTATGACTAGTAGATTCTTCTTCTCTTTCTCCCCCTGAGTTTGTGATGTCAAATTCAGGTGTTTGAAATGAGCTTCCATTCCATGATTTTCCTGTTCAGTAGTCTCTTCATTCATCATCTGTTATGCATTGACTTCATCTTCTCCATCAGAATCACTATCAATGTTGAGATTTTCAAATGCAAGGGCTTCAGCTTCATTATCATCAAGGCATTCCAAGCCTGGACACTTGTCATCATCAAAAGTCACATATGTGCTTTCCATAATCTTTTTTTGATCAATCACATAGACCTTGTAGGCAGTTCTCTCCAATGAATATCCCAGAAAAATTGCTTCAAATATCTTTGAGTCAAATTTTCCCACATATTTAGAGTTGTCTTTTAAAATGTAACATTTGCTTCCAAACACATGAAGATGCTTTACAGTAGGCTTTCTCTTAGACAAGATTGATTAAGGTGATTTTCCATGAGCCTTGTTAATGAGATATTTATTTTGAGTGTAGCATGCAGTGTTAACAGTTTCTTCCCAAAAACTTATTGGCAACTTGGAATCTGGCAGCATTGTTCTAGCAGCCTCTACCAATGTTCTATTCTTTCTTTCAACTACCCCCATTTTGTTGAGGTGTTCTAGCAGCAGAGAACTCTTGAACAATGCCTTTGTTTTTACAGAATTCATTCAATGCTGCATTTCTGAATTCTGTTCCATTATCATTTCTCAATCTCTTTACACAGTTTTGATCTTCAGCTTATTTTTCTATCTTCTTTATGTGCTCAATTATGATGTGCGGAGTCTCATCTTTAGAGTGCATGAACTATACCCAAGTGTATCTTGAGAAATCATCCACCATCACAAGTGCATATTTGTTTCTTGAAATTGATAAGACATTTACTGGCCCAAACAAGTCCATGTGAATAAGTTGCAATGGTGCACTTATAGAATTTACAGTTTTTGACTTGTGACTTGATCTTTTCATTTTTTCTTTCCGACAAGCTTCACAAACTTCAACTTGAGCAAACTCCAGATTAGGCATTTCTCTTACCAACTCCTTCTCGACCAAGGTGTTGATTGCCTTGAAATTCAAGTGAGACATCTTTTTATGCCATGGCTTGCTTTGTTCTTCTGATGCTTTGGTGTAGAAGCAACAAGTTCCATCCTTATTTGCTGAGTCCAAGTCTGTAACAAATAAGCTTCCTTTTTTTGCTTCTTTCAGAGCAACTTTACCAGTTTTCTTGCTGATAAAAGTGCATTCTTTTTTGTTGAATAAAACTTTAAAGCCTTTGTCTGCAAACTGGATGACACTGAGAAGATTCACTTCAAGATCAGCCTTCTCCTCAAATTATGACAACAGGGCCTTATCGCATGTCATATGTCTGAAACATCCACTCTCTATGATCCATATGACCTTCTTCATTTTTCCCTGTACACAATGAGTTTTAAGTGTTTAGCAACCTAAGCAGTGTTGGGAACTTTCTTCTTGTTAACTGATTTAGCAGAAGTAGAATGAGTTATTTCAGATAAAATAGAATTCATTGATTGTTGTGTATTTTCCCTATCTGTTGTAGACCCAATTTTTGTTTCTTTGAGGTCTACTCTCAGCTTGTGACAACTTTTCATCACTTTCAAGTTGCAAGGGATGCAATCAAACTTGTCACATAATGAGTAGGGATCATTTGCATCTGCTTCATTGTATTTGCAGGCTCCTTCAACTGGCTTGCTAACACCCTTTTTACAAAGGTGAGTTAGGTGATTCACAGAGCCATATTTCTCATATTTCTTTCTTGGAGCATCTACAACATAAGAAAAATTATTGCTTTTGTTTATCCCAATTTTCCCATTTTTATTTTTTTCTTCTTTCTTGCTTCTTCAGTTTTGGTTTCTTTGATAGGTGTCTTGGAGCCTTGGTTGTCCATAAGATTCTCTTCAGCTTTGGAAGATTGAGTTTCTTCTGCATTTTTCTTCTCATTGTCTTCATCAGCAATTTCTTGCTTGATAATCAATTTTTCTTCACTGAAGTTAACTTCACATGCCTTGAACATAGGTGAAATAACCTTTTTCAGCATTGCCGGAACATTTTCAATTTTTGTTTCTTTTCCTTTGTCACCTATATTTTTATTCTTCTTTTTTAAGGCATCATAATCAAGACCAATAGCAATATTTGCACATGGTTTGTTTTTCTCATGGTATTGGCCAATCAACTCAGATGCATTCTTGAAGGACTTCAACTTCACTTCATTCGTTTCCAGCTTATCCCTTAATAATGCTTCAATCTCACTTGCACACTTGAGTTTGTTCTTCAGATATGCATTCTTTTGTCTCATAGCTTCAAGCTCTACCAACAACAATTCAGCTTCTTATTTCTCATTTTCAAGCTTCTCATTTATCTTTGTCAGTCTGCTAACTTCTTCATTAGCAGCAACCATACTTGTATAAATGTGAAATATTTATGTGCTCATCTTCTCTACAGTTTCCTTATATTGACTCACATTTAAATCAATGGTAGTGAGAGTTGGTACCTGTGATTTTAATGAGGATGATTCTCCTTGCTCCAAGGCCATTATTGCATAATTTCCAACTACCTCATCTTCATCATTATCAGAGTCATCCCAACTCTTTCCCTCTGCAATATAAGCTTTGCTTTGCTGTTTCTTCAGAAGAGCTTCATACTTTGCTTCCAGTTCAAGATAAGCTTGATCTTTCTTTGCTTTCTTGGGTTTCCTGTATTCTGTAGCAAAATGGCCTAGTTCATCACAATTGAAGCACCTTATCTTTGATCTATCAACAGATCCAGTTTTGTAACCATTTTTGCTATTAGATGTGTACTTCCCTTTTTCTTTCTAGCTGTTGTCTTTGTTTAATGATTGTCATTTACCCTTGAAGAATCTTGGCTTCTTTACTCTCATATTAGAGAACTTTCTTGCCAGATAGGCCATTGACTGATCAAGCTCATCAAGTTCATCCAGGTGTAGAACTCATCTTCTTCCAATTCCAGAATGACTTGTTCCTGTGAATCATTAGTTCTTTGCTCACTTGCTGAGGCAACCGAAGTCTGGGATCTTGGCTCATCATTAGAGTTCTGGCTTTTATTGACAATTAGAGCACTTGAACCATCTACAACATGCCATTGACCAGCTCTTAATGATTTTCTTTGAATCATTTTTAATTCATATGTTTTTAAGATTCCATACAGAACTTCCGGAGTTATTCTGCTCAAGTCTCCCCCTTCTTTGATTGCTAAAATTTTCTGTTCCAAATAATCAGGGAGTGTAAGCAAAAATTTCAAGTTTACTTCTTCAGATTCATAGTATTTGTCATGGAGCTGCAAGTCATTTATCAGCTTGTTAAACCTTTCAAACACATCAGTGATACTTTCTTTCGGCTTAGTCATGAATCCCTAATACTGTGAAATCAGTATCCTTCTTTGATTAGATCTAACTTCCTCAGTTCCTTCACAGAGTATTTCAATCTTTTCCCAAATCTGCTTAGCAGTGTCATAGTTGACAATGTTGTTGTACATTATATTGTCAAGTGACTCTATCAATATCAGCTGTAAGCCACTATCCAGGGAAATTGTCTCTTTCTCAGGCTCAGTGTACTCAGAAGGGTCTTTAGGAGCATAATGAGCTGGGATGACCATGTCTCCATCCGTAGATTCCTCAACTCCAACCATAGGAGTGAAGGGCCCATTTTTGAGAATCTGAATGTAGAGTGGATTGGCCATCCTGATAAACAATAACATTTTCTTCTTCCACAGAGTGTAGTTAGTTTTATCAAAGGTAGGGATTTTGATGCTACTGATTTTCAGTGTATTCATTCTTCCAAGATCTTGAATCTCTTTACTTTCAGATTTTGCTCTGATACCACTTGTTAGGTAATGAATTACACACAGGGAGGGTGAATGTGTTTTTATGTTTTTCTTCTTTTCTTGAAATATTTATGGTTGTGAACAAAGTAAATCAAATCTTGTAGTAAGATGTGTTAAGACTGAAATTAAACATACAACAATAAATAACACAGATCTTTCAAAACTCCCTTAATTTTATATTAAAATTAAGAATATTTTGCTACAAAATTTCTAGGCTCTTTGTTGATAAAGAGCTTAGCTTCTTTCTTGAGAGAATACAAGAATATCTTGATCTAATTGTTCCATCTAACAAAGGACCAGTGTTAACTTTATATAATAGTTAACTACTGGTTTACACAGTGTATAATAAGAGATGCTATTCACTTTAGTAAACTGTCACTAATCATTCCATTTTAGGAAAAATATATCTTCCATTTCTGGCTTAGCATATCTTTGTATACTGTGTTAACTTTGATCTTCCTTTTACAGTTAATCTTCACCCTTGATCTTGCACACTTTTCGAGCTGCTTTTTGTATAATTGTCAATCCAACTGGTTGGATTGTTTGTTGATTGTTAATCTTGGATATTGAACTGGTTTGCAATTTGTACTTTGAGATTTTACCTCGAGATCTCTAGTTAGGCATATAGAGAACTTGACATCTCGATAAGTATATTGGTTTATCGAGATGTCTAGTACTCCATTATTGATTTGACTTGTAGAGGTCTCTGAGTTCTCTATAAGAGAATTTAGCTTGTCGAGATCTCTCCACTTCATGTCTTCACTTTGGCTTATAGACATCTCTGAGTTCTCTAGTGACTAATTGACTTATCGATAACTCAGAGTTCTCTAGTGATATTTGACTTATCGATATCTCAGAGTTCTCTAGTGATAATTGATTTATCGATATCTCAGAGTTCTCTAATGATATTTGACTTGTCGATAACTCAGAGTTCTCTACTGATATTTGACTTGTCGATAACTCTGAGTTCTCTAATGAAGAAATGACTTGTCTTTATCTCCAATCTTCATGTCTTCAATTTGGCTTGTCGATATCTCTGATTTCTCTAGTAGCTTTCTAGAGTTGTCTATAAGTCATTATGGAGTTCTCGAATGACTTCTCTATAACACTAAATCTGTGACTTGTAGAGATCTTGAATTAGAACAATTTTTCCAAAACAGATTTATTCAACTCCAAGCTTCTTCATAATTCTACTGAGGCATGATCTTCTTGATCTACTTCTAGATAGAATTCTTAGGCTTGACACTGTTTACAGAAAAAAACTCTAGTCTGCTCTTTGACATTTTTACAGACTTTAAATGTTACAATATAAAATACAAACTAAGATTACAATAAAACTTACTTAGGGTTGTCAATTTGACTTAGTCTTGTTATTGTATAGGCATGTCTTGCACAACAAGCTATTTCTCTTGCACCAGTTGAAGAAAATGTATCCAAATTGAGGGAATCTTTCTTAGTCTTGCATGAGGTGATCCAGAAGCAAATAACTCAGAATAATGACTTCAAGGTCAAGCTGGATCAATTGTACAAGGCTAGGTATGAACCATCATCATTGGTCATGGAGGAGATCAAGAATGTTGTTCAGAATTCTTTTGGCACTTTATCTGCATCAAGTTCACAACCTATACCTTCCATCTCAACCAACCTTCAAATTCAAGCTCTACAAACACAAGTCTCAAAACCTCAAATGACTCTATCTACTCAAGTCTCTCAGCTAACTTCTCTTGTACAAAGCCAGCAACAGAATATCAAGTCCTTAATAGACTCCCACAAATATCTACAGATGCGGAATTCAGTATCTTTGGGAACTATTATGGGAGCTTTGAATGTACCCCTCCATGAAACACCACAAACTGTAAGGACCCAAATCCCTCTACCTCCAACGACTATACTTGCTATCAAGATTAAGAGGGAGATGAAGTCTCGGCTAAAATCCAGTCAAGCTACAAATCAAAATAAAGATGATATTGGTTTGGAAAGACTCCAGATGGCTACAGAAGGACCTTGTCTTGACAGAGAATTTGATGAACTTCTAGAAGCACTGAGAGTCTCTCTAAACTTCAACCACTTTATCTACAAGAAGGCTATGGATAGAAACATTAATTTCTCGAGGGTGGTGATGGTGATCGTTCAAGGATTAAAAGAGAAGAGGATAGTTGCAAATGTAAATGACTCGGGTGTGGACATGTGTATGCAGGTGTCTCTTTGTTTTCTACAATCAAGAATCTGAGCTAGACATCTTTATCAACAAGGTGAACAGGGTGATTCCAGAGGATACTCTCTTGCTCAATAAACTCAAAAAGGGTCAAATGGTTGCATTTCCAGAAGCCTACCTTCAACCAAGAAAAGGAGTGACTTACATCTGTCCTAACACCAAACTGTGTAAACATCTTCAGATTCCAAAGTATTGTGTCATGGGGAACAAGAAATTGCTGATGATCATAGAGACAGATCTAAAGTCAAAGGACTTTTGAAGATGTGGAAGCTTTGAATATTATTGCTAAATATTTGAAAAATGTTGAAGCCATGCTACCTAAGACTAAGATCAATACAAAAGATGATTTGGATGATGATGAGCAGGAGAAAAATGAACATAAATCTTCTAGCTCTAATGCAAGTCAGTCTAGCAAAGCAACTGGTAGCAAGGTGGATGACAAGAAGAAAGGAAAAGAGGATAAGAAAGGAAAAGGTGATGGGAAGAAGAAGAAGAAGGATGGAGAAGGAGGAGAAAAGAAATAGATTGCCCAAGATGCTCAAGTATCAAAAACTCTACCGACTCAAACCCCTAAACCTAGTCAAACATACACTCAATTTATCCAAACCTCAAAACCCAAGTACCTATACATGCCAATTGCACATTCCCTACTCAAAATACCTATAACAGCTAGCCAAACCTAACTCAAGAAAATATCTAAACCACCTTCTTTTAAACCTCCAACTAGAACTCACTTCAAAACAGTAGGAAGAAAAACAAAAGAAAATTCAAGCTGATGCTGGTGCAATATGGAATTGCTTCAATCAGGATAACTTTCTACCAGTTTTTAAGAGCATATCAGATGATAATTATCACCAATAGTTAGTTGAGAAGCTATTCAAAGTTTGTGTTGTTTTTCTAGGAGAAGTCAAAATTTACTATAAGGATGACACCTTCATTTTGTTGAATAGATAAGTAATTGAGACATTTTTAACTACATAATTGAAGAGAGTGATTAGTTTGATGAAGGCAAGGGATTCAAGTACAAGAATGAGAAAGGTTGTATTGGATGAGAGGTTGAGAGAAAGGAACATAATGCATTCAAGAGAAAAGACTGAGAGGGAGAAAAGAGAAAACAAATATGCTAAGGAGATTGAGTTTTTTGAGCAGAGATCAAATGGACTTAAGGCAAGGGGTTGATCAGAGTTTCTAAAGATGGACATTTTTTGAATATTAAGATGGGCAGAGTTTCAAGATTCAGGATTCATCTTCCCAACAGTTACTCATTAGATGAACGGCTCAAACTAGTGGAAGCTCTAAGAGGGACAGAGTCTATTGAAGAACTTGAAGTACTAGTCAAATTCAAGGACCTCATAATAAAAGAACCTGGTTATGAAAAATTTACCTAAGCTTTGTAACTCCGTACTGATGTAACTGCAAGATGTATAAAAATTATATTTTGTCAATCTATCAATCTTATTATAATTTATTTTAGCTTAGGGTTAGTCTTGTTATTAGGCATGAATTTGTGATAAGTAATCTTCTCACAAATTGGGGAGATTGTTGTGCAAGACATGCATGTACATAACAAAACTAAGTCACTTTGAGAGCCGTAAGGTTAAGTTGTATGATAATCTATATTTATATTCTGTAATTGTATACCTTGAGTCTGTAAAAATGTTTAGTAGATTAGACTGGGGGACTTTTCTGTGAACAGCCTTCAAGCTAAGGAATAACTCTGGAAGAAGATCAATTCCTGATCATGCCTGAGAGAGAAGTGTAACAACTTGGATTTAAATAAACATGTTCATGGAAAAATGCTCTAAGACAAATATCGACAAGTCACAGATCAAGGGATATCAAGAAGTTTGCCGAGATATCCAAAATGACTTATCGAGAAGTCCCAAGAGTTATCGATAAGTCAATCTACATACAGAGATCTAAGATATCGACAAGTCAAAATTTCTATGTAGAGAACTGGAGATATCGACAAGTTATTTCTTCATTTAGAGATCTAGAGATATCGACACGTCAAAAATTCTCATGTATAGAACTCAAGATGTCGACAAGTCAAAAGCCTATATAGAGATCTAGAGATATTGACAAGTCAAAAATACTCATGTAGAGAACTCAAGATTAAGTGGAGAGATCGACTAAAGGTCAAAATATGGTCCACAAAATCGCATTCTAGAGAATGTACTAGTCCCATACCTAATACACTTTGAAGGACAGCCTGCTCTTCATACCAACTGTGGGAATAATAATTGAATAATTTTTAGAATTAGATTAATAATTGAATAATACAATAAAAGTATTAAACTTATATAAGGACTGAGATTTAAAATTGAATTAGAGTAATGGGCCTAGAATTTGGATCATATTCCAATATGAATAAATTGTAGGTTAAGATATAAGGTTTTGTATCGTTATAAATACACCATATTCGTATTTCTTGTTTTTATCATTAAAATTCGTAGGCCTTTATTCATAAAAATCAGCGGTCTTGTAAAATTCGTAGAAAATTCATCATAAATCAGAATTCGTTGATTCTGGACTTTTCGGAAAGGTTTTTGCGTTCTCTACAACTTTCGTGTTTTGTATTTTTCAAGAAAACATCGTTTAGAGGGTCAAAAATGGTAAATTTAGATCTGATCAAGTTATTGAGGTAAGTACTTTTTGACTTACTTTTATTTTCGGAAAAGTTTTGATACTCTGATTTTTGAATTTCGTATAAGATATAAGAATTATGTTTTGAACTGTATAAGAAATAAGATACGAGAATCTTTTAAAATCCAGTCTCTACGTTTTCGAACCCGTTCGTAATTACGCTTTAGTTTTGGAACTAGCCTTAGATACCCTTAATAGGCGTACAAGTGTGCAACTTTAGATACCTATTAAGGGCGCGTAATTATTGAATTTTAGATTCCAACCACTGGGAAAGTGTGGTATAAAGAATAAGAATAAGAATAAGATGTCGGCTACTGGCAAAGTGTGGTTGTAGATCAAGACTGTGGTATTTATAAGAATTATTGCTTTGTTCAGTTTTACTATGTTAGATCTGTTATAAAATCTGCTCTGTTCTGTTTTAAATTCTGAATTTTAAAATATAAAACTTTGGGTTGAATTTATTTTAGAAGATATTTTACAAAATTATTATTATTTTGAGAAAAATCGTTTTATTAAAAACACCCATTGATTTTCAGTTAAATAGTTAGTCAATTTGTACTTGTTGGGCTTTGTAGCTCACCCTTTTTAATATTTCAGGTTTTGTGTAAGATTCGAGTTGGAGATCATTCAAGTTCGAGGACTTAGAATTGGAGTAGATTGACTTTTGGATTTCCGCTAGCTGCGCTTTTGTAATAGTACCTCTGTAATAGAATTTTGAAATAGTCAATTGTATTTTCTTTTAGTTTTGATTTAGAATTAATGGTCCCGAAGTGTGGGCTGTTACATTGAGTTCCTTGGAGAAACTTTGATTTAGCCTTATATACTTTAATTCATAAAAGAAATCAAGAACATAATATTAGTCAATATTCACTCTCATTTTTGTATCAAGTTTTGATTATGAAATACTTAAGGGATGATGATGAAGCTTAATATATACTTTAGATATGTAATATATAGCTCTGGTTAAAATCTGCACATTATGAGCGAGGAGAGTTTGATTTTTGAATTTTAATTCCCCCATTTTCTTAAAAGAGCCAAATGAGATAAATAAATTGGTTTCTTTCTTTATTCGAATGGTTGTTGGTTAATATATGTATTTGTATATATTATATTTATACATCGACTGATTTTTTCATGCATAAGTCTTGGTCAATAACTACTTTCCATGAATTTGTGGATCTTGGTATCTCGAATATCTAATTTAGGGAACTTGGTCTTTAGTTAGAATTGGTTTGGTTTGGTTGGATCCTTGGTTGGTTGGTTGGTCTATAATGATCTTTAGTTATATGGGTGTGCATGGTTTGCATGCCATTCATTATTAGTTTACCTGTCATATGATGTTTGTCACTTAATTTTCATAGGTAAATTTAATTTATTTCTAATAATGTTTTGTGGTACAAATCCTTTTTATCGTAATTTTTTTTATCATTTCTGGTACTTGGACTTAGTTATAATTATGGAATCATAATTCTTATTATCCCCCTGGTCGTAGTATAATTCTCATACATCTTGATATATCAAAAATTTGACAATTGGTAAAATGAAATTTTAGAAAACTAACGACATTTACATACACTCACTTATAACGTAATGACGTAATATTAACTCGAAAACTAAATTTGACAGCTTGTGTATGATGTCGTCGTAAAAGTTTTAATTAAACCGAAAGATTACTATTAATTAATATCAGTGTTAGTGTACATAATCTACTACATTTATTTTCGAAACAAAGTGAATCAATTCAATAATAAAAATCCATATGACATCTATAAATGCAATCAAAATTGAGCAAACGCTTAAATATCGTTGTTGAATCTTTACTTGTTGGAGAGACAACCAAACTATTTTTTAAGATGATAAGAATATATGTACTTGATGTCACACAACTGTTTTAAGTATTCGATCGTGGATGCAACTGTATGAAACCCTTTATAACTGAATCAAAATTATAAGAATCTCGCACATCTATAAATCTGGACATGAATAACACCACAACAAATCAAAATAATTCAAACTCTCATAAGACTAAATGAATCAAATGAATTGGGAGATTATTGAAGTTAAACAAAAGTTTAATCAAGAGAAATATACAAGAAAGAAAGAAATGGGATGTTTCAGTGATAAAAATTGATGGAAACCCCTCAAAACATACAATGACGGCTATTTTAATGGAGAGAGTACTAGGATTTTTCAATTACACTTAATTAAATTATAATCAATCAGAATATAACACGTGTTTACCAAGTTTTTTATATAACGTTATACATCGAACATTTTCCCATTTTTTATTTTACCAAAGATTAAAAGTTACTCCTATATTACTTAAAAAACTGAAAATTATATATTAAGATAGATTTAATATAATTTTCAATGATATTTTTTTATTTTATTCAATTATAAAATATTTATAAATTTCAATTAAACCTTGGACTATTTTACTGCACAAAAGTCAAATATTACACAAAAAATGGAGGAACAAATTATTTTAATTGCAATCATGGTCAACGAGATCATTATAAGTGCACCCAGAATGACATAATTATGCAGTTAAGTTGTCCGCGGGACTGGGTTGTTGGATGCAATTTATAATCACGTGTTAATAAATTGACTTTATTTTTACCTTGATCAATATCAGTAGGAATGGAATGAGAAGGGGACTAGTTTAGAACGTGGTCTAGTTTTAATTGAAATTTAAAAAAGGAAATTTGTTGAAATATTTTAAAATGTTTTAAATTTTACTTAAAAAATAGGTGAAAAATATATTGAAAGTTCTGACAATTATTTAAAAAATTAATAATATTAACTTTTAGCTCAAGCTACGAAATTTTAAAATCTTTCATTATATGTAATGAATAGCATAATTGAGTAGGGAAATATTTTATATAAACTATTTAAATCTTAGACCGTTCAAGTATATATGGCTAAACCTCGATTAAGTAATATCCGATAAAGTAATAACCTCGCTTAAATAATAAATTTCGTCCCAACTTGGGTCAAGGTCGTAAAATAATATTCTCACTAAAATTAAAAAATAATAAAAAAATAGAAATTTATTAAGGACCCAAGTAATATATAAAGTAATAATTTCAGAAATATATATATATATATATATATGTTATGGATAAAAAATATGTATTTCTTTATTGCGTGTATTTAATGTTAGGGTTTTATAAGCTTCAAACTTTAACGGTTGCGCTTGTGTTTCGTGGCTTGAATCTGCCCTCACAAGATGCCTACGTACCTTGGCATATACTAAGGATCAAGCCAAAATGTAGTTCTTGGTGATGCATGCCCTCGGGGCTATGGTAGCGAGAGCTCACCAAGGACGCAGTGACTTTCATGTCCTCCCAGGACTCAGTCTAAAACGTCGTTCCAGGTAATGGCCTCGTGGCTTGTAGGATGTCTTCTCGGCTTTGTGATGTGTGGAGCTCTTGTCCAAAACGTTCTGCTGAAATTGAAAGATAAGACCCTTTATATAGACGTTGAGAGTCTGAGAATTCGGGTAAAATTGGGAAACTTGATGGGCAAGTCTCCACCTCAGATTAGACTTTGGAGTTTTAAAAAGCAGGAATTAGTTTTCTTCTGAATTTGGGTTGCTTGGAGGCTACTTCTTATAGAAGTAGTTTCCTTCTGAATTGGAATTTTCATAATTTTCCATACTCATTTTCTTACCTTATTCCTAATTTTTGGAAATTTCTGGTATCTTTCCTTAATTTTCGGGGATTATCTCGTACTCACATGTATCTTTCTAAATTTTCAGGAATTTTTCCATACCTCCTTTTTTCATAATTTTTCCTAATATTTTAGGAATTTTTCCGTACATCCGGGTATTTTTCATAATTTTCCCTAATATTTTAGGAATTTTTCTATACCTCCGGGTATTTTTCATATTTTTCCTAATATTTTAGGAATTTTTCTGTACCTCCGGGTATTTTTCATATTTTTTCTAATATTTTAGGAATTATTCCGCACCTCTGGGTATTTTTTCTAATATTTTAGGAATTTTTTCGTACCTCTGGGTATTTTTTGTAATTTTTTCCTAATATTTTAGGAATTTTTCCGCACCTCTGGGTATTTTTTGCCTAATATTTTAGGATTTTTTCCATACCTCCGGGTATTTTTCATATTTTTCCTAATATTTTAGGAATTATTCCGCACCTCTGGGTATTTTTCCTAATATTTTAGGAATTTTTCCGTACCTCCGGGTATTTTTTATAATTTTTTCCTAATATTTTAGGAATTATTCCACACCTCTGGGTTTTTTCCTAATATTTTAAGAATTTTTCCGTGCCTCCGGGTATTTTTTGTAATTTTTTCCTAATATTTTAGGAATTTTTCCGCATCTCTGGGTATTTTTTCCTAATATTTTAGGAATTTTTCCGTACCTCCGGATATTTTTTTCCTAATATTTTAGGAATTTCTTCGCACCTCTGGGTATTTTTTTCCTTATATTTTAGAAATTATTCCGCACCTCTGGGTATTTTTCACAATTAAATGTGTCAACTTTTAATCTCCAGGAACCATCGTGCAAGGTTCGCAAAACTAGGGTTACTAAGTGGCAATTTGCCACTTTTCCCCCACTCGACCAGACCTCTGGTCAAACTCTGGCCATTTACTCCCTCCTGGTCGATTGGAATTCGACCAGGATACATGTGCTTTTATTATTATTTTTTCTTTTTTTCTTTTTTTTCTTTTTTTTTTCTTTTTTTTCTTTTTTTTTCTTTTTTTTTAGATCAGGAATTCATACCCTTTTGACGTGAATTCTTGGTAGAATTTCGACCAGGATGCATCATGGTCAAATTCGACCAGGACTCTCGTCGGATTATGGGTGATTTTAACACTCTGGTCGAACTGATTTTCGACCAGGATTCCTGACCTCGTATACCAGGAATCCTCGTCTTTAAGACCAGGAACTCTGAATTACGGGTTACCAGCCTTTTAATGGCCATAACTTTTCGCTCTTTGCTCTGATTTGAGCATATAATATACCAAAACGAAGCTTATTATGAGCTCTAACTCATGATGCAATCTTCATATTTTTTTTGTGTTCCTTGATCCCTCAATTTGGACGGAAAGTGGCCTAGACGAGCCTTCAATCAACGTGGCCTCTACGAGCCTTATTTCTTGTTAGTCCAACCAGGTGAGTTGTCCTATTTAGATTCTCAACTAGATTAAACCTTGAGGATTAAGGTATGTTGAGCCTGAGTACCTTATTTTCTCAAACTGTTTCCAAGTTTGTGGGATCCTTGTCCCAAATATGTTTATGTTTAGGGACGACCCTTCAAAAATAGATATTGCCTTTCCTTTCTGCCCAACTTAGGACGCCTTGATCTTTCCGAGGACTAAGTCTCTCTATCGATGAAATCTTTTTTTTTTCTCTTACATTATAGTCATCGAAACTTGTTGCAGATGCTCAACAATCCCGGTGTTGGCTTTAGTGAATCTAAAGTATGTGTCGTCATGTCTTCCTCGTTCTCCCCGGGCTCAAAGACCTCAACCTTTGGAGTTTTTTGAGTGATTCATAATGGTATCACAACCTCAGCTTTATCATCCAGTAAGAATGGAATAAGTCCTATCATTTATTTGCAAGTGGCATGTATGCCTAGTCATTTCTCGAGTTTTCGTCCCTTTTTCAGTCCGTCAAGGATTACTCGACTTCCTGTGGAGAAAGATTTACTATCACTCTTATCACATCATTGATGTTGTACTGTCCTCTATCACCCGTCACTAGGATTCATGGGAGTTCATACCTTTATATCGCACTTTTCTACGGGAATTGTGTCACTTGGATGTTGGTTATACAACTAATGGTTATAGCCTCAATCCTCTTTGTGTCAGGATCTACCTCCGGGCACTGGCTATGGGAATGTATCAAGAGTATCAATCTTATACGTTGTAAATGAGACATGGGAATTGGTTAAAATCAATATCTCATAAGATTTCCAAACTACATGTGTGTGCTTCCGAAATCAAGTATACTTTCCTCTCACAATCTTTGGCATCGGCCATCATCTTTTGCTAATATAATATAAATTGGATACGTTTTAAGTGACAACCTTGCCCCCCGAGCATAGCCCATGTTTCTTCTCATGTATTACTTTAAGACCAACTCCATTTTTCGTGTTCTTAGGCATGTCAGGTAAGGAGTCACGAACTACTTCTTGTATAAAGTCCTTGCAATCGGATCAAGCTTCAAAGCTTTTTCCAGCATTTTTCATGCTTCCATGGCATCGTCGGGTCATCGACTAGTTTGAGTCGAGACTTCTAGGCAATGAGTCCTCACACATATCGGTGCTATCAGCTTTGTATTAGTTTTTGGGTCTTTGAGAGTTAGAAGTAAAAACTTCCCGTATAATTTTGTATCTCTTGAGTCACGACCCTCATGCCTTCCTTCCTCAGGATATAGAATTCATCAAATTCAGTCATGACTTCACAAGTCTCTCATATCTTGTTAGCGAATCTATTGATTCTAAAACTCCAGCCTTCTGGTCGACTTATCTTTAATTCAGACAGCCTGGTTGAACCATATTTCGGTTAGGATTCAGTCTCCTTTCGAGCTGAATTATGCTCAACTACTTTTTTTTTTGGTGTCAGCCCTGCCCCCCGGGTGCTGCTCATGGATGAACTTCATTCGAGGTTAGTTCCGCTTCCAGGGTCCCAGGTATTCCGAGTACAGAATCACAAAGAATTTCTTACGTAACACCTCTCAACCAGAGCGTACCTAGGCACTTTTCCAATGGCTTTCATGCCTCATATGCATTGGGCAATCACTAGTTTCTAGGTAAACCTTTATTAAATTAACCCAACAATTTTCCACACCTACTGTTGGTATCAACTTGGAATCCATGCTTCAGGTTCCGAAATTTATAAATCTCTATCGTTGAATATGCAAACTCAAATAGGACATTATCCTTCATGATTTCCTCCACTAGGATGTAACTTTACGTAACATCCATTGAATTTATTCACGGCTTCGCATGCCTCTTTCATACTTTATTTCGAATTCCCCATTTACTTGAGAAATCACCAACACCGAGTCTCCATAGACTTTGAGGTTTTCAACCCTCAAGGTTCGAGCTAAACCAAGTCTGACCATCGAGGCCTTATTTTCAATTTCGTCATTCGTTATTGAGAAATCCGATGTCGAGATTAACTATATCATTAATCCGTCATGAATTTACAACACCCACTTTTGTTTTGAATGTTCCATTAAAATAGGGAACCAAATGGTACTTCAGTATGATATCTTTATCTTGTCCTACATGTTTCCTTGCCCTCATAGGGTATCTCATCCTGCCCCCCGACTTCTTGATTGTCAATAGGACATTCAACCATGAAGTCGGTCAAATCTTGAACCTTAAATAATGTACATGTTTATATTAAATTCGTCAGGCGCGATTATCCACTTAAACCACCTTCCACCAACCTCAGGGTTGTGCATTGTGCCCCCCGGGGCTAGTTTTGCACATTTGGAAATACAGTTTAACTTCCTCATGCCGTGGTCATGGCTAACACGAACTTCTCAATACTAGAGTTATTCACATAATTTTTCAATGTCCCAACATATGGGTTGCTGAACCTTCATGTCTTTTCTCACAGGGGCAAGTCTCAATTACACAATTGAGTTTTCCACGTATAAATTTTCTACTTCTTCAATTTCTCAAAGATTACATGGCTTTCATCAATCCATAATGGGTTCTTTATTTTCTTCAATACCGTGGAGAAGGGAAAACACTTGTCACTGGGTTCAGAGATGAACCTCTCCTAAATCGCACACTTTAGTTTCTCTATGTTCTTAATGAAAGATGTGGGTTCCATAACCATGAATCTTATCAACATGGCCTTGATTCCCCACTCAGAGATGTGGCCCAAAAATTTACAGATCCTACCTCGAAGGCACACCTTGTAGGATTTAACATTACCTTGTGGTGCATCAGCACTTCAAATTCCTCTCGGAGGTGTTTCATGTATTCTGCCTTGTCTAGGCTTTTAATTCCATAGACTCTCATGGTCTTTCAATAGAGATGCTCAAAAAATTTTACTTTCTAACCTTTGGTAGGTGGCATCTGGTTTCTCAAAATAAAAGCAGCAAAAAGATACATAATATTACAAAGTTAATGAGGAGTGGTACCTTAGAAATGTCGTCCTTATAATCAGCTTACTGTTTTGTGGTTTCTCGCCTTCCAAGGGCAAGAATTCCTCTTCGTTTTCCTCAATGTACTCCGATTACAAGTGGATAAGAATGATATCTGCTGTTGAATTTCCTCATTGCTCGTCGAACTTTCGGAATTCCATGTCTTCTTTTGGGAGGACCTGCCCCCCACTCAATCGAGCCTTTAATCGTGGCAATATATCATAAAAGGCAAGTTGGGAATAACGATTCCCATTTTCCATGCATCTTTCACAGTTTTATATCATAGTGTGATGATCATTGGGTCTTCATGGGAGACTTTTAACCCTTTCGAATCAGAATCATCAAAATTATTGGAAATTTCCATTGTCGCTCCTTATGGTGCACTACCTTTCGGACGCAAGATTTCATTGATTTTCTTGAAGTCCCGACGATTATTAGTCTTCTAAAGATCATATTGACAATTGGACCTCGGGGCTGCTTATTTTCCTGGAGTATCTTGATCTCCCCTCTTATTCTTCATAATCTTTTATTCTATTATTTCTCCACCATTTTGGTGAACCTCTTTAGTATCCCTCATCGGATTTACAACTTAATTGTATTCCTTAGCTAACGGCAATCGTCGATGTCCTCTATGTGAAATCTCGGAAATAAATTATTGTTCCTCTTTTCAGGGTTGGTGCGTAGTGGCATCGACCATCAACAGTCTTCATCTTAATTAATTTTCATCAACATGCGGCTTCTTGGAGTATTAAAATGTGCACACTTGGTTAATTTCAGTTCTCTGTTGTTCTTTCTTGGGGGGAAAGTCTCCATCAGAGATACTTATCCTTAGCATCACACTTTTGATCCTCCTTTTGCTTCTAGTTGTTATCTTCATCGCCTCCTATCAGGGGTCAAATTCTTCTTCATGTTATTTATTTTCACCTCCCCGCTGTTGCAACCAATGTCTATTTTTCATATTAGTTTGGGCCAATGATAACTTAAGTTTATCATCCCAGGCTCCTTGTCGGACTATCACTGACATCCTATTACTCAAGTATATGTTGATCATGGGTTTTCTTTAAATCGGTCTGGATCATACAAGGATTCTTTTTATCCTCGTTTCATGTTCTTGGGGATGCAGTGTGGCTCATGCACTTTTGCACCATAACCGAGTCATGTCCCCTGGGGTTTAAGAAAACGTCATGCACTTTGTAAAATCGTTCATCGGCTGTTGTACTAGAGAGTTTTAAAACTTTTTTACGTGGTTATCCGGATTAATGAATCCATCATACGCCCAGATTGGGGTGCCTTTAGCTTCCCTGAAATATAGGTATTTGTAGTTTCTCTCGTGTAGAGATACGTAGGATTATTCAGACCTTCAAAGGGCATCAAATCTTTGGGATCAATTCTTGGAATTTCCGTCTTCTTCTTTCATGGAAGGCCGTCCGAGCCAACTATATAGGGTAATCGACCCTCGGGGTCCAGGATTTCCAAATTTTGCAAGTAGTCGGGTTTGTTTTTCCCTTTTCAGGTTTATTTTCCTCCATTAAATCACGAGTTTGATGAGACGAAAATCCAATCTTCATTATCCTAAGCTTTCAGTCCTTGAGGCCCTCGAGGCTTGGGACATCTTTCTTCGATCGGTCACTTCCTAGACGTCGCCTTCTTGGAGTGTTATCCTTCTCACTTCATATTTCATCGTCCTCTGTCTAGGGAATGGAATAATCACATATTTGGTCATTGATTGGTTTCAATCCTTGAATATAAGGGGGTTTATATCCTTTGAATTCATATCCCGGATCGTCCATGGTTCGGGAAAGGAGAACATTGGTAGAGTTAAGGTCTCAATTACCATCTGAAATTGGGGATTCGACCCTTAAACTTAGGGATTCTATCTTTCGAATTTGGGGATCTTAAATCGTCCCTTCGGATTAAGATCGAGTTTTTTCCTAACGCATCTCCCAACTTGTTAAATCTTGTTGATGTGCTCCTCATGAGCTCAAATTCTTTTTCGCAATGGTTTGAGGAATCATCCTTTCGCGCCCTCGAGACTGAAAACGTATCTGACAGCGGGCTATTTGTTTGGTTGTCTCCTTTGTGGCTCGGTCACCTTATCAGATGAACGATCACTGTCCTAGGTATTTGGAACTAGATAAATCTCAGAATTATTTATGAATGAGGATCAGCCCCTGCAAATACCGGAATTCATAATCCTACTGTGTTCGACGCTGAAGTTTACTCCAGTCAGGTGGGTTAGCGTTTCTCCATAGTTGTTAACATCCGAAATCCGATTGGGGTTTCATCCCCTAGTTTTACATTCCTTGAGATTAGGGATCGGTCCCTAGAATTAGCTTTCGGGTCACAAGGAATCCCATTATTGTGGGACCAGCTTCTTGGTTTTGTGATTGAAAGTTATGGTGCTTCAATGGCGGAAGAAAAAAAACTTGAGTAGTGGCCGGTAGATCTTGATCACTTTATGATTCTATATCTTTTCAGCTTTCCAGGTGTGTGCTTCATAAGCATGGATCCTCTTTTTTACGATTTGGGGTTTCATCCTTTCACATCTTTGGGGTTAAAAACGCCCTTTGATAATAGGTTCCTTATTCAGTTACACCCTTCTTGGGGAGATCTCCCCTTCATATGAACAATCACTATCCTCGATATAGGGATCAAAAAAGTCATAACTTCTCCCTCCGATAAGGTTTAACCCTTACAAATAGCGAGGTTCGTACTCCTCATGTATCCGACGTTGCGTTCCTCCTCAAAATTTTACATCCCATAAGGTGGGTGATCATTCACCCTTGAGGGAAGACCAATAATTATCATCTAAAATTTGGGTGTTCATTAATGAGAGCACCATCTATAGTTTGGGCTTCAATTAATTATGCATCTGTTGAGGTTGGAGATCGTTCTTTGAAACAACAGTCGGGTAACGGGGATCTCCGTACCTGAAAGACCAGCCCCCAAAGCATTGAGGTTTGACGGTGGTAGTATCCCAATGGTGGATGTGACGTTGCACATCGCAACAGGTGGTTTCTCGGTGCTTCTTCGTGCTTTCATGGTTGTCGTCTTCTTCCCACAGACGGCGTCAAATGTTATGGATAAAAAACATGTATTTTTTATTGCGTGTATTTAATGTTAGGGTTTGATAAGCTTCGAGCTTTAATGGCCGCACTTGTGTTTCGTGGCTTGAATCTGCCCTCACAAGATGCCTACGTACCTTGGCATATGCTAAGGATCAAGCCAAAACGTAGCTCTTGGTGATGCATGCCCTTGGGGCTATGGCAGCGGGAGCTCACCAAGGACGCAGTGACTTTCATGTCCTCCCAGGACTCAGCCTAAAATGTCGTTCCAGTTAATGGCCTCGTGGCTTGTAGGATGCCTTCTCGGCTTTGTGACGTGTGGAGCTCTTGTCCAAAACGTTCTGCTGAAATTGAAGGGTAAGACCCTTTATATAGACGTTGAGAGTCTGAGAATTCGGGTAAAATTGGGAGACTTGATGGGCAAGTGTCCACCTCAGATTGGACTTTGGAGTCTTAGAAAACATGAATTAGTTTCCTTCTGAATTTGGGTTGTTTGGAGGCTACTTCTTATAGAAGTAGTTACTTATTTGAACACATTTATTGGGCTGTTTAATTAGCCCCTTTATTAATTACGAATTTAATAAATAGTTAGGGATTTAGGCCTCATTAATTAGGCATTCCCCTTTGACCAAATCATGTCTAATTAATGCGATATTAACTCCGCAATTAGGGTTATTTTTATTCCTTATCAATATATATTGTATATAATATATATGAGTTACAAAATTCAATTTTTTTTTAAATATGAATTTATAGTAGCTTGTTTCTTTTTTCCACCAAAGTCTAAATTAACTTCATCATTTACTTTATATAAATCATAAATAACTCTTCAAATGTTTTACTCATGTTGTATGTTGTAACAAGTAATTGTTCAAAGCGTTGATTGCTTGAAATGCTTTCTTTAATGACACCCTTGAAATGACATTGCTATCGTCCGGGTTTAGGACCAGTCTATTCGTAAGTGTTCATTACTAACTCAATAATTCTTTTCAATTTGTATGGGATCCCATAACCACATCATTATCACTTGCATAATTTAAAATATGCTAAACATCCGTCACATTCTTATATCGTAAATTAGATATAGCTTCATTTAATATTTCGATACGTTCATTTATTTTATCAAGTTCTTGTAATATATAAAAATAAAAATTTAGTAAAGTAAGAAAATATTACTTTATCGATAAAGTAATAAAATATTATTAAATCGATAAAGTAATAAATTCGGTAAAATAATCTTTTTTCTCGGTTCCAATAATATTAATTTAAAGAGATTTAACTGTAATTTGTTACAAATATATTTTTGATTTATAATATTACATAATTTTATATTATAATACAAATTTTGATATTGCGGTATAAGATTCATATAGTATATTAATACAATATAAATGGTCTAAGTCTAAAATTTAATTGGTCTACCTAAAATATAACTCTAATCGAATACTATTTCCCCTACCTTTGATTTGAATGTGATTTTATGTAGTTTATAAACTTTTTGCTCAGAGTACATATCTTTTTTGAAAAGTGGGACCAGAATTGTAATAACATTTAAACCAGGCAACAAGTAAAAAATTGCTCTTTTTTCTCAACACACAGCCTTCATAATTGTCAATATCCTCTCATTCAACCACTTGTATTGTATGTAAATTGATGTTGATATGCATTTAAATTTTTACATGAAAATTGAAAAGTCTACTTGCTGGTTGTTAGACGTTACTCTAATACTCTAACATATTTATCCTTCTGCAAGTGTATTCAACACAGGAATATTGATTAATTGGTTCGGATCTTCGTGGTATATTTAAATCACGGATCATTTGATCAAACTTCAAAACGGTGAGAGCACGTTAGCTTGAATGGGAGGCCATCATATGAATTTTTTTCTTTAATATAATTTTAGATTTCAAAAATTGAAACTAATTGGTTCAAATATTAATTAATTTTTTAAAATTAAATAACTTATCAATAATTTCACGATTGATGAATTTCTATAAGTATCGAGCAGTAAAAGAATTAACATTATCAAGGAGTGCATGACAAAAGGGAGTACCAAATTATAGAAAGAAAATACAGATACCTTTCAATTTGATCCAAATCCAACAAATATTTTTTTTTTTATTGGTACATACATCGGAGGGCAAAACTGTAATTCCAAATTTAGACGTCGACGTCGTGAAAGACCAAAGTCAGCAGACAATAACGCAAACCCACAGTTTGTTCCATAATTTATTTCAAAAAGATGTTACTCTCTTGTTTTTATTATATAACGTTTGACTTTCTGACACACATGTTTAGGGAATTTAACCATATAGTTATAATAATTTTTTTCGAATTTTTTTTTTGTGACTAAAAATTTTGATCTCATATTTTTATTCATTTTTTTTAAATCATAATTTTAATTATGTGGTCAACCCTCTTAAATACATGTGCCAAAAAGTCAAATGTCATATATTAAAAAACCGAGGGAATAATATCTAATATTTCAACTTTTTTTTGAAAGAAGAGAAGAGATTTAATATTTAAGAAAATTTAATTATTTAAACATTTTTGCTTCATTTTAGAATTTTTAAATAAAAGAAATATTTTATTTCTACATTTTTTGCTTTGGGGTTTAAATAAACCAAACTATTGGCAAATTTATCCGGTCTCTACTATTTTTAATTTTTAATTTTAAATATATTTTTATATAAATATTTTAATATTTTATAGATTTAATCGAATATAACTTGACCCAAACCAATCATATTTTAAGTTTTTATCAATATTTTATAAAATTGATTGGAGTTTTCGAATCAAATTTAAAATTAAAAATTTGTTTGAACTCGAGATCAAACATATTTGAGTTTGATTTCATTAAAATTTAAAAAACACGCAAAGATCGAACTCAAAAAAGGTACGTTCGAATACAAAAATAAAAACAATCATCTAAAAATAAAAAATTAATTAATAATCTATTAAGTAAGTCACAATGAAATAAAAGTATGAAAGGTAAACAAGTTGATCCAATTTGACCAAAACAGCCGTAATACGACTTTTATCATCTCCGTCGACCGACTATTTCTATTTCCAACCAAATAAATAAAAAGAAAAACCCGAAAAATACAAGGGCAGAGTCAAATAATGCGTTAGGGAGCATTCTCTCATCTCCTCACTTCCACAAAACACCGCGTTTGCCATTCTCGACATTAAACGCGCTATTCCCCTCATTTCCTCTTTTAATCAGTCCCCAATCCAAACACCTCCCAATTAATTACTCTGCTTTGATTCAAAAAATGGGAGGCGTTTGCACAGGCGGCACGATTAAACACACCACAACTAGTCCTGATTTTCAACACAATAATCGAGATGACTCTAATTCTAGTTCTGGTTTCTCCGGGAAGCTGAAATCGATTAAAAGCTTTGGTAAGCAGAACAAGCGCAGGAAGGATAGCGACGATGTTGTTAGTTATGATGGTGTTGATTCTATTGTTCCCAATGGACAGAAAAAAAAGATGCAACATGTTTTCGATTCCGGGGAGCTTCATTTCTCTATTTCCAGGGAATTGAAGTCTTCTACTCCTGTTCGTAGTCACGGAACCAAGGTTTATTGATTTTGTCGTACCTTGTAGTATTTGTTTTGCTGTTGTGTGAGTTGTTTCAATTGTTAGGTTTTGTTGCTTAGAGCTTAGATCATTCAATCTGTGAGTAGTTTAGATCGTTTATTTTTTGCTTGTTTCGGAGTTAAATTAAGAGATTTTAAAGGTTAGGGATGCTATTCGGTGGATTATTAAGTTAAGTTTTTAGGAATTTAAGTACAAATTATGTGTATAGGTAGCCGAATTTCGGTTATATTTAGGATTTCATGTTCGGTAAAGCTGAGGGGTATGGTAAGTGGGACTAAGTCATCCATGAGGTGTAATGTGTTTGTGTGTATTCTACAGTCTACACATTTTTAACCATGTATTGCATTGGATTGGGTTTAGTGGATCTGTTAATGTAGTTGTTGGCGAGCTTAGGATTTGTAATGAAGGACTTTGAGGATTTGATAGGATTAAAACAGTCTAGGAATTTTTATGCTTCATTAGAGATACCGTTATTAGTCTAAGCCTGTATTTGCACTTTAAAGGTAAATTTATCTGGTGGTTGGTTGTTGGTATTAAAACATATACCAGTATGCCCTAATTCTCTAAAAATAGGAGCGGGCTCACATATATGCTGAAGATGTTATGTATTTATATGCACAATTGCACACGATTATGTAGTTAAAAGCTGGTTCTCTACAACTGTGTAGAAAAGGGATGTCATTACTTATATTTTATGATTCAAGATCATAAACCTTAAAGTTTGATGTACCCCTACTTCTAGGATTTATCACGTTCTAAAACAAGTGTTATTAAGTCATTAACTGATATGAAGTTCTCAGCAGGCAAGTACCGAGACACTTGAGGTCAAACTACTAAAAGTAAGAATTGTGAAATTAAGATGTGACTTATTTGCGTCTATGACAACTTCGGAAGACCTATCCTGTGTTCTCGTACTCGGCGATTTTCAGTTCTAGTTTCTATGGTACACCAGAAGCAATCTTGCTAGATTCAAGGAAGGGATTCCTGTCTAGTCAAACATTAAATAGTAATTCTGATGACCTCTTTAAACTTCTGCAAGTAGGCATGTCAATGGATCGAGTTTGGATTGGATCGACCTAAATCCATATCCATTCCCATTTAATTTTTCGGATTCGGATTCGGATCGGATCGACTCCGGATTTTTAACAGGCCGTTCCATATCCATATCAGTTCGGATCACGGATTTCGGATCGGATATCCGCTCCATTTATGTATATTTATTTTTTATCTTAACTTATTACAAAATCTTTTCAAAATTGACCATTCCTAAAAATATTAAAATACAAGTTGAATACAACGAAATTCAAAGATAAATTAGAAACTAAAATTCGCTTTTTGAAATAAACATACCATTAGGTTGTACAGTATTTTAATTCTAACAATGAAAAAAATTGATGTTGCGAAGTGGAATTGTTATATGAATGGAGACTTGGGTTATGCGACTCCAAAAGGTAAGAAGAACTGGGGTTATAGAAATGGACCGGACTCTAGAGACCGAATCGAACGGAATATACATAGTGGGACTTGACTCGAGGATAATACGTTTAAAATTAGAATTAATTAAGAAATATTTTTATTATAATATATATATATATATATACACACACACATACATAAACCGGATCGGGTTCTTAACGGGTCGGATCGGCCTAAATTCATATCCGCTCCATTTATAATCGAATTTTTCTTATCGGATCGGATCCTGGATCGGATTTTTAATAGGTCGATCCATATTCACTAAAATGACCTCGGATTGGGTTGGATCGGATTTTCGCTCCATTGACAGGCCTATCTGCAAGTCTGCAACTGACTCTTAGTATCCACTATCCTCTATTTGACCTAAGAAATCTTGTTGCTCTTGGGGTAGCAAGAAACTGTAGGTCTTTATGTGTCTTTCTCTAATATGAGTTATATAATGTAGATACTGGAATTGCAGGATAGAATAGGTAGCTAAGCTGTAGCCATTGTGGCAAGGCTCAAAATTATGAGCAAACTAGTTTTGAGTGCTAGGTGGTGAAATAGTAAATTCCATTAGTACATTTGGAGTCTTGAGTCTGGATATGGAATTTTTTTTGTACAAACTAGATCCTCTACTCAAAGATGAGATTTTGTTACACCCATATTGGCTTAAATAACAGGATTTAGTAATCAATTTTTGATTCAAACTTGGAATATAAACTAGTTAAGGATTTGGAACCAACTGACTAAAAAGAGAGATAAAACAAAATTTATAGTAGTTATTCTTTCATAACTGAAAGCTAATGTGGCATAGTTTGACTGAATCTGGTTATTGCATCAATGCAGGGACCTCATGTGAGCTCATTTCTTGGTAAAGCGGGCATTGTGGGCTTGGAGAGGGCAGTGGATGTCCTGGATACACTAGGTAGTAGCATGACAAATTTAAATGCTGGAAGTGGATTTGTATCTAACATGGCTTCAAGAGGGAATAAGATATCTATCCTGGCATTTGAAGTTGCTAATACCATCGCCAAAGGTTCAAATTTGTTACAGTCTATTTCAGGGGAAAATATTCAATTTCTTAAAAAGGAAATCCTCCACTCTGAAGGAGTACAGCTTTTAGTTTCTACTGATATGACGGAGTTGCTTAGAATTGCTGCTGGGGACAAAAGGTTAGTCATACCTTAATGATATGAAACTCATAGCCTTGAGCAGCTACATGTGGTTGGAATTAGTCTTTTATATTCTACATAATTGTTTGCAGGGAGGAATTTAGCGTTTTTTCTAGAGAAGTAATTAGGTTTGGAGATCTATGTAAAGATCCACAATGGCACAATTTGGGACGTTATTTCTCCAGGTAAATTGGTTTTTTAGTATAAGATACTCACTTATGAGCTAATAGTCTGCTTCCGGATTGGATTTCAAACTTATAAATGGTTATATGGTCAGATTGGATACTGACCCAGCGACACAAAAGCAACCTAGGGAAGAGGCAGAGAAGACAATGCATGAATTGACCAATCTGGCTCAGCACACTTCTGTAAGCTAGTTCTTTCCCAGTGCACTTTCTGAATGTTGTACATTTGATTGGCTTGCCGGTTGCTGCATTGTATATTGATGCTTATGTACTGTATCGGAACTGATGGTGACGGCATGCGATCTGCAAACATGAAATTGATAGTGCATTGTGGTTATCAATTATTGTTTATGTATCTGATTCATTATAGAACATGCATGAGATTTGCTTGCAATTTAAATATTTCTTGCGTTAATTTCTTCGGAGATGGATCAGGGATGTGATTACCTAAGTTAATGCATTTCATAGTTTCACCATTGCGGCATTGCCATTGTACATAATATATGTGGACAATAATTAGATGTGTGTGTATGTGTGTGCACACATATATTTGGAAACTCGATCTGAAAACCAACAGCCAACTCATGGACATCTATCATGCAGGAACTATATCATGAGTTACATGCTTTAGATAGATTTGAACAAGATTACCGAAGAAAGTTGGAGGAGGTAGAGTCGCTACATCTTCCTCGAAAAGGTTAGACCCTTAATTTTGGTTATACATCTCCTTTTGTTTTGAAGCTCAGTTTTGAACCATTAACCCCTCCTTTGTAAATAGCAAATCTGGGTGATAGGTTACTTGTATTCTTGTGTTTAGTTGTGAGGATTAAATTAGTAAATATATTACTTGTATGGCAGACATTGAATTTATTAGTACTGTGAAATTGTGATGAGTTTCTTGACTAAAACTTGCCTCTTGGGCTAGTGCATTTTTCAGGTGATGTTTTATGATTATCTTGTTATCTGAATTAGAAGTTTGCATCAGCGTTGTCGTTGTCGCTTATTATCTGACTGCTTTCTTTACATCAGTAACCATTAGCTAAATAACTCCCTGACAATCAATTTGTTTTCTTATTGGCATAGGTGAGGGGCTGGTGATATTACATTCTGAGCTGAAGCATCAAAGAAAACTCGTGAAAAGCTTACAAAAAAAATCTCTCTGGTCCAGAAGTTTGGAGGAAGTATGTTGTCCACAACATCTTTTTTTTTTAATTCTTTCCAGCTTTTGCATCACTTTTAAATTAGTTCAGGAATTTAGGTAAATTGATTCGCACAGGATTGTTGATTATAATCACACATAATTTTGTATAAAATGAACAGTTGGTGTCATAAACCTTTGTAATTCTGCATCCTACTAATTTTTTTTGCATATTTCCTCCTGCTTTTTATCACGCAGATTGTGGAGAAGCTCGTCGATATAGTAACATTCATACATCAAGACATCCTGGAAGCATTTGGAGTTAAAGGTATTATGTAGCACAGTGCACAGTTGGCATGGATATTCACTTTGTTCCATGAGTAGTTTACAGGACCAAAGTTAAATTATCTGCATCACTCATTGGATAAAATAATGTAGAAAATACAATGTGATGGAGGGAATTACTTCCAAGTGATTGCTGCTTAGGTTGTATAAATCATGTAGTTATTATGCATAGTGGAGTAGATAATGATGTTGCCATCTAGCCTTCAGTCTTTTTTTTGCTGTAGCAGGTGAGGTACCTACTGAAAAGCCTTCTAATAAACCTGAAAGACTAGGCGTTGCTGGTCTCGCTTTACATTATGCTCATATAATCACTCAAATAGATAACATTGTAAGTGCTATCCACTTTTTTTAGTAAGCTGCTTGTGGTAGGTGTTCTGTGATTAAGCTGATGTACTGTAATTTTTTTTTATTAATATGAATATAGGCATGTCGTCCTACATCTCTCCCTCCTAATACAAGAGATGGATTGTACAATGGGTTGCCAATCAGTGTTAAGACAGCATTGCGTTCTAGGTTACAGGCATTTGATGCGAAGGAGGAGGTGTGCAGTCTTCTGAAGTCCCTTTTAATTGTGTTTCGTACTGAATTTTTCTGGGCTTGTTTTAGTATTCTCCGTGTCTTACTTTTTTATGTAACATTCTGATTTCCAGCTTACAGTTCCTCAAATCAAAGCTAAAATGGAGGAGACTCTCCAGTGGCTGGTTCCAATTGCAGCAGACACTACCAAGTATGCGCAATTAGTCTGATTACTCCCTAACCTACTGTGATCCGTTTTTGTTATGAATCAGATTTTATGTTCTTAACTACTTGTTCTGTAACTCTTGATTGTTTCACATATTTTATAATTTTAATTTGATGTTCTGATGGAAATTGAGCAGAGCGCATCAAGGTTTTGGTTGGGTTGGAGAATGGGCCAATACTGGGTTTGTGAACTGTTCTCTGTTGCATGTCTTTACTTTTTACCTCTTAAGTATCAATGAAATTTTTAATATTGTTGTCTCCATTTGACAGCATGGATTTTGGCGGCAAGAAGACTGGTGCGAACAGCAGTGTGATTCGTCTACAAACATTGTATCATGCAGATAAGAAAAAGATGGATCAATACATACTTGAACTGGTGGTTTTCCTTCACCGTCTGATCAATCAAGTTGGGTACAGAGACAATGGATTTAAGGCTTTGCCAGTTCGATCACCAACTAACAGAGGAGTAATTCCTCTTATTGAGACACAAGGACCATCATCGTTAGACAACAAGTATGAAGTACAGAAGAAGCAACTTTCTCCCGAGGATAGAAATTTATTAGAAGAGGTGGTGAAGCAGAGAAAAATGATTATTGGGAGAAGCAAAAGCCAAGAATTTGTTATGGGAAGAAGGGGATCAACAAAAGTTTGGGCATTAAGTAGGAGCACCGGAAGTTCTCCAAGAAGATTCTTGCAGCAGGGGCATCAAAAATCCAGCATTTTGGATATATTGGATGGTATGGACCAGCATGAGCTATTTTCGAACTAAGCATGTATATCATATATATTTAATTGTATTTGTTCCTTAAATGACTTGCTTCGTATCCGATTGTATATATCATCATCTGCAGTCAGGTATTACTGTATAATAGTAGAAGAGCTGTTTCGAAATATTGAAAATTATTTTAAGATGGCGGGTGAAATTTGAAATGTTGGCACAGAGAAATATATCTGTATCAATCTAATGTTTGTCCTATGTTAGGAAGTATTATTACTCTTTGTATCAATCTAATGCTGGCCGTTTGATTACTAGTTCTGTTACTCTTTCCCCTGGTTGTGAATTAATATCCTCCTAGTTCCACAACTAACCTTTGTACCATTCGGTGATAATGTATTTTTGTTATATGAATACTATGAATGGCATCAGAAGCTTGAAATATTGTACTACTTTGCTTTGTGAATATTTCTGTATCGTCTGACATCGAACAGAACATACATATTGCTGGAAAGGTGCCTACCGTGCACAGCCGTTGACATAGTTTATATGGGATGTACCGATGAACTTTTGGTTTAATATATTTTTCTTTGTACAAATCAAATCTCTACAGATTAAGGTTATCAAATTTTTTCTTCTCATGTACAATTGGTACAAGAAAGAGAAAAAAAGGAAACCCAGTTATTCAGAGCGTACACAAATTATTTGTTGTAATCTCAGATATCTAATCATTCTAGCTGTTAACGATCAGACTATAGATTTTGAAAACAAAGCCAAGTTATATTATCACAATCCACGTTACACAGTAAAAATAAGATTTATTGATAAACCACGAGTTAACTGAGACTGTAGTACTACTGTACTAGTATTTGGTAAAGAAGTTGATAAACTGGGGAAGAACACTTGAGATTAAAGAGACAGATATTTGATCTAGAAAACTAGATTATTATTACTACGATTCCTAACACGAACTCATAAGAAGTCGATTAAACAGAGTTGAAGCCACCACGGAGACGAAGAACAAGGTGAAGAGTAGACTCTTTCTGAATATTATAGTCAGCTAAAGTGCGTCCGTCCTCAAGTTGCTTTCCAGCAAAAATCAATCTCTGTTGATCAGGCGGGATCCCCTCCTTGTACTGAATCTTTGCCTTCACATTATCAATTGTATCAGAACTCTCCACTTCGAGAGTGATTGTTTTGCCTGTCAGGGTTTTCACGAAGATCTGCATGTTGTCAAAGAAATATAGAGAATTGTGATTTTGTTATCAGCCTGCTATCTGTGGTGAGAGTTCATAGACATGGGGATCGTTTTATATAGAGGGTTACCCACCGACTTCACTATTAAATCGGTGACAAGGTCGGTGCATGGCAAAATAAGTGTATATTCTATAATGTTCTAGACTGATAGCACTAATTATCCGATATTTTGTTTTACTTAGAAAAGTAGAAAATTGATTATGATTTTGAATGAACGTGTGAATTATTCAAAATAAAATTCATGATTGAAGTAAGGTTGGATGACTCAAGTGGTTAAGAGTTTATTTTTTGTTGTCACAAGTTATAGGTTCGATCCTCACTTTTAATACAAATTATCTTGTTACTTTTAAAAAGTATTTAATATTTTTTATATTAAATAGCTATATAACTTGGAGTCCCATTGCTCGATTTAAAATACAACAAATCAAACACCGTTACTTATTTTAAATTCAAGGAATGGCAGCTCAATACCCCTATCTTCCCGCCATTAGCGTACTTTGGAGTGAAGTTTCTGCTAATTGATTGGTGTATCCTAGCCAATAGCTAGCTATCTTTCTTCATATCTTATATATAGTTAAATCGATTTTCCCCCCTTCTAAAGTACTATCGGGTGCAATACGAATGACCTTCATTACAAGACCTATTCTCGAGTACATACATCCTAATGTATCAATAGACCTAAGATACCCGTTGATTAGCTCAAGATGATTTGTTTTGCGAAGAGTGTGTTATGACCCGTGCCTGCCTGGTGGGGGCGGCTCCTCCGTTGTGGGTAAACGGGAAACCCGACTCTACGAACCCGAGAAAGGGCTGCACAACAGTAGTAGGGTGTTAAGACGAGCCGACCTCATCTCATCTCCAGGCCTATCTACATTTGTTGTTTAGTGGCAATCCCCATCTTTTTTTGTAACTGACTTATTTAAATAGTTTTTTTTAAAACCAGTTCAGTTCTGTTAACTTACTTGTAAGCTGTCTTAACGCAGAAAACCTTCCACGGTAGGCGATCGTGTTTTCCCCATGATTTCTCGTTACTCATGTCATCATTCTCACTTCTGATATCTCCAGGTGTTGCCACCAAAAACCTTCCCCGATTGACAGAACGTTCCGCTACTGACACTTGAAAAAGCAGCTTTCAAGGTCTCGTCACTTCGGTGAATCACTTGAGCCCTCATAGAATTTCGGTGTACCCCCATTGAAACACTTTGGTAGTGTTCTTGGATCAGAATTAAAATAATGACTCTGAGCATATGGAGCCGTCTCCTGTTTTTAAATCAAAAAAAAGTATAGCGGACTAATGGCTAGAAATATCGGTTCGAGTTAGGGCTTCACATGACTTGAGCAAACCCGACCCAACGTAAACCGAATTATAGATGAGTTGTTTTTTGATCGACCCGACATAAATGGGTTGAGTACAAGTTATAAATATTTTTATTCTAACCCAACCCAACCCGATTCATTAAGATATTTTTACACCTCTTCTCCTATATTTTCACGTAATTACTATAATATCTTAATTTTTTAAGTTTGATATGTATCATATGTTTTCACGTAACTATTACAAAATCTTAAATGATTTGTGTAATTTTTTTTCCATCTCCAATATCAAATTAAGATTTCTAAGTAATATGATAGAATTTTATTTGTTCAATTTATATTTGCATATTCATTTTCGTTTACAGATGTATGATTAATTTATTTGGGGATGCATGTGATTTATGATATGATATACATTACTAAAACTATGATGTTAATCAAATTTTAATATTAGCACTATAATTATAAGTTATATCCATTTTATTTTTATTTAAATTTTCAAAATGAAAGATAATAAATAGTATTGAAACTTTTTTTATCGGATCATTCAACCCATCCGAACCGACCCAACCCAACCAAAACCGATGTACGACGGGTAGGGTTGTGTTACAAATTTATATTTTATGGGTTGAGTTAAAAAAATTTAAACCGATTTAATTGGGTCGGGTTGTAAAATCTCCTCTTACCCAGCCAACCCGATCCATGTGCAGACCTAGTTCGAGTCCATATAGCCTTAGAGCCCTAAAAAGGGAAAATAAAAAAATTATAGAATTTCTCCATTCTAGTTTGTTGCTTGTAACTAAACGGTTTTTTCCTCAAAAAGAGTATTCCTAAATTATTTATATACGCCTTGTCACGAGTATCTTTTAAAGCCGAACAAAAAAAATGAAAGCAAAAACAGATTTCAATTCATTTGAATGGGGCTCAATGGATATTTATCCAATCGAAAGGCTAAACAAACTTATTTTCTTCAATTTACATAACTGAGTTATATCGAAATAAACGATGCCTAAGTATACATTTGTGTTTAGTTGGTGATGTACATAATAGAATTATTGGAATAATTTGAAAAATTGGATTATGTAAGAAAAAATTGAGGATGGACGTAAATGATGAAGTCATTATTTATAAATGTACTTTCAATTTTTTTTTTAAAATTTACTAGAATAAAATGCGAGTTATTTTATCTACGGGCAATATTGTATGAATCATTTAGATGAATTATAAGGGTAAAGGTAAATTTAAACGGATAATGAATCAAACATTGAAGTAGGGGTAATTTAGCCGAGTCGAGGTGAGCATTATTAGGCTTAGTTTTGTTAAAGTTTATTTTTGTGAGTTCGCAGGGAAGAACTAAGGTGTAATTCAAATTTACGTTTAATTTCTTACAATCTAAAAGCGTTAAAAATAATGAGTTGCTCTGTTAATCAACTAAACTTAACTTAAGAACAATTAAAGTAAGGATTTATCGATTTGAAAAATAACCGAAAATTGAGGTTCTTTAATTGATTCAATGAATATTTTGTGTATTGTGTCGTACTTTGCTAAAACAAATTCTTTTAAAATTTATCTCGTTATCTCCAAAAATACAAGAAAGTGCCTACACTATATCCCAAAAGTCACTTTCATGATCAGTTAAAATAAAATTATAAAATATTAAGACTCAAGAACAATAAATTTCATAGCTCACATATCAAACTTTCAATTAATAGTTAAAGTACATCTATTATGACATGATCTAGAATTATGACTGCTCTATCAATTTATCACAACTCCAAGAATGAACTTCAGTAAATACAATTAAAAATTCATGACTCCTTTAATTGTGTTAAACCCTCGATAATAGATTAGCAAATTAGAGAATTCACATTACAATTAAACAAACATATATCACAAACGAATACTAAATAATTCTCAGATTACGGAAGTTACTGAAGAAAACAAATATATATTTAAAAGACATGATTACAAGAGTATAGAATTAAGAAAATATACAACTTAATAAAATCTCTCAAATTTGGAGTGAATTCATTAAATCCTTACGAGTTCTCTCTAAACCTCTCTCTCATTAGCACATACTATATATGTCAAACCATAACTGATTTGTTTTTCTACTTGAGTGGCCTTTTTTTGGTCGTAGAAAGTCGTCTTTAATAATCTAGGTCAAGTTCCTTAAAAGTCATGATTAGTGCACTTGAACTTGCTGAAAAATCCTCCTCAAAACACCTGAAGACGTGCTCAGGCCCCTGATTTGAAATAAGGCCAAATATTATCCCTTTAGCCCCTGAGCCAAAGCTCAAGACCCATTTTTTTTAATTTTTGTCTTCTTTCCGCTTATCCTTTGCCTCTTGCACCCTGCTCCATTGGAACTACATACAAACATAAAAAATCACCAACTTATTGTTTAAAAAGGTTAAAAAAACAACTAACACTTGTTAGTTAGTACTAAAGCATAATGAAATAAGGCTAACAAGATAAAATTTATTGAAAAATACTGATAAAATTATCGTGTAACAGGTTTAAACTCAATTAAAAAGTTCGGGTTCGAGCTCGAATTCAACTGAGCCTTCATTTCAAACTCAAAGCTCGGCTTGGAAAAAATTCGATAGGCTAAAGTTCGGTTCGAAAACTTGAAACAATAACACTAAATATTGAAAAAAATCAAAATATGATTGGTTCGGCTCAAGTTTGATTCAATTTAATGTATAAAATATAAATAAAATAATAAATATTTATATAAAAATATATTTATAGTAAAAAAATAATAGATCTTCAGTAAGGCACGTGATTTTACGAGCGCTGTAATTTAAAATTCGAGTTAAGCTTGGTACTGAATTTGAATAGATCGAGTTTGGCTTGATAACGAATTTTAATAGGTGGAACTCGGTTTGGTTATTACTGAGTCGAATTGGAAATATTAAGGTATCTAAGAGTTTATATAATAATATATTTTTTAAGAGAATGGTAAGCAACTCTTGGAGTTGTTCTTATATGCTCCTCAGCAATGAGGAATTTTTCGAAACTTCGAAATTTGTAGGGAGGGGTAAAGAGAGCGTTGGAGTTGATTTTTAGGTTAGTTTTGTTAAAAATTAAGTTACGCCGAGAGTTACACTCATTTGAGTCAATTTACTAGGATTAATACATGCACGCACTCGGGTACTATTAAGTATGTCCGAATATAGGAACACTTTGCGCCGAACTCAGCAGCGTTATTTAAAATAGGTATGATAAAATAATCTGATCTGAAAGATACCTGATTCAAAACCCGAAATTTTGGATTTACCGAACCAGAATTTTTGAATTTGGATTTGGATTTCAACAACTCGATACCCGATCTGAAATCTAAAACTCAATCCGAAACTCAATCCAAACCCGAAACCCGATTAAAACCGGACAAATAAATAATATATTATATATAATATTTTAAATGTAAGACATAATTTACATATTTTTATTGTATTATTTGAGTATTAATAGACTAATGTCAAGATTGTCAACTTTTATTATTTAAGAATTTTCTTTTATGTATTTATAAAAATAATCATTTGTGATGGGATATTGAATATGCAATATAATATGTCAACATGTGCAATACAGCATGTTTGACACTTATTAATTAATATATTTTAATTTTAGATATTTTATAAATGTAACTAATGGTATTTTCATGTATAAATAATATTAAAATTTGATTATATTATTCGTAATCTTGAATACCCGAAAAATATCTAATTTGATCCAAAACCTGACGAATTTGGATTTCAAACACTTATTAGTTGATACTAAAGCATCATGAAACAAGGCTAACGAGATAAAATATAATTACAAAATACTGATAAAATTATCGTGTAACAGGTTTAAACTCAATTAAAAAGTTCGGGCTCGAGCTCGAATTCGACTAATCCTTCATTTCAAACTAAAAGCTCTGCTCGCAAAAAATTCGATAGGCTCATGTTCAGCTCGAAAACTTGAAATAATAACACTAAATATTGAAAAAGTCCAAATATTATTGGATCGGCTCGAGTTCGATTCAATTAAATGTATAAAATATAAATAAAATAATGACTATTATATAATTATATAGTTATAGTAAGAAAATACTAGAGGTTCAATAAGGCACGTGAACTTTATGAGCAACGTAATTTGAAGTTCGAGTACAGCTCAGTATAAAATTTATATAGTTCGAGTTCGACTTGATAAAAAATTTGAATAGGTCGAACTCGGTTTGATTGTTACCGAGCCGAATTCGAAATATTAAGTTATCTAAGAGTCTATATAATAATATGAGATTGGTCCTGAGGATGACCTCGGGAGACATGCATGAGGTTAAAAGAAAACAATTATAGTATAGGGGTATATTTATAAATACAGGGGCTTGTGTTTGTATTTACAGATTTGTCCTTAAATTTTACATTATAAAATGACTTGAGCTCAGGTAATTTCCCTGAGGACACCTCAGGCCCAGTTTTCTCTAATAGTATATTATATAAAGATAATGGTAAGCAACTCTTGGAGTTGTTCTTATATGCTCCCCAATAATGTGAAATATTTTAAAACTTCTATATTTGTAGGGAGGGGTCATGACAGTTTTGAAGTTGATTTTTAGGTTAGTTTCTTTAAAAAATGGGTTACGCTTTGAGTTGCACTCATTTGAGTCAATTTCCTAGGATGAATATTGTTAGTGTTTGTGCCCTAGAGACAATACTATGATATTTTAGTTGAAGACATTTGGATTATTAATATTAATGTTCTATCGATTATTCCCTTTATAATTTATTAATTCTTAATTTACTGCGATATAAATGTTAGATTAATAAATGTCCTTGGCGTATGATATGCAATTCTATATCTCTAAGTACGTGACTTAGAAATGAGATTACGAGAATAGTATCAATATTCATAAAGGTCCCTAATCGAGTATTATTATTAAGGGACAATAATAATGCATTAAGATTAGTGTGTTTGTTGACTGATGATTACATCTCATTGATCATAGGTATAGTGATACTAAAGTCAAAGACACAGGCAGATGTACATGTACATGGTGCTGGACAGACCCGATGTGAGATTCTACATGTCTGTTGTGTCATAAGTAATTCTCACCGTGATAATGATGTAATTGTCCTTAGACCTGAAGTCATTATATTTCTATACGAGAATTAATATACATTGATTCTATTAAAAGTTATCCTTAACCCGGTAATGATAAAAGTGGACATTGGGTATATTATAAATCGTATGAGAAATATGAATGATCTAGAAGGGATTTAACCGTCCTATTTTAGGAGTGATATTATTGGCCTCTTGTGTGAGCTAGACTACGAAATGTGTGGCCACACTTAAATGTTGATTTGATATAATAGTCTACTCATTGATCAAGAAAACCTGGATTAAACATTGATGAGGATGACACATTGCATGCCTCTAGTTTAATCTATAATATGTGGTTAAAGGGATTATATTATATTATACATTATTCATGAAGGTTTAATCGATCACCGATTCAATTATTATTAATTGGGTAACAATGATGTATTACTAGATGCCGCTCATTGTTTACGATTTTAAATTAGATTTAAAATTCGTTGCCAACGTAATAATAACCTATTGGATCACACACAATGAATACTTGAAGGATTATTTAATTTAAATTGGATTTAAATTAAATTAAAGTAATTTGAATTATTTATAATATTAATTAAGTTTGGCTTAATTAATCAGATAAATATTGATATTCTAATTTACTAATATTAATTATGAAATTCATTTGTTAAATAATACTAATTCAACTTACAATTTCTAATGTTATCGTTCTTACAATCTTACATAACTCATCTACAATATGAAGCCCCTGCTAGCTCGATCCAACTTAACCTGAAATTCTAGCTCGCACACTGGACTGAGAATTCTCATTACCAACAATTTTCCTAACTGTTGAAAATATAAAAAGGTTTGCAAGAGTAAGCTAACTAGATCAACAAGTCATAATAGCAATAACTGAGGTTAAACAATAATCAATTGAAATGGTTCAGAAGAATCAAGTTTCTGAATAAGCAATGATTAGAATTGGATATTCACTTTTCATTTTAAAAATCAAGGTTAGGCTGCTGATCAGTCACACACTAACCCCGAGCAAGGCTCCCAGCTTTGCTCTATATACTGGATCCAAGGAACACATTGGCCTATTATGACCACGAATCTGGTCCGACCACGAATCTGGTCCACATTTAAAAACAATCCAATTCCAGAATAACAATATGATAAACAATGTAATTCAATAAGCTGAATTATAAACAACATTTATCTTGAAGCATAGGGTGATTCACAATACCCTGAAGGTATAATAAGGAATTCAAAAAGATTGGCTTTCAATCAAGAAAAGAATTCAACAATCAATGGTTTATAAAAAATAAGGCTTATGGCTCAAGATCAATAAGAATCAGGGTTCAAGGTTGAATAATTTAAAGCGCTTGCAATATTAAACATGATTTATTTTGAATACTAGCAACATGTTATGAGAAAGTTTGAAAATATTTGTAATATATCTTGAAGAAGGATCATAAGTACTTGCCTTATCACGGATGATTTCCAATTTTACTTGTACTCAGCTAACAATGTTACTTTTCAAACACACTCCTTTTTCTATGCCTTGCTTTTACTCATCAGTCACTTGCCTTCTCTTTCTACGCTTCGATTCCGTTTATGGATCACTGGTTTCCTTTTCTATGCTTTGCTTACTCTGCTTAACTTCACAAGTATCTTTCAATATTTAATCTCATATTATTCTAATCGTCACAGAGACGTCATAATCTTTTATCTACCCTTCGTTTTACCCAAATCCGACGAACGAATTGAAAGTTATAGCAAAAACAGTCAAACAATGCACGCACAGTCACATTATGCATTAACGACGACTGGAGCTTTTCCGGCCACCCTGTAACAAGCCCAGAACGACACCAGATTCACAGGAATTGATGCCCAGGCTTCTAGAACCACATCTGCGGCGACAAATCGGTTGAACAATCAATGAATAAGCTGGAAATTCAACCGGAAAAATATATCGCCGTTAAATCCGATTTTCCGATGAGCCCTTTCCCGGTATTGTTTGTTCATGCCAATAGTACCAATCGATTCGTCTTTGGACGATCTATAATTCTGTGAAATCAGTTTCAAACAATAACCCTAAACAATGAAATACCCAATTCCCAATTAAGAACATTCAACCTATAAACCCTAATTTCCATTTTCCAGAATCAAACATCAATTTCCATATATTATTGAACTCGGTTTTTGACATATAATATACCAAATTGACCAGAAAAATATTATCTAAATGATGGAATGATCAAATCATATCAACAACATCAAGCACAAATTTTCATAATTTAACCTATAATTAATTCGAAATAAATTAATTAAATAAGGAAAATATGTCGATTCCTGCATAAAAACGAATGATTGATTATGAAATTACTTTTCGAGAGCTTCGATTTGATATATGGCACGCCCAAATCGGAGTTCGATAACGCCTTCGTTCGCAGGTTTGATTATCAAGAACACGACATGAATTCGACGTTTTCTCTGTATTTTACGGAATCTTACTGACTGATTATAATTATACGAATAAAATGAAATAATAAATGGGCTATATATATTTATGGAATATTGGTTCGTTTTGGATCATTTTGGATCGATAAATTAGTTACTTAGCCGCTAGGTAACTGCATAAACGATCCGATTTGATACCCGTATTGGATAATTATCCAAACCGGGCTTCTTATAAAACTTTTTATACGAAAATAATGTAATATTATCCCGTCTTTTGAGAATAAGGGTTTTGTTGATACATTGAAATACTTATCGTATCGAAAAACTTGCGCCGGGCCGCGCACGGGTCAAACCGTAATCCGGATTGAAAAAGTCAAAATACGAAAAATGTCCGGAATTACCAGACTAGGTTAGGATGGAGTTTTTGGAAGAGTTTCGGGTCGTAAAAACGTAAAAACGTAAAAATGGTTGAAGTCGGACGATTCCCGGCTTTATAAAATAATTTTGTAATTTATTCAGAAAATAATTAATAAATTCATAAATTAATATAAAATCATATAACACTCCAAATATTACCAGAAAAATACCTTAATTATCTGTTTTTATTCTGAACATAATAAAATTAACATACTTATACTTTACCACATATCAACATCCATATAACAACACCAATCGTCAAAAATTTCACCAAAAATTCACATAATAATCATATAATAATCATTTATCGATAAAAATAATTATACGCTATGTCCCGGATATTACAATTATTCATAATCTTGGATACCCGAAAAATATCCAATCTGATCCGAAACCCGACGAATTTGAATTTCAAACACTTATTAGTTAGTATTAAAGCATCATGAAATAAGACTGACAAGATAAAATATATTACAAAATACTGATAAATTATCGTGTAACATGTGCAAACTCAATTAAAAAGTTCGGACTCGAGCTCGAATTCGACTGAGCCTTAATTTCAAACTCAAAACTCGGCTCGCAAAAAATTCGATAGGCACAAGTTCGGCGCTAAAACTTGAAACAATAACACTAAATATTGAAGAAAATCAAAATATAATCGGTTCGGCTTGAGTTCGATTCAATTAAATGTATAAAATATAAATAAAATAATGAATATTTATATAAAAATATATTTATAGTAATAAATAAAAAAATACTAGAGGCTCAATATGACATGTGAACTTTATGAGCGGCGTAATTTGAAATTCGAGTTCTGCTCGGTACAGAATTTGAATAGTTCGAGTTCGGCTTGATAAATAATTTAAATAGGTCGAACTCAGTTTGATTATTACTGAGCCAAATTCGAAATAATAAGTTATCTAAGAGTCTATATAATAATATATTATATAAAGAGAACTAGCGTAAAAACCAGTGCGAGGCACGAACCTGTATTTATACATAAATAATTTCTTGAATATATATATATATATATATATATATATATAATTTTATGATTTGAAAATGGGAAAATATTTTTTTTTACTTTATCTCATATTATATAGTAATTCTGGAACATTATATATTCTCATGTACCGAATTTTTAATTTTGTTAGATTTTATTTTATAAATTTTGAATGAATCTCTATTTGTATTTATGACGTTAAATAATTTTTATTAAATTAGACAATTGAGTACACATATATTATTATTTATATTTGACATGGATGCACGTAAATTCATGTGATATATAACTATAGTATATTTGTAAAATTCAAAATTTACTGTGTATCTCGAGAAATTTTACAAAATTTCATAATTTATACAATAGTCATTAGGTGTGCCTACCTTTTCTGAACCAAACCTAACCCAGCCCGAAAAATTTAAATCAGACTTTAATCTAAAAATTAATAAAATCGAATTAAATGAGCTGGGTTAGGGTTTTGCATTTAACCCGCTCATTTCAATGTGATACGCACCCCTACTTATAATAAAATTATTTGAGTTGAATTTTTGTATCCAACCTCTCTAAACACGATCAACATTTAACACCTTATGGTAGATGAATGTAACTTTTTGCTCGAAAGTCAAATCTAAATGCAACTGTACATGGTCAAACTTTTATTTAGTTAAGTTGATATATAAACTTACTTTAACTAATACTTTGATGGTATTCATGTTGGGACTTGATCAAAAGCAGTTTTGGTAAGCGACACGCACCCCTACTTGTAATAGTATGATTTGAGTTAAATTTTTGTATTCAACCTCTCTAAACACAATTAACATTTAACAGAATTATGGTAGATGAATGTAACTTTCTGCTCGAAAGTCACATCTAAGTGCAACTGTACATGGTCAAGCTTTTATTTAGTTAAGTTGACATATGAACTTGCTTTAACCAATACTATAAACACTTTGACGGTATTCATACCGGGACGTGATCAAAAGTAGTCTCGGTAAGCATAATAAGTATTATAGTAAAAACTTGTACTTAATAAATTCCACCAAGCCTGCTTTTTTTTATTTTAACATTGTTGTACGCAGACGTAATAATTTTTTATGTTTAACCTACTCAACCCAACACAAATTCTAAACGACCCGACCTGATAAAATTTAACCCAAACTTTTTTTGGATAAAAAATTATTGAAATCAAATTAATGGGTTGAGTTAAGTTTTGCATTTAATCCGTCCAACCCGACCCACGTGTAGCCCTAATAGTCTTTCATGGATAGTCATTCTTGGAGTCGTCTCACCTTATTTAACTATATATAATACATCGGCTAATTCCCCTTAGGTAATATTTATGCACATTATGAATGATAGTTTTTTTATCGTAGGTAACCCGCAGCCGCTACCCTTCGGGTGCGTAATGGGTAAACCCTACAGGCTCACACAAATGATTTTATACATTAAGTTCCTCGTATATCTGAGCGAAGTATTATATATTCTACATTCTACATTTTTTTGAAAATTTGTGTATTTTATTTAATTATGTAATTAATAAATTTATAAACGAAAGTAATAATATTTGAATTGACTGCAATATACACACATATAGACACATACACGCTATTTCAACACCGAAAAATCATTGAAAAATAATGAATGTGTAATATAATTAAAAATGTTCACTAATTGTCCATATATTTAGTATTTCATTTAGTAAAATTAATTGATATAACTTTATACTTAAGTTTAATATATCTAATAAAAAATCTTTTACAAAATACACACATTTTTTCATTTTATATACAATAATTGTTTTTTGCATATTTGAATTTACAAAAAGAGTGTAGAACTTTTACTCGATGAAAATATCTATTGTATTTGCGATATGTTATGTTTCAAAATCTCAACCTAGTTATTAACATCCAGAGTGAATATGGAGAGTTAGAAAGTTGAGAAATGTAAATATTTTTGAAAAAAGAAGTCGTTGAATTAGTGAGTGTGAAAAAAATATCAAAATTAACAAAGAATGACATGTCACTTTAACTAGTGTACATCATGACAAAGATTAATAAGTAATAGACATGCCGAACATAACGTACTCGGACTTTAACTTTTTCGTCATATAATTTAATACATTTATTCAATGATCATCAATGATCAGTGTTCTAAAACTCGAGAGTACTCGGACCAGTACTCGGGGAGTACTCGGACTCGGAGCTATTTCCGATCCGATTTTGGTGTACTCGGCCGTAACTCGGTTTTTTATTTTGGCTCGGGTCAAATTCGGGCAAAACTCGGATTACTAGGAAAAAACTCGATTTTTTAAGAAAAAAATTGAAAAAAAAAAGAATAATGTTCCCAAAAAAAACTCGTAAATGGGTACTAATTTGTAACAAATAAATACAACTTTTATATATTTTTAATGTTAAAATAATTGTAAAAGGCTGGCCAAAATAAGAAAATATTAATTAATTATATTGCATATCATTTATAACATATTATAAGTTAAATTCATACTAAATAAAAGTTACTGGTCATTTAAAATTTCAAGTTTTATATCGAGTACTATTTCGAGATACTCGAAGACATAATTAATTATCTTGTATATCATTTATTTATATAATACTTTAACTTAAATAAATATTAAATTAAAAATTAATATTTTATTATCCGAATTTTTAACCGAGTACTCTTTCCGAGTACTCACCGAATACTCCGAGTACTCGTTACTCCGTAACTTCGCCGAGTCGAACCGAGTACCGATTCTTAAAACACTGTCTAGGATTGACTATATATGTAATTTGTTCTTTTTAATATTTATTTGTTAAATTTTTGTAGAGATTTCTAATGTTATTGCTAGCAAGTAAAAAAAATCAAAATTTTCAGGATAATAGCTAATAATCAACGTAGTTTAAATAAAAACCACACTTCATGTTATTAGACACTATTTGCCAAGGATATGAGGCCTCACAGACTATTCATTTAGGATAAGAATATATATATATTATTTGCTTGAATTCAGTTTAAATCTGATTTGTAATACTCGAGACTACATTATATTCAAATAAAACTATATTAAATTCAAATATAGACATTATAAATTAGAATGATCTCAAACTTGTGTATGAAGTTCTTCGGTTTCACCTACACCCCTATCAGTAATTAACTAATTCAAATAAAGTAAACAAAAATAATATTATAAGAATTAAAGACATATTTGTCATTTATTTAATCAAAATAATATAAGGGTAATAAAACTTATAAAAGGCGATTGAATTCATAGTTATATGTAAAACTATGAAATCTGAATATATGGAATTATATAACAATGTAGCCAATATTTTATTTGTTCAAAGTTCAAACCACAAATCAACACAGCACGCGGTTATTCGTTTTATTCGTTACTCGTGTTATTCGTTCGCTCGCTCCGAACCGCCAAACTCGTCGGACCGCTAAAATCGCCTAGTTCACGGGTTAACATTCCGTTAAATCGGCACAGCAGGGCACCGCAGCTTTACAGGCCATTCACGAGTTAACTGGCTGATGAACCGGACCGCCGGAAATTCGGCCCGGCACGGCCGGCCCGACCATTTGGCCGGCTCTACTCTGAATACATGAACACTTATTGATGAACTTAACAGTGTTATTCAAAATAGGTATGACAAAATAGTTTGATCCGACGAATACCCGATCCGAAACTTAAAATTTTGGATTTATCGAACCCGAAATTTTGGACATGAATTTGTATTTGGATTTTAACGATATCGACCGATACCCGATCCGAAATTCGAAACTCAATCTAAACCCGATCCAAACCCGAAACCCGACACGTAAATAATATATTATATACTATATTTTAAATTTAAAACATAATTTACATAGAATAATATCATGATTGTTGCCCGCAAGGGTTGACTAAGCTGGTTAAATAGGGGATAATTATTCTCATGGTCACATGTTCGAATCTCACGGGAGGAGAATTTATGATTATGCCTCCTGAGTCAGAGTTTGTCGCTTAAATGCGGTTTATCTTGGTTCACGTAATTTGCAGTCTATTGCGTGAGCCCGTAGGGTTTATCCAGTGTGCACCCGAAGGGTAGCGACTGCGGGTTATTTATTATAAAAAAATATATCATGATTATCAACTTATATTATTTAAGATTTTTGTTTTATGTATTTTATAATCTAATCATTTGTGATGGGATTTTGAATATGCAATTCAATATGTCTACACGTACAATATAATATGTTTGACTACTTATTAATTTTGTATTTTAATTTTAGATATTTTGTAAATGTAATTAATAATATTTTTATGTATAAATAATATATTAAATTTGACTAAATAATTCGTAATCTTGTATACCCAAAAAATATCTAATCTGATCCAAAACCCAACGAATTTGAATTTAAAGAATAAAAAAATATTTGAATTTAAAGAATAAAAAAATATTTGAATTTGAATTTGAATTTGAATTTTACAATGGCGATCCGAATACGATCAGCTCTCTTCAAAATAGGAGTCCAAACTTGACATGGTGGAGGTCGTTTGTGATTTAGGTGAATAAGAAGGTTCACAGTCCCTGTGTTTCTCCGGGACAATCTACGTCGTAATCCCTATCAACAAATTTATCGATCAGTAATATGATGGTAAGAGTTTTTTAGTTTAATTTTGAAATCACGAGGGATGATGAATTTCGATGTCATGAAATCTCCAAGTTCCCCTGTTGTCTCTCCTTTTCCTTTAACTTTTTATTTCAACAAATCAAAGCGCAAGTAGTATGTTATTATTTAACAGCTATCTTGTGCCGAATGGGCATATATATGTGAAATCATCAGAAAGTAAACTAAGAAACTTAGCCAAGAAGATAAAAGCCAGGTATGGTGGATGTTAAAAAAATACTAATAAACTGTACATGACAAAAGCTTATATATTCATCTACACAAATGGTTATATATTCATCTACACAAAATGGTTTATAATTTAATGAGTGATAAAAAGTGAAGCAAAGTGCGTGAAATGTGAATGCGCCTATCTTATCCGATACAATGCATTAATGCCATGCACGACGTTAAAGTTAAAATTCCCGACGACATTCTCCGTCATCCACTTTTTTGATTTTACTGCCCGCATGGCCCATATCCCTCCTCCACGCCATTCTTCACCACACTCCCGGTGTGCGGGTTTTTCTTTCTTATTTTCATGTTTAGAAACTATTCATGTACTTCCTCTGTTCTTCAGCACCTTTTTTTTTTTACTTTTTTAACGTATTTTAAGATATGAAGTCATATTTTTGAAATTATTTTTTATTTTTGTTTTCAAAATTAAAATTTAAAATTTATTCTCTCGTTCAGAAAAAAAATTAAAAAATAATTTGTGAAAGTATTCTTTTTATTTATTTTAAAATAACGTGTAAAAAGTTAAATAAATATGTATTTTGGCACAGAGATAGTATATATTTTGACATAAACATTTTTTAATATGTCAAGTTCACACAATAATCACAAAATTACATGAGTTTGAAATATTTTTTTTGATATTTTTATCATAAATATGATGGATTCCCGCAATAATTTCGTCAATAAAAATGTTTCAAACTCATGTAATTAGAATTTTCAACATAATCTCCGAACAAATTTTTAAAATTAAAATATTAAAAAAATGACAAAATTTGAAATATGAATGAAGAAATTTGGAGGAAGGATAAAGAATATTGTTAAGGTACCCGTCAATTTTTTAGGAATCACGTTATTTGCATCATATTTAGGAGCTAACTAGAACACTCTCGTAGAAATTGATTTTTTACATACTTAAAAATACTATTCTAAATTAATTCGGAAGTAAGCAACCATAAAAAATTAACAATATTATTGAATTGCAATTATGGTCACTAGCTCACAATTAGTTTCAATTGGATCTAATGAAACGGGTATATATAAATATATCATTTTCAACAAATTGCGTGATTATTTTCCAAAATAAATGGACTGGTTAATTACTATTTCTGTTTTATATTTGTTCAACGCAATTAATTCTATAAATATCGTGTAACTTTTATTAATTGAATTAATTTTGTACTAAAAACAATATTATTCTTTCTTACACCCTTCATCTTTTTCAAATGTGTTGAAAGCAGAGATGCACAAAAAGCCCAGGCTCAAAAATCTAGCCTGCCCCGATCCGGTCAAAGTCCGGTCAAGCCCGGCCCGGGCTTCGGGCCTCGACGGTCCCTATATTTTTAGGGAAAGTCCGCCCCGGCCCGACCTGGTTAAAAGCCCGGGTTTCGGGCCGGTCCGGCCCGATTAAAAACCCGAAAAAACCTGGTTATAATATGATTATTCTAATATATTTTCTTATATATTTATAAATTCACATTTACTATAAATATAAATAATACTTTAAACACGTATATATTTATATATTTGTGATTAATAATATTATTTATATACTTCGTTGCATAAATAATGAAAGAAGATATAATAAGTACACTATATATATTTGGATATCATTGTTATGAATATTTGGATATCATTGTTATCATAACAATGATAAAACATATTATTCTATAAACATGTTTATTTTTTGCCGAACTTAAATGTTTTTGATGTAATGTTTTCATAAAATATTTCATGTAAACTAATACATTTTTACGATGATCTAGTTGCTAACAAATCTATTCTTCGGAATCTCTAATAATACTCGATCCGATTGAAATTAGAAAAAAGCCTGGCCCGATCCGATCCGGCCCGAAAAAAAGCCCGGTTAGGCCCGCCTCAAGGGCCCAAACGGGCTCTGATATTTCCGGAAATCCCGGCCCGGTCCGACCCGGTCAAAGCCCAAAAAACCCGGTCCGGCCAAAGTCCGGATTTTTTAAGGTCTGGTCAAAGCCCAGCCCGGTGGGGTTTTTGTGCATCTCTAGTCAAAAGTAGTGCTGAGACTTTAGTATTTTTTTTTTTTTTTTTTTGACGGAGAGACTTGAGTATTTAGTTTCACTGGTTTACCCATTTTTAATCTTTGGTTGCTGCCGGTCTTTTCAATACATAATTACATATATATATACACGATTGAATGAGACCGAAGACTATCAGTGATGGCTTTTGAAAACAAATAAACTGTCATTACACTCAAGAATTCACCAGTATTTTATTTGTTAATATTACAGGTTCATATATACCACATGATCTTCATCAGAAACAAAAAATGAAAAAAATTGTTGCGATTCATTTCAGCATACATGTATATACACATCACTTTTACGAACGGGGAATTTGTAAGCTTACAGAAAGGATATACACACACATCCTTATGTATAGTATATATATACAACAAACTGGGAGAATCTGTAGTACATGAAAAAAATAGGATTCTATGCGCTCTTTACACGACAGATTACATGTTCCATGCACGTTGTTAATTTTCTTTACTTTATTGGTTGGTAGAAACCTCTAATTTGGATTTGATTAACGAACATTCATCTTTAGTTTTAAAAAAACAAGTTCCTTTCATTTGAGATAAGGGACCGGTAGCTTTCATCTCAAAAAAGTTTTCCATTAGATTCCATATTAATCTTGTTGTGAGGTTGGATGGTATAAGAAAACTCTTTAATTTTGTTCTGTGCGTGGGAGTATGTTTGACTCTTGACCGCTACTACACGATTAAATTTGTACTAAATACTCTTCTGTCTCAAAATTTTATAATATAAAAAAGGAAAATGTTAGAGGTACAAAATTAGTTAACAAAATAGTTAAAAATGACAAATATCACATATTTATGGGTTAAATATAAATGGACCTCCCTGCAGTTACATTAATAGCACCAATTGAATTATTTTATTATGCCACATCACCCATGGCATATCATTTTGGGGCAATTTTTTGTAACTTTTTTTGTACATCTAGCATTACTCTATAAAAAATATTTATATCCCACTTTTTTTTTGAGAAAATTATATCACACTTATAACCGGTATTTCTTTTACTACACTCACTTTATATATTTAAATATTATCCGATCCCTCCATTTTACTCATTTTCCTGTATTATTTTTATAAAATTATATTTTTTCTCAATCTCCGTGCCCAAATTAAACGTATAGAATTCAACGGGACGGAGAGAGTACTTATTATTAATTACTACTTCATTAAGGGTATGTTTGGATCGTTAGTTAGAATAAGAAATGGGAATAAGGGGTAGGTAAATGTATGAAGATAATGAGAATTTGAATGACATGTTATTATCCCAGCAAGAACTAGGGAATGATTTACCGATGAGAATGAAGTCCACATTCTCAATAACCAAATTGCTATTATCTTATATATGAAATTAAATTTTCGATTCCCGTTAACCGGACTCATTAATGATAAAACAAACATTTTAAATTTCAATTATCTTATGTTTCTGTTTCTACTAAGAACTTAAAATTGAAAGAAAAATCGAGAGTCAAGTCGACAGCACAATTGAATTGAAGTTGTTTTTCTCTTCTTATGTACATTAGTAAATCTAGGAGTACATTATAGACTTATAGTATTAGTAATTAGTTCATTATATGCAAATTAGCTGTGTGCATCTGGAATATCGGCTAGGTGAGAGGGAGAGAGAGTTTAAAAGGAGGAAATTAAGAGATAAACATGCATGCATGTACGTACGTGTAGCATGGGCTCACATGAATGAGGAGTAATTAAGTTGCTTTGCTGCGTAGATATTGCTACTTTGCACGTCACTTATTTTTGTGCTTTGTATTTCTGCATGGTCAACCATGCCCCCAACTTCACGTCTTTGCCGATCGAGCAAATATATTTATTGCTTTTTTTGTAAAATCATTTTAAATCATATCCTTGAACAAATTGTCTTTATTTCAACTTTAGGTCCAAACACTAATACAATGACATTTTATGATGTATTATGTTCATTGTTTGTCGGGAAACAACAATAAGTCTAAATACTAGTCGCTATGTATGAACTAGAGCTGTGAATAAATTAAATTATTCATGAGTTATTAAATTAGAGCTGTGAATATATATAATGTTGTTGTCATGATAATCACTTAAAAATTCAAAGTCAAAAATTCAAATTTTATTGTATGTATAAAGAGTTATGAAATATATAGTTACATGTGAGGCTCAGAAGCCTAAATTAGCATTTATCTTTGCTATCTATCTATTAATATTGTAAATGCTTTTAATAATTTACAAAATTAATTTATCTATATAATTAAGTAGAAATATCCGTGCATGTACTGATAATACAAATTGCTTTACACATACTTCTATTTAGAAATGCAGTTTAAACTTATATGGAGTATACATTAGTCACTTGGCAACAGAAAGAAACAACAGATTTAGTCGAGTAATTTGTACATTGAACTAATTTCCGAAATTGTACATAAATTATCTCCTTCCTTACAATAAAATATGGTACTTTAGATACTCAACAGTCACCATGACATCTAAATCCCCTTAATTCATCCACTTGAAGTTGTCTTTAAGAAAACTTAGCAGCACTATATAAAAGCTGGTTGGTTGTTGTTTTACAGGTAGTTTTAGTTGTACTATCCACCTCAATATATCTCACCAACCTCTCATTTTCCTTCACCAAACATCAAACCTCAACAACATCAATCTTTTACTACCATTCTTCCGTTTCAAGAATATCACCAAACACTTGTTTGCAATATGGATCAAGTCTTGTCTAAACCTTGTAGTACTAGAGTTGTTTATATCATCGTTCTCCTTTTATATATGGCAAACTCGATATCAGCAGCTACATTCAGTTTAATAAATAAGTGTGACTATGTTGTGTGGCCTGGAATATTAGCCAATGCAGGTACCACCAAGCTAGACAGTACCGGGTTTCAGCTCACACCAGGTGATTCTCGAACTTTCCAAGCTCCACCAGGCTGGTCTGGTCGGTTTTGGGGCAGAACAGATTGTACTTTTGACTCAAACACCGGTCAAGGAAGCTGCAAAACAGGTGATTGTGGATCAAATCAGGTAGAGTGTAATGGTGCTGGAGCCAACCCGCCAGCAACTCTAGCTGAATTCACAATCGGATCAGAGTCTGGACCAAGTACGCAAGACTTTTACGATGTTAGCCTTGTAGATGGCTACAATTTGCCAATGATTATCGAAGCAAGTGGTGGATCGGGTGCTTGCGGCTCAACTGGTTGTATAACTGATTTGAACCGGATGTGCCCGACGGAGCTTCGAGATGGGGATGGACAAGCATGCAAAAGTGCATGTGAGGCATTTGGTAGCCCGGAATATTGTTGCAGTGGTGCGTATGGTTCGCCAGACACTTGTAAGCCGTCTGTGTATTCGCAGATGTTCAAGTCGGCTTGTCCTAGATCTTATAGCTACGCTTACGACGATGCTACAAGTACTTTTACGTGTACTGGAGCTGATTATATCATTACATTCTGCCCTTCTTCACCAAGGTATACATATGTTCCTACAGTTACAGACTGATTTAACCTGTATTACACTATATTTTAGAATGATGCACGTACATAGCTTTCGTAAATATTATTAAGATTCATGTTACATATTTATTGATTGGTTTCAAGAATAAGCTGTTGAATATAATATAAGATTCATATGAAACATTTCTTTAACAACTTAAGGTTTTAGATGGAACCATTACTACACTTAGGTGGACCGGTTACTTAACCTAAGTGAAGAAGATGCTACATCCGTCAAGAACATTTACTGATGCATGCAGTTTTCATTTTGCAGTAGAAAATCTTCGAAAGATTCATCGAAAATGCCAATGAATACAGGAACAACGTCAACTGGTACAGGTTCAGGGTCCCCAGAAAATCCAGGCAGTTCATGGTTTCCTGATTTTTCCATCGGAGATTCATCAAAGATTAACTCAAATCTAGCCATGCAATTTACATTGTTTGCTTCCCTAATCAGCTTTTTCCTTCTTATCCGCATCTCTTAATTTCTTTGTGCACATCAACGGCTGGCATGATTTTAAATGCCGATGTAAACCGTATGATCTCCAGTTGTACGTAAACGCTGAGTCAATTTGTAAATTGTAGATAAATTTTTGATATAATCGATTAAACATTTGTGAATGCTAAATAATGGCAATGCATCCAATCAACACTCAAACACGATCACTCAATTCTTAATATTTGGAGTTTTTACTGTATATGATTAGCTGGTAATGAAACGTAAAGCTCTGCTTTATGAAAAGAACTAATGGTGTCTTCTGGAAATTTTATACTGATTCGGTGGAAGTTCTTTAATTTTCTTCCTTTTACTTTAACTGGAATTACAAGATTGGTAGTTATAATAGTTCCAAAATGTACAAAGAAATTTGTATAGTGTTCGCCACGAATCATGACATAGATAATGTAATATATTCCTATTTTTTTTACAGAAAGTATGAATTTAAATAAGCTTACAAGTCACAAAGTCACACACTGTAGTATTTATCGGCTTCTTTTTCACCAAAGGTATAAAATAACACAAGAGACACTGCATTCTTAATTTAGGAATGAAAGTGTTATAACATTTTAGTTTTCTGTTATTCTATGATTTTAGATTGATTGATGATACTCTGGAATGAGCATATGTGAAAAGTGAATCCAATTCAGAGGAACATCATATATAAAGAGACAATAGCATAATATTAGTATTATTGATGAGTTCACAATACTAACAATCTTGGTTTAACTCCTCCATTGGAGATACTCTTTCAATGGCAACTTCTCGAGTTTCAAGTCAAATTGAAATATTTTCGTTCTTTTAGCAGCAAGTCAACTGGTACTATTACACAAGCACTCGCACTGTAATTTATATGTATACACATTACACATATATAATCCAGCTCTATATGACTAGAGCTGCATTAGCAATGTCGGATGCCTAGTGCATTATCTTAAATCGTCATACAGAAAGCAATTATGCGGTGCCCTTAGCATTCCAGTTATAGGTGAACACCCCATGTTCCTAGAAAGATCAGAGATTAGTTTAGTAGACTTTGTAGCGAGAGAATCAGATATTTTTCTGTCTAAATTCGAGATCTCCTGCATCTGCAGGCCCTCCATTTTAGTGGTTCTGTCTTTATAGTTTTTTAGTTTATTACCATGGTCGGCTGCAATCAAAAGCCTCGGATGTGCGGTTGTTGGGAGCTGGTTTTAAGGATCAATCTGATCAATCTTACCGCTACCATATTTCAAGCAACATTCCTTCATCATATCTGCCAAAGCAGCAGTGAATAGGCATTTCCATGTTCCAAGATGCACATATGTGCGCTAGCGGGCACTCACTGACTAACACTAAAAACTGAATATTCTCTAGACTGCAAACATGGCCTCAATATTTGTATATATAAATATAACAAGTCAGATGATCTTCGATACAGAACAAAAGTATCTAGAAGTAAAGAAACAATTCTAAAAGCTCTCATCTCGTAATTGTAAAAAAAATCCATCTCCATAACCTCACAGCGAGTTAGCACAGACTGCAACTTTTTGGGGTACCCTCTTTGAACTAGGAAAGAAAAAAAAAACTAAATTAAGATATATAGTCCAAAGATGTAGCAGTCTACAACTCATCCTTGATGTCTCTGTCATCCTCCTTGGCAATATCAGCTCCTTCTTGCACACTGGACTCAGCTTTGGTTTCCTCAACTTCATCCTCTTCCTCAGGTGCAGCATCAGGACTGATATTAAGACTATTCTTCACGGAGCCATATATGCGGGACGCAAAATCCTTGGGGTCACTGAGAACAAAGCCACTCTCCATCAACGCTGTTTGGTACACGAGCTCCGCTGTATGCTTTACGCTCTTATCCTGAAGGTAGAAGTAAAGAGCTTATTGCAAACATCTATCATGCTAGTCAAAATAAAATGAGGCAATAATTCAGAAATAAGTATGAGAACATGGTAAGTAATGTAGCATTCTCTTGCAAATTTGAATGAAAATATCCACAAACTTTAATTAGTCCTCAAGAAAGAATCTAAGGTCTTTTGCCCTAGTAATAAGAGGTCAATGGTTTAAAGACAAAAGTGTGCATGAATATTTAAATTTCTTGCAATTTACCAAAAAAAGGGGGAAAAAAAAAGTTACCTCAGGGTCCTTTGCAACTCTTGCCTGAAGCTCCTTGATGATTGGGTGCCTCGGGTTAATTTCAAGAACCCTTTTACCACGCATGTATGCTTGCTTATTTGCATCTGCTAGAGTTTGAGACTGCATGATCCTTTCCATATTTGAACTCCAACCAAATTTTGACGTTACAACTACACAAGGACTGTCAGCCAAACGGTTGCTTATTTTCACATCATCCACATTCTCGCTAGCAAGTATGCCCTTCCACCATTTGGTCAAATTCTTAAAGGCCTCCTTGAGTTCTTTGCCTTTAGAATCCTTACCAAGTTTTAAACCCTCCTTGGAAACATTCTGGAACTTCTTGTCTTCATAATCCATTAGGTATTGCATAAGGTATTCATCCACAGGATCCGTAAAGAAAATAACCTGCAAGACAAAAATTCAGACTTTAGAAACAACACATATCTACTGAGTGACAGACAGCGCTAAAGAGAGAGGATTCAGAAACATAACACCAAAAGAAGACTGGCATATTTTAACAATATACGAGCACAAACTGCACCTCATAATTTTTCTTAATTAGTCTTTCCAAGAATGGAGACTTCTCTAACTGTTCCTTGCTCATTCCTGTCAAGTAGAAGATATCCTTCTGGCCAGATTTCATTCGCTTTATGTACTGATCAAGTGAAGTTAGCTTTCCATTCGACTTTGTGCTGCAATGAGCAATAAATTTGACAATTAGACACACAGGCTAGAATGAAACTGCATTGTAGATTCATACAAACTACAATACAAATACCTCTCAAATCTAAGGAGTTTGGCCAGGCGGTTTCTGTTTGCTGCATCCTCAATTATTCCAAGTTTTATTGATTTGCCAAACTCATTCCAAAATTTTGTATATTGGCCTTTCTTCTCATCGTTTTCATCAGATGCCTCAACATCTGCACCATAATTAATAATTTATAATAGAATAAGGAAATAAAGAGAGTACAAAGGAAGTACCAATATTAAGTTACCAAACCTATAACAAGAACAAGGATTCATTCAACACCCAACATACAGAACTCTGTTTTGCAGCCTTGCAGGACTACCCATATGTATTGACAGCTATCAATATTATTAAAAAAACATTGAAACTTCGATATTCCCATACCATTCTTCTCTTTGTTAGTAGATTCATCAGGATCCTCATCAGCGATCTTACGTATCATATCAAGGGCTTTCCTAATGAGTTTCTTTTTTATCGTCTTCAAACTGCTGTGCTGCTGAAGCATTTCTCTCGAGACATTTAGTGGTAAGGTATCAGAATCAACAAGTCCCTAACCAGAAAGAATCATATCAGCAAATCAATCAGTGGTCACATATTGCCAAGATACCAAGAATGATTGGACAAGTTGAGAGACCAAAGTGTTACCTTCAAGAAATTCAGATATTTAGGCAAAAGATCATCAAATTCGTCAGAGATGAAAACCCGTCTAACATAAAGCTTCAGGTTAGACTTATTTCCATTATAGTAACTCTCATACAAATCATGAGGAGCTTTTGGAGGTACAAAAAGTACAGCCTTAAACTCAACATCTCCTTCAGCATTGAAGTGACTCCAAGCTAAAGGCTTCTCATCAGTAAAGTCCTGGAGACAAAAAATTATATGTCAAAAGAAGAAAAGGCTAAAAACAATTGTAGAATCCAAAGTAAGTTGACCTTTATACACAAACAAACAGCGGCTTACCTTTGCAAGGGATTTGTAGAATTTTACATACTCTTCATCTGTCACCTCCTTAGGGCTTCGTAGCCATATAGCTTTCACATCATTCAAGAGTTCCCACTCGTAGGTTGTTTCTTTGACTGTCTTGGTCTTCGATTTTTTTTCATCATCCCCTTTCTCAGAAGTGTCATCATCATCCCCATCTTCCTCCGAGGGGGTTTCAGCTGTACCCAGGCAAAAAACAGTATGATAACATTAAGAACAATAAGTAGACGATGTTAGAATATCTAACGTGATGCATTAACATAAGCTGAATAAGTATAAACAGCTAAAGTGCACACACATTTCTCATCTTCTTCATCGCTAGAATCATCTTCATCAGCAGGAGCTTCATCATCAGGAACTTCTACGTCCACCTCTTTACTGGCCCAAAGATAAATGGGGAAATTAATGAACTCGGAGTACTTCTTTACCAATTCCTGCAGTCAGAACAGCAACTTAAAACATTAAACTCTTCGTAACAGTCAACTATCATCATTCAGAGCCTTCCACAGTGTACTTCGACCTTGCAATTTGTGTTTAACTATTATTAGCAAAATATTTAAAGCAGTCTTTTTCCTAGATTTTTAGCAATTCGAGTTGAAACCCAAAGCAAATATTACATGTATGTTTGATATTGTTACATACAGGGAAATCCATACAATTAGATATCCAACACAGTTCCCCTTGACATAATTAGCTATATACCACTGATATAAAAAAAATACTAGTAAACTATTAGTTATTTTTAAAAAAAAAACCTATATACTGGAATTAGCTACCAACATGCTCATTATCACAAGAAAGAATTGAATATATGATCTGTACAATTGCTTCAAATAACATAATCATGCATTTAAATGTATGTGAATCAGGTAGCATGCATTATAATGAAGTTTTTTGAAATTGTGGTGCTTCACTTAACAGGTAGGTAAGTCAACATATTATTCCACGCATTGCCATAAGTTTGTTTTTAATTATAGTTCATTGAACAAAAAGTAACTTTCGTTCCCTTTGATTCTTGTCAGCAATTTAGGAAACAGAAATACAGCAGACGCAATGACTTTTAAAATTTAAATGTGCATCTAGTGCGGTGGATTACCTATGTATTCCATTCTCCTGAATGGTTTCAGATGACAGACACTCAAAGGAGAAGAAGAATGGCTAGTCTACAAATGAACAAAAACTGACAAGGACTTTGTGATTATTTGACTAGTACTTTGAAGATTTGCAATCCATCTTGCATATGTCGTATGATGTCGTTTACATATATAAATCAAATAGCAATATTAAATTTAAAAACCAATGAAACTTTGTAGCCACATAAAACTAGTACAAGTCCTCTCTTACAAGTATGTGCTCTCAACATATAGAATAAAGATAGAGAACAATACACACCTTTAATTTAGATTGTTCCAAGTACTCCCCAGCTTCCTCTCTCAGGTGCAATCTGATTTCAGTTCCACGCCCTAGTGGTTCATTCCATGTGTCCTCTGAAATTGCAAACGCGCCATCAGCCTTCGACTCCCATACATACCTGCAGAAAATAGGGTAGCATTAATAAGCATCTAAGGTAAAGACAAGTATGATGACTAGAATCTGGTACAGGTCCAAAAATAATACTGTTTGTCATCATTGTGCTTGCTAATGACTTCTACATAGTCTGCAACCAGATATACTGAGTAAAAGCCAACACCAAATTGCCCAATCAAATTAAGGTCACCACTTGTTTGCATTTTCTCCACAAAAGCTAAAACACATAAAAAAGTTGAAAAAAAGATATCAATTAGTTCCTTAATTCATCGTAAAAGAACAAGAGTAGAGATGTTCAATCTATGAGCGAGGCATTAGCACTAGCTTTACCTGAAGTTCCGGATTTAGCTATGGTTCCCAAGTTCTTTATCAAATCCTCCTTTGTCATTCCTATACCTCTGTCACGAATTGAAAGTATTTTCCTTTCGGTGTCCAACTTGATCTGCAAAAACCATATCATAAAAACAAGTTCTACATCCATACAGGTTATAACTTTAGAAAAAAAAACATACAAAAGCAATAATAAAAACCTACCTGGATGTCAAGCTTGGCGGTTTCGCCTTCGCCCAGTACTTCCTTATCAGTGAGTGACAGGAACCTAATTTTGTCCAGTGCCTGAAAACAATAATTGTTCGTTAAAAAAAAAATCCGTCACATAAGTTATCAGAATAATGAAATTAATATAGCAAGGAGGAAATACTTACATCAGAGGCATTGGATATCAACTCCCTCAAGAAAATATCTTTGTTACTGTAAAGGGAATTGATAATAATGTCCATAAGCCGAGAAACCTCAGCCTGAAACTCAAACCTCTCCGCATTGCTACGGAGAGTTTTTCTGGACATTGATTCAGCTTCCCTAAAACAAGACAAATCCGACAGTGAGCTTGCTATATATATGCTCGTAAATATCACCAATCCCATTCATAGTTACATACCTCTTCGCAACATCAGAATCAGTGGATAAACCATGAGGCACCGCACCAATTCTATCTTCAACCTTTGGCGGATCCACCAACCCTTCTGAATCATCTTCTGCGCTCGCATGTAACTTCCTCCCTACGTAACACCATTACCAAAACTCAACACTCACTGAAAAATAATCTCGCAACATTCTCTCCAATCATACTAAAAAAACTCCTCGAAACAAAAAACATCATAATTCAACACCTGCTAAATAATAATCTCACTTTAAACATCTCGCAACATTCTCTCCAACAGAAAAAATCATACCAGAAAAACTCGCCTCGAAACGAAAAACATCCGAAATTCAACCCCTACTAAAACATAATCTCACTTTCAACATTGCAACATTCTCTCAAACAGAAGGAATCATACAAATAAAAACCTCAAAAAACATTTTAAAATCGGCAAAACAATTTCCACGCATAGCTTAGTTCTCTAATTCAGTTACTCGATTAAATTCGATACTCAACACAAAATTCTCGTTCTATACAATATATCGACACTACAACTGGAAGACATCATCAAATTTACGTATAGCATTGACTATAATAACAAACATATATAAAAACAATAATCACAACAAAATCAAATTAACAAATAAAAAACAATACATAATGCAGATCAATAAAATACAAGTGAATAAAGATATTAAAATCAGAGGATGTGCAAAATAAAATACCTTGATCTGGAAGAAGAAATAGAAGGCATAAAAGGAACAGAACGTAAGGTGCTGTCAACTTCTTCATATTTACGAATTTGCCACTGATTTGAGTGAGTGAGTGAGAGTAATGAAATGAATGAGTATGATGATTATGGGGTTTTAGTTTTTTTTTTTGTTATGGAGTGAGGGTGAGTATTGATTAACCAAACACGGTGTATTTAAATCGTGTCATTTGATTGGATTGGATCTGCCACCGTGGAATTATGATTACGTGGCGACTATTTATTGGGTTTTATTTTTTAATGATACGTGGAGTTACCAAAATGGGTTTCTGGAAGCGTCTACGAGAAGAGCTGAGGGTGTATTTGTTTGGGTGCGACGCGATAGCTCTCCCTCCCATACAAGTTAGTTAACAAATAAATTTTGGAAACTCCGGCCCGGGGTGATCTAGAATGCGTAACGGATTAGAGGCGTTTTTAAGAATTAAGTAAATTAAATTTTTTTAAATTTTTTTAATTTAATCAGAAAAACATAAATTTGTAACCAAATTTTATCTGTCGTATATCAATTTTGATGGGATTGAATGGGTTAAATGATTTCATAAAAATAATTCGATATTAATGTATATTATCATTTATTTTAAAATTTTAATTAATTAAAATTAAAATAGATATGACTTACAACCATAGTATCATTATATAAGTATGCCCGCAAGGGCTGGCTCAGTGGTTAAATAGAGGAAAACTATCCTCTTGGTCACAGGTTCGAATCCCACGGGAGGAGAATTTATAATTATGCCTCCTGAGTCAGAGCCTGTCGCTTAAATGCGGTTTACCTTGGTTCACGTGGTTTGCAGGCTATTGCGTGAGCCCGTAGGTTTACCCAGTGCGCACCCGAAGGGTAGCGGCTGCGGGTTACCTACGATAAAAAAAAAGTATGATTAATATTAAAATTTTGATAATGTATATCATGTCATAATTATCATATACACATGCACGAAATAATATATAATTACATATAATATATATATATTAATTATCGAATTTTTTTAGCTTAAATCAGGTTCAGTTGTGTTGACCGAAAAAATCTAGAACCCGTATTCGATTTATTTAATTCGGTTTTAAAAAAAATAACTCAAACAAGTATCGAGTTTTTTTTAATTCAGTTAAACAGCCGAAAAAAGGTCGAATTGGGTCGGTTTGATAAAGGTGCCGAATTCATAAACATACCTAAGTCCAATTTTTAAGAGAAATTAATTTATAATTTCCGAGTCTTCACTTATAGTTTATAATGTTTTTCGAAAGCAGAGTTTTGATTTTAGTTTGTTCAACAAAATCCTGTTAAAATTTTTCAATCTAATTTACGAAATATTTCAATTTTAACTTTTTTGCTCACCAATTTTTGTGTGTGTCCCTTTTGATTAGTATATCCCCCGAAAATTATTCTAAAATTAAATAAAGAGAGGTCCTTTTTAATTTAATAAATGGATTTGGAGCCCAGCATAAAACATTTGTTGCATGAATGGAGAGATTAAATGTTATATCGAAGAGTTGGAATTACTTTTAATAACTATCATTTTAATTAAATGTTATATGTTATGTCGGTATATAACCATTTTTATTCTTTAACGATGTTCTGTGTGGACCAATATATATATATATTTAAATATTATTATTAAAAAAGGTTATTAAATAATATATAGTGTAATAAGTAGAGGCAAATATTAATTATTTTGTAATATTGTACTTTGTACTAATACAGTACTCTTAATTATAAATTATTTAATTTAGTATATAATCAAATGAATAACCTTTTATAAGGGTTTACTCTTAATTATGACATAAAGTCGCGCTACGCGGGGTACGGAATTTATTTTAAAAAATTGTGTTTTTGAGAATCGAGATCAATTATTTGACATTAACATAACCGGATTTTATGTAATAATACAAAAATTTTATTCTATAAACTTAACGTCACATATAGTAATTTTTGTTTTACGAAAAAAATTAACTACAGATAACTGATTTAAAATATCGATCTCTTGTCTTATTTTTAAAATAATAATTACGTTAATTAAAATTAAATTAAATGTTAATTAAGTAATGGTTATATAAAAGTAAATGCAATTGCTAAGTTTCAATATTTTTTAATATAAAAGTGTTCAAGGACTATTTGGATCAAGGAAATTATTAAAGCTAAATAATCATAATTTCTATTCAAGCTAAATAATCGATCTATCGTGTGATTTCTACCCGGTTAAAATTAAAAACGAGAAAATTGATACATTTTCATTGAAATCTTATTATTATTTACATTAGTATGGTTAAAATCCATGATCAAAACAGTACCTAAACACTTTAACACTAAAAAAAGTAATGAAACTCAAAAAATTCATTTACTTTTTGATAGGGAAGAAAATAAGGCCCGGGTAATAATTAATGTTGCATTAATCATATCAGAATTAGGCCACAGCTAGGCCCATTTGAGAAGGCCTAAAATCCTGAATATTAATTATTTCGTAATTAATTAATAAATGATAAGTCAGCTGGTAAGATGAGTCCTAGTGGAGAAATAAATCCTTTTAGATTGGCCTCCAAGGAACCTGGTGGGATAAGGAATTAGCTTCCTGCTTCTTAGGACTCCAAAGTCTATTCTAGTTCTGAGACTTGATCACCAAGTCTCCTAACCCAAGTTCAATTCAAGGACTCCCAAACATCTATATAAGGGGCCTCACCCCACAAATCAGAACTATGTTTTTTGACTTGATCCTTGGCACAATAAGGTACGTAGACATCTTGTAAGGCAGATCGAGTCACGAAATACAAGAGCAGCCAAATCGAGCCTCGAAACTCACGTTCCCTAGTAATAAGCACATCAATTAATATACCTTAGTTTTTGATCCATAACATTTGGCGTCGTCTGGTGGGAAAGCACAACAACAACCATGGCGAGAACACGGAGAACAAGCAGCGCCCTTGAAGGAGGAACACCCGTGGGGACAACCCAAACGATTTCGTCAACCGTGGAGGTACCTTCGCATTCAACTTATGCCGTCACCGAAGGAGGAGCCCATGTAGGGGCAACTGAACCTCAACCTCAAGGGACGATTCCCCCGGCTCCTCAATGTACGAATCCCCAACTTTAAGAACTACATACACCTGTGAATTCTCGACCCATTAGGTATGAGTATTCAACTGTTGTGACCACTAAACCCCCTTATGGGATGCCCCTTTACCCCGAGGTTGGAGGAAGTGGACATGCTGGACGGAGTGAAGTACGGGGGCAAACACCCCTACATACAATGTTTGGCTCTTATCCCGGAGGATCAGGAATTTTCCGATCCTTATATTGAGAGAGACTCCGAATCTTCGGATGATGAAGTCGCCCCACGAAGGAGACGTGCTGGCAAATAGCCGATGACTGATGGTAACCAACGTCATTGGAGCACCCGATGGGTGAATCCCCAAGAAGTGTAGGAGAGGATCAAGGCCCATGAGGCTGAGATTCAAAGGCTGAAGCGCGACTTGGAGGCGCACCAGGATCCCAGGATCCCAGGCCCCCATTACCCCCTAGGGGGAGAAATCCTCCTTCAAACATTGACCTGGATGGTCCGTCACAAAGAAGGGTTGTAGTCCCGAGAGCAGATCCAAACAATCTTCTTCCCCTTCGAGATCCTGATGATCCTACTCCCCCATTCACTGAAGAGATAATGAATGCCCATATCTCAAGGAAGTTCAAGATGCCCACTATCAAAGCTTATGATGGCACGGGAGATCCCGCTAATCATGTCAGGAGATTCTCCAATGCACTGTTGTTGCAGCCCGTGAATGACGCTATTAAGTGTCGGGCCTTTCCTCAAACCCTGACGGGTATGGCTCAAAGATGGTATAGTCGTTTACCCCCGAACTCTATTGGGTCCTTCAGAGAATTAAGCCAGGCTTTTATTAAGCAGTTCATCAGCGGGAGAGTGCATGAGAAAAGTTCAGCATCCCTCATGAGCATTGTGTAGGGAGCGAAGGAATCCTTGAGAGACTACCTAAATCGTTTCACAAAGGATGCTTTAAAAGTCCCGGACCTTGATGACAAGGTAGCCATGATAACACTGCAATAGGGAACTAGGGATGAATTTTTCAAGATGTCCTTGGCCAAGCGCCCCCCTGAAAGCATGTTGCATCTCCGAGATAGGGCCGGAAAGTACATCAAAGTGGAGGAGAGCATAAGGAAGACAGTAGTGAGTAACGAGCCCACTGGGGGCAAGAAGCGAAAAACTGATCTGGAATATATTGCTAAGGACAAGTATCCCAGAATTGAGCAAAACCCTGATTCAACCCCAAAGAAGGGAGGACCTGGACAAAAGTTCACTGAATACGCTTAGCTGAATGCTCCTAAAAGCCAGATCTTGATGGAAATCGAGAAAGATCAAGATATTTGTTGGCCTAAACCCTTGAAGGCTGATCCTACCAAGCTAGATAAGAGCAAATATTGTAGATTTCACAAAGATGTTGGTCATGACACCGATGAGTGTAGGCAACTGAAAGATGAAATAGAATTCCTCATTCGGAAAGGAAGATTAAACAAGTACACTGGGGAAGAAAGAGATAGGAATAACAATGGGAGAAAGAACTTTGAAGATCGTAGGAGGGACCAAGACGATCAGGGGCGGAATCCCCAGCCTAGGGGACCGGTTATAAATACAATCTTTGGAGGACCGCGACCTCGAGGGCCTGTGATAAACATAATTTTTGGAGGACCAACTGCTGCTGGATTATCCAAGAACTCCAGGAAAGCATATACCAGAGAAGTTATGCATATTGTTGGGGAAACCCCGAAGAGGGCCATGACAGGAGTGACAATGGCTTTTGATGATTCTGACCTGAAGGGTGTGAAATTTCCCCATGACGACCCGCTGGTCATAACACCGATAATAGGAAACAACCCGGTTAAGAGGGTCCTTGTGGATAATGGTGCTTCAGTGGATATCTTGCTCCATGACACCTTTTTAAGGATGGGTTATAATGATTCTCAACTAACCCCGACCGATATGTCGATATATGGATTTGCGGGAGTGGAGTGCCCCGTGGAAGGGATAATCAAGTTGCCAACGACCATAGGACAGGAACCAAGGCAAGCAACCAAGATGTTGGACTTTGTGGTGGTGAAGGCTAGTTCAACTTACAATGCTATCATGGGGAGAACAAGGATACATGCCTTCAAAACAGTCCCTTCTTCCTACCATTCAGTTATGAAGTTTCCCACCCGGAATGGGATTGGAGAAGAGAGAAGAGATCAAAAAATGGCTAGAAGTTGTTATGTAGCCTCTCTTAGGGCAGATGGAGTTGGGGGTCAAGTTCTGCCTATTGAAGATCTGGATATCCGAGAAAATGATGAGAAAAGAGGGAAGCCAGCAGAAGACTTGGTTTCGATTCCTTTAGCCCCCGAGGACTCTAAGAAAGTAACTTTTGTTGGAGCAACACTAGAGGAGCCCCTTAAAGGGAAGTTGGTGAAGTTTTTGCAAGAAAATAGCGATGTGTTTGCATGGTCGGCGGCTGATATGCAAGGCATAGACCCGGAACTGATTACTCATAAGCTGAATATGGATCCAATATGAAGACAGTGAAGCAAAAGAAAAGAATTTTTGCTCTAGAGAGGCGAGTAGCTATAAAACAGGAAGTAGAGAAGCTCTTAGAGGCTGGTTTCATTGAGGCGATACAATTTCCAGAATGGTTAGCAAACCCTGTAATGGTAAAGAAGGCCAATGAAAAATGGAGGATGTGTATGGACTTCACTGATCTGAATGATGCATGCTCTAAGGACTGTTTCCCGTTGCCAAGGATAGATACTTTGATAGATGCCACTGCTGGACATGAGATGCTGAGCTTCATGGATGGATTTAGTAAATACAATCAGATCAAGATGCATAAGGACAACATTCCAAAGGTATCATTCATCACTGACTTTGGTGTTTATTGTTATCTTATTATGGCATTTGGTCTCAAGAATGCAGGAGCCACCTATCAAAGGTTGGTAAATAAAATTTTTAAGGATCTTATTGGCAAGACCATGGAAGTTTATGTTGATGACATGTTAGTCAAGAGTCTAGTGAAGACTGACCATATAACCCATTTGAGGGAAGCTTTTGAGGTCCTGAGATACCACAAGATGATGTTAAATCCTGTAAAGTGTGCTTTCGGAGTAGGATCTGGAAATTTTTTGGGATTGATGGTCTCCAAGAGAGAAATCGAGGCCAATCCCGATAAAATAAAGGCAATCCTAGACATGGAGCCACCAAAATCTATCAAAGATGTTCAAAAGCTCATTGGAAGGGTTGCAGCGTTGGGACGATTCATCTCTACATATGGGTACAAGTGCTTGTCGTTCTTCAAGTCCTTAAAGAAGGTAAAGGATTTTGTATGGATTGAAGAAAGCCAGAAGGCATTCGAGGAATTAAGGAGGTATATGGCCCAGGCCCCGTTGTTGGCCAAGCCAGCTCTGAACGAAGTTTTATACTTGCACTTGGCTGTTTCAGAGAATGCCTTGAGCGCTGTATTGGTTAAGGAGGAACTTAAAATCCAGAAACCCGTATACTATGTTAGCAAGATTCTGCATGGAGCTGAGTTAAATTTGTGGTGGAATGTACCATACCCAACCAAGAAGTCGGGGGACAGGAAGATACCATACCTCAAGATAAGGAAGTTGATAAGGGGGACAAAGAAAATGATTATAAGGAGAAGGAATATTGGGTTCTCTATTTTGATGGAGCATCAAAAACAAATTCAAGTGGAGCAGGGTTAGTTTTACAAAGCCCCGATGGGTTCTTAATTGAATATGCTATAAAGTTAGACTTCCCGACCACAAATAATGAGGCAGAATATGAAGCTTTGATAGCTGGCCTTGGCTTAGCAGGGACACTTAGAGTCAAGAACTTAAAGGTCTGTGGAGACTCGAAGCTGGTCATATCCCAGATAAAGGGAGAGTTTGAGGCAAGGGATGATACAATGGCTAAGTATTTACGCCTAGTAAGGGCTGTGATGACCCAATTCGATGAATGCCATGTTGAGCACATTCCAAGGGAGGAAAATGCTAAGGCAGATGCATTATCAAAATTTGCTTCATCTGAGATAGAGGAAAGTTTAGGAAGTGTATACTTCCGCGTTCTGAAGACACAGAGCATTGATGTTAAGCTTGTAGCTCCTATAGGTCTGGGGACGTCATGCATAGATCCCATTAAGACCCATATTCAAACTGGTTGGTTGCCAAATGATGCTACTGAGGCATGGAAGTTGGCTGTTCGAGCACTAAAATACTCTTTGATAGATGGAATTTTGTATAAAAGATCTTATGTAGTTCCTTACTTAAGATATCTCAGGCCCGATGAGGCACGCTTGGCTCTTGAAGAAGTGCATGAAGGTATATGTGGGCAACACTTCGGGGGCAAAGCACTAGCTCATAAGATAACCCGTTTAGGCTTCTATTAGCCAGAAATGATGGCTGATGCCAAAGAGTATGTGAAGAAGTGTGACCGCTGTCAGAAGCATACACCTGTCGTTAGACAACCCCCCGAGATGCTGACCTCCATCAACTCACCCATCCCCATTGCTATGTGGGGAATGGATATACTTGGGCCTTTCCCCATGGCCACGGCACAAAGGAAGTTCCTGATTGTAGCCATTGATTATTTTACTAAGTGGATTGAAGCCAAGCCTTTGGCCAAAATCACAACTAAGCAGGTTGCACAATTCCCGTGGGAAAATATCATGTGCCGATATGGAATATCCCGCATCCTAGTCACTGACAATGGAACACAGTTCAACAATGAGGAATTCAAGAAGTATTGTGAAGAGAATGAAATTGAATTACGATTCACCTCTGTGGCTCACCCGCAAGCCAATGGGCAATCAGAAGTGGCGAATCGAATAATCCTGGATGGACTAAAAAAGAGGATCGAGAAGTCGATGAGTAACTGGGTGGATGAAATACTCCCAATATTATGGGCCTATAGGACTACCTGTAGAGTCACGACTGGAGCAACTCCCTTCATGTTAGCATATGGGGTAGAAGCGGTTGTTCCTGTAGAGATATCGCATTCCTCTCCCAGGATTCAAGCTTTCAATACTGAGGAAAATGAGGAAGGGAAAAGATTAGCCCTGGATCTAATTGATGAAGTACGAGATGAGGCACATGCGAAGATAGTGGAATATTAGAAAAAGGCTTCGTTCTACTACAACCTAAGGGTTAAAGAAAGGTTCTTCAAACAGGGTGACTTAGTCTTGAGGAAGGTGGAAGCTTCTAGTATAGGGCAGAAAGGGAAACTTGTCCCAAATTGGGAAGGGCCATACAAGGTCAAGAGTGTTCATGGTAGAGGAACCTACAAGCTTGAGACTATGGATGGTTTCGAAGTCCCGAGAACTTGGCATGCACAAACCCTGAAGATTTACTATGTGTAAAGCGGTTGAGCACGATTCTCACTTGTCAAGATGACAAGTAGGTTGAAAAGCACCTTGAAGCTTTGCTTGCTTAGGATTTACATGTTTTAGTTTGAGGTCTATTAAGACTTGTGTAAGGGATGATTCCCAATAATTTGTGAAATTCAGAAATTTTTCAAAATATGTTTGAATTCTAGTAACTAGACAAGTAAACTAAGTGCATTTGATGAAAGCATAAAATTCGATGAATAAAACAGATTCAAATAAATAATACAAAGTCTGATAAGATAAGTCTCAAAGACAATATAAAATAAATAAGCCACACAGGGCTAGAAAAGCTCTAAGGAGCAGAGGTACCCTCAGTATCCATATCATCATCTCCTCCGCTCTCGCTGGAAGTCTCAGTCATCCCGGAGGAGGAAGAGCTATCATCCGCAGCAGGCCTGGAAGACGACTCGGGAGGAGGAAGAAGCGGGTCCTGAGGGATACGATCCGAGACAACCACTCGGGTACGAAACCTCTACAGTAAAGCCTTGTCATCAGGGCAGACATAGTCTGACGGGTAATCAGGAGATGCCTCGTTCACGGTCCCAAGGGCCGTATCCCAGCTAGTCCTGAAGAACCCGGGGAACACCAAGTCATCCCTCACCCTCATAGATTGAGTGAACTCCTCCGAGTCCAAATAGTTATCAATCGCTCTGTCCTTCTCCGCTCTTAGCACCACCAGCTCAGCGTTAGACTCTCCGAGCTCCTCCTCCTTGCGCTTGAACCTCCTCTCTAAGGCAACATACTTCTTCTGCTGCTTCCTGAGGGCATTATCTGCTTTGTCCGAAGCCCTCTTCTAGGATTCAGGATTCAGCTTGCCTCACAGCACCTTGGAAGTAGGCGTTAGACTGAAATGAAACAATAAACAGAAATGTAAGGCAAGTGAATGCTACAAGTAAAAAAGAGTATAATTGTAAGAAATAGTCATACCGAGGCTAAGGACTGAGCTCCCATGAGCTTTATTCTCTCCAAGTTGGGAGTAGCTACCACATCGGTGAAGTCCTTGGGAGTTACGCCATGGTAAGACCAATCCCAGGCGTGCTTCGTGGATCCAACCACGGTATCCCCTCGGCGGAATCCCCAAAGAGGCTAAAAGGCGCCCGTAGCAGCAGAGACAGGAGCAGCATCAGTGATAGGGGCACTATGGGCTTCAGCTCCCTCAGCTGGAACCTCTACCATGGGCTCCTTGTGCTTCCGTAGGAAGCTAGGCTCTGTAGCCTTTCCCCGAGTATCCAGACCCGCATAGCGAGCCTTCTTCATCCTTGCAGTCTCCTCAACGAGAGGCACATTATCCTCGTTGATTTCCTTAGCAGCTGCAAAACAAGAGAAAAAACAAAATAAGTGGTGTCAATAATGCATGAAAGAAAGTAAAAACGAGAAGGGAAGAAAAATACCCTGTTGAGAAACAGAGGATAGCCCCACGTGGATGAGGGAGAACTCCTCTAAAAGAGTCCAGCTGATAGTGGCACCATCATCCCGAGTAAGCTCATCATAAATGATAGTTTCCTCGGGGGTTAGGTGAATTGATTTGAGGCTACCATCACTAACCTTCCCGAAGGAAGATCTGGAGAGGGTGCCCCAGTCACCATTCTCCCACCTTAACCCGACAAAACTATTCCTCCAATTTTGATTATTGTCGAGAATGGAGGCACTGTTAAAAATGTGCTTATACTTGGGCCTTTGTTTAATGTAGACCCAACCACAAATACTCGAAGAACTGTTATAATATTGGAAAATCTTCCTAAAAACAACTACAGATAAGGGAAAACCTCCCCTAAGACAACAAACCATGAAACATAAAATGTTCCTCCAAGCGTTTGGAGGAATTCAATTAGGATTTATGCTATGTTCCTGATCGAATGATTTTGGTCGAAATTAACCACGACTTGGGCAACAAAAGACCGTAATTCGGTCAAGAAAGTCAAACTCAAACACTAAATCCTGACCGGAAATCGGTTAGGACCTAGTCGAACACCCCTCCTCGAAAACACTCTCGACCAGGAGACAATAAATGGGCTAATTCGGTCAGAAAACAAACATCCTGACCGAAAATGGCAGAATCCTAATTGACAAAATAAAAATAAAAAAAGAATATATATATATATATATATAGTGTAAAATCCTGATCGAATGCCCCTCCTCGAAAGGTCTGTCGACCAGGGCAATATGGGGGGTGATTCGACCAAGATCCTGGTCGAATAGGATTCCTGGTCGAAATGTACATAAAAAAAAGAGATAGAAGAAAAAGAAAGAAAAAAAAAGAGAAAATCCCTGGAAAATTCATAACAACTTCAGAAAATTAAGGAAAGTCCTTCAATTTTTTTTAAAAATTATGAATATTTTTGAAAAATTAAAAATAAATCCTGAAATTGAGGATAAATTCCTAAAAAATTAAGGAAAAATCCCAGAACAAAGGGAAAAATTCCTGAAAATTAAGGAAAAATGCCAGAATTAAGGGAAAAATTCCAAAAAATTAGGAAAAATCCCAGAAATCAAGGGAAAATTCCAGAAAACAAAGGGAAAATTCTTGAAAATTAGGAAAAATCCCAGAAGCTATGGGAAAATCCCTGAAAATTCAAATAACTCCTAAATCATAGGAATAAAAGCAAATCGTTGTAAATGTGTAGGTCACTTCACACTTTACGTAAAAGTGATACCCTGTAAGGGAACGGATGAACTTAACTTCTGCGAAACCTAGTCTCTGTTTACCAAAAGTTGGGGGGCAAATGATAGGGAAGAAAATAAGGCCTGAGTATATAATTAATGTTGCATTAATTATATCAGAATTATGCCAACAGCTAGGCCCATTTGAGAAGGCCCAAAACCCTGAATATTAATTAATTTCGTAATTAATTGATAAAGGATAAGTCAGCTGGTAAGATGAGTCCTAGTGGAGAAATAAATCCTTGTAGATTGGTCTCCAAGGAACCTGGTGGGATACAGAATCAACTTCCTACTTCTTGGGACTCCAAAGTCTATTCTAATTCTGAGACTTGATCACCAAGTCTCCTAACCCAAGTCCAATTCAAGGACTCCCAAACATCTATATAAGGGGCCTCACCCCAAAAATCAGAACTACGTTTTTTAACTTGATCCTTGGCACAACAAGGTACGTAGGCATCTTGTAAGGAAGATCGAGTCACGAAACACAAGAGCAGTCAAATCGAGCCTCGAAGCTCACGTTCCCTAGTAATAAGCACAACAATTAATATACCTTAGTTTTTGATCCATAACACTTTTATACAAATATTATTTAATAAAAATTTTATTTGGTATTAATTACTTTTATTGTTAATATATAAAAAGACAAAAGATTGATACTTTAAACCACGTATCTGTAACTATATTTTTCCGTATAACAAAAATTAATGTATGTTACATAAAATTTATATAATAATTTTTTTATTATCACTTGAAACACAATTAAGTTAACGTTTATTTGATAATTAATCTCGCTCAATTATGTTATACAATTTTTCGTTTGCGGTATTAATTATTAAATAATTGATCTCACTCGATAACGTTATAAATACATAATTTTTAAAATAATTTTACCACTATGCATCATAGTTTTATAAATTCTAAATGTCGTCAACTGAAAAATCTATAAATGTTCATAACTTATCACGGTTCGTCACTAACATCAATGAAAAATTAACCATAAGATATTAAAAGATATTTAAGAAAACTAAATCGAATGGTAGCGAAACAAAAATCTCAAAATAATAATCTTGCAAATTATTCATCATTTTTAAAATTCTAAAAAATTAATAATTAGATTTAATAATTGAATATACCTTGACTACGATTTATATAGTTAAAAGAGGCTTAATATTTCATAAAAGTATAAAGTGATGTCAGAGTAAAGAAAAATATGTAGTTCGGGTTCATCCGTAAAAAATAACAATATTTATGTAAGGAATATGTTATAGGTTTGATGATAACTTACCAAAACACTCTAAGTAGATAAGTTAAATAATTTTGTAGATTTCAACGGATGGCCACATTATTTATCCGTTGAAAGAGTAGCTTATATGAATAAGTTTGTAGCACATTCTATATACTAGAATAGTTGGGGATTTGGGAGTTTTAGTTATTTCTAAGTCATGTTGACTACTAGTAAGATATACAAAATAGAAGGGTTAATTTTAAATATAAAATGCCTTGTAATTTTGTATAATTGAAAGAGTATCAACTGCAGTGGAAACAAATTCAACTGCTAATATACAAAGTTTCAACGGATGAGCTAGTCAAGTTTCAACGGATGAGGCAGTCAAGTCTCAATAAATAACAAATGAAGCTTCAAAGGATAACTCATATGAAGCCCCAACGGATGATCAACCAAAATAGTACTTGAAAGGGACTTGATAGTGACTTGACAGTCACATGGGTTAATTGTATAAAAAGGAATATGGCAGCCTGGATTCAAGTTTTGGAAGAAAATGGAGCATTTCCATTTCCATTCAAAATAGGAACGTTCAAAGATGCAGTATTTAAATGGATTGCATTGGACAGAGGAATAAAGAAACATGTGATTTGACCTAGCTGTTAGGTTTTATATTTTGTCTTATTTCACATATATCTTGGTTATATATAAACCAAGAGTAACAAATGTTTAGATATTAAGTATTACATTTTGATTTTAGACAACAGAGGAAGAAAGTTGTATCCTTAGTCTCTAGAGTTCATGTTTGTAGACACTTGTAAGCAACTGTATGCTATTAGCATCACATAGTAATCTTCTCAATATATATATATATATATATTGATTTAGAACAACAGAGGAAGAAAGTTGTATCCTTAGTCTCTAGAGTTCAAGTTTGTAGACACTTGTAAGCAATTGTGTGCTATTAGCATCACATAATAATCTTCTCAATATATATATATATATATAGTGGAAATTTCAATCCACCGAGAAGTTTTTAAAAACCTGTTTATTTACTTTGTGTTCTTGAATACTATTATTATTTATCCGCACTTAGCTTAATCAAACACTGTTATATATTTTGCAAGAAGTTTTTTAAAGTTTCAAAAAATAAGCAGAATTTCATTCAACCCCCCCCTTTTGTAATTATGTTATTAAATTGTTAGGGAATAACAATTGGTATCAGAGCAAGCTCTTAACACACAAAGAGTTTAAATATCAAAACAATCAAAAGAAAGAATGTTGGAGTGAAGTTTCCAATTCTGGACAAAGACAACTATCATCACTGGAAAGTGAAGATGCACCTTCATCTACTCTTTCAAGATGAAAGATATGTTGAATGCATAGATAAAGGACCTCATGTTCATCGCACCTTATGATTCGGTTTATGAAAATGAATATTTTATTGAATTGAATTATTAGAATTGGATTGTTTTTATAAAATATGTGGACCAAATTCGTGGTCAGACCAGATTCGAGGTCAAATATAGGCCAATGTGTGCCTTGGATCCAGTATACAGAACATGGCTGTATTCCATGTTCGAGGTTAGTGCGTGACTGATCAGCAACCTAACTTTTGGTTTTTAGTCAAAATGAGATAAGTCCAATTCAATAATTCCTTTGAATGATTGAATTTTCAGTTTTACCTTGATGCAAATACTACCCTGAGATTGTGAGCTCTTATTAAACTATTTCGAATTCTTGTTGCTATATTGGTACTTGCTAAGCATTGTTGCTCACCCTTGCTTTTCTTATAACCATTTTAGAAAGGCTTAAAGATGAGTTAATCGAGTTCAATAGCACTTGTGATAACCCGGGTCAAATTTCGGGCCTTTTTCGAAAACCGGGTCAAGTCCCGATTACTAGTCCTAAATAAACCGAAGCATACTGTCCCGAGTGCAGCCAACTTGGGTTACGACAAACCTACCACATGCCCCCAAAAGATCATGATTTGTTGGTGCACTTAGTAGTAGTACTTTGTCTTATAAACTGAATCGAAGTCCCAAATCTCCTCGATGTGGGACTGGGGTGTTACAACACTTAAGGCTACGCATGTACGAAGAATATGAGTGGTTAAGTTACCTAGAGGTTAAAGAAGGTATCCAAGGAATTGATAAAGAAGGTTCGAGTTAGAGTTGTTTATTAAGATTCAGTAGTAAAACAGGTTTGTAAATAAAGTAGTATTGATTTTTCTTATCGAAGATGACTGAATGTTATAAAAGGTGTTATTATAAATAATAATGGTTGATTCTAATTTCAATGATGTAACCTGTATGTGATCCTGTTTTCAGGGGTTAAACTGTTTTCCTTTTTAAATTCTTTGAATTCTTATTATCTTTTAAAAAATACAGGTTTTCAAAAGTGTTTTAAAATGTGGTTTTCGTGTGATGACGTCAAATCCAGACCCCCAAATTTGAGGGACGTCACAATTGGTATCAGAGCTATATGTTATAAGTTATTAAAATTGGAATATAGGCTGTAGTCATAAGCTTAACTAGAAAAAAAAAATATTGTGTAACCTCACATAGAGGTATAGTAAGACTATCTGGGATTAGTCTATAGGTATGAGAGTAATAAAATCAAGTTAGACGATTAAATTGAGAATGCTAGATAATTAAGTTGAGAAGGCGAGAAGATTAAGTTGCGAAGGTTAGATAGTGAAGTTGTGAATGTTAGGAACTTGAGTGTCTATCGTTATAGAGATTGTGATTCCTAATTCTAGATATTCCAGTATCTAGTAAGTGGATCAAATTGGATAAATAGTATTTTGAGAGGGGTCAGAGTTAGACCTATTTGAAGAGTTTTGATAGTAAGCAGTTGGATCAAGACTTGTAAATATTTTTTATGGCCTAGAAAGGCCTATTAATATTGAAATGTGGGAAAAGTGGTTATTGTTCTGCTTAAGATATAAAGAGTAAACGCAAAGAGACGAGTGTGTGTTGAGTCTAAGTGGGAAATTCTGTATATGGACAATGAGTGAAATGATAGAGTGTATGTAAAGTTGAGTTTGATTGTTAGAGGTAACATCTGCGAATATGTTAGAATGTTAGTTCTTGATGACGACGATTGGGCAAAGCTGGATAAGGCATCAGGTTGTGTTAAGCCAAATGGAACTTCAGATGATATCAAGATGGGCCATACTTCTCGCGAACGATAACGCCTATGATGAAATCTTATGAAGAGATTACAAGTTAACGTTAATCGATAGTTAAATATGCGAAAAACAAGATATGCAGTGGACAACAATTTATTGAAGGAGAGCGGGAATTTGAGAAAACCTTGGCAATACTTTTCTTCAACTAAAGGTTATTCTGATTGTTTTTCTTCATCAATGAAGCCTTATGATATTTGTTCTACTAAAAGTTTGGATGATATTCTTCTGCAAAAATTTTGATTAATGACATCTACTATATCTTGAATGATGAGATGGCAGTGATATTGACTCCTTGTGTGAACTTGAAAACAAAGGTGCGTGATAAAGGCTTAGTTATAAAAAGTCAGTATTTTCAATTTCTTGAAAAATTCTCTTGATATTCTTTTAATCTGATTGGGATGAACAACCCTAATAATAGGGGGACACAAGGTATACATGTCTGTGTGATAGGAGTTGGATGGGACACCATCACTTATATGTGTTATGACTACAAGAAGGTTAACAACCTTTAGTAGTGTCCTAATTTGGGAACGCAACACCAAGTTCGTTTGATCATGTTGATCTCCCAGTCATTCTTTTATTGAAATGAAATCTATCCTGAGAACATTTTGTTCTATGACCAAAATTCTGAAAGATTAATTCTAGGAGATGAACTCTCCATTCAAAAAATTTTTAAGATTCTCATTTTTTGAATTTGAAGGTATGCCAAGGTTGATCCAAAGTGATTAACGATATGATACTACAACGCCTGTAGTAGAATATTTATCTATACGTCTTAATTCTCTTCGTTGATTATGAGGTTGGAATCCTTATGGGGGTAGGATATAATATCCCGGATTTTTAAATTTGTGTGAGTTTATAAATCTCGTGATTAATCTTAAGCGAATATTAGTATGTCAATGTGAATAATTGGCGTGTGCTTGCTATGTGAAGTAATATGGACTAACTGATATTTGCACCCTCTCTTTCTTTCTGTGATTCCGAGGACAAAATCCGTTTAAGGAGGGTTGATTATAATGACCCGGACTTTTTAAAATTTATTTATTATTATTAAAGTAATTTCCATAAGAAGAAAGGAATAAAATTTAATATTTTATTCCAGCTTGTATAGTTTTCAAAATGTTATTCCGGGTTATTGGGTTATCAATGTGTAAATTTATTTCTAAACTAAAGTTCATATATTGTTTCTAAAATCTGGATTTATTGATTATACAATTAAGTAATATGCGTGATTGTGCTTGTATCAGTAGTTAAAAGAAATTATGAATATTATATGTGGGTTTTCTGTAAAGTTATATGCGAATAATTTTCTGTAATTGCGGTTGATATGTGCTAGAATTGTGAATTTTGATTATTAATATTCTCAAAATAATTCAAATATTATTTAGATATTTTTCAAATGATCTAGTGGGTAATATATGATTTTATAAATGAGTTGCCGATTTATTTGATATTTTTTCTAATTAATTAGTAATTATTTGTGATTATTCGTAAAGCCACAACTTTAACAGCGTGGGGAATCTATAAACCGAAATATTTCTGAAAAATGATTTCTAGACTAATTTGGTAATTACGAGCACTTTTCGTGTTTGAAGTTTTTCGATCCGGAGTACGGTTTTATCGGTAAAGATTCCAGGTCAGTTTTACGGGTATTAAAATATTATTTTATCGTCTCGATATACGTGCAATCTGGATAGAACCGTTATCCAAGATATTTTGATTAAAGTATTAGTTTTTATTAAAATGCGTGCATCTGGGGGTTCGAAACCCCAAATCTTTATTAAATTGCCCGATTTTGATGTTTATCCTAAAACGGGGACCGTTTGGATCAGTTTTTATTTATTCTTAGCTATTAAGTTTTTGATTTTTATATCCGACATGATCCAACGGGGTCCTAATTTCTCGTAAATATAAATAGCCTTTACTGTACTTTATTTTACACAGATAAACACAAATATACAGTAAAATCTCGTAATTATCCAGAGAAACGAGCGGCGTTCTTCGTGTTCTTCATGTTCTTCACAATCAAACCAACATTTGAAGGTGATTCTGGTGTCCAAATTGCAAGTATGAGTAACCAAATTGAAGGGTTTGATCTGTTTTATCTACATCTATCATCAAATCATCCCGAGGATGGGTACATTTATATTTCAAATTTGGGGTTATTTTATTCTTGAATTGTTTGAATTTTTGATGATTAATTAAGCTTTCTGAGTTTATTTGCAATCGCTTGATGTGTAAATCATGATTGTTTGATCCCCAGAGTAGTATAGCCATGTTCTTGGTTTTTACATTCTTAATATTCGATTTTCCGGATTATCTAAGTTATGGCTGTTAGTTTAGATTATATGAATAGATTGCAGATGTTTTAAGCTTTATTTTGAGCTATAGAACGTTGTGTTTGGTCAAGGATTCAGTCGATTTGCAGTTGGCCGGACTTGTGGCCGGGGTTTGTTCATTTTTGCTGGAATCAACGAACTGTGAATTTGTTGTGGTTGACCACATAAGCCAACCAAGCTCTCCGTTGTAGTTGCAGATCAGTCAGCAAAGACCATACCAAAGGAGAAAAGTGAGTATACAGCTGAAGATATCTCATCCATTTCCAAGGATGCAAAGGTAAGGCATTTGCTGCATAGTGCCATTGATAATGTCATGTCAAACAGGGTAATTCATTGCAAGACTGCAAAGGAGATATGGGATACTTTGGAGACAAGATGCCAGGGAACTGATGCAATCAAGAAGAACAGGAGGACTATACTCACTCAAGAGTATGAATACTTTAACTCAAAAGCTGATGAGTCATTAACTGACTTATATGACAGGTTTGTCAAACTCATGAATGATCTGTCACTGGTGGACAAGGAATATGATCTTGAAGATTCAAATCTAAAATTTCTTTTAGCTCTTCCTGAAAGTTGGGATTTGAAATCTACTACTATAAGAGACAACTATGCTCTTGATGAAACTACTGTTGATGAAATTTATGGTATGCTCAAGACTTATGAACTTGAGATGGATCAAAGGAGCAAGAGGCATGGGAGAAAGTCAAGGAAAGTTGCTCTTAAGGCTGAGGAGGAATCCCCCAAAGTGGATGTCTCAAAGAAAGGCAAAGGAAAGGCTCTCATCATTAAGTCTGATTTAGAATCATCAAGTTCTGATGATGATGATTCAGAAACTGAAAGTTTACCTGAAATAGATGTTGATAAAGAGATGATAAAATTGTGTGCTCTTATGGTGAAGGGTATCACAAAAATATCCTATAGGAAATTCAGAAGGGGAAAGAAGTTTTCCAAGAAAGGTGGAAGTATTGATAAGAAAGGGTTTAGAAAGTATGAAGGCAAAAGTGCAAAGTCTGACAGAGGAGACAACTCAAATGTCAAATACTACAATTATGGTGAAAGAGGCCACATATCTCTTGACTGCAAGAAAGGAAAGAATGACAAAGGCAAGGCACTTGTCACAAAGAAGAAAAGCTGGACAGACTCTTCAGATTCTGAAGATGAGGTGAATTATGCTTTAATGGCAAATACTGATGGCAGCCCTAAAACTGCTGAATTGAAGGTACCTCAAATAACTTATGCTTTTCATACGAATAATATTACTGAGTTGAGATTATATCTTAAAACCATGTTTATTAGTTACAGAGATCAAACTTTAACATGTGAAAGATTAACTTCTGAAAATCTTGCTTATAAGAAAAGGAATGACTATTTAGAAAAGGAGTTAGTTAAGTTCCATCAAACTCAGAAAGAAAGAGATGATGCTTTTTATGTTAGAGATGAAGTGCTAAAATTGAATCAATCTCTAAAAACTGAGTTAGAAAAGGAAAGAGAGATTATCAGGACTTGGACTAACTCTGGCAGAATAACTCAGAATTTATTAAGTAGTGGAAACTGGAAAGAGGGCTTAGGTTATGGAGATGATAAAAGTGAAAAAGGAACTGAACAAATTGAGCCAAGTGTTGTTAAACAGATTGCTAAACCAAAGATGAATCTTGTTAAGTTTGTAGCTAAAACTGTAAAGTATGATTCTGAAAAGATGAAAGAGTCTGTAGCAGAAGTTAAGGAAAAATCAACTTCTGACAAATTAGAACAGGATAAACCAGCTGAAGTTAACATAGGCTTAATGATAAAAAAACAGCTTAAGCATAAGCTGAAAGAAATAAGGAATGTCAACAAGGTAAAGACAGCTAGGAAAAATAGGAATGGAAAGGAAGGTGTGAATAAAAGCAATAATTATATGCCTGTTCGTAATGCTCCTAGAAAGAAATATTATAATTATGGAAACTCTAACCATCTTGCTTCTTTTTGCAGGAAGAATAAGAATATAAACTCTTTACCTCCTAAGTCAGGAGTTAAGAGTCAGTCTGTTAGATTTAAGCCACAAAATCCTTGTTTTCATTATGGTAGTTTATGGCATTCCATTTATACTTGTAAGGAATATCATAGTTTGTACTATGATTATTATCAAATAAAACCTTCTTTGAAGAAAGTTACTTTAATTCCTTCTAGTGTAAAATCTGATGCAAAGTCTGATATAAGTTCTGATAAACAGCATGTTAGCATAAAAACTGATATTAAATCCGTTGTAAATGCTAACAAACTTAAAAAAGCCAAAGGATCCAAGCAAGTCCGGGTCCTTAAAACTAACCATTAGTGGTCTTTGTGATTGTAGGGCAACATGAAAAACATCCTAGTACTGGATAGTGGATGTTCAGGACATATGACTGGAAATAAAGCCCTGCTCTCAGACTTTATGGAGAAAGATGGCCCAGGAGTTTCTTATGGAGATGGAAACATGGGAAAAACTCTGGGATATGGCAATATTAATCTTGGGAATGTCATCATTGAAACAGTAGCTCTTGTCTCAGGACTTAAACATAATCTGCTGAGTGTCAGTCAAATCTGTGACAGAGGTTATCATGTGGATTTCCTTGAAGAACACTGTGAAGTTGTAAGTAATTCTACAGGCAAAGTGGTTCTGAAAGGTTACATGCATGATAACATTTATGAAGCCAAGATTTCAACAAGTTCTGATATTTCTGCAATCTGTCTGTTGAGTAGAGCATCAATTGAAGAAAGCTGAAATTGGCACAAAAGACTCTCTCATTTAAACTTCAACAACATAAATGAGCTTGTAAAGAAAGATCTTGTGAGAGGACTGCCAAAATCAGTATTTGCTCCTGATGGCCTTTGTGATTCATGTCAAAAGGCAAAACAAAGAAAATCTTCTTTCAAGAGAAAAACTGAGTCATCAATTCTTGAGCCTTATCACCTACTGCATGTTGATCTATTTGGTCCAGTCAATGTCATATCTATTGCAAAGAAGAAATATGCTATGGTTATAGTGGATGAGTTCACAAGGTATACTTGGGTGTACTTCTTGCACAAGAAGAATGAAACTGCATCTACTCTAACTGATCATGTCAAACAGCGGGATAAGTTGGTCAAAGATTCTATTAAAATTATAAGAAGTGATAATGGCACTGAGTTAAAGAATTCAACCATGGAAGAGTTCTGCAAAGAGCATGGAATCAAACAGGAATTTTCAGCACCTGGAACTCCACAGCAAAATGAAGTTGTAGAAAGAAAGAACATGACTCTCATTAAAGCTGCACGAACTATGCTTGATGAAGCAAAGCTGCCAACCTAATTTTGGGCTGAAGCTGTGCAGACTGCTTATTTTACACAGAATGTAACACTCATAAACAAGCATGGAAAAATACCATATGAGATGGTGAAGAAAAAGAAGCCAAATTTGAAATACTTTCATGTATTTGGATGTAAGTGTTTTGTTCTTAAGACTCATCCTGGACAGCTGTCAAAATTTGATCTAAAAGTTGATGAAGGAATTTTTGTTGGATATCCACTTTCCACAAAAGCCTTCAGAGTCTACAATTTAAGAACAAGGGTTGTCATGGAATCTATCAATGTATCTTTTGATGATAAGAAGATTATTGGACTTGAAGATTTCAATGATCGCGATCAGCTGAGATTTGAAAATGAAGACTTAAATTCTGATTCTGTAAATTCTGATGACTTAAACTCTGATCCTGTAAGTACTGATGTCATTGAATCTGTGATAACAACTCCAAAGGAAAATGCACCTGTCCAGGGGAAGCAAGCTGGAAATCCTACCACATCTCAAGACTCTCAAGAAGCATCAGAACCTGTCACTAGCTCTTCAAGTTTTGATTCATCTAGTTCTGATGAGCCAAATTCTGATAATTTTGGAAACTCTGATACTTCAAATCCTGAAGGATCCAAATCAAATTCTGAAGTCTCAGAGAGCATAACTACAGGGGGAGCATCAGAAAATGCTGATGGAGATAGCATGGATCATGGGGGAGGATCCAGTTCTAGAAGTCAACTTCAATATGCAAGGAAGTGGACCAAATCACATACACCTGACTTAATTACTAGAGATCCTGAAGCAGGTGTCAGAACTAAAACTGCAACATCAAATGAATGTCTCTATCATTCTTTTCTATCTCAGACTGAACCAAAGAAAGTGGAAGAAGCTCTTCAAGATGCTGATTGGGTGTAAGCAATGCAGGAAGAGTTAAATGAATTTGAAAGAAATAAAGTCTGGACCCTAGTGCCAAGACCAAAGAACAGATCAGTTGTTGGCACAAAATGGGTGTTCAGAAATAAAAGTGATAGTGATGGCATAATTACAAGAAACAAAGCAAGGCTGGATGCTAAGGGTTACTCTCAACAGGAGGGTATTGATTATAATGAAACATTTTTACCAGTTGCTAGATTAGAATCCATAAGAATCTTTTTGGCTTATGCTGCTCACAAAAAGTTTAAATTCTTTCAAATGGATGTGAAAAGTGCTTTTATTAATGGAGAATTGGAAGAAGAGGTCTATGTTTAACCTCCAGGCTTTGTAGATTCAAAATTTCCAAATCATGTCTACAGGCTTGACAAAGCACTTTATGGCCTTAAACAAGCTCCTAGAGCATGGTATGATACTTTAGCTCAATTCCTTCTGAAAAGTGGATTTCACAGAGGTACAATTGATAAAACACTGTTCTACCTCAACCATGGAAATGACTTACTTTTGGTACAGATATATGTTGATGATATCATATTTGGTTCTACGAATGCCAAACTCTGTGAGAGGTTTGCAAAGCTAATACAGTCAAGATATCAAATGAGTATGATGGGAGAACTCAGCTATTTTTTGGGACTTCAAGTCAAGCAAAATGAAGAAGGTACTTTTATCTGTCAATCCAAGTACACCAGAAATTTACTGAAGAAATTTGGAATGCAAGATTGTTCAACTGCATCCACTCCCATGGCCACTGCAACCAAGTTAGATAAAGATACTGGTTCATCAGTAGATATTACTAACTACAGAGGTATGATTGGTTCTTTACTCTATTTAACTGCAAGTAGACCTGATATTATGTATGTTACCTGTCTTTGTGCAAGATTTCAGGCTGATCCAAGAGAACCTCACTTAATAGCTGTGAAAAGAATTTTCAAGTACCTTAAGGGTACAACTGATCTAGGATTGTGGTATCCTAGAAAATCAGATTTTAAGCTAATAGGTTACTCAGATGCAGATTTTGCAGGATGCAAAATATACAGGAAAAGCACTAATGGAAGCTGCCAATTTCTTGGAGGCAGATTGGTTTCTTGGTTTAGCAAGAAACAGAAGTTAATCTCCACATCAACTGCAGAAGCAGAATATATTGCTGCAGGAAGCTGTTGTGCCCAGATTCTTTGGATGAAGAATCAATTACTGGATTATGGGTTAGAATTTTCAAAAATCCCTATTTACCGTGATAATCAAAGTGCTATTGCTATGACAGGTAATCCAGTTCAACACTCAATGATAAAGCACATCAACATTAGGTACCATTTCATAAGGGAACATGTCATGGAAGGTACATTAGAATTGCATTTTGTTCCAACAGATCAACAACTAGCATATATCTTCACAAAACCACTATGTGAAGCTACTTTTACAAGACTGCTAAATGAACTTGGAATGGTTTCAGGTTCTTTCTCTAAATCTTCTTAGTTTTTGTTCTCATGCATCAGACTTTATGATCAGTGTTTACAGATTGTTTTATTTTCATATAATTTGTGCTTTAATTGAAATTCATTAAATGCCGATTGTTATCTGATGTGGATCTTTAAACTCTGATAGTGTTTTGAATGTTCAGTGACTATTCAATCCAATGAGGACAACTATGCTAGATGCTGACCTAGTAGTCTTTAACATACCAGAAATCCCATATTTGAATTAGTTGTTTATGTGGAAATTCATTAACATAGGCAAATTCTGATTTTGAGCTTAGTCAAGTTTACTTTGTGTATCTTATTACTAAGTCACAAACTAGATTCTGGCTTCTTATCTGTCAAATTCTGATGTCAGTCAATCTTAAGAATGAACTAAATGCTGATAAGCCTCACTTATCAAAAGAAAAGAAAAGAAAATAAAAGTCAGGTACTCCTTTGATATCTAGAGTAAATATGTGGAAGGGAAGACCCAAGTGTATTACTGGTATTAAGTAATATGCATTAGAAAAGCAAATAAATTTTTCTTGGTGACTTTTCACATTCTCTGATTACTGGAGAAATACTCTCATAATAGCATAAATTCTGATAAGCAGTTGTGACTCACTTACACTGAGAAGCCACTATAAAAAGGAATTTCAAAAGATGCATAAAATGAGCACAAACAGTTGAGGTGGACGCTTGCATAAATTTGTTCTTGAGTAGACTTCATTATTGATGACAGATTTTAAGCACTTTTCTTAGTTATGCCTTATTTCTAAGATGTACTGAAGTTTATCAGACTTTAATCTTTATTTGATATTCTGCTGAATGCACACACTTTCACTCCATATGAATGATGAAAATTACTATGTTGATTAAGTTGTTTTTGACAAACAGTTAAGTGTCATTTGCATAAATTCTGAGGACAAGTTCTGATAAAAGTTCTAATGATTAAACTCTGAAGAATCAAGTCAGCATTTGTATGAAGAATCACAGAAAAAGATATTCACTTTTTGAGTCCAGAAGCCATATTCTGATGACTGTTAAAATCTGATATAAGTTAAAGTTCTGATATAAAATCCTGATGGAATCCTTGATGCTTACGTGGCATTATTCTTTACTTGACTTATTTGTGGTAAAAACTGAAACAGTCATATTTAATCAGAATATTTAGGTGAGATAAAAATAGTCATAATTATTAAGGGTTAGTGGTAAACGTGTTTTTCTTGAAAAAACTACATGTGCACAGTAATTGTTACTTATTTCCAGTGCCCATTAACTCCTGCTTTAACTTTTTACTGACTGTTATTATTATACATCGGTCTAGGGAGACGAGACATCATTATTTCTACTCTTAATCGTTAAATAGTCCTGAGTCCCTTGGTATTCCGATGGCTATTTAAACCGACAATTCATTTCAGCCAAATCATCTTCCATTTTCTCACAAACTCACTCTCTCTCTTAATTCTCATCATTTTTCTTCTTCATAAACAAAAATGGTTCTTTTCAACTTGTTCATGAACTATGAAAATTTTAATGTAGAGTTGAGTTGTGATGACTGGCAACAGGAGTGGCATGTCACCGCCATTCCTGAAGAGATCTGGAACTCTGTTCCACAAGAGGTTCACACAGACCTCTTGTTCTTTTTGATGGACTATCAGCTCCATCTTGATCGATTGGAAGAAGAAAGGAGAGAGGCTCTCCTTCAGCAAGAACGGATCATCCGTCTTGCAGTGCTCTTTGTCAGCAGCAGGAGGAACTAGTCGATAGGTTTTCTTCTAGGACTAAGGCTGTTGATGATAACCATCTTAGACTAGGACTATCTTGTAATTTTTGCATGTAATCTATAAATTTCATGGAATGTACTCGTTTGATATATTAATGAAATTTCCCTTAATTGCAAGATTTAGTCTGTGTTTATCTCATATTATGTGAATGTGAATCTATTTGAACTGTATCTTTTGATGAATATTTGATTAAAATTATGGTCAATAACAAATTGTGATGAAGAGGACACAATTGAAGCACAGGTTCATACATCAGAACCTGTGACAGTTGGAGCTGAGAATGTTACTTGTTAGAAAGAAACTGCAGCTCAAAGTTCTGATACTTTGAAGAGGAAATCTGTAAGTTCTGAAGCTGCTAAAGCAACTCCTTCACTGGCAAGGAGACTAAAGAAAATGAGGGCAAAAAGGTACAAGGCCAAGTCTATATCAGAGGATTCAACTGAAGCTGAGGAAGGGGATCAGAAATCTCTGATCTCATCAGAACCTGTGGTAATTGAAGCTCTGCCATTCCCTACTCAAGCTCAGGATACTATGTCAACACCTCCTGTCTCTCCTATTAAAGCTACAGATGATGCTGAAGAACAAGCTACAACTTCTGAAATAGATATTTATAATCTGAAAATACCAACTGTTCTTTATCTGGAAGCTCCATCCACAGCAGCTCAGCAATTTCCAACTCATTCTCCAATTTTAAATGCTGAGATACCATCTACACCAACCACACCAGCTCTGGAGATAAATTCTGATGCTCAGAATTTAGATAATGTTATTCCTGAATCTCTAGTCGCATCACACACTCTTGTGCTGTCATAACATAATGAGTCTTCCTCAAGTTCTGAAGACAGTGTTTCTGTTGAGACTCCAGTTCCCATTCTGGGCAAGGAAGCATTGGTAAAGAAATTTATTGAACATGATGCACCTATTCCTTGGGAGGATACTCACAGAGGTGTGGAGTGGACCAAGAAGTGGAATGACACTGATTTCATTCCAAGCTCTAACGTTCTGACAGAGCATATTGCTAAAGCTGATGAGTTGCTCACAAATGCTGATTTAAAGACACAACTCAAGATCATTACTCTATCTACCAAACATCTTCAAGGTCTACATTCTTCTACTCATGATAAGGTTGATACACTAAAGGAAAAAGCTGAAAAGCTATATCTACAGATCAAGATTGACAAGAACATATATATCAGACCTACTCTTGAGAAAATTGAAGCCATTGAGAAGATTCAAGAGGAGCAACATGCCCAAATTACTGAGGTCCTAAAAAATCAAGCTTCTCAGAAAGCTCAAATGGATGAAATCTTATCTTCAGTTGAACTTCTTCTCTCTCTCTCTCTTACTTCATGATGATGCCAAAAAGGGGGAGAAGGTAGTTAAGTCTAAATGCTCACCTACTCAAATACTGAAGAAGAAGGATGATAAAGGTATTGACCAGGGAAACTCTGATAAGAGCAGAGGTCAAGGAAAAGTTCAAGGAAAATCTTCACAGAAAGTAATTTCCTGATGTTAGCAAATCTTCTACACTGAACAAGTCAGGTTCTGATAAACAAAGTCTGATGTCAAGTTCTGATATTCTGATTCAGTCAGGATCTAAAGACTTTCAGAAGTTTTTACAAAATCTGAAGCTAAAAGGGAAGTAGAACACTGTTTATTAAAAAGATCCTAAAATCCAGACACTTGATGAGGAGATAGCTAGAAGATTATTTCTGAAACAAAATCCAGAAATGGATTTGGAAACTCTCAAGGAGGAAGAAGCTAGATTTGCAGCTGAGAAGACAAATCTTAAGTCTAAAGCTTCTGATGCAAAGAAATCTCCAAGGCCTTAGGAAAAAGGCATTGTGATCAGGGAAAAGTTGAATTATGAGACTTCAAAGTCCAAGACTAGATCACAAACTGAGATTGATCCTAAGTCAAAAGGAAAAGAAAAGGTTGGTGAACCTTTAAAGATTGGGAAAAAGATAAGTTCTTCCATTCCAGTCTATCAAACTACAATGCATAATGATAATTTGATAGAAGATGAAACTGTTCAAATTCTGAAGAGAAGAAAGATAATTGAAGAATCTAAAACAACCTCTGACACTGCTCAAGTTGTTCAGAATGAAGAACAACAAGTTACAGAAGAAACAACAAATTCTGATCAAGTTGATTTAAAAAAGATGACAATTGCTGATAAGAAGAAGCTGTTATGGAAGAAATCTACTCCAGTTGAACCAAAATCCAATCTTATGATTGATCAACTTGCAATATTTGGGTTGAGAGCCAAGCAACCTAGAGATAGAGTTGGATTAGGTTCTGATGAAGAGAAGATACAAACAGGAGTAGAAGTTACTCTAAGAGATCCTTTCATATTGACAGACAAACCATATGAACAAATCAAACAAAAGCACCTTGACAAAGTGCTGTCTACTCAAATTGTGATAGATGCTCATGATAAGGATAATCTAAAGGAGAAATTAATCTTATTTCTCAATGATGGACTAACTTACAGACTAACTTATACTGATGTGCTAAAGAAGTCTGTTAGAGAGCTTCAACATATTCACTATCTTCTGGAAGTAAAATCTGATGTTACAAATAGATGGTCAGAATACATTTCGAAGGCTATAAGAGATCTACTTAGAATATCTGGTACAAAGACTTCTCAGTATATACCAATGATTACTGAAGGTGATGGAAGAGAAATTCCTATGCTGAAGAACTCTGCTAAAGTGGAAGTTATTCTGAAAGGAAGATGCTTATGTTATAATGAAAACTCTTCACATCCTAGAGTTATCAGACTTGGTGATGGACTTGAAAGAACATCAATTCAAGCTCTCAGAACAACCATTTATCAAATTGGTGACATTAAAGATGAAGAACTGATGCAGGTCAAAGCACAGTTAGTTGAAGTTCTGAGAAAAGCTGAAGATAAGCTGGTAAAAGATTTTGTTAAGAATCATTATGGATTCAGATTGATCCAGTGATATTGGTAAAGCTACAGGGACTGTAAGTTGTAGTTAATAATCTTATTAAACTCTCATTGCATTTGAACTTAAATGTTTTTGACATCATCAAATCTATTAACTTGTATATTTTTGCACAATTTATAAGTTGGGGGAGATTGTTAGATATATTTGAGATGTCATGTCTAATATGTTTCATGTTTAGTTTTCAGATCTTAACAAACAGGAAATATCAGTACTTACTGGAATTAGTACTTACTGGAAGTCAGAACTTATGGATATCAGAACTTAGGTTATCAGAAGATAAATATCAGAAGATAGATATCAGAATTTAAGTACGGGAGGACTTACAATTAAGGAAGGAAGCTGATTTACAGGAAAGAAGATCGAGACTAATACAAAAGAAGATATGCATGGAAAGAGTTAGAAGATAAGAAGACTTGTATAAGATATCTGATTGATATATTTTAGGAGAGAGAATTATATTCCATATCAATTAGAAGTTATCTTGCAACTGTATACTATATAAACACAGACATAGGTTTACAGTATATGTGTTATCATTATCGAGAAGATCATACATTGTAACCTAGCAGCTCTCATGATATTTGTTCATCACTGAGAGAGAACAGTTCCATTGTAACAGAGTTTATTATATTGAATATATCTGTTTACTGTTACTTGTGTTCGAAATCGATTTGATTGTATTAAATACTGTATTCAACCCCCTTCTACAGTGTTATGTGACCTAACATATTCAGCCTACAAAATAGACAGAAAAAGCACAATTAGCACATGTCAATTTCTGGGAAATAAGCTTGTATCATGGTTTAGTAAGAAACAACATTCAATTTCTACTTCTACAGTTGAGGCTGAGTACATTGCTGCTGGTAGCTGTTGAGCATATATATTATGAATGAGAAATCAATTACTGGATTATGGTCTACATGTGGACAAGATTACAGTTTTCAGTGACAACAGAAGTGCCATTGCCATCACTGAAAATTTTGTACAACATTCAATGACCAAGCATATTGACATCAAATACCACTTCATAAGAGAGCATGTTATGAATGGTACTGTGGAGCTTTGTTTTGTTTCAAGTGAGCAACAACTTGTAGATATATTTACCAAGCCACTTGATGAATCAACTTTTACTAGGTTGGTAAGTGAGTTAGGTATGCTTAATACTCTTAATTCAATACTGTTAATGTCTTTGTAATTTGAAATGCAGTCAGAAATAAATTTAACTTTATTATAGTTATTGATCAGGATTTGCAAATTGACAAATCTTGATTCTTGATCAAGATTTGCAAGTTGACAAATTTTGACACCTAAATCAGGTTTTGCTAAGAGTAAATACTGATGGGATTCAACGGATAAGGATTATCCATTGAAAGTCAAAAATAATCCTGGACAAATTATCCTTCAACGAATGATGATGTATTGAATATCCATTGAACAATCATAACCGTTGAATCTAGATCTTTATCGATTGAAATATACTTACATGTCTCTAAGTATACGTTGATACATAATTTTTAGAATTTCTACAATTTACTTTATTTTTAAACGGTTATTTTTGGCAATTATCATTGGATATTCATTTTTATTTTTAATCATTTATTTGTCTTTTTCTGGGAAAGTATAAAAGCCAACTTAAATTACATATCTCACTTTTATCTTTCTTTATATTCACAAGGCAAATTTACACTCTTCATCTCCAAAACCCCTTTTCTCTCTGTAACTTCAAAAGCTAGAAAAATGGCACCTGTTGTGAAAATCATGTCTCAGTCTAGGTATGTTTATGAGAAGAACAACTTCGTGGCTTTGGTGGACAAGAGCGTTGCTCAAGAAGACTACCACAAAATGATGAACTTCATTAGCAACTGCAAATTGAAGTATGCCATGCTCGAGTCACCTACCATTTTCTGTGAAATTATGGAGGAAGTCTGGACATCTACTGTGTTTGAGTCCAAGATCATGACTATTACCTTTACTCGCAAAGGTACAAATTACTGTTTTAATTATGATGATATTCAATCTTGTTTTAAATTACCTGGAAATAACACAATCGTTCCACATACTGACACTAATGTGGTTAACTTGCTTAATTCTATGGGCTATTCTCTTGATACTGTTAGTTTAGGTAATATTAAGAGGAGGGGTCTTAGAAAAGAGTGGAGTTTATGTGTGATGCTTTTATCAAGGTATTTTTATGCAAAATGATGCCATTACTTCTTTCTTGGTTAACATCTCTTATCTGATAAATATTTCAATTTTAGCAACTATGTCATGCTAGAAATAGGGTATTAGCTAGGAGACATTCAGAAAAGACCTAGGAATGTATATTATGATAGATCTTTAATGATGATAGCTAACCATATTTCTGAGGATCTTGTGATTGAGAACCCAAATAACAAGCTTACTTGTTGGGTTCAAGAAAAGAGAGTTCTTGCATATTTGAACAGGAACAACCTAAACAGTGAGGTGCCCCTCAACTATCTTCCAATCATTGAGGAACCTCAGGTATTTTAGGTAATTTTTTCTCTTTCTATCTCTTCCCAACCTACAGTTTCTTTGACTTCGACTGTGGCTATGGAATCTGTGATAGTGACCAAACAGATGCCTACCCAAGTCACCAAACCAAAATCTTTAAAATCCAAGTCTAAGAAACCAACCTCTAATGTCTCTCAAAAGACACCAGTTGTAACAACTACCACACCCTTGAGGGGAGTGTATAGGGTATGGAGCATGGTGAGGGAAGGGGTGAAAATCAAACAAGCCCCAAGGATAAGGTGTGTGAGGTAAGTGTTACCCAAACCAGCCACACTGCAATCTCCCAAAATATTGTAGTTGTTCAGAAGGAAATTACCTCATTTCTAGCTGCATCCTCCCAAAAGGATGTAACTATTGAAACAAGCTCTCAACCAAGAGCCCAGAACAAAAGGGGTAGGGACACTGACCAATTACAAATATAGAACGAAGAAGGCTAAACCTATGGGGGAGTCACAGGATGCACACACAGTGCCAACTGTAGTCAAAGATTCAGTTGCTGCACCATCTCAAATTCAGCTTGATGTGGTTCCAATAAATGTTGAGTCAAAGCCAAATTCTCTCATAATTGAAACACCACAAGAACAAACTTCTCCAGCAAATTCTTTTGATGTGGATATGATTAACACATCAATTATTGATTCTCCATCTCTCAAATTCATGGAGGAACCAATTACTCAAATAAGTGATCATCATCTAATTAATGATTTGTTGGATCACTTGCCAATTCTTTCACAATCTATTGGAGAGTCTGTGCAACAAAATCTAAAATCAATCTCCACAGACTCAATAATAGTTTCAACTTCTATTTCTTTTATTTCTTCTTCCTCAACAGATATTCATCATCCGTTGAGAAGTGATTGTCTTTCAATGAATGTGCTTCACAACAGTCATCCGTTGATAATTCTAACTACACTTTCAACGGATATTTCACATCTGTTGAATGTCACTGCACAACTTGACATTTCAAAACCAATCACAAGTGCGGATGATTTAGTAGTTGTCCAATCACTCTTAGGTTCGAGGGAAGGGAGTGAATTGAGTGAAAGGCTGGGTTGCTCCCAGGCAAAAGGAGAGGAAAAGGGTGAAAATATACATGTTATTTCTTCCAGCATGGAAAAAAAGTGAGAGGAATTCCACCTTAGATGGTGAAGGTGAGGGTGTGAGGGTGGTGAACCAAGGGGAGCCCTTGATGCAAGAACATATAGATAATGAGAGAAAAGCAGGTACTAGTAATATAAGGATGACAACCATTGCAAGTGAGTTAATGGATGTCAATGAGGCTGAAAGGAAAAGACTATATCAGCAAGAATATACATCTGTTGTAGACTCTATTTCCCTAGATGCTGAGATATTTACTCACCCTGTCACAGCCTATCAAACACTGGTTGTTCGGGGCAATGAGGAGGTAGATAGGACACTTAATCTAGTACACACAGCAGAAATAATGCAAAGGGATAAAGATGATTTGTCCTCTCTACCTCCTACAGCTGATGATGTAGACTCAAATTTTGTAGTTCATGCTGATTATGAGTTTGAAGATGATTTTGATGATGAAGCTGGCACCAGCTTAGGGGAAGATGAAGGCCCTAGTTCTTCTACACAAACTCCAAAATGGATGTTCAGTAAAGAATGCAGCTATCATCACTTCACATCAACCATGTTCAAATTAATCAACCAAACTCAATCAGTCATTCAAGTCACTTCCAATGCCAGCACCAAAGCTCTGCTAGAAGCCCATCTTGAGTCTCTCCAACTGCACAAGATTCAAAATCTTAAACAGACTCAAGATGTGGATGACATGAAGAATGCAATTGAGAAAGTTAAGAAATAGTTGAATGGGAAAATTGAGGGAAAACTTTTAGAAGCAACTATGAGGGAAGTACAACTCAAGTTGAGAAAGGAAAGTTATTTGGCAAGAAAGGTTGAGGCCGTCACTGACAGACTATCTAAAGTTGAAAACTCCGTGGCCAAGATACTGGAAGGTCGAGACAACAGACTTAACTCCTTCAACAGTCGATGGCTGCTCAAACTTCAAATCCTTCTCTACTTGATGATAATAAAAAAGGGAGAATGATGTGCACATTCAAGTCAGTAAAATGATAGTGCCAGCTATTACTATCTCAAAGCCACCGGCCTTGGACAACATTGATCTTATAAATCTTACAGCAGCTGAGCTCAAGTTAAAAGAATAAAAGAAGCAGATTAATGATAAGATTGCACAAGTATTTGGTTCAACTGCTAATCAAGCAAAATCTGTGAGACATTCCACACAGCTGAAACCAATTACTTTGGAAGAAATGAAGCTAGAGAATTGTGAATGGGGACAAACTTTTATGAAAAATCGACCAAGTCCATTATGGTCTTGAAGCCTAAAAATCATTCCTCCAAATTCTCAAGTAAAAAAATGAATGGACCAAGCCTATCCACCTCCTAGAGCTGATGAAATGAAGCTATAGGGGAAATCAATTAAAATCTTCAAAACTACCAAAGACTCCATACTGAAGAAAAGGATGGCAAAGATTTACAGAGATGGGAAGTTGATATGTGTGATAAGTGGTCACCCTCAGTTCGGAAAAGCCAAAAAGGAAGAAAATCTCAGACTAAAATCTAAGAAAAAGTAGGTTGCTAAAGAAGCTCAACAGAAAAGTGAGAAGCTTGTCACCACAACTGAGAAGAAGCAATTGAATGAAGAAGAACCCAAGCCACAGTGGGCTAAAGGAAACAAAGTGAAGGCCAAAGTAAAAAAGGCCAAGTAGTGCCACAAAGGGAAACTTAGCCAATTCAATCTACCACTTCAAGTCAACCAACTGTGCCCACTGTAGATCCAGTTGAAGTCAAGATTCATCCAGGTGTCAACTTCCATGGTGAGCCAATTATACCTAAGGATTAACCCATAGATTGGGACAGTTTACCTATACCTGAGCTAAATCTACCTCTACCAGTCAAGAAGAAGACTCCAAGAAGAAAACACATAGGAATCAAGTCTAACCCACCTCAATTCAAAGCCATCTTCAAGCCAAAGCCTACAGCCAATAAAGAGGATCAACTCTTCATATGTGACATCAAAGAATTCATAGACATCAATCTTTATCTAGACGGGCTAGAAGAAATAAGGGGAATTGATGGTTCATACAAGCTACCAGAAAGATTGGTGTTTAGATATAAGGGTGTGAAGGAGATTACTTGGCCTCTCTACAGAATTCTCAATTAAGGCTACAATGTCCTAGTAAAGGTGTTCTCTACTATGAACAAAGATTTTGGATTCACCAATGTGGCCAAATCAGAAGTATTCAGCAAGATCATCCAAATCAGACAAAACTGGAGAGATCCAAATGCACTACCTAGAGTTTTGACTATCCCATACACTGGTGATAGAGTGCATTTGAGACCTTACTGGATGATGGATTTTAGAGATGAAAAAATTGTCAGAAGATCTTTCAGACTTGAAGACCAGCTACAAATATCAAGCAATGATACTCTCAAGGAAATGCAGGAGATGCTGGACATCAACAATGAATATGAAGCTGAATTCTACAGACAACTCTAACACCAAACTGAAGAAAATAATGAGAGATTGGGAAAGAGGACAAAGGATTCAAGGAAAAGGAAATGATCAACTCAGTCTAGAGGAGTACCTGGAAAATGACGTGTAAATATTCTTTACTTTCTTGGTTCAATTTTTCAATTGAGGCTTTTTTCAATCTATCTATTATTTACTGTATTATTTTTAATTATGGTGTTTTTGTTATCATTAAGTTATCCTGAATTTATGCCTATAATTCTATTAGACATAAATTGGGTGAGATTGTAAGGAATATATTATAGGCTTGATGATAACTTACCAAAACACTCTAAGTAGATAAGTTAAATGATTTTGTAGCTTTCAACGGATGACCATATTATTTATCCGTTGAAAGAGTAGCTTATATGAATAAGTTTGTAGCACATTCTGTATACTAGAATAGCTGGGGGATTTGGGAGTTTTAGTTATTTCTAAGTCATGTTGACTACTAGCAAGATATATATAAAAAGGAGGGTTAATTGTAAAAATATAAAATGCCTTGTAATTTTGTATAAGTGAAAGAATATCAACTACTGTGGAGACAATTTTAACTGCTAATCTACAAAGCTTCAACGGATGAGCTAGTCAAGTTTCAACGGATGAGCCAGTCAAGTCTCAACGGATAACAAATGAAGCTTTAACAGATAACTCCTATGAAGCCTCAATGGATGATCAACCAAAATAGCAGTTGAAAGGGACTTGACAGTCACATGGGTTGATTGTATACAAAAGGAATGTGGCAGCCTAGATTCAGGTTTCAGAAGAAAATGAAGCATTTTCATTTCCATGCAAAACATGAACGTTCAAAGATGCAGCATCTGACCGGATTGTATTGTACAAATGAATGAAGAAACATGTGATTGGACCTAGTTGTTAGGTTTTATATTTGTCTTATTTCACATGTATCTTGGTGGTATATAAACCAAGAGTAGGAAGTATTTAGATATTAAGTATTATATTTTGATTTAGAACAATAGAGCAAGAAAGCTGTATTCTTAGTCTCCAGAGTTCAAGTTTGTAAACACTTGTAAGCAATTGTGTGCTATTAGCATCATAGAGTAATTTTCTCAATATATATATATATATATATATATATATATATATCTGGTGAAAATTTCAATCCACCAGAAAGTTTTTAAACACCTGTTTTTTTACTTTATGTTCTTAAATATTATTATTGTTTATCCGCACTTAAGCTTATTCAAGCACAATTATATATTTTGCAAGAACTTTTTCAAAGTTTCAAAAAGGAATCAGAATTCCATTCAACCCCCCTATGTAATTTTGTTATTAGATTGTTAGGGAATAACAACTTCAAATTAATGTAATAAATAAAGAGATGAGGATTAAAAGCTGGTGACTTGAAGCGACTGAAAGTTCAGAAGAGCATACCTACACTGTATAAATATTAGGTTAAATGAATATTCAGATGCCATCTTACATGCCTTTTAATAAATATATATATAAACATATATATATGTATGTTTATATATTTAGAATCTTTTTTATATTTTTAATTTTATTATTACTTCTAGATCTAATATATTGTATAATATATTTTAATTTTAATTAGTATTCTCATACTAATTTTTTGTTATTTTTGTTTTTATATTTGCATGTTCTTATTCCATTCTATATTCAGACATTAATGTTTAATTATTTAAATTTTCGGGGACATTTTACATGTCGTTGAGTTAGATAATAAACTTTCTCAAATGAAAGAATTCCTTTCACGTCGGGCATTATATTTGGATAAAATTCCTCAACGTGAAAGTGCTTCTTGACAAAATAAATTGAAAATTAATTAAGGGGATAAGCTATGATTGGATTGGCTGGATAGAAAAATAATACATGTAAAATCGGCAGGTCACAACATATAGTCTCGAACTCTCATGCAATTTATCATCTATTCCAACACTCAAACATAATTTCTCTTTATCTCTCAAACTATATCTCAAAAAACTTCACTTCACAATATGAAGAAATGATGGTCTTTTCCAGCAAAATCTTTGGAAAAGCGAATGTGCATGCATTCACTTTGAAAAATCAACTCCCAAATGGAAACGATTTAAAATATACTATGTGACAATCAAAAATATAACTCCAAGGAGAGAGAAACTTTTATCTATGTTGGTGGGTTTGAAATAAGCATTCTTTGAGAAGGAAAACCAAGTTGGATTTGAAATAAATAATCCTAATGCAATCAAAGAAGATTGAAGTTGGTTTTTGAACCCAACCATTCTAGGGTTATCCAACACTAGGAGCAGCGCAAAAAAGATCCAAACTTGACTTTACATGTGAGTGTTGTTCAAGAAAGACAAAACATGTTGGCTTGTTATTCGACTAAGGATGGGCTCAAAACAGGATTCGCATAGTAATATATTGTAGGCTGTTCGATAATGTTAACGAGTTTTAGATGTTAAACACGGGGTTGGGTGCATGTCATGGGGACTTTGAAGCTATGTCAGAGGATGAATACGAGGACATGTTTGAGTGAAAGAGGAAGAGTTTATGGATGATAATGTTGTTTAGATATAAGATGATGACGATGTTGAGGCAGGTGATGTTAATGTCGTTGATAACGTAGGGGGATGTTAACTTAGTAATGTTTGATGTTGGGGAGCGAGGGATGGGCCAACGCCATATATGAAGCTGTACGAAGAGAGGTCGTGATGGAATATTGAGGAATAAGTCATGGTGGATTCGATGTTTTAGATCTTTTTTTAATCATTTTAATGATTAAATAATCATCTTTATTAAGTTTAGTTGTAAGCAGTACTAGATTAGTTCCCGGGCAGATGCCCGATTATATTATAATTATTTTCGAAAATATTATTTAGTTTAAAAATATATTAATATAATATTTTTAATAGATAATAATGAGAATATAATAAAATTATGAATCTAGAAACTTAAGAAATAATATTACCCAAGCTACAAATATCGATTATTAATTTTTTATTAAATATAAAAAATAATAATGAATATTGTGTAAATAAAATTAAATTTGAATAAGATAAAATTAGTGAAGGAAAGAGAATTATCGAAAATTATTAATTTAAGAATATAAAAATGAGGAAGAAAGAGAATGAGAAATGGTTAAGAGAGAGAAATAGTGGAGATAATAAATGAAAAGAGAGCGAGTAGAGAGAGATTTGAATGAAAGTATAATAAATTAAATAAGGAAAAGATTGTTAGGGGAAGATGATATCATCAAATTGATGAGAGGTTGACACATATGATTTGATGATGTAATATATTAAAATGAGGTTGACATATAAGCGATGATGATGTCAGCTGTATTTTGTTTTAGTATAATGTAAATTCTAAAAATCGGTCAACTCAGATGAGTACTCAGGTGAGTACTCAGAAATTGGAGGTAAACTGATTCGAATTTAAGCGAGTACTCGGATGCGAAAGATGAGTACTCAGAAAATCGATCGAGTACTCGGATTTTAAAATTGTAATCGAGCAGATCTGATTTTTGAGTTTTACAACCTTGGTTATAAGTTATTATTTCTAATAAATTAATTTTTAGTTTATGTTCATTTTATTCATGTTCAACATAAATTTTCATTTCCTATGATGTTATGTTTAAGTTGCATGAAGGTTTGGGGTCTAACCTAAGCAGTTGTATAGGATAGGCCCTTTAAAATTTGTAAGGCAAGACTTTTATCAATAAATTTTGTTTAAGTATGGTATTTTAGCTTGAATCTTAGCCTTTCAGGAGTGAAAGTTTGAGTTTTAAAATAAAAGGAGAACTTTTTCTTACCTTTCTGCTTTGCGGATTCAAGAACAACCGATGCCATACTTCCACTAATTCCGTCTATTCAACACAAAAAAACATTCTCCTGTGCTTCCAGACATGCTGAGCTCATATGTAAGATAAAATTAAAATAAATCGACTTGAAATTGAATCAAAAAATTAAATTATCATAAACATTTGAATTTTAATTTTGAGACTTAACAAGACATGAAAAACATGTATATGTTATCTTGGGACCTTTTTCAATTATAGATTTCTTAAAATTTTTATTGTAATTCAATCTCTAATTGGTACATAACATAAAATTTAGTTAAAACTACATTTTTTGCTCTAGATGAAGTGAATGTCTAATTTCTATCTTAATCACTTAAATAATCGATTTGGATTAATTGAACTAATGGTATAAATTAAAATTGAACAAATGATTCGATTAAGATTGTAATTTTTTATTTAAAATACATGATTTCAATGTAAATTTTATCATAATATTAAGATGAGTCAAGTCAAAACTAATTATATTCTATTCCCCCCATCCTAAATATTATATATTGAGGTGGGTGAGAATTCTGGATTGGTTTCAAACCTGGGTAATCGACTCAATGATGTTGTAGAGGAGGATATACCATTATTCTATGGGTCTCTAGGAGTTGATAAGTTTCTGAATTGGTATACTGATGTTGATAAATTCTTTGATGTTATGAGTGTTCCTGAGAGTAAGTAAGTGAAGATGGTGGCTATCAGGTTAAAGAGTGTTGCTACTATTTGGTGGGATAAATTGGTTATGCATAGGAAGAGGAAAATAAAGGAACCGATCAAAACATGGTGACGAATGAGACCTTTGATGATGGAGAAATATTTACCAGAAAATTATGATTATAAGATCCATAAAGAGCGTAACCAGATGAATGATATAGTTCAACATTATGAATCCGATAATGCTTACAATATATTTGATATTCATCCTCAACCAAAACAGGATAGCTTGCTGGGTTGCAAACATGAAGATGATATGGTAGAGCCTTATAGACTTGAAGATAATGTGTTCGATGAATGTCTTCAACCAAAAGAGGATAATCCGTTGAATACATAGGAGATTGAAGAAGGAGGTGAGACAAGTGATGAAAATTGTGTGTCTTATCAAGTGGGCTTAGATGATTCAGTGATAAAAGAAGATAAGAATGAAGTTGTAGAAGAACATATTATAGAAGGCCTTGAGAATGTTTATGAAGACGAGAGTAAGGGTGATGCTAAAAGTATTGTGAAAGATGTGCTTACATTTTTCTTAAATACCTATACATCACTAGAGGTAGATGATTTGTAACATGAGAGTTTAACTCAAGCATTGTGTAAGGTGAGTCCTAAACTTTTGAAATTGACTTAAATTGTCAATATCAAGATAAATTTAATTTGAGGGATATGGTTAATGAAATAAAGTTTGCTCCGTAAATTTATGTCACACCAAATAATAATGTTTGGAGTAACCAATTGGTTGCCACTACCATGAGTGAAAATTCTGTGTTTGACATTGTTAGTTTGAGGAACAACTATTTAGCAATTTTTGATAAGTTTGATGTGGATTCGTGGGAATTAGTATAGGGTAGACCCTATCCGTTTGATTTGAATTGGTGTCAAAAAAGTTGGGATGAGACAGTTGACTTAAACAAATTATAACATGGATTATGTCTTGTATCTCTTTGAGGATAAATGTGCTTTTAAGTTATCGTCTCTTGGTATAACAGAAGAGTTTTGTGATATTGATTCAGAATTTGTTCATATAAAGGTTTATAATGGTTGGTTGGAGCTGGTTTTAGTGATAGCTTTATGCCTGAAATTTATTATGAAGGATGATGTGAAGTACGAAGTTCTAAAAAGGTCTTTCCCTTTAAAAGTACTACCATGAAGAGATAAACAATAAGTTGGCACGGTTCTTATTTTAGATGAGAACTCGAGGTCGATTTCTTTTGAAGTGGAGGAGTCTGATGTGGGAGAATTTTTATAATATAATAAAAGGTGTGATGAGTGCGAAAAGACCAAAGGTATGATCACGCTGATGACTGTATGGTCACGCTATTGAGGATATATGATGGCATGCTCACGCCGTTGGATTGCATGGTCATGCCAAAAGTGGAAAAAACAACAGTAGCTTTTTGGTGGCCAGATGGAAGACATTGCATGCTCATGCTCAAAGCTGCATGATCACGCTACTTTTAATATTATTTATTTTTAATTATGATTTTTTTTATTTCATTTTATGGTTATCTATCCCTATATAAATAATCTTATCTTGTAACGTATTGAGCATATTTTATTAAAATCAAAACCCTAAGAGTTTTTCTCTTCTTTCTTGTGGATTCAAGAAAACCCCTGTGGATTCAAGGTTTTAAAGGATTTCTCGTGTAAGAGACCTTGCGAGGATTAGCGCTTGCTTCTCCTACGCTTCCGTGCTGTGTCAGTTGAAGACTGCATTATCACACTATTGAGGATATATGATGGCATGCTCATGCCACTGGATTGCATAGTCATACCAAAAGTGGAAAAAAGTAGCTTTTTGGTGGCCAGATTGAAGACAGTGCATGCTCATGCTCAAAGCTACATGATCACGCTACTTTAATTATTATTTATATTTAATTAGGATTTGTTTTTATTTTCGTTTTAGGGTTTTCTATCCCTATATAAATAATTTATATTTTAACGTATTGATAATCTGTATTAAAATTAAAACCCCTTAAGAGTTCTATCTTATTATTTCTTGTGGATCCAAGGTTTGCCTTGTGGATTCAAGATTTTTACGGATTTCTCGTGTAAGATTCTTTGCGAGGATTAGCGCATGCTTCTCCTATGCTTCCGTGTTGCGTCAATATTATTTTTAAATATATGATATTTTTACCTGGAAATTCTTTGTTAAAATGCTTTAAATGTTGTACTTAACATCAGGATTCATAATTATGCCTATATTCATATTTATATAAGTCATGAAATAAGGGTTTGATAAAATATCATTTTGGATCATGCACCAAGTTGTTGAAGAAGGCCAACATATAATGGAGTATAGAATTTGGCGGATATATGCTTAGTCATATATTGAGAACTCCGGAAATGCTTGTATTGAGAACTTTAGAGAGTTATATCAAGAAGTGCAAGAGGTTATGTCACGAAGTCCAACTATATTATATCATGAAGTCTCTATATTGCGTATTCAAAAAATTTATATCGTGAAGTTGACATATGATAAACTTTGACGTAGCAAATTCTAATGATAGCTATGTCATGAAATCTGATATGTTATACTCTATTTGTGCAATTATAGTCTATCATAATTATACACTGGAAGAGCTTATGCAAGATGTCACGAGGCATAAAATTAAATATGACAATGATGCTGATGTTTAATATTTTAATTTACATAACTATAGTATATATCTAATATGGAGTCTCAAGAATGCATTATGTGTGTGCTAAATTTTGATATAAGTATGCTGCAATGACGAATATAACTCTGATATAAGTATGATATCAGATCTATTAGGGAGGATTTAATACGGACTGAATTTATTTTAATCAGTGACTCTGACATGTGTGTGTACTTTATAAATGTTCTTGGTTGTGGCCTTGTTCCATATTTCTTACTTCATTCTTCATTTCTTACTTGGACTATATTTGTTTTTATAAGTGACTGTGGCCTAATATCAAAATTTTACTTCATTCTTTTCATTTTTTTAAAAAAATATTAGTGTTGTTAAACGTATGTGGCATTTCATCAAATACAAATGGTCCTGACGGTAGAATGAAAAGATTCAACTATTTTGATAGTAAAGCTCCCAATTTAACTCGAAATACTAACTCGACACAATATTATACTAATGTCTCTTGCATATAATAATATGTCATATGGGAAGTGATTGTGTCATTTTACTTAGCTCAAATTGGTAGATCTAACATATTTAGTCATTATAAATTCAAGATTAAAATTTTATAAAATTTGGTATGTGATCAATGTGCTACATTGCTATTGTGTTATGCTGTTATTTATATTTCATTTTTTACCTGTGGTGTCAGTAAACAATATTAAAGTTAATGGCATTTTCCATAAATGAAATACAATTAGGAACATAACAAAATAGCAGTGTAGCACACCGATCACATACTAAAATTTTATGAAATCTTAATTTTAAAATAACCAAAATAGTATATAACAAATAAAGATACTAGAGATACCAATATATACATACATACATACATACATATAAGAGACATTAATATAGTATTGTATCGAGTTAGTATTCCGGGCAGAATTGGGAGCTTTACTATCAAAATAGTTCAATCTTTTCATTCGATCGTTAGGACCATTTGTATTTGTTGAAATGTCACATACGTCTAACAACAATTATATTTTTATAAGAACACCAGAAAAAATGAAGTAAGAAATACGATATCGGGCTACAATCACTTATAAAAACCAAATTCAGTCCAAGCAAGAAGTAAAGAATGTAGTAAGAAATATGAAATCTGGCCACAACAAAGTATGTTTACGAAGTACACACACATGATATAATTACTGATTACTATAAATGTAGTCCTTTCTAAATTGCCCTAACAAATCTGATATCAGACTTTATCAGATTTATATAAATCACTGGAGCAGACTTATATCAGAAATTTAGCACAAATGTAGTTGCATACCGAAGACTCCATATCATAATTATAATAATGTTACATAATTTGGAATATAAAATAGATGATACCTCAAACACCAAGTTGTCACCTTTAATTTCAAGCCTCGTGATACTTGCATAAGCTCTCCCATTGAATAATTATAATAACCTACAATTACATAAATAAAGTACAATATATCAAATTTTAACCATGACATAAACATAATACAAATTAAATTATACAACAAAGTAGATTATCACCTTCTTTAGTGAATTTCAAATCACGACTACAAATCAAACTTTTACAATGTTGTGAGCCAAACAACTAAGATATTGATCCAAGACTCTTCCACCGATATTAAAAGCTGACTCTGATGCTACGGTTAGATTATGTATTATTAGCACATATTGAGCCACAAGTCAAAGATTAGGAAATCTTCCCTGGTTTGTGCTCCAGTAGTCAAAGATATCTATATCAATGGCACGATTCAAGAGTTTTCCTCCAACCACCAATCAAATTCAGTTTTGTCTACGCAGAATTAACATCATTTTCCAAGGCATAAATTTCTAATAAAATCAGAATCTTTATTTGTAAATATAATATTTAAACATGAAAAAAATATGTAACCTGAAGAATTTAAGAAAATACTTTCATTACATCAAGTCCTTGATTGTGAAGTGAATTTCTGAGCTGACTTTCATACACAACACTATACGAAGGTATTGTGTCCTTGTAGAGATCACATATACCCTTAAGGTGTTGTGGAGTTTGTTAATTGATGATAATGATCTCCATATAGCACTTTGTAGCAGAATTGCAAAAATTGAGTCTTGTGTCTAAAATCAAACACAACCGTTATAGCAAGAATCATGTTATAATACGATCAATACTTATCGAACTTTGGTTGTATTGTTATAGTTGTTGATCTTGATACATGATTTGGATCTTCAACAACCTTCTATAGTGATGTTAAAATATGAAGACATTTAAAAATACAAATTGGACGTTAAATAATTTCTGTCTAAGAATAACCGAGTAATATTATAAAAACCACCAAAAAACTTATAAATATCATCTGTTTTACCCATTTTACATACTCAAGACCATGCTTGTAGTGAGAATCAATTATTTTCAAATGAGTAAAAACTCTAAGACAGTGAAGTGAACTATCAAGTATAAGTTAGGTTAAATTTCACCAATTCCCTAATTTTAACAACTGATACATCCATATCTTTTAGGTACTTTTGCTCAATCAAATTTAGAATATGTGCACAACATCTTATGTGAAAACACTCTCCTTCACAAATAAAAACATTCCTCGAGTTGAATTTTAATCTCAAAGTACTAACAAATGAATCATTACTAGATGCATTATCGTAGGCGCTACTAAACAAGTAAAACTTGAGGTTCCATTTGCACATCATCTTATATATTTTATCAAAAATAGTCATTACTATGTGTGGTGATGGCATGTATGAAAAATTCAGTAAAATTTTCTGCAAAACTTAATCATCTTTGATAAAATGAGTAGTAATAGTGATTTACTTATCAGTTGCTACAAAACTCCATAACTCGCAGTTAAACATACTCTACTGGCACATTATTTTAACATGTCCTGCAACTTTCTTTTTCGGGTTTAAAATTAATGAATATATCACTTTACATGGTAATTCTACTCACTGAAGCAGTTTTCGGATTTACACACACACACACACCCACACACATACATATATAGGCTTCTTAGGTACCCTCATATTCAACAAATTGAAGAGGTATATTGTGTCTTACCACGACATCCATGATAAAATCTCTGAATTTTTTGGGTCAAATGGTCCATGACGCACCAGCATAGATCCTTGACTCCTAAAAATAATCATCTGCATAATATCGGAAGAACTTATAATTTTTTAATGCATTAACAAATATTTAGTCCTGAATGACAAATTATAACTAATCGTATAACTAATTTCTTACATTTTGTTATATCTGGATACCTCCTACCCATTTGAAGTGATCAAGTATATCTTATGGTTTGGACCACTTTTTTGACGCCCCTTTCCTTTTTGTGGCTTGACATAACTTACGATTGTTGGTCAAGTGTGTCAGTTTCCTCCTCCCTATGACCTGTCTCATCTTCAATTAAAGATTCGTATTGCTATAGAAAATCATAAGAAGCAATAAATTAGTAAAACATAAATCGAACATTATTATTAGTAAATTTCATATTCAAAAAAAATATACCAATGAATTCAACATTCGAAAAAATCGAACAACTACTAAAATAAATTTAACAAATTAATTAAAATCTAACATGATGAGATTCAGAGTATAAGGAAAATACCGGATCATTTAAAGTCGAAAACTCTTCATCCATTATAATTTGTAACACACGATTGGATTTAGGACTTAGGAGGAGCAGATCTAGATTTGATGAGTGTGTGCGACTTGGATGCGGCGATTTGTTAAATGCCTAAGTCTAACCCTAAAATTTGACAATAAGCCTAACTGTGTGTGTGTATATTCTTGAGTCTTTGAGTCTTGAGTTTGACCAACTACTTAGACTCATGTTATCTATGAATTGTAAAGTTATATCTCTTTAAAAAATTAAATAATATATTACATATAAAATATGTGTTATAAAAATTGAATATTATTTGAAATTATTTTATAAGAATTTATTAAATTTAAATATTTATTTCATGTATTTTGTGTAGTGTTTGTACCTAAATGATGAGTACAAATCAACATTAAATCTCGGTCATGTATTTTTGTACTCGTGTATTTTTTTGTCTTATACTCAAAGTGCAAAAATTAAATTTTGGTATTTTCATGTCATGTAAAAAATTGTCAGGTCCAATTTTTAGGGGACATGTTTTTGATACATGCGTAGAATAAAAATATGTGTATTATCTACACTTATATAAAATAGGCGTGCAATTGATATTTTAGATTCCACCTATAAAAAAGGTGTTTCGGTTCCTTCATGTTTAAAACATGTATATGTGTCATCAGACTTTGGATTGTGGTCGATTATTTTATTAATTAAATAAAATTACTTATTTGTTTATATTATACTACAGTAAACAACTATATGATAACTTATAGTTTGATTAATATCTTATTTTGATTATCTCTTACAATCACAATCCTTAAATTTTAATTCATTAGATTTAAATATAATTAATTATATTTTAAAATAATTGAAGATCTGTATTCTTAAATTTGGCAAAATAAATACGAGTTATTAAATTTTGATTTAACAATTTATTCAAATTTGAATATATTTAAATAAAGAAATGATATATAAGCTCTAAATGTTAATATGAATAATTGGGATGTATGATGGGATTAAGAAGTATGAAATAAGTGTTAAATGTAAGTTGATTCCCTGAATTATAATTTTTTTACATCAAAATGGCTAGATTATAATAATAGGTACCCACATGACTGAATTTTAATCTTCTTAACACCCGATAACATTCTGTTAGGTAATAAATCACACACAGAGGGGGGGGGGGGTGAATGTGTTTTTCTGATTTTAGGCTTTTCTTGAAAGATAATGGTTAAATAAAGTAAATTAAATCTTGTAAAGAAAAGTGTTCATGCAGAAATTAGACTTGCATAAAATAAAGAACACAGATCTTCAAAACTCACTTAATTTTTGTATTAAAAATTAAGATGCTTTGCTACAAAATTTCTAAGCTCTTCTAGGTTAAAGAGCTCAGTTTCTTCTCGAGAGTGTTACAAGAATTTTTGATCTAAATTTTTACTTCTAACTAGAGGACCAGTGTTAACTTTATAGCTCAGTTAACTGCTGGTTTACACAGTGGATAATAAACATGCTATTAGCTTTTCTAAACTGTCACTTTTCATTTCTATTTATAGAAAAACAAATCTTCCATTTCTGGCTTAACCTATCTTTAGCATCCTGTGTTAACTTTAATCTTCCTCTGTCAGTTAATCTTTGCCATTGATCTTGCACACTCTTCGAGCTACTTTTTATAGACTTGTCAATCCAGCTGTTGGCTTTTTTGTTGATTGTTTATCTTGGATATTAAACAGATCTCCAATTCTGTACTTTGAGACTGTACTTCAAGATCTCCAGTTTGATTCATTTGAACACTTGATATCTCGATAAGTATAAAGGCTTATCGAGATCTCTGGTACTCCATAATGAGTTTGGCTTGTAGAGGTCTTCAGCTTATCGAGATCTCTAGTCTTCATAACTTCACTTGACTTGTAGATTTCTCTGAGTTCTCGAATAGATATAGACTTGTCGATAACTCTGAGTTATCTAGTGAAGAAATGACTTGATGATATCTTTTTGAGTTCTCGAGTAACTTTCCTGACTTCTCTACTCCCGGTGGATATTGCTTATCCGTTGAGTAGATATTTCTCATCCATCGAGTAGATGTGTAGCTTATCCGTCAAGTAGATATTGCTCATCCGTCGAGTAGATGTTATTCATCCATCGAGTGGATATATAGCTCATCCGTCGAGTAGATATTGCTTATCCGTCGGTACTCTCTGGAGTTTGAATGACTTCTCGATAAGTCATTTTGGAGTTCTCGAATGACTTCTCTATAACATTAAATACGTGACTTGTAGAGATCTTGACTTAGAACATTTTTCTCCAAGCAGATTTATTCAACTCCAAGCTTCTTCAAAATTCTTCTGAGGCATGATCTTCTTGATCTTCTTCCAGATAGAATCCTTAGGCTTGATACTGTTTTAGGAAAAAGACTTCAGTCTGCTCCTTTGCATTTTTACAGGCTTTAAGTGTTACAAGTACATAATACAAATTTAGATAACAATACAACTTACTTAGGGTTGACCCCAAGCTTAACTGAATACTAATGACATTTTCAGCTTCAGTAATCTTTGACATCATCTATTATATATTACACATTCCATTACTTTTCTTTGAAGAACATTACAATTTTAATAATTTAAAGACTTAAGTGCCCGAGAAGGCCTGATTTTTTATTTTTTTGCGTGAAAATGGTCAACCTATAATAATCAGCTATCTAATACCTTGATGTTAAATATTTATCTGGATTAAGATAACCAAAAGTACGAGAAACAATTATTGTGATGTGGGATTCCTCGTCCTCCAAAAATTTTAATAGTCCAAATTCAGATACTCAAGCTTCCAAGTTCTTATTAAGTATGTTGTTTGACTTTATATCATGGTGTATAATTCGAGGGAAGCAATCATGATCTAAATAAGCAATAAAACCCCTTCCCTTCTCCAATATTGATATTTAATCTTGCATTACACTTAAGTTTTTCAAACCGTATAAACATCACAAATATGGGTTGCACATAGGAATTTGTAAAAGAACAAGTAAATAAATTGCGAAGGTATTTTTATTTTTACATAATTAAAAGCATAACTTTAGCTATGCTACACCAATCCAACTCAATGTTGAAAAAAAAACTCGAGTCACATATTATTATACGTTAGTTATTTTTGTGTAAAAAATTATAACTCATATCATCTTCTCACAAAAAAGTCCTTCAATTCCATCTTGCTATTCAACGATTTCCATACTAATTTAAGTGGATGTTTGGCAACCAAAGAAGTTGAGAGTTTTAGGCTTTTAAGAGTAAGTCCATCGCAATCTTAGTTGGTTCTTTATAAATATTTTAAAATAATGAATTTTGTGATTTAGAATATCATTTTATATTTCAACTCTAACAATAATCTTTATATTCCATTATTATCATTATAATAATTATAAATTTGGAAAGAGATTGACAAAGAGAGAGAGAGAGAGAGGATGAATTAGTATATTTAGTATATTATAAAATTTAACTTAGAAATGTGTTGTGGCTCCTTACAAATAAAGAAGGAAGAGATACTCTTAGTAGTTTGAGCAACCATTAAAAATTTTCTGGAGTTATAATTTCACCATTCTTCTTTATATTTTGAGTTAAGAGCTTAAATAAAGAGTTTACTAGACTTGCTCTAAGCCTACTTCAAATTATGGTTGTTGTTTGGGTACCAAATCTAAGCGGGCTCTAGAAATTATATCTTATATGTTAGGTATGAAATGTAACATAGAGGGGGGGTTGAATGTGTTTTCTTAATTTTCTTGGTTTATCTATCTTAAAAATCAGATTGTGTTAGGCTATGAACTTAAACAGCTAGTTATGAATTTGTAGTGATAAATAACTCAATGTAAAAGACACAAGTAATTATCAAAACTCACTTGATTTATATTAAATCAAATTAGTTATGCTACAAATCCGTGTTTTTGAAAATTAAGAATCAGCTACTTCTCTTGAGAGAATACAAGATTTCTAGATCTTTTTTGTTACTATTAAATAAAGGATTCATGACATGTTTTATAGATCAACATATACAGTTTACAGAAATTGCACTAAAATGGACTTACACATTTACTAAAGCCCTTTTGTTTGTTTCCACTTTAAGTTCAACAAATTTGCATATAATCTAACAGGTTTGTGACCCTCCTTTGTTCAGTTTATCTTGGTCCATAATCTTACCTTCTTCAAACTGTATTTGTAGACTTTCCGTTTCAGTGATAAATCCGTTTGTTGACTGATAATCTTGGATCTTCAAGTCTCATGACTTTTAAGAGTCACTAGTCTCATGACTTTTAAGAGTCAGAGTTACCTCACAAGGATTGCTAAATCCAGACACTCATTTTACCTCTCCTTTTTCCAGGAAGGATCCTGACTCTTTTTTTTTGTTTCTCTCAATCTATTTTCTCATTCTCACAAGAAAGGCTCAATTGTTGTTTGTCCTACAGAAATAAGAGGTGGCTAGGAAGAGTTGATCTGTGATCATATGATTATGGGAAGACCATATAGGGCTAATCATACTCATTTCACCAGAAAAATGAGTGCATAAGCATCTATAACTGGGGTCACAGTTTGACTCACAGATTTCTATGTGGTTATGACAGTGTGTTATCCTCCACTTGTAGTGGGAACCTCCAATTGAATTGGAGGGGATTTGACTGGGTTACTGCCATGTACACCAGCCTCAAACCCTTGTGTGTCTTGCAACACACTGGCACTTGAATGTGCTAATCTTGCCTTTCTCATGACATTGTCATAGGCAATTATTCTTCTAGCTTTGACTGCTAAGGCAGCTTCTGCTAGAGTTATGAGGGGAGTTGTTCCTTCTTGAGGAACCTCTAATTGAATTGAAGAGGATTTAGATAGCTCCCCCTTAGGAGTACTACCCTCAAACCTATCAGTCTGTTAGGACTATTTTGCACATGAAGGTGCATTAGTGATATTCATGAAAAGCTGATAAATTTCCATGTTTGTGATACTAGTTCCTTTTTCTCAAACAACAGAGTAACTGAAGAACATTTTGGGGATTTTGTCCTTTTGTAAAACAGGTTCCTTTTGAGAGTTACCTGAGTGGGATTGTGTTTGAGTTTGTGTTTGTGTTGATGTGCCTGGGTAAACTGCAGTTTGGTTTTGAATTGTTTTAGCTGCAGTTTTAGCACCAATACCTGTGAATTGATTATTTGAATTCCCTGTTGATGTCTTGTGTAAACCTGTAATGCATTGAACAAATGTACTTTTTGGAGTTTCATTAGACACATATATTGCAAGATATTTTAGTTGCAAGTATTATTGCAGAGAAGGCGAAAATTCAATATAAATATAAGCACATAGAAATCATTACACAAATAAAAGAATACTTAGAAAAGAATTTGGATTTTCATTAATAATAGAAACTGAGTACATCAAGTTTTAGATTTAACAAGTAAATCATAATCCTAACTACTCTAGTTTGGCCTTCTTCTCTGCCTCCAATCTCCTTGCCCTACACTCGTAAGCCCTGAACATGGAGTTTGTAAGAGAGATGATTCTCTCCTGCAGCTCCAGAGCAGCAAGACGTTGCTGCTCAGCCACCCTGGCTCGTCTCTCCTGCTCGAGAGAGACTTCCAACTCGAAGAAAAGAATATCAAGTTGATCATCCCATGAGAGTTCATCAAAGATCTCTCGTGGAAGATCAAAAGGGCTGCATACGATCCCTTTGATACGGATTTGAAGTCCAAAAGGGTCATAATAGACCTTATCGTCAGTCAAGTTCCGAGCTGGAAGATAAACACCGTGGTTGAGTGTGGGAAAAACAGGGGCAGCCATTTGAGCGAAAAGATCAATAAGTGAGTTTTGAGGCTAAAAAAGTTATTATAAAGAGAGTGCTGAAGAATGATAAAGAGGGAGGCGATTTTAATTTATAGAGGGAGTAAAGATAGAAACCAATAGACTCTTGAGTTACACGGATAATACGAATAATAAACACATATGCATATTAGACAGTTAGAAATGATTAGTTACTATTCCCCATGCAAGTACTCAGGAATATTAGTTACTTTAGAGAGTGACTATTCCCCATGCAAATAAGCATGTACTCCCTACACAAAAAGTAATCCTCCTATCAGCATTCAGTCAAATAAATTAACCACTATCAGCATACTCAAAACAACACAAATGATGTACTAGTCTATTAACATTGGACTAACCTATTTCCACGTAAGCAAGAAATCATATAATCATGTAAATGTGTCAATAAGTCAGAGAAATTAGAGACAAGTATGTCAAAAGTATTTTTATGAACATAATTTATGAATTAAATTTGTTCAGTTTTTCATACTTTTTGCTTCTTTTGATTTGTTATTTATTAAGTTCATATACCGAGGATATGAAGTAATAAATATTCAGTTTACTTAGAATTTTAAAAATTCCAAGTTCAAATTAATCGATAAGTCTGGGTTTCTATAGTGAAAGTATATGACTTGTCGAGAACTCAAAAATAAACATTTGGAGGTGTCTATCGAGAAGTCATTTAAAAAAATGAAGTACATGTCGAGAAGTCATTTTAAATTACTCTTATAGAGAACTCAAACTAGACTTATCGAAATGTTAAATAAATACCCAGTTTGTCCTAAAAGCGGACTGAATCAATTCTAACTTTTATTTGAATAAATTCGAAATAAAATTAGAATAAATTTTTCAAAAATAATTTACCAAAATAATTTATCAGTTTAAATTATTTCAATTCTGAGTTAATGATAAGTCAAGAATTGTACTTGTAGAGAACTCTGTGAATGATCATTATTAGAGAACTCTACAAGGACTTGTCGATAAGTCATTTTAAACCTATCGAGAAGTCACTCGAGAAGTCAGTGAGTTGACTTATCGAGGACTCACTCGAGAATTCCTAAAATGACTTATCGAGAAGTCAATTTATACTTATCGAGAACTCAGTTTGCTAGAGACTTTTGGTTATTATAATTCTGCCTTTAGTTAATTTTACATATTAAGGATGTAAATTAACACCTAAGCAGTTTACTCAGAATTTTAAAAAAAAATTCCAAGTTAAATTAAGTTGAAAGACAAATATACAGAGATTTCTGAAATATTTATAATTCATATTTCAGTTAAATTCCAGTTTAATCAAATTAATTTAAATAACTGGAGATTAATATGCTGCACAACATTAGCTGAGTTCTTGCCTTAGGATGAAGAATTGAGCATTCCAATTTTACTTACAAGTCTAGTGAAAGTTGCTTCATCCAAAGGTTTAGTAAAAATATCAGCTAGTTATTTTTCTGTTGGTACAAAAATGAGCTCAATGGTACCATTAGTAGCATGTTCTCTAATAAAATGATACCTCACATCAATGTGCATTATCCTAGAATGATTTACTGGATTAGCTACTATAGATATAGCACCAGTATTGTCACACATGTTAGGAATTTTGTGTAACACTAGGCCATAATCCATTAGCTGATTTTCAATCCAAAGCACTTGAACACAACAACTCCCTGCAGCTATGTATTCAGCTTCAGCGGTAGAAGTTGATACAGATTGTTGTTTCTTGCTGTACCAAGATACAAGTCTTTATCCAAGAAATTGACAGCTTCCACCGGTACTCTTTCTGTCAACCCTGCATCCAGCAAAATCTGCATCTGTGTATCCAACAGCTTCAAAAACGGTTCCCTTAGGATACCATAATCCCAAGTTTGGAGTTCCCTTTAAATATCTGAAAATCCTCTTTACAGCCATCAAATGTAATTCTTTTGAATTGCCTTGAAATCTTGCACATAGACATGTTGCAAACATGATATCTAGTCTACTTGTTGTTAAGTAAAGCAATGATCCAATCATCCCTCTGTAGCTCGAGATATCTATACTCTTACCCTTTTTATCCTCATCCAACTTTGTTGCAATAGACATAGGTGTAGCTGCAGGTGAACAATCAACCATCCCAAACTTTTTCAAAAGATCCTTGACATATTTAGTTTGGCTGATGAAGATACCATCACTTCTTTGGCTGACTTGAAGTCCAAGGAAGTAACTTAGTTCCCCCATCATACTTATTTCATATTCACTCTGCATAAGCTTGGAAAATCTTTGGCACAACTTCTCATTAGTAGAACCAAAGATGATATCATCCACATAGATCTGAACTAGGATCATATCTTCACCATGTTTCTTATAGAAGAGAGTTTTGTCTATGGTTCCTCTAGTAAAACCATGCTTCAGTAAGAAATCTGACAGTGTGTCATACCGTGCTCTAGGTGCCTGCTTTAGTCTATATAGAGCCTTGAGTAATTTATACACAAAGTTAGGAAATTTTGGATGCTCAAAGCCAGGAGGCTGTTGCACATAAACTTATTCTTCTAACTCACCATTCAGAAAGGCACTTTTGACATCCATTTGATACACTTTGAAATTTGAGTGTGCAGCAAATGCTAGAAAAATTCTTATAGCTTCAAGTCTTGCAACAGGAGCAAAAGTTTCATCATAATCAATTCCTTCTTCTTGTGAGTAGCCTTTAGCAACCAACCTTTCTTTGTTTCGGGTAACTATACCATTTTCATCCATTTTGTTCCTGAACACCCACTTTGTTCCAATAATGCTTCTGTTCTTTGGTGCAGGAACTAACTTCCAGACTTTGCTTCTTTTAAACTGATTTAGCTCTTCCTGCATGGCAGATATCCAGTCAGGATCCAGTAGAGCTTCATTAATTTTCTTAGGCTCCACTTGAGACAGAAAACATGCATGTAGGCACTCATTAGCTGTTGCACTTCTAGTCCTCATACCAGCAGTAGGATCACCAATAATTGCTTCTCTAGAGTGACTTCTATCCCACTTTCTTGTGTGTATTTGTTGACCAGTGCCTTCATCATTTTCTTCATTATTGGTATGACTGGTAGATCCTTCTTCTCTTTCTCCCCTTGAGTTTATGGCATCAAATTCAGGTGTTTGAGATGAGCTTCCATTCCCATGATTCTCTTGTTCAACAGACTCTTCATACATCATTTTTTGTGCATTAACTTCATCTTCTCCATCAGAATCACTATCAATGTTGTGGTTATCAAATGCAAGGGCTTCAGCTTCATTGTCATCAAGGCATTCCAAGCCTGAACACTTGTCTTCATCAAAGGTCACATATGTGCTTTCCATGATCTTCTTTTGATCAAATTACATAGACTTTGTAGGCTGTTCTTTCCAATGAATATCCTAGAAAAATTGCTTCAAAGACTTTTGAGTCAAACTTTCCCACATATTCAGAGTTGTCTTTCAAAATGTAACACTTGCTTCCAAACACATGAAGATGCTTTACAGTAGGCTTTCTCTTGGACATGATTGATTAGGGTGACTTTCCATGTACCTTGTTAATGAGATATATGAATAGTGTATAACATGCAGTGTTGAGAGCCTCTTCCCAGAAACTTGTTGGCAACTTGGCATCTTGCAGCATTGTTCTAGTAGCTTCAACCAATGTCCCGTTCTTTCTCTCAACTACTCCATTTTGTTGAGGTGTTCTGGCAGCTGAGAATTCTTGAACAATGCCTTTGCCTTTGCAGAATTTACTTAATGTAGCATTTCTGAATTATGTTCTATTGTCACTTCTCAGTCTTTTCACACAATTGAAATCTTCATCCTGCTTTTTTATCTTCTTGATGTGCTCAATTATGATATGTGGAGTTTCATCTTTAGAGTTCATGAACTCTACCCAAGTGTATCTTCAGAAATCATCCACCATCACAAGTGCATATCTGTTCCTTGAAATAGATAAGACATTTACTGGGCCAAACAAGTCTACGTGAATTAGTTGCAAGGGTGCACTAATAGAATTCACAGTTTTTGACTTGTGACTAGATCTTTTTATCTTTCCTTTCTGACAAGCTTCACAAACTTTAACTTGAGCAAACTCCAGCTTGGGCATATCTCTCACTAACTCATTTTTGACTAAGTTGTTAATTGCCTTGAAATTCAAGTGAGACAGCTTCTTATGCCATAGCTTGCTTTGTTCTTCTGATGCCTTGGTGTAGAAGCAGCAAATACCATCCTTATTTGTTGAGTCCAAGTATGCAACAAACAAGCTCCCTTTCCTTACTCCTTTCAGAGCAATTTCACCAGTTTTCTTGTTGATAAAGGTGCATTCTTCTTTGTTGAATAAAACTTCAAAGTCTTTTGTCTGTAAATTGGCTAACACTGAGAAGATTCACCTCAAGACCAGCTACTAGTGCTACATCATCAATGATAACATTTTCAGAAATAATCTTCTCATATCCCATTGTGAATCCTTTGATGTTGTCTCCAAAGGTCAATAAGTGGCCAGCTTTCTCCTCGAACTGTGATAGCAGGGCCTTATCACCTGTCATATGTCTGGAACATCCACTGTCAATGATCCATATGACTTTCTTCACTTTTCCCTGCACACAATGAGATTCAGGTGTGTTTAGTAACTCAAGCAGTGTTGGGTACTTTCTTCTTGTTAACTGATTTAGCAGAAGTAGAGTGATTTGTTTCAGATAAAATAGAGTTCAATGATTGTTGTGTATTTTTCCTTTCTGATGTAGACTCAATTTGTATTTCTTTTAGGTCTACTCTCAGTTTGTGATAACTTTTCATCACTTTCAAGTTGCAAGGGATGCAATCAAACTTATCACAGAATGAGTAGGGATCATCTAAATCTGCTTCATTGTATTTACAAGTTCCTTCACTTGGCTTACTAACACCCTTTTTACAAAGATGAGTTAGATGATTTGTAGAACTACATATTCCATACTTCTTGCAAGGAATATTTGCAACATAGTCCAGATTATTGCTTTTATCTTTCACCATTATTCCACTTCTATTTTTCTTCTTCTTTCTTGCATCTTCAATCTTAGTTTCTTTGACAAGAGTCTTGGTACTATGGTTGTCCATAAGATTTTCTTCAGTCTTGGAAGATTGAATCGAATCTGCATTCTTCTTCTCATTATCCTCATCTGTAATTTCTTGCTCGATAATCAATTCTTCTTCACTGAAGTTTACCTCACAAGTCTTAAATACTGGTGATCTAACATTTTTCAGCATAGCTGGAACATTTTCAATCTTTGTTGTTCTTCCTCTGTCGTCAGTGTTTTTCTTCTTGCTGTTTAAGGTATTATAATCAAGACCAATGGCAATGTTTGCACATGGTTTGTTTTTCTCATGGTACTGACCAACCAGTTCAGATGCATTCTTGAAGGATTTCAACTTTACTTCACTTTTCTCCAGTTTTTCTCTTAGCATAGCTTCAATTTCATTTGCACACTTGAGCTTGTTTTTCAGATAGCCATTTTCTTGTTTCAAAGATTTAAGCTCCACTATCAACAATTTAGCTTCTTGTTTTACACTTTCAATCTTCTCATTTAACTTTCTTAATCTGCTAACTTCTTCATTAGCGGCAACCATGCTTGTATGAATGTGAAACATTTCTGTGCTCATCTTTTCACAGTTTCCTTATATTGATTCACATTTAAATCAGTGGAGGTAGGAGTTGGTACCTGTGATTTAGATGAGGATGATTCTCCTTGCTCCAAGGCCATGAGTGCATAGTTCCCAAGTTCTTTATCTTCATCATTTTCATAATCATCCCAACTTTTACCTTCTGCTATATAAGCTTTGCTTTGTTGTTTCTTCAGAAGAGCTTTATATTTTGCTTCCAGTTCAAGATAAGCCTTATCTTTCTTTGCCTTCTTGGGTTTCCTGCATTTTGTAGCAAAGTGGCCTAGTTCATCACAGCTGAAGCACCTTATATTAGACTATCAAAAGATCCAGTTTTGTAACCACTTTTGCTATCAGAATTGTACTTCCCTTTCTCTTTCCAGCTGTTGTCTTTGTTAAAAGACTGTCCTTTACTTTTGAAGTATCTTGGCTTCCTTACTCTAATGTTAGAAAATTTTCTAGCCAGATATGCCATTGACTGATCTAGATCATCCAGTTCTTCAAGAGTATAGAACTCATCATTTTCCAATTCTAGTATGACTTGCTCCTGTGAATCAATTATTCTTTGCTCGCTTGTTGAGGCAACTAGAATATGAGATCTTGGTTCATCATTAGATGTTTGACCTTCATTTACTATTAAAGCACTTGAACCATCTATAACATGTCCTTGCCCAGATTCAAAGATTGCCTTTAAATCATATCAAGTTCATAGGTTTTGAGAATTCCATATAGAACTTCCAGAGTTATTCTGCTCAAGTCTATCCCTTCCCTGATTGCTGATATTTTCTGTTCCAAATGATCATGAAGAGTAAGCAAAAACTTTAGATTCACCTCTTCAGCTTCAGAGTACTTGTCATGAAGCTGCAAGTTATTTATCAGCTTATTAAATCTTTCAAACACTTTAGTAATGCTTTCCTTGGGCTTAGCCATAAAATCCTTATACAGTGAAATCAGTATTCTTCTTTGATTAGATCTAACTTCCTCAATTCCTTCACATAGTATTTCAATTTTCTCCCATATTTGCTTAGCAGTGTCACAGTTGACAGTGTTGTTGTACATCAAATTGTCAAGTGACTCTATCAATATCAATTGTAAGCTGCTGTCCAGGGAGACTTTCTCCTTTTCAGGGTCAGAATACTCAGATAGATCTTTAGGAGCATAATGAGCTGGTATGACCATGTCTCCGTCTGTAGATTCCTCAACTCTAACCATAGGAATGAAGGGTCCATTCTTGAGAATCTGAACATAGAGTGGATTGGCCATCTTGATAAACATCATCATTTTCTTTTTCCAAAGAGTATAGTTAGCTTTGTCAAAGGTAGGAATTTTGATGCTATTGATTTTATGTGTATTCATTCTTCCAAGATCTTGAATCTATTTTCTTTCAGATTTTGCTCTGATACCACTTGTTAGGTAATGAATCACACACAGGGGGGGTGAATGTGTTTTTCTGATTTTAGCCTTTTCTTGAAAGATAATGGTTGAATAAAGTAAATTAAATCTTGTAAAGAAAAGTGTTTATGCAGAAATTAGACTTGCATAAAATAAAGAACACAGATCTTCAAAACTCACTTAATTTTTGTATTAAAAATTAAGATGCTTTGCTACAAAATTTCTAAGCTCTTCTAGGTTAAAGAGCTCAGCTTCTTCTCGAGAGTGTTACAAGAATTTTTGATCTAAATTGTTACTTCTAACTAGAGGACCAGTTTTAACTTTATAGCTCAGTTAACTGCTGGTTTACACAGTGGATAATAAACATGCTATTAGCTTTTCTAAACTGTCACTTGTCATTTCTATTTATAGAAAAGCAAATCTTCCATTTCCGGCTTAGCATATCTTTAGCATCCTATATTAACTTTAATATTCCTTTGACAGTTAATCTTTGCCATTAATCTTGCACACTCTTCAAGCTGCTTTTTGTAGACTTGTCAATCCAGTTGTTGGATTATTTGTTGATTGTTTATCTTGGATATTAAACTGATCTGCAATTCTGTACTTTGAGACTGTACTTCGAGATCTCCAGTTTAATTCATTTGAACACTTGATATCTCGATAAGTATAAAGGCTTATCGAGATCTCTGGTACTCCATAATGAGTTTGGCTTGTAGAGGTCTTCAGCTCATCGAGATCTCTAGTCTTCATAACTTCACCTGACTTGTAGATTTCTCTGAGTTCTCGAATAGATTAGACTTGTCGATAACTCTGAGTTCTCTAGTGAAGAAATGACTTGATGATATCTCTTTGAGTTCTCGAGCAACTTTCCTGACTTCTTTACTCCCGGTGGATATTGCTTATTTGTTGAATAGATATTTCTCATCCATCGAGTAGATGTGTAGCCTATCCGTCGAGTAGATATTGCTCATCCGTCGAGTAGATGTTATTCTTCCATCGATATAGCTCATCCGTCGAGTAGATATTGCTTATCCGCCGGTACTCTCTAGAGTTTGAATGACTTCTCGATAAGTCATTCTGGAGTTCTCGAATGACTTCTCTATAATATTAAATCTGTGACTTGTAGAGATCTTGACTTAGAACATTTTTTTCCAAACATATTTATTCAACTCCAAGCTTCTTCAAAATTCTTCTGAGGCATGATCTTCTTGATCTTCTTCCAGATAGAATCCTTAGGCTTGATACTGTTTTAGAAAAAAGACTCCAGTCTGCTCCTTTGCATTTTTACAGACTTTAATTGTTACAAGTACTGAATACAAATTTTGATAACAATACAACTTACTTAGGGTTGACCCCAAGCTTAACTGATTACTAATGACATTTTCATCTTCAGTAATCTTTGACATCATCTAATATATATTACACATTCCATTACTTTTCTTTAAAGAGCGTTACAATTTTAATAATTTAAAGACTTAAGTGCCTGAGAAGGCCTGATTTTTGATGTGGGATTCCTCGTCCTCCAACAATTTTAATAGTCCAAAATCAGATACTCGAGCTTCCAAGTTCATATTAAGTATGTTGTTTGACTTTATATTATGGGGTATAATTCGAGGGAAGCAATCATGATCTAAATAAGCAATCAAACCCCTTCCTTTCCCTTCTCCAATATTAATATTTAATCTTGCATTACACTTAAGTTGTTCAGACCGTATAAATATCAGAATTATGGGTTGTACATAGGAATTTGTACAAGAACGAGTAAATAAATTGCAAAGGTATTTTTATTTTTAAATAAGAAAAAGCATAACTTTAGCTATGCTACAACAATCCAACTCAATTTTGAAAAAAAAACTTGAGTCATGATGGTGCATATTATTATACGTTAGTCATTTTTTGTAAAAATTATAACTCATATCATCTTCTTACAAATAAGTCCTTCAATTCCATATTGCTATTCAACGATTTCCATACTAATTTAAGTGGATGTTTGGCAACCAGAGAAGTTGAGAGTTTTAGACTTTTAAGAGTAAGCCCATCGCTATCTTAGTTGATTCTTTATAAACATTTTAAAATAATGAATTTTGTGATTTAGAATATCATTTTATATTTCAACTCTAACAATAATCTTTATATTCCATTATTATCATTATAATAATTATAAATTTGAAAAGAGATTGACAAAGAGATAGAGAGAGAGAGAGAGGATGAATTAGTATATTTAGTATATTATAAAATTTAACTTAAAAATATGTTGTGGTCTTTACAAATAAAGAAGGAAGAGATACTCTTAGTAGTTTGAGCAACCATTAAAAATTTGCTGGAGTTATAGTTTCACCATTCTTCTTTATTTTTGACTTAAGAGCTTAAATAAAGAGTTTACTAGACTTGCTCTAAGCCTACTTCAAATTATGGTTGTTGTTTGGGTACCAAATCTAAGCAGGCTCTAGAAATTATATCTTATATATTAGGTATGAAATGTAATTAGAGGGGGGGGGGATTGAATGTGTTTTCTTAATTTTCTTGGTTTTTCTATCTTGAAAATCAGATTGTGTTAGGCTATGAACTTAAACAACTAGTTATGAATTTGTAGTGATAAATAACTCAATGTAAAAGACACGAACAATTATCAAAACTCACTTAATTTATATTAAATCAAATTAGTTGTGCTACAAATCTGTGTTCTTGAAAATTAAGAATCAGCTACTTCTCTTGAGAGAATACAAGATTTCTAGATCTTTTTTTGTTACTATTAAACAAAGGATTCGTGACATGTTTTATAGATACAGTTTACAAAAATTGCACTAAAATGGACTTACATATTTACTAAAGCCCTTTTGTTTGTTTCCACTTTAAGTTCAGCAAATTTGCATACAATCTAACAGGTTTGTGACCCTCCTTTGTTCATTCTATCTTGGCCCTTAATCTTACCTTCTTCAAATTGCATTTGTAGACTTTCCGTTTCAGTGATAAATCCGTTTGTTGACTGATAATCTTGGATATTCAAGTTGCATGTATTCTGAATTTTGAAGCTGTTGTCAAGATCTATTTTACTGTATAGAGAATTCACATATCGATATGTAGAATGACCTCTCTATATCTCTAGTTCTCTATAAGTATTGACTTGTCGACCTCCCCACTTCTCTACATGCAGTTTTGACTTGTCGCCATCTCCACTTCTCTACATGTCTTGGACTTCTTTATAAGTGGAATGACATCTCGACAAGCATAGTTGACTTCTCGATATGACTCCATTGCACTTATTGATCTGTGACTTGTCGATATGTGACTTATAATTTTTTTCCAGAAATAACGTTATTCAACTCTAAGCTTCTACACTTCTCTCTTAGGCATGATCAGAATTGATCTTCTTCCAGAGTTTATTCCTTAGCTTGATGGTTGTTCATAGAAAAATCTTCCAGTTTAATCTCCTTAATACTTTTACATACTCAAGAGATACAATTATAAAGTACAAATGATTATCATACAACTAATTCTTAGGGCTGTCAAAGTAACTTAGTATTGTTATGTAGAGACATGAGTTGCACAATAATCTCCCCCAATTTGTGAGAAGATTACTTGCCACAAATTCATGCATGATAACAAGACTAACCCCAAGCTAAAATTAAAAACTAGCAGATAAACAAAGTACAAGCTTTTATACATGAGATTTATCTTGCAGTTATATTGAGAATTGAATTTACAGAATCAGCTAAAGTTTCATATCATGGTTGCTCTCTAATAAAATCTTTGAGTTCGACAAGACACTCAAGCTCTTCAATTATCTTAGTTTCCCTTAGAGCTTCCACTAGCTTCCTCCATTTAATTACTGAATAACTGTCAAGATATTTGATTTTGTATCTTAAGTATCTAGAGTTTTGATATTTAGAAAAACACCATTTGGAGAAACTCGACTCAACCCTTTAGCTTTGAGTTTACTTGATCTTTTCTCAAACATCTTTATCTCCTCATCCTTTTTCGTTATCATTAGTTTTCATCTCAGCCTTCTCTCTTGCATGCCTTCCATCTCTTTCTCTCAACCTTCTAGCCAGTTCAACCTTTTTCATTTTTATCAAAGCATCATTCCCAGTCATCAAACGAATTACTCTTTCAAGCTCTACTGTTGAATAATTTTCAGTTACTTCTTTGTTGAGTAAGTTGAATAAGCCATCCTTAAAATAATTTTTCACCTCTCCCAGAGTTTCCACATAGACTTTGACTATTTCTTTAGCTAGTTGGTTGTTGTAGACATTTTTAGATAATGAATCACACACAAGGGGGGTGAATGTATTTTTGTGTTTTTCTGCTTTTTTTGAAGTATTTATGGTGATGAACAAAGTAAATTAAAATCTTTTAGTTAAATGCGTTAGTAATAAATTTAGACAGATAAAATAGTGAACACAAATCTTTCAAAACTCACTTAATTTTATATTAAAATTAAGAATATTTTTATACAAAATTTCTAGGCTCTTTGTTGATAAAGAGCTTAGCTTCTTCCTTGAGAGAATACTAGATTTTCTTGTCTAAATTGTTACTTCAAACAAAGCATCCAGTGTTTACTTTATAGAACAATAAATACTGGTTATTACACAGCATGCATTAACATGAACTAAACCCTATTTTTTGATAATCAAATCTTTCGATTTCTGGCTTAGTGTATCTTTGCTAATCTTGCACGCCAATCACTTTAGTTTTCCAGTTAAACTTGGCCTTTGATCCTGTACTCTTCAAGTTGCTTTTGTAGACTTGTCAATCCAACTGATTAGATTGTTTGTTGATTGATAATCTTGGATATTGAACTGTTCTGCACTTTGTACTTTGAGTTTTACCTCGAGATCTCCAGTTTATTATATAGAGAACTTGACATCTCAATAATTATATTGGTTTATCGAGATCTCTAATCACTCTATAGTTGTTTTGACTTATCGAAGTCTCTGAGTTCTCTATAAGAGAATTTGACTTGTCGAGATCTCTCATCTTCCTGTCTTCACTTTTGCTTATCGATAACTCAGAGTTCTCTAGTGGCAATTTTGCGTATCGATAACTCTGAGTTTTCTAGTGACAAATTGGATTATCGATAACTCTGAGTTCTTTAGTGAAGAAATGACTTGTCCATATCTCCATTCTTCATGTCTTCAAACTGGCTTGTCGATATCTATGAGTTCTCTAGTAGCTTTTCCTAACTTCTCGATAAGTCATTCTAGAGTTCTCGAATGACTTCTCTATAACACTTAATATGTGACTTGTAGAGATCTTGACTTAGAATAGTTTTCTCAAAATAGATTTATTCAACTCCAAGCTTCTTCATAATTCTTCTAAGGCATGATCTTCTTGATCTTCTTCTAGATAGAATTCTTAGGCTTGATACTGTTTACAGAAAAAGGCTCCAGTCTGCTCTTGTACATTTTTACAGACTTAAATGTTACAATAAAAGATGCAAAATATAGATTACAATAAAACTTACTTACGGTTGTTAATTTGAATTAGTCTTGTTATTGTACAGGCATGTCTTGCACAACACTCTCCCCCAATTTGTGAGAAGATTACTTATCACAAATTCATGCCTGTTAACAAGACTAACCCCAAGCTACAATGGAAAATTAGACTAATATATAAAAATTGACACAAATACATCATTTATACATTAGGTGATTTCTTGAGTTTAAATAGTTACATGCATCAAACAAAGACTGTGTCTTTTGTTTCTTCTCTAATGAGGTCCTTTAGATATACAAGAATTTCAAGTTCCTCTATAATTGGTATCCCTCGTAGAGCTTCCACAAGTTTGAGTCTGTCAGGCTTTGGATAACCATCTAGCAAATCAATCCTAAACATGGGAATGTGCCAGCTTTGACATTTAGAAATTTTCCATCCTTGGAAATTCTGTTCATTCCTTTTTCCTTGAGTTCTTCTGGTCTTTTAATGTACATTTCAATCTCCTCATCATACTTCCTTATCTTCTCCTCATATTCAGCCTTATTCATTTCTCTCCTTTCCTCCCTTACTATCAACCATTCATCTAGAACAGATCTCTATGCTCTTGTAGCAGTATCCTTATCCTTCAACAAACTTATCACTCTTTTGATTTTTGTAGGTGAAAAGGTGTCCATTAAGGTGCTTCCAAGAAATGTGAAAGACCCATCTTCATAGTAGATTCTTACTTCTCTTAGTGTTACATCCCAGACTCTAACTATTTCCTCAACTAGTTGTTGAAAGTAATCTTCATCTGAGTTACATCAATTTAGAGGTAGAAAATCATTTGTTTGTAACAATTCCAGATGGCCCTCTCAGTAACTTGCACTTTTTCAGTATGCTTGGATTTCTTAGGTTTCCTCTCAATGGACTTGTAATTAACTTTGAGTGATGGCTTTACAGAAGGTATATAGGTTTGTAATTTTCTTGAGAAAAGTTTGGCTTGAGATGATTGGTATTTTTAGAAAGGTGTTAGCGGTTTGTTTGTATAGGAATTTAGACTTTGAGGTAGGAGGTGGTTCAGTTTATGAGTTTGTTGGTTTTGAAGGTTGAGCTAGATTTTTTTGGATTTTTAAGGTTTGTTGGTGTGGTCCTGAGCCATCTTGCTTTTTCTTCCTTCTTCTCTCATCCTCTTTCTTCTTTTCATCATCCTTCTTATCTTCTTGCTTCTTGTCCTTGCTGCTAGTTGCTTTTAAAGATTGACTTGGATTTGAGTAGAAGGTTGTTGTTCATCATTCTTCTGCTCATCATCATCCTTGTCATCTTTTAGATTATAGTATATTGTAGGCAACATGGTCTCTGCATTTTGAAGATATCTCCCCAAGATCCTGATCATTTCCTCATCTTCAGGCTTCTTATGAATTTTGGTCTTCAGGTCAATTTCAAGAGTCATAATCAATCTCAGATTATTTCTTACACAATTCTTAGGAACTGTGAAGTATCTGCATTTTCTGGTTTGTGGATAGATGTAGGAAATCCCCCTGGTTAATGGAGATAGGCTTCAGGAAAAGCAGTTATCTGAGCATTTTTGAGTTCCTTGAGCAGCTGGGTGTCCTCTGGAATTACTCTGTGCACTTTGTCAATCATCACATCCATCTCAGATGCTCTCAGTTTTTGAATATTGGTGAGAGACATCTGTCCAGATCACAGTCATTCACATTTGCTATGATCGTCTTTTCCAGAAAATTATCAATCTTGACAACCACCACTCTTATGAAGTTTATGTTGTTGAGCAAGGCTTTCTTGTATGTGATGTAGTTGTTGTGGAGAGACTCCCTTAAAAATGATAGAAATTCATTAAATTCTTGATCTTGATAAAGACCTTTTGCAGCTTGTAGGAGTCTGTCTTGTCTAACATCTTTTGAGAGTTGAGCTTTAACAAAGTATGTGGTTGATGTACTAGTCTCCTTTGACTTACCAGCATCCTTGGATTTTTGAATCCTAGCTTCTATCTCCCCCTTAGTCTTGGTGACAGGCATGATTAGGGGAGTTGGTAATTCTGGCCTTATAGACTCAGGAAGTGCAGGCAATGGGATGTTGAGCTTTCCCATAATGGCTCCCAAAGCAACATAATTTTGCATTTGTAGGTGCTTTTGAGAGTCCACCAAGGCTTGAATATCTGCATGTTGCCTCTGCACCAATGTAGTGAGAGCATGCACTTGAGTTGTGAGTTGGTCATTGGAGTTTTGCAGAGTGGAGACTTGACCTTGAAGTGCTTGAATTTGAAGATTGATAGATGTAGAGGCAGGTATATGAGAGCTTGATGGAATAGAGGGTCCAAAGGTGTCTGTCACAGCCTGTTTGATACCCTCCATGAGTAGTGCAGAAGGCTCAAATCTGCTCTGGTGAAGCTGGTTCAACTTGAGCTTTGTATCATTTGAACTTGTGATTTGTTATTGAACCACTTCATGAAGAGCAATGAAAGATTGTCTGAGATTTTGACATCTTTTTCCATAGTTGATAGATCTAGTCTTTTCATTTGATCAGCAAAGTGTTGAAACTTTGAGGTGATCTTGACTTGGGAAGGTATAATCTCATCCATCTTCTCATTTAGCAGTTTCCTTACCCTGTCTTCATGACCAATCAACCTGAGTTCTAGAGATTTGACAAAGAGATGGAAAGCTTTGAGTTGGGCTTTGGAAACTTCATTGATGGCATCATAGACTTCAGTAGGGGTAAAGGCTTTAGCATTGCTTCCCAAAATAGTCAAATAATCTACCCTGAATTTAGCTAAAACACCCTTCATCTCCAGATTGTAGTCCTTGTTCAGCCAAACATCACAGTTGCCATCCTATTCAACTTCATTAACAATTTTATCTTGTTGTTCTTGGACATTTATTTGATGTGAGAGCATTATGGCTTGGTAATCTTGGTTAGACATATCTGAGGTTAAGCGTTGTTGAGATATCTGTGCAAGTCCAGCTAGCTGATCAACCCTGAAATCTTCAAGATTAGATTGAGGTGCAACTTCTTGGAGCCAGTTGGAGGCTAGATGAGGTGGTTGGGAACTTGAGGGTTCAGTTATTTGGATTTGAGGAGCCAGGAACACCTGTGATAGAAGTCACAGTTGAACTCACAGTTTGCACTGTGGTTATGATAAGTTGTTGTTCCTCACCAGTTGTGGGAACATCCATTTGAATTGGAGGGTATTTGATTGTGCTGTTGTCATCTACAATAGACTCAAACCGTTGTGTGTCTTGCACCACACTGTCACTTAAATGTGCTATTCTTGCTTCCTCTATGACATGATCATTGGCAATTGTACTCCCAGCTTCATTTATCAAAGTAATTTCAGCCAGGTTTTTTTGGGGAGTTGCTCCTTGAACAGGAACCTCCAATTGAATTGGAGAGGATTTAGATAGCTCTCCATCAGGATTACTACCCTCAAACTTAACAGTCTGTGAAGACTGATTTGCACATAAAGGTGCATTTGTGATCTCTATGGGGTCTGCAGGAAAAATTGATGAATCCCCCATGTTTGTGTTTGTGTCATCAAGGTCTACCCCAGCATGTATCCTCTCACCAACTAATTGTGGTTTCTGGGTGGTGAGCAAGATTTCTTGAACCAAGTCACTTGAATGGGACAACACTTGAGGATTTGATTCAAGTGTTTCAGTATAGGAAGAAGAAATATTAGATATAAGAGTTTGAAGTTTAGGACTGAGTGTTGGTAGCTCCCTCTGAATGGATGAGGGAGCTTCAAGGGATGTGCTCTTCTTGTGTGTGCCATCCTTATTTCTTCTACCATACACTTGGATTTGTTCAAATGTTGGTTGTGCAGACTCCTTACAAGATGCATTGGGGAGAATGCTCTTTTGAATAGAAACACCCTGTTGAAAGGACGTCTCTAGAATCTGTTTTGGCCCCATCTGCACAACTGCATCCTTTTGGGAGGATACAGAGGTAGTTTGAGTGGTCAACTCAGTTTTCTTATCCTTCTTTATTTTTCTAACCAAGGGTGACTCATGTTGTATTTGTTCCTCACCAGTCTCATTCATTACTGTAAGGGTTATCTCATTTCTCTTCTTTTTACTCACTTCATCCTTTTGAGAGGATGAAGTGGTTAGTTTCCTAGCTGCTATTTATTTTGAAGAAGTGGTCTCAGCTTGGGAAGGTCCCTGTAGGTTTTGCTGCATTTGTACTTCTACAGGTTCAGGGACCATAGCTGAACTAGTTTGAGCATTTGATCTCATATCAGGCATAGGGTAAGGGTAATTCTTAAACCTGTCCATCATGAATGGAGTGATTTTCAGACTCACATTAACCTTATTCTTTGTAGTAAGTGAACCAAATATAATTTTGGACACTTGCTTACAATTGTCTATATTACTGTTGTCTATACCATTCAACAAATGTATGTCTGTTATTTTATGATTTAAAGTAGACATAATAAATCTAGGAAAGAAAATTTCCCTACCCCTAGCAGATTGGGGCATGGTCAGCCTGGTTGCAAGTTCTTCCAGGATCAATAGATCAACATTTAAGTGTCTGTTGTGGGCTATTGAGAACACTAACTTCTGCACTGCACTTGAGATGTTGTCATATCCTGTCTTTCTGCATGTGAAGGCCCTTACTACAGAATCAAAGACAAAGGACCACTCATTCCTTAGGTTTGTTCTGTTCAAACTTGCCAAGTTAATTCTTCCATCATAGTTGATGAAGTCCATGAACTTAGCTAGTTCATCCTGGGTTGGCACCTCCACTAGATTTGCAGTTGGAAGACCCAAAGCTGAATTCACATCTTGCTCATTGAACTCTATATGTTGGCCTCCAATCGAGCATGTCACCACCAAGGACACATAGTTGTCAAGCATAACAGTTCTCACCACTATTGTTGTCCAGAATTCATGCAGAACATCTAAGTATAGGATTGGGTTAGTTGTTAAAGCACTTGCAAGATAGGATTCAGAAAGAAATTTCACAAACCCCTTAAAACTGTTAAGGGCTTGGTTAACATCAGTGAAAGCAATATAGTTGGTTCCTTTCTCTGGGATTACAGCTCTAACATTGTTGATTTCCATTGTTATAGAGTAAGAGTGAATGGGTAAGAAAAATTAGTGAAAAAGAGTTTAAAACGAGAGAGAAATCGGTTTGGAATTGAAAAGGGTAGGTCACTTAGAGCTCTCGAAGGCGTAAGTATATGTGTATCGAGATGTCTGGGTATTTATAGTAAAAGTGAATGACTTGTCGAGAACTCAGAAATAAACATTTGGAGTTTGTCTATCGAGAAGTCATTTTAGGAAGTAAAAAATATATCGATAATTCATTTTATTTTATTCTTATAGAGAACTAAAAATAAACTTATCGAGATGTCAAATAAATACCTAGTTTGTCCAAAAATGGACTGAACTGTTTCCAATTTTTATTTGAATAAGTCAAAATAAAATCAGAATAATTTTGTCAAAAGTATTTTACTAAAATAATTTATTGGATTAAATTATTTCAGTTATGAGTTATTCATAAGTCTAAAATTATATTTATACAGAACTCTGTAAGTTAACACTTATAGAGAACTCTACAATGACTTATTGATAAGTCATAATAAAGCTTATCGAGAAGTCACTCGAGAAGTCAGGAAATTGACTTATCGAGAACTCACTCGAGAAGTCTTAAAATGAATTGTCGATAAGTCAGTTAGACTTATTGAGAACTCAGTTTTCTATATACTTTTTATTATTTTGATTATGTCTTGTGTTTATTTTACATACTAAAAATGTAAATCAACACCCAGGCAGTTTACTTAGAATTTGAAAACTTCCAAGCTGAATTTTGAATTTTGAAAAATAAATATGCAGAGATTTCTGGAATATTTATAATTCATATTTCAGTTAATTTCTAATTAAATCAAATTAATTTTGATTTACTAGAAATTAATCTGCTGCAACACATTAAATAAGTTCTTGCCTTAGGATGAAGAATTTAACATTCCAATTTCACCTATAAGTCTAGTGAAAGTTGCTTCATCCAAAGGTTTAGTAAAAATGTGAGTTAATTGTTTTTCTATTGGAACAAAAATGAGCTCAATGGTACCATTTGCAGCATGTTCTTTAATAAAATGGTACCTTACATCAATGTGCTTTGTCCTAGAATGATTAACTGGATTAGCCACAATAGATATAGCACTAGTATTGTCACACATGATTGGAATTTTGTGTAACACTAGGCCATAATCCATTAGCTGATTTCTAATCCAAAGCACTTGAGCACAGCAACTTCCAGCAGCTATGTATTCAGCTTCAGTTGTGGAAGTTGACACAGATTGTTGTTTATTGCTATACCAGGATACAAGTCTTTGTCCAAAAAACTAACACTAGTACTCTTTCTGTCAACCCGGCATCCAGCAAAATCTGCATCTGTGTATCCAACAGCTTAAAAACCAGTTCCCTTAGGATACCACAATCCCAAGTTTGGAGTCCCCTTCAAATATCTGAAAATCCTTTTCACAACCATCAAATGTGATTCTTTTGGATTGGCTTAAAATTTTGCACGCAGACATGTAGCAAGCATGATGTCTGGTCTACTTGCAGTTAAGTAAAGCAATGATCCAATCATTCCTCTGTAGCTTATAATATCTACACTTTTGCCCTTTTTATCTTCATTCAACTTTGTTGCTGTAGACATAAGTGTATATGCAGGTGGACAATCAAGCATGCCAAACTATTTCAATAAATGTTTAACATAGTTTGGCTGATGAAGATTCCATCACTTCTTTGACTGACTTGAAGTCCAAGAAAATAACCTAATTCCCCCATCATACTCATTTCATATTCACTCTACATAAGCTTAGAGAATCTTTGATAGAGCTTCTCATTAGTATAACCAAAGATGATATCATCCACATAAATGTGAACTAGGATCATATCACCACCATGCAGCTTGTAGAAGAGTGTCTTATCTATTGTTCCTCTAGTGAAATCATGTTTAAGTAGAAAATATGTCAGTGTGTCATACCAAGCTCTAGGTGCCTGCTTTAGTCCTTATAGAGCCTTGAGTAGTTTGTACACAAAATCTGGAAATTCTGGATCTTCAAAGCTAGGTGGTTGTTGCACATCAACTTATTCTTCCAACTCACCATTTAGGATGGAACTCTTGACATCCCTTTGATAAACTTTGAAGTTTAAATGTGCTGCAAATGCTAGAAAAATCTTTATTGCTTTAAGTCTTGCAACTGGAGCAAAGGTTTCATCATTATCAATTCCTTTTTCCTGTGAGTAGCCTTTTGTAACCAACCTTGCCTTGTTTCTGGTAACTATACCATTTTCATCCATCTTGTTCCTGAAAACCCATTTTGTTCCAATTATACTTCTGTTCTTGGGTGCAGGAACTAACTCCCAAACTTTATTTCTTTCAAATTGTTTAAGCTCTTCTTGCATGGCAGATATCTAATCAGGATCTATAAGAGCTTCTTCAGTTTTCTTAGGCTCTACTTGAGACAGAAAGCATGCATGTAGGCACTCATTAGCAGTTGCACTTCTAGTCCTTACACCAGCATTGAGATTACCAATTATAGCATTTTGACTGTGACTCCTATCCATTTTCTGGTGTGAGTTTGTTGACTGGTGCCTTCATCATTTTCTTCCTTATTGGTATGACTAGTAGATCCTTCTTCTCTTTCTCCCCCTGAGTTTGTGCTATCAAATTTAGGTGTATGAGATAAGCTTATATTTTCATGATTTTCTTGTTCATTAGTCTCTTCATTCATCATCTGTTATGCATTTCCTTCATCCTCTTCATCAGAATCACTGTAAATGTTGAGATTTTCAAATACAAGGGCTTCAGCTTCATTATCATCAAGGCATTCCAAGCCTGGACACTTGTCATCATCAAAAGTCATATGTGCTCTCCATGATTTTATTTTTATCAATTACATAGACCTTGTAGGCAATTCTCTCCAATGAATATCCCAGAAAAATTGCTTTACAAACTTTTGAGTCAAACTTTCCCACATATTCAGAGTTATTTTTTAAAATGTAACACTTGATTCCAAACACATGAAGATACTTTATAGTAGGCTTTCTCTAAGATATGTTTGAGTAAGGTGATTTGCCATAATTTTTGTTAATGAGATATCTGTTTTGAGTGTAGCAGGCAGTATTTACAGCTTCTTCCCAAAAACTAGTTGGTAGATTGGCATCTTGCAGCATTGTCCTTACAGCTTCTACTAATGTTCTGTTCTTTCTCTCAGCTACCCTATTTTGTTGAGGTGTTCTAGAAGCATAGAACTCTTGAATAATGCCTTTGTTTTTACAGAATTCATTCAATGTTGCATTTCTGAATTATGTTCCATTATCACTTCTCAATCTCTTCACACAGTTTTGATCTTCAGCCTGTTTCTCTATCTTCTACATGTGCTCAATTATGATGTGTGGAGTCTCATCTTTAGAAAGCATAAATTCTACCTATGTGTATCTTGAGTAGTCATCCACCATTACAAGTGCATATGTGTTCCTTGAAATTGATAAGACATTCACTGGCCCAAACAAATCCATGTGAATAAGTTGCAATGGTGCACTTATGGAATTCACAGTTTTTGACTTATGACTAGATCTTTTCATTTTTCCTTTCTGACAGGCTTCACAGACTTCAATTTGAGCAAACTCTAATTTTGGCATGTCTTTCACCAACTCTTTCTTGACCAGCATGTTGATTGCCTTGTAGTTTAGATGTGAGAGTTTCTTATGCCATAACTTGCTTTGCTCTATGGATGCCTTGGTGTAGAAGCACCAAATTACAGCCTCATTTTTTGAGTCCAAGTCTGTAACAAATAAGCTTCCTTTCCTTGCTCCTTTCAGAGCAACTTCATTGGTTTTCTTGCTGATGAAAATACATTTTTTTTGTCAAATAGAACTTTAAAACCTTTGTCTGCAAACTGGCTAACACTGAGAAGATTTACTTCAAGACTAGCTACCAATGCTACATCATCAATGACAATATATTCAGAAATAATCTTGCCATATCCCATTGTGAATCCTTTGTTGTTGTCTCCAAAGGTCACCAAAGGGAAAGCCTTCTCCTCAAATTGTGATAGCAGGGCCTTATCACCTGTCATATGCCTAGAGCATCCACTGTCTATGATCCATATGACCTTCTTCATTTTGTCCTGCACACAATGAGTTTGTAAGTGTGTTTAGCAACCCAAGCAGTGTTGGGTACTTTCTTCTTGTTAACTGATTTAGCAGAAGTAGAGTTAGAAGTCTCAGAAAGAATAGCATTCATAGATGTTTGTGTATTTTCCCTTGCAGTTGTAGATCCAATACTGACTTCTTTAAGATCCACTCTCAGCTTGTGGCAACTTTTCATTACTTTTAAGTTACAGGGAATGCAGTCAAACTTATCACAAAATGAATAGGGATCATTTGCCTTGGCTTCATTATACTTGCAGGTTCCTTCAGCTGGCTTGCTAATAAACTTTATATAAAGATGAGTTAGGTGATTCACAGAGCCACACTTTTCATATTTCTTCCTTGGAGCATCTGCAACATAAGAAAATTTTTTGTTTTTGTTTATCCCAATCTTCCCATTTCTATTCTTCTTCTTTCTTGCATCTTCAGTTTTTTTCCTTGACAGGTGTCTTAGAATCTTGGTCATCCATGAGCTTCTTTTTAGCTTTTGAAGTTTGAGCTGTTTCTTCATTTTTCTTCTCATTGTCTTCATCAGCAATTTCTTGCTTTATGATCAACTCCTCTTCACTGAAATCTACTTCACATGCTTTGAACATAGGTTAGCCAACCTTTTTCAGCATATCTTGAACATCTTCATTTTCATTTGCTTTTCCTTTTTCACCTACAACTTTCTTTTTGTTGTTTAAGGCATCATAATCAAGACCAATAGCAATATTTACACATGGCTTATTCTTCTCATGGTATTTTCCAACCAACTCAGATGCATTCCTAAAAGATTTCAACTTGACTTCATTCTTTTTTAACTTTTCCCTTAACACAGCTTCAATCTCATTCAATCTCATTTGCACACTTGAGCTTGTTCTTCAGATATGCATTTTCTTGTTTCACAGCTTCAAGCTCTACCAGTAACAACTCAGTTTCTTTTTTCTCATTTTCAAGCTTCTCATTTATCTTTGTCAGTCTGCTAACCTCTTCATTAGCAGCAACCATACTTGTATAAATGTGAAATATTTTTGTGCTCATCTTTTCTACAGTTTCCTTATATTGACTCACATTTAAATTAATGGTGGTAAGAGTTGGTACTCGTGTTTTTGATGAGGATGACTCTCCTTGCTCCAAGGCCATATATGCATAATTTCCAACTTCCTCATCTTCATCATTATCAGAATCATCCCAACTCTTTCCCTCTGTAATATAGGCTTTGCTTTGCTGTTTTTTCAGAAGAGCTTCATACTTTGCTTCCAGTTCAAGATAAGTTTTATCTTTCTTTGCTTTCTTGGGTTTCCTGCATTCTATAGTAAAATGGCCTAGCTCATCACAGTTATAACACCTTATCTTTGATCTGTCAATAGATCCATTTTTGTAACCAATTTTGCTATCAGATGTGTACTTCCCTTTTCCTTTCCAGCTGCTTTCTTTGTTGAATGATTGTCCTTTACCCTTGAAGAATCTTGGATTCTTTACTCTAATATTAGAGAACTTTCTTGCCAGATAGGCCATTTACTGATCTAGCTCATCAAGTTCATCCAGGGTGTAGAACTCATCTTCTTCCAATTCCAGTATGACTTGTTCCTGTGAATCATTGTTTCTTTGCTCACTTGTTGAGGCAATTGGAGTCTGAGATTTTGGCTCATCATTAGAGGTCTGGCTTTCATTAAAAATTAGAGCACTTGAACCATCTACAACATGCCCTTGACCAGTTCCTAATGATTTCCTTTGAATCATTTCCAATTCATATGTTCTTAAGATTCCATATAGAACTTTCAGAGTTATTCAACTCAAATCTCTTCCTTCTCTGATTGCTGAAATTTTATGTTCCAAATGATCAGGGAGTGTGAGCAAAAACTTCAAGTTCACTTCTTCAGCTTTATAATATTTATCATAGACCTGCAAGTTATTAATCAGCTTGTACAACCTTTCAAACACATCAGTAATACTTTCCTTTGGCTTAGCCATGAAACCCTCATACTGTGAAATTATTATTCTTTTTTTATTTGACCTAACTTCCTCTGTTTCTTCACAAAGTATTTCAATCTTCTCCCAGATCTATTTGGCAGTGTCACAGTTGACAATGTTATTGTACATTACATTGTCAAGTGACTCTATCAAGATCAGCTGTAAGCCACTGTCTAGGAGACTTTTTCTTTCTCAGGCTCAGTTTACTCTGAAGGATCTTTAGGAGCATACTGAGCTGGAATGACCACATCTCCATCAGTAGATTCCTCAACTCTTGCCATAGGAGTGAATGGTCCATTCTTGAGAATCTGAATATATAATGGATTGGCCATCCGGATAAACAGCGACATTTTCTTCTTCCAAATAGTATAGTTAGTCTTATCAAAAGTAGGGATTTTGATGCTACTGATTTTCTGTGTATTCATTCTTCCAAGATCTTCAATCTGTTTACTTTCAGATTTTGCTCTAATACCACATGTTAGATAATGAATCACACACATGGGGGTGAATGTGTTTTTGTGTTTTTCTGCTTTTCTTGAAGCATTTATGGTGATGAACAAAGTAAATTAAAATCTTGTAGTTAAATGTGTTAGTACTGAATTTAGACAGATAAAATAGTGAACACAAATCTTTCAAAACTCACTTAATTTTATATTAAAATTAAGAATATTTTGCTATAAAATTTCTAGGCTCTTTGTTGATAAAAAGCTTAGCTTCTTCCTTGAGAGAATACAAAATTTTCTTGTCTAAATTGTTACTTCTAACAAAGCATCCAGTGTTTACTTTATAGAACAGTAAACACTGGTTATTACACATCATGCATTAGCATGTACTAAACCCTATTTTTGAATAATCAAATCTTTACTTCTGGCTTAGTGTATCTTTATTAATCTTGCATGCATGTGACTTTACTTTGCCAGTTAATCTTGGCCTTTGATCCTGTACTCTTCAAGCTGCTTTTGTAGACTTGTCAATCCAACTGATTATATTGTTTGTTGATTGATAATCTTGGATATTGAACTGGTCTGCACTTTGTACTTTGAGTTTTACCTCGAGATCTCCAGTTTAGTATATAGAGAACTTGACATCTCGATAAGTATATTGGCTTCTCGAGATCTCTAATTACTCTATAGTTGTTTTGACCTATCAAAGTCTTTGAGTTCTCTATAAGAGAATTTGGCTTTTCGAGATCTCTCATCTTCATGTCTTCACTTTTTCTTATCGATAACTCAGAGTTCTCTAGTGACAACTTGGTGTATCGATAAATCTGAGTTCTCTAGTGACAAATTGGCTTATCGATAACCCTGAGTTCTCTAGTGAAGAAATGAGTTGTCGATATCTCCATTCTTTGTGTCTTCAAACTGACTTGTCGATATCTCTGAGTTCTCTAGTAGCTTTTCCTGACTTCTCGATAAGTCATTCTGGAGTTCTCGAATGACTTCTCTATAACACTTAATATGTGACTTATAGAGATCTTGACATAGAATATTTTTCTCAAAACACATTTATTCAACTCCAAGCTTCTTCATAATTCTTTTGAGGCATGATCTTCTTGATCTTCTTCCAGATAGAATTCTTAGGTTTGATACTGTTTACATAAAAAGACTCATGTCTGCTCTTGTACATTTTTACAGACATAAATATTACAATACAAGATACAAAACATAGATTACAATACAACTTACTTAGGGTTGTCAATTTGACTTAGTCTTGTTATTGTATAGGCATGTCTTACACAACAGACATCATCTGAGATTTCTTCTGAAATTGGTAGGAAATCATCTTGATTAAAGAAGTTCCGTAGGGCACCCATTTCAACTTCTATTTTTTTTTATTTTCTCCTAGTAGACTTGAAATGAGTTTTGGTTGGAGGTTTGAATGATGGGGGTTTGATCAGTTTATTCAAGAAAGTTTGGTTGGCTGTGATAGGTATTTTGAGCAATGAGTTGGCTGTGAGTTTATATAGATATTTGGGCTTTGAGTTTTGAAAGGCTCGAGGTTTTGGTTGTCTAGATGTTTGAATTTTTGGTTGTAGAATTTTATGTATTAGGCTTATTGGTGTCTTCTTCTTGACTTTACCATCTCCTCCACCTTTCTTCTTACTGTCTACATTTTTCCTTTTCTTCTTCTCATCTTTTTTACTACCACTGCTTTTTCCAGATTGACTTGGATTTAAGCCAAAAGATTTATATTCATCCTTCTTTTGCTCATCATCATCCAAGTCAACATCTTTTTCATTTATAGCCATTTTTGGTAGCATGGCATAAGCATTTCTCAAGTATTCTGCAAAGATTTTAATTATCTCAAGATTCTCATCAGTCTTGATTTTCTTGGTCTTCAACTCAGTCTCAATTGTCATCATGAACTTTTTTTGCCATGACACAATGCTTAAGTAGTTATAAGTGTCTACATCTCCTGGTGTTAGGGCATGTGTAGGCCACTTCCTTGCTAGGTTTTAGATAGGCTTCAGGAAAAGCTCCTTGTTGACCTAATTTAAGTTCATGTAGCAAAAGAGTGTCTTCTGGACTCATCACCTTGACTTTATTGATGAAGATATCCAGTTCCAAGGCTCTTCTTGATTTTAGAAATGAGAGAGAAACCTGCATGCACCTATCAACTCCAGGATTATTTACATTAACCACAACTCTTTTTTCCTTAACCATTTTTCTGGTGACTAGTACTACTCTCAGGAAGTTTACATTGTTGTTTACAGCCTTCTTGTAAGTGTAATGATTGAAATTGAGTGAGACTCATAGGCCTTCTAGGAAGTCACCAAACTCTTTGTCTAGAAAAGGGCCTTCAGCTGTCATTTCGAGTCTTTTATTCATTCCAACATCTTCACTTTGACTAGATTTTAGGTTGGGCTACATCATCTCCCTATTAGGCTTGGTAGTAGGCAAGTTTATATTTTGAGGAATCTGGGCCCTTACTATTTGAGGAATTTCCTAAAGAGGGACTTGCAGTACAGCCATGATAGCTCCCAAAGACACACATGTCTACATTTGAAAATATTGGTGGGAGTACATCAAGGATTTGATGTCATGTTGTTGGTTTTGGACAAGAGTTGTTAACTAAGATACTTGAGATGTCAAGGATGCATTTAAGGCTTGAAGTTCATTGACTTGAGTTTGTAGAGATTGGATTTGAGCAGATGAAGAAGTAAATGAAGAAGACATTGAACTTGTAGATACTCCACCAAAAGACTCTTTGACCACCCATCTAACCTCTTCCATCATCAAGGCAGATGATTCATACCTGGCCTTGTAAAGTTGATCCAGTTTGACATTAGTGTCATTATTTTGAGTAATTTGATTTTGGATAACTATATGAAGGGCCACAAAGGACTCTCTAAATTGATTTACACTTGCTTCCACATATGTGAGATCTAGCCTGGCCACCTTATCAGTAAATTTGCTAAAATTGTTCTTGATTTCCCTTTGATTGGGCAGAAGCTCATCTATTTTAGAATTTACCATTTGCTTGACTCGTTCTTGATGTTTTTCCAGTGTTTTCTCTAAGGTTTTACCAATAAAGTTGAATGCCTTGAGTTGATCTTTGTGAATCTCTATGACAGTATCATAAACCTCTTGAGGTGTAAGATCTCTAGCATTGCTACTAAGTATTGTGATGTAGTCTTCTCTGAACCTAGAGAGAGCTTATTTCATGTCAATTATGAAGGATTTAGACAAGCAAGCATCCATATTGCCATGATCCACAATCTTTTCTTGTTGATCTTAAACTTCCTTTCTGTTATTTAGAAGAATAGGTTGATAGTCCTTGTTTGACATGTTAGATGTAAGAAGTTGTTGAGCTCTATTTGCAAACCCTTATATGTGGTCTACAAGAATTTTATCTACAGAATTGGATTTATCTTGTGTGTCTTAAAGCCAGGTGGTAAGAGAATGTGTTTGTTGTGTAGAAGTAGAAGGTTGTTCAGGATTTGGCTGTATGGTGGTGGAGGTGGCTGGTGCACCTGTGACAGATGTCACATTTTACTCATAGTGGGAACTGTGGTTATGATAGTGTGTTGATCACCTTGAGACTGATCCTTCATTTAAATTGGAGGGGAGTTGACCAGGTTAGTGTCATACACCATGGCCTCAAACTCTTTTTCTTCTTGCAAAGAACTGGCACTTGAATGTGCTATTATACTTGCCTCCCCATTTAGTGGATTATGGGTAATTGGACTCCAAGCTTCAATTATGAGTGCAATTTCAGCTAGGATTTTAAGGGGAGTTGTTTCTTCAAGAGAAACCTCCAATGGAATTAGAGAGGATTTGAGTAGCCCCCCCTCAAGAGTACTACCCTAAAACCTTTAGTCTGTGAATACTTTTGTGCACATAAAGGTGCATTGGTCTCTGTAACCATAGGGTCTTCAGTAACAACTGATGAAACCTCTGTGTTTGTGATGGTGTCGTCAAGATCTACCTCAGCATGTAGCCTCTCACCATCCAAATATGGATTCTGAGTGGTGATCACAGTTTCAATAACCATGTCACTTAATTTTGGCAGGACTTGAGAAGTAGAATCAAGTCCTTCAGTAAATGAAGAAGAAATTTTGGATATAAGATTAGTGATTTCAGTATTGAGTGTTGGCAACTCCCGTTAGTAAAGAGGGAGTTTCAAGAGATTTGCTCTCACTCATGTGTGTGCCTTCCAGAATTCCTCTTTCACCCTCTTGAGAGTGCTCACGAGGGGGTGCAGACTCATTACAAGGTGCATTTGGGAGAATACTTTGTTCAATCATGATACCTTGTTGAGAAGATGCCACTAGAGTCTGTTTTAGTCCATTGTGTACAATTACATCTTTTTTGAGAAGATACAAAGGTGATTAATTGAGTGGTCAGCTCTATCTTTTTCTTCTTCTTTGGCTTCTTGACCAAGGGGGATACATCCTCACTTGGTTCATCTCCACTCCCATTAACTACAACTCGGTTAGTCTGATTTCTCTCCTTTTAACTAACTACATCCTTTTGAGAGGATGAAGCAATTGGTTTTCTAGCATCTGGAGGTTTTAAAAAAAGAGTTCCAGCCGTGGTAGGCTCTAATGAGTGTTCTTGTATTTATACTGCTACAAGACCAGGAGATATAGATTCTCTAGAGATTACACTACTGCTCCTGTCAGGCATGTGGTAAGGGTAAGTCTTAAATTGTTCTAGCATGAAACTAGTGACCTTCAGACTAACCTTTACCTGATTCTTTGTGTTCAGTGATCCAAGTAGAATTTTAGATACTGACTTACAAATACCAATTTGACTAGCATTTATCCCTTTAGTTAAGTGAATGTCATTGATTTTATAATTTAAAGTAGACACTATGAATCAAGGGAAAAGTATCTCTTTACCTCTAGTTACCAAAGGTATTGTTAGCCTTATGCTCAATTCTTCTAGAATCAAACTTCCAACATCAAGGTGTTTTTCATAGGCCATTGAATACACCAACTTATGATCCACACTTGATGTGTTTTCTTAGGATGTCTTCCTGCAAGTGAAGGCCCTGATTATTGTGTTAAACACAAAGGACCACTCCCTTCTCATGTTCTTATTTAGCCTGAACGAGTCAACAATCTCACTGTAGTTGATTAAGTTCATGAAATCGGCTAGTTCTTGAGAGCTAGGAGCTTCAACCATGTTTTCAATAGAAATGCCCAGTGCCTTGTTAATGTCAGTTGCATTAAACTCAACAGCTACACCCTTAATTGTGCAAGTTACCTTCATGGAAACTATTTAATTATCATCAATGTTTGTTTGAAGGATTGCACCGTTCCAGAATTTGTTGAGAACATCTAGATATAATACATGATTTGCTGTTAGGGCTCCTCCAAGATAAGAATCAGCCACAAATTTCACAAAGCACTTGAAATTATCAAGTGCCTGTGTTGGGTCAACAAAAGCTAGATAGTTGGTTCCATCATTGGGGATTGTTGCTCTTACAGTGTTGGTTTTTGATGTAATTAAATATTTTTTTGAATTTGAGTGGGTAAGTGTTTTGGGAGAGAAAGTTTCAAAAGTTTGAGAATGGTGAAAAATTGCAGTAATTAGGTTAATTGATATCTCGAAAGTTAAAGAGGGGTTACGTCGAGATGTTTGGGTATTTATAGTGTAGATATGTGACTTATCGATAAGAGAATAATGAACGGTTGAAAATTTATGTAGAGAAGTCACGCGGCTTATAGAGAATTCATGTCGAGATGTCATTTTCTTGACTTTTATCAAGAACTAGATAATGGTATATCGATATGTTGTACAAATACGCAGTTTGTCCTTTTGGACTGATTTATTCTAATTTATATTGAAAATTTAACATGAAATTAGAATTAATTTTATATCAAAAGTATTTCACTGAAACAATTTATTGAATTAAATTATTCCAGTTCAGAGTTATCGAGAAGTTTAACATTAAATTACTTAGAACTCCATATCGACAAGTATATCGAGATCTCTACATTACTTATCGAGAAGTCATGGAAAAGACCTATCGAGAAGTATATCGAGAAGTCATTAAAGACTTATCAAGATGTCATTTAGACTTATCGAGAACTCAGTTTTCTGCTTACTTTTATTTCAAAATGATTCTGTCTTATATTAGTTTAACGTATCAACAATGTGAATTAATATTGCGACAATTTTTGTTAGAGTTAGAAAAATTCCAAGTTAGATTTATTTTTGACAAATAAATGTACATAGAATTCTGAAATATTTATATATTATATTTCAGTTAATTCGTAATTAAATCAAATTTATTTTTATTCATGGAGAATTAATCTGTTGCAAAATGTTAGTTGAGTTCTTGCCTTAGGATGAAGAGCTTAGTGTACCAACTTAACTTAAAATCCTTGTGAAAGTTGATTCATCCAAAGGTTTATTGAAAATATCAGCTAACTGATTTTTTGTTTGAACAAAAACAAACTCATTGGTACCATTTGCAGCATGTTCTCTAATAAAATGGTATATTACATCAATGTGCCTAGTTCTAGAATGGTTAACAGGATTCGAAACAATAGATATTGCACTATTATTATCACACATGATAGGAACCTTTTGTAACACTAGGCCATAATCCAATAGTTGATTTCTAATCCAAAGCACTTGAGCACAACAACTTCCAGCAGCTATGTATTCAGCCTCCGCTGTGGAAAATGAAACGGATTATGATTTTTTACTATACCATGATACAAGTCTTTGACCAAGGAATTGACAGCTTCGACTATTACTCTTTCTGTATACCATGCATCCAGCAAAATTGGTATCTGTGTATCCAAAAACTTCAAAACCAGTTCCCCTAGGACAACAAAATCCCAAGTTTGGCGTTCCCTTCAAATATCTGAAAATCCTGTGAACAACCATTAGATGTGATTCTTTAGGATTTGCTTGAAATCTTGAACAGAGACATGTAGAAAACATGATGTCTGGTCTATTTGCAGTAAAATAAAGTAAAGATCCAATCATTCCCCTATAGCTTGAAATGTCTACACTCATTCTATTCTTATCTTAATCTGATTTTGTATTTGTAGATATAGGAGTAGATGCATGTGAATAATCTATCATTCTAAATTTCTTCAGAAGATCTTTGTCATACTTAGTTTGACTGATGAAAATTTCATCACTTGTTTGACTAACTTGAAGTCCAAAAAAGTAAATTAATTCTCACACCATGCTCATCACATATTCACTTTGCATAAGTTTTGAGAATCTTTTACACAACTTTTCATTAGTAGAACCAAAGATAATATCATCCACATAGATTTGAACTAGAATAATGTCATTACCATGTTGCTTGTAGAAAAGAGTTTTGTCAATTGTACCTCTAGTGTATCCAGTCTTGATTAAAAATTTTGACAAGGTATCATACCATGCTCTTGGTGCTTGCTTCAATCCATAGAGGACCTTTAATAGTCTGTACACAAAGTATGCAGCAAATGCAAGAAAAATTATTATTGCTTCAAGTCTTGCAATTGGAGCAAAAGTTTCATCATAGTTAATTCTTTCTTCTTGTGAGTAGCCTTTGACAACCAGTCTTCCTTTTTTCTAGTAACAATACCATTTTCATCCATTTTGTTCATGTACACTCACTTTGTTTCGATGATGCTTCTGTTTCTTGGTGCAGGAACCAATTCCCAAACTTTATTTTTTTCAAATTGATTTACCTCTTCTTGCATAGTAGTTATCCAATCAGGATCAAGTAGAGCTTCTTCAGTTTTCTTAGGCTCAATTTGGGACAAAAAGCATGCATGTAGACATTCATCTGCAGTGGCACTTCAAGTCCTCACACCAGAATTAGGGTCACCAATAATAGTGTCTCTTGTATGACTTCTATCCCATTTTCTGGTGTGATGATTTTGATGACTAAGTTATCCTCATTTTCTTCATTGTTGGCATGACTTGTAGAACTATCATCTCTTTATCCCTTGGTTTTGTGCTATCAAATTCAGGTGAGCTTCTATCTTGAGATGAATTCTTATTTGCATAATTTACAGGTTCACTAGCTTCTTCTTCTTGTCTATTATCTGCATTCTTTTCATTTTCATCTTCAGAATCACTGTCAAGGTTGAGATTTTTAAATTTTAAAGCTTCAGATTCATTGTCATCAAGGCATTCCAAGCGAGGATACCTGTCATCATCAAATATCACATGTGTGCTCTCCATTATCTTCTTTTGGTCTAGCACATAAACTCTGTAAGCAGTCCTTTCCAATAAATATCCAAGAAATTTAGCTTCAAATACTTTAAGTCAAATTTGCCAACATATTCAGTGTTAGGTCACACACACTGTAGAAGGGGGTTGAATACAGTGTATAATACAATCAAATCGAATTAAGAACACAAGTATGAAACACAGAATAATCTTATTAATAAAACAGCATTGCAATGGAACCGTTCTCTCTCAGTGATGAACAAATATCACGAGAGCTGCTAGGGTTACAATGAATAATATTCTCGATAATATAACACATCTAGTGTAAACCCTATATTGTGTTTATATATCACAAAGTTACAAGATAATCTCTAATTGATATCGAATATTGTTAGGAATGTATGTGCATTAGTTTGATGATATGTTTAACAAAATACTTAAGTAGAAATTTAGTGTCTGTAGCCTCAACGGATAAGACCACTTTGGCTATCCGTTGATGGTGTAGCTTTACTTAGAAATAAGTCTAGTGTTGTAGCATATTTCAGTCTCTGTATTTAAAATGTAATTCTTGGAAGTTGAGAGAAACTATGTGTCATGTTGACTACTAGATGATATGCAGATAGGAAGGCCAATTGTAAATACTTCATGCCTTGTAATTTTGTATAAGTGAAGTGGTATCAACGGATGACTTAAAGACCTTCAACGGATGAGAAGCTAAGCTTCAACGGATGTCTCTAAAGCTTCAACGGATAAAGTCATCAACGGATAACATCCTTCAACGGATGAGTGCATCAACGGATGAAAGCTTCAACGGATAAGATCCTTCAACGGATGAGTGCATCAACGGATGAAAGCTTCAACGGATGTTCTGATGATTAGCCGTTGATAAGGGGTAGTTGTACCTACAAACAGAGGCACATGGGTTGATAGAGACAACTGAGATGTGGTAGCCGAATTTCAGGAACAACAGAAAAAGCAGCCGTTCTTCTCTAGTACAAAGATGCAATAGTCAACAAAGTACTTGAGTGAACAGGAAAAGAAGCAAGTGAAGATCTTATTTTATTACTGTATTTTATATTGTTCTTCACTTGTACACTTGGTAATATATAAACCAAGTAGAAGCTAGTAATTAGATGAGAGATTTTCCAGAGCTGTTTAGAAAAATATTGAGAGAAAATTCATCTAGTTTGTACTAGGATGCAGCTGTGATCAACATTGTTTAATCACAGATTTTCTAAAATACCATCTCTGGTGGAACAACAAATCCACCAGAAAAGTTTTTAAGGTCTGTTGTGTTCTTTACATTTGTGCTTGAATATATATCTGTCTGTATTAGCTTAAAGCAATTCACACACTTGTTCTTCTTGAACACACAACTTTCATAAACTGCTCAAAACTTGAAAAAGTTTTGAGATTTACATTCAACCCCCCTTCTGTAAATCTCATTGTTAGTCCACTAGGAATAACAATTGGTATCAGAGCAGGCTCTTGACATACAAAGAGTTTAAAGATCTTGGAATCTAACAAAGATGAGTAAGAAGGATATTGGAGTAAAGATCCCAGTTCTTGACAAAGACAGTTATCACCATTGGAAGGTGAAAATGCACCTTCATCTACTCTCCCAAGATGAAGGTTATGTAAACTGCATTGAGAATGGTCCTCACATTCCCCACAAAGTAGCAACAGTTGCTACAGCCACAGTTGCTGTTGGTCAATCCATTCCAAAACCTAGAGCAGAATGGACAATGGAAGACACAGAAGAAGTCCACAAGGATAAGAAGGCTATGAACATTTTGTTTAATGGTCTTAACATGGATATGTTTGATAATGTGATAAATTGCACAACTGCCAAAGAGGTTTGGGACACAGTTCAACTACTGTGTGAAGGTACAGAACAAGTGAAAGAAAACAAAATGCAGCTTCTCATTCAACAGTATGAATACTTTCATTTTGAAGAAAATGAATCTTTAAATGAAACATTCAATAGGTTCCAAAAGCTGTTGAATGGACTGAAGCTGTATGGAAGAGTGTACCAGGTGAAGGATTCAAATCTTAAATTTTTAAGATCCTTGCCAAATGAATGGAAACCCATGACTGTCTCCTTAAGAAACTCTCAAGATTATAAGGACTTCACTCTTGAAAGATTGTATGGAATCTTGAAGACTTATGAACTAGAGCTGGAACAGGATGAGGTATTGGAGAAGGGGAGAAAGAAAGGAAGTTCAGTTGCATTGGTAGCTGAAGATGAGAGGAAATGCAGATAAGAAACTGCGAGATCTACATCAAACTCCAAAGATGGTATAAGAAATCAGGAATCAAGCAAGGGGAAAGAGCAAGTTGCTGAAAATGAAGACAACTCCAGCCAAGATGACTCAGATGGTATTGATGAGCATCTTGCATTTCTGTCCAGAAGATTTGCAAAGATGAAATTCAAGAAAAACATTAGAGCCACTAAACCTCACAAAAACACTGTGGACAAATCCAAGTTCAAGTGTTTCAATTGTGGTATAAGTGGACACTTTGCAGGTGAGTGCAGAAAGCCAACTTCTGAAAAGAAGAAATTTGAACAAGTAGATTACAAAAAGAAATATTTTGATCTACTCAAGCAAAAGGAGAGGGCTTTCATTACTCAAGAAAGGGACTGGGCAGCTAATGGAGATGAAGAGGATGAAGATGTGGAGTATGTCAACCTTGCTCTCATGGCTGATTCTGAAGAAAATGAAGTTAGTTCATCAAGCAATCAGGTAATCACTACTGACTTAACACAGCTTACTAAAGAAGAGTGCAATGATGCTTTTAATGACATGTCTACCGAATTGTATCATTTGCGTGTGTCTCTTAAATCTCTTGCTAAAGAAAATAGTAGGATTAGAGAGAACAATCTGTTTTTAAGTAATAGAAATGCTTTGTTAGAAGATAAGATGATTGACCTAGAGAAAACAAAGTTGCATTGTATATCTGTTGAAAATGAACTAGCTGAATCTGTTAAGAAAGTAGAAATACTTTCCAATCAATTAGAGAAAGAGCAAGAGGTGATTAAAGCCTGGAAGACATCTAGGGATGTAAGTGCTCAAATTGCTAAGGTCCAAGGAATTGAATCATTCTGTGAAACTGCCTGGGATAAAAATAAAAAGAAACTGGAATTAATTGATGGGCTGTCAACGGATGTGGAATCAACGGATGATGAAAGTTATCCGTCGAAGGAAGAAAAGGAGCATCCGTTGAAGGTTCCTCAATCAAAACAGGCAGATGTTTCTAAAAGAGAGAATCTAAAGAAACTCAACAAAAAGTTTGGTTCAACTTCAAAGAACTTTGTCAAAGAAGAAGCAAGCACATCCAAAGATGTCAGTAAGGTGAATGTAGGGCACATGACCTTAGAACAGTTAAATAATAGGCTCAAGATGGTTGAGGATAAAAAGGAATCTAAAAGAAAATCCAACAGAAATGGGAAGGTAGGAGTTAATAAACACAACAATTACACACCTGATAGGTATGCTCCTAGAAAAAGCTGTGTGCATTGTAGTAGTGTTAATCATCTATCTGCTAGTTGTAAATCCATTAAGAAGACTCCCATAAATGTACCCTCTTCTATGCCTAATATGTATGCATCACCTCTGCATGCTATGCCTGTTATGTCTCAACAAAATCCTTATGCACATTTTGTAAACATGCCATATTTTAACAATCCTTATCTTGCTGCATTTAGTATGCCTCAAATGCCATACAATATGCCCATATGGAATAACATGTTTGCACAATCAATGCCTAATAATTTTACAAATGTGCTAAATGATTCTGTGACTAACCCTACACCTCAACCAACTACATCTAAGACCAAGGTTGACTCAAACTTACCTAAGTCTAAAGATGCAGGAGGAATGAAGTCTAGGAGAAAGGCTAACAAGAATGGACCCAAGGAAACTTGGGTACCAAAATCAAATTGATTGATTTTATGGTGTGCAGGGAAATGGAAGAAATCTATGGTACTTGGACAGTGGTTGTTCAAGACACATGACAGGAGATTTCTCCCTGCTCACAGAGTTCAAGGAGAGAGCTGGCCCTAGCATAACCTTTGGAGATGACAGCAAAGGGTTTACTATGGGATATGGCTTGATTTCAACAAGGAATGTCATCATTAATGAAGTTGCATTAGTTGATGGTCTCAAGCACAATTTACTGAGCATCAGTCAACTATGTGATAGAGGGAATACAGTTTCCTTCAATTCTGAAGCCTGTGTTGTCACTAGTAAGAAAGACAACAAAGTGGTTCTAACTGGAGTTAGAAAAGGAAATGTGTACATAGCTGACTTCAACTCTACAGATGCAGAATCCATTACTTGTCTCTTCAGCAAAGCAAGCACAGTTAAAAGTTGGCTATGGCACAAGAAGCTATCTCACTTGAATTTCAAGACAATGAATGATCTAGTCAAAAAGGACTTAGTTAGAGGAATCCCTCTAGTTGAATTCTCAAGGGATGGTTTGTGTGATGCTTGTCAGAAAGGCAAACAAAGGAAAGCATCATTCAAAAAGAAGCTTGAAACAACAATTGATGAACCATTACAGCTGCTACATATGGATTTGTTTGGACCAGTCAATGTATTGTCTATTGCAAGAAAAAGATATTGCTTAGTGATTGTAGATGATTTCTCAAAGTTCTCATGGGTCTATTTTCTTGGATCAAAGGATGAAGCAAGTAAAATCATTATCAATCACATCAGGCAAGTCAACAATCATCCTGACTTGAAGGTTAGAAATATCAGGAGTGACAATGGAACTGAATTCAAGAATTTGACATTAAGGCTGTTCTGTGAAGAAAATGGAATCATGCATGAGTTCTCAGCTCCAAGAACACCTCATCAAAATGGGGTTGTTGAAAGAAAGAACAGATCTTTAATTGAAGCTGCCAGAACAATGCTTGAAGAATCAAAGTTACCAACATATTTCTGGGCTGAAGCTGTTAATTGTGCCTGCTTCACTCAGAATATTTCTTTGATCAATCAAGCTAAAGGCATGACTCCTTATCAGTTGTTCAAGAGAAGAAAACCAACTCTAAACTTTCTTCATGTCTTTGGATGTAAATGCTTTATACTGAGGAATCAATCTGACCATAAAGGGAAGTTCGATGCAAAGGCTGATGAAGGGATATTTGTTGGTTACTCAGCTGGAAAATCTTATAGGGTCTACAATCTAAGAACCAACATTGTTATGGAATCTGTGCATGTTGTGTTTGATGATAAAAAGATTGATGGACTAACAGATGAGGGACATAATGAGAGACTCAAATTTGACAACATTGAGATATATTGTGATGATAGTGAAGAGGAGACTGATGGAGATGACACTTCAAAAGGGATTCAAAACATGCCCTTGGATAATGCACAAAATACTGCATCCGTTGATAGAGGCAATGCAGTATCCGTTGAAAGACATAGTGCATCATCCGTTGAAGTACAAAATGAAGCATCCGTTGATCATAGTTCATCAACGGATAATCGATTTACATCATCAGTTGATAGAACTCCAAGTTCCCTGCAAAGGACCAACAACTCAGGGGGAGTTTCAACTAGTCAACACTCTGTCTCACATCATGACAATACTGAGGCCACCTCATCTAGAGCACATCTTCCACCACAAAGGAAATGGACCAAGAATCATCCCTTTGAACTGATCATTGGTGATGCATCATCTAAAGTGCAAACAAGAAAAGCCACTCAAGATGAATGTCTGTATAGTAGTTTTCTGTCTCAGGAGGAACCTAAGAAAGTGGAAGAAGCTCTATTGGATCCAGATTGGATATTAGCTATGCAGGAAGAGCTGAACCAATTTGAGAGAAACCAAGTATGGAAGCTGGTACCCAAACCAAAGAACAAGAGTCCTATTGACACAAAGTGGGTATTCAGAAACAAGATGGATGAAAATGGCATTATCATAAGGAATAAAGCCAGACTGGTTGCTAAAGGCTATTCTCAGCAAGAGGGAATAGATTTTGATGAAACATATGCTCCTGTTGCAAGACTTGAAGCCATCAGAATATTTCTAGCCCATGCAGCCCATGCCAATTTCAAAGTCTATCAAATGGATGTCAAGAGTGCATTTCTAAATGGGAAATTAGAGGAAGAAGTCTATGTAAGTCAACCTCCAGGATTTGAAGATCCAAATTTTCCAGACTATGTGTATTATCTGTTGAAAGCACTCTATGGACTGAAGCAAGCACCTAGAGCCTGGTATGAAACCTTATCAAAATTTCTTTTGGAGAATCACTTCACTAGAGGTACTGTTGATAAAACTCTCTTCTTTAGGGATGTTAATGGCTCTAGTATACTTGTTCAAATTTATGTAGATGACATAATATTTGGCTCTATAGATGATAAACTTTGCAAAAAGTTTGCTAAGCTAATGCAAAGTAATTATGAAATGAGCCTAATGGGAGAACTAACCTATTTTCTTGGTTTACAAGTTAAACAAGTTAGTGATGGAATTTTCATTAGTCAAACTAAATATATTTATGATCTTTTAAAGAAGTTTGACTTAATGGAATGTTCATCTGCAAAAACTCTCATGGCCACTGCCACCAAACTTGAATTAAATAAGACTGAAAGGTCTGTGGATATTACAAGTTATAGAGGCATGGTTGGTTCACTTTTATATTTAACTGCTAGCAGACCAGATATAATGTTTGCTACATGTCTATGTGCTAGATTCCAAGCTGATCCTAGGGAGTCTCACTTAATTGCTATCAAAAGGATTTTCAGATATCTCAAGGGTACACCAAATTTAGGTATTTGGTATCCTAGAGAATCTGGCTTTGATCTAATTGGTTATTCAGATGCAGACTATGCAGGTTGCAAAATAGATAGGAAAAGTACAACAGGCTCCTGCCAATTCCTGGGAAACAAGCTTGTATCATGGTTTAGCAAAAAGCAAAATTCAGTCTCTACTTCTACAGCTGAGGCTGAATACATTGCTGCTGGAAGTTGCTGTTCTCAAGTGTTATGGATGAGGAACCAACTCCTTGACTATGGACTTCATGTTGATAGAATTCCTATCTTTTGTGACAACACAAGTGCCATAGCCATAACAGAGAATCCTGTGCAGCACTCAAGGACCAAGCACATTGATATCAAGTACCACTTCATTAGGGAGCATGTCATGAATGGTACAGTGGAACTACATTTTGTTCCAAGTGAACAACAAATTGCTGACATATTTACCAAGCCACTTGATGAATCAACATTCACAAGATTGGTAAGTGAGCTAGGTATGCTTAATTACTCTTAAAATTCATGTCTTTATTGCAATTTGAATTGAAGCCTGAAATATATTAGTTGCTAAGAACAAATTTGACTTTTAACATAGTTTATTCCATCAACGGATGTTCCCTATCCGTTGAAAGTCAAAATTGCTCTATCAACGGATAATCATTATCCGTTGAAAGACAAATACATTTCTGGAATTTTTATCCGTCAACGGATAAAACTGAAGTACCTTTCAACGGATGACAATTTGCCTTATCCGTTGAAATGTCACATCAATTGATTCAGGTGTTTAACAGCCGTTGATTCTATTCTCTTAACCGTTGATACTCATACATACATCTGTATGTATTGGTTTTAAAGGTAGTTTTTAGAATACTTACAGTTTATTCTTAAAACGGCTGAAATTCACTAACGCATATTTATTGATAAATCTTTATTTTATATTTTTGTTTATTAATTTGAGAAAGCATATAAGTCCTTCTGATTGTTCATTTTTACTTTACGGTTTCTTAAAATTTCAAGCATTTACCATTTTCTCTCTGCAAAAACTTCAAGTTATTCTCTGCAATTTCTACTCACAACAATGGCACCAGTCGTGAAGATTATGTCTCAATCTGGGTTCATCTATGAAAAGAACAATTTCATAGCTTTGGTAGAAAAGAATGAAGCCCACTCAGACTATCACAAAATGATGGACTTCATCAAAAACTGTAAACTTAGCTATGCAATGCTGGAAGCCCCAACAATTTTCTGTGAAGTAGTTGAGGAGATTTGGACAACTGCTGAGTTCAACTCCATGGATATGACTATCTCCTTCACTCTCAAAGGTAAAACTCACTGTATTAACTGTGATGATTTACAAGCATGTTTTAAATTGCCTGAGAACAATGCCATGACACCACACACTGATAGTGATGTATCCAGCATGTTAGATTCCATAGGTTATTCTCTTAACTCTGCTAATTTAGGGAGTATTAGAAGAAAAGGCCTTAGGAAAGAATGGAGTTTCCTTGGGGATGCCTTTATAAAGGTTTTCTCTGGGAAAACTAGTAATTTTGATGCCATAACTTCATCTCTGGTTAATATGCTCTATATGCTTGTTTCTGATAGGTATTTTAACTTTAGCAACTATGTGATGCTAGAATTAGGTACTAGATTAGGTAACAAAGCTAATAGACCTAATAACATCTATTATGCTAGATTCTTTATGTTATTGGCTAACCATGTTGCTGAAGGTTTAGTCATAATCAATGAGAATAATAAACTCAAGTGCTGGGCACAAGAGAAAAGAGTTCTTGCAGACTTGATGAGAATGGATCTTAACAGCAGTGTGTCATTGGTATATTTACCAATCATGAATGCACCTCAGGTAGGTGAGGTAATTGCTTCTACAACTCCTACTTCTTCCAACCCTTCTATTTCTTTATCTTCTAGTGTGGCCATGAAATCTGTAATGCCCCAACAGATTTCTACCAAGGTCACCAAAACTAAACTTTCAAAATCAAAGACAAAGAAATCCACCTCTGTTGTTTCTCAAAAGACAACAGTTGTAACACCAACTATTAACCCTGAGGTGAGTGAACAGGGTGTGAGTGGTGAGGGGAGGGGTGAACATCAAAGAAACCCCCAGGATAAGGAAGGAAAGTTGAGTGCTTCCCAAGCTAGCCAAGCCACAGTTTCTCAAAAAGCTATGGTGGTTGAAAAGGTATCTAGCACATCCCTAGTAGCATCCTCCCAAAAGGATGTTACTATTGAAAATAGTTCCAAACCAGGAACACAGAACAAACGAGGGAGGGACACTAAAGCCAAACACTCACCAACAAAAGCCTTTATTAGAAGAAAGAAGGCTAGAACCCAATCTTCTACACAGGGTGCACACACTGCACAGATACATCCATCTGTATCTATGCCTTCTCAAACTCAGTTTGATGTGACTCCAATAAATGTGGAGTCACAGCCCCATTCTCTCACAATAATCACACATCAATCACCAAACACTTCATCACCATCTCTGGATGTGGATATGTTATTCCCATCAATTCCTGATTCTCCCTCTTTACAACTCAGGGAGAAGCCCCACTCAAATACAGGTGATCATCATCTCTTGGATGATTTGTTGGATCACCCGCAAATTCTTTCAGATATAATTGAAGGATCTGTGTCACCACATCTCAAATCAATCTACACAGATTCAACAGTTATATCACTTTCAATTTCAACTTCTTTTCCTTCTTCAACGGATATCACTCATCCGTTGACAAGTGGTTGTTCTTCAACGGATAAGCTTAACAGCAGTTATCCGTTGATAACATCAGTTTCACCTTCAACGGATATTCCACATCCGTTGACAGTCTCTACACAAATAACTGAATTAATCCCAAGTGTAGAAGACATGAATACTGTGCAATCACTCTTAGGATTGAGGGAAGGGAGTGACAATTTGAGTGAGAGGCTGGGTTGCTCCCAGGCAAAAGGAGAGATTGAGAGCTCAAAAATGCATGCTATTTCTTCCAGCATGGCAAAAGTAAGTGAGTAGAGTACCACCTTAGTAGGTGAAGGTGAGGGAGTGAGTTGTGTGAGCCAGGGGGAGCCCCTGATGCAAGAACATAGAGAAAAAGAGAGAAAAGCAGGTACAGTAGATACAAGGGTGGAACCAGCCATTGCTAATGAGTCAATGATTGTGTATGATGCTGAAAAGGAAAGACAATTTCAGCAACATTACAAAGCTGTAATTGATAACATTTCCTTGGATGCTGACACTTTTACTCATCCTGTGACAGCCTATCAACTGTTGGCTGCTCAGGGCAATGAGAAAGCAGAAAGGTCACTACATCTAGTGCACACAACAGAATCTCTTCAAAGGGATAAAGCTGCCATTAACAAAATGCCTTCTACAGCTGGTGAGCCATCTGAGGAATTTGGAGCAAATTCTGATGATGATGACTCTATTTCTTTTGATGGAAGCATGAACTTAGGGGGAGATGAAGGCCCTAGTTCAATTCCAAATCTACCTGAATGGGCCTTGACTAAGGAGTACAGATCAGGGGAATTCAATGTCTCTTTAGTCAAACAAATCAACACTATTCAACAGGCCATTCAGAATACTTCACATGCAAGTATCAAGGTTATCCTTCAAGCTCACCTGGACTCACTGCATCTCATGAAGCTGCAGCAAGTGAAGCAGAATCTGAGTATGGATGATCTCAGGAAGGATATTGCTGACTTGAAAACCTATACTTCAGAAAAATTGGATTCAGTCATGCCCTATGGTACATTGCAGGACTTGGTTTTGAGATTGAAGAAAGAATCTGTTACTGAAAAATGGTTGGCCAAGTTAGAAGACAGAGTTCAAGTTATTGAAAATTCTGTGGCCACCATTCTTCACAATCAACAATCTCAAACCAGTCTCCTAATGCAGCTGGCAAAAGCACAAGGCTTGACCCCTCTCCTTGATGATAACAAAAAGGGGGAGAGTAAAAGGGAAGGGGAAGGAGAGCCATCTACAAAAGTCAACATATCTAAAGTGCTAGTTCCTGCCATCACTACTTCTCCAATCATTCAAATCAAGGGCAAGCCTGATGGAATTGATTTGATTCAGCTAGCAGCAGCTGAAATTCAAGTGAAAGAGCAAAGGAGGAGAATTGATGAAAGGTTGCAACTGTTGTTTGGTTCTACACAAGACAAATCAACATCTGTGAAATACAGCACAAAAATTGAACCAATCAACATGGAGCTCATGCCAGTAGGGAGTCATAAGGATGGAGAAGCTTCTTCCAAAGAACTACAAGCTATAATTCTCAAGCCCAATGAAAGATCCAATAAGGACTCAACAAAGAATCCTTTAAAAGAAGTGGACTTTCCTCCTCCAAAAGCTGATGAGAACAAGATTTTAGGCAGAAGTATTGCTTATCTCAAAAAGACCATGGATGAGGCTGTAAGGAGAAATAGAGCTATTATCATTAGAGAGGGAAAGAGAATATGTGTGATGCAAGGACATCCCAAATTCTCAATAGCCAAGAAGGAAGAAGACAAGCAATTAAAGGCTGACAAAAGAGCACAAGCAAAGCTTGAACAATAGCTAAAGTCAAGTCTAGTTGAAAAAGAAAAAGGGATTGAAGTCAGGGGTGAAGACAAGACTACAAACCTAGATGAGGTTTTAGGGAGTATATTTGGTGAGAGTGTGGAAGAAAGAGAGGAATGGCAGAAGGGAAACAGAAGAAAGGCCAAGGCACATAGAAGGAGTGGAGATAACACTGAAGTAACCAAATCTATATCTAAACCACTACCTTCCATACCTGAACTCCTTGTTGCTGATCCCACAATAAACATCCATGGTGAACCAATCATTCCAAAAGAGGAACCTATTGATTGGGACACTATCAAATTGCCTACCTTTCTAACCACTCTTCCACTACCAAAGAAACAGAAAAGAAAACCAAAATCTACACCTCCCATAACCTCTAAGAAATTCACTCAAAAACAAAAACCTAAGCCTAAGTCACCCATTTCTAAAGATGATTATGTTCACATCTGTGACATAAAAGAAATTTCAGACATTGAACTCTATCTGGATGAGCTGGAGGATGTAAGGGGAATAGCTGCCTACAGACAGTTACCAGAGAGATTAGTGTTCAGATATAAAGGAGCTGGGGAAAGAACATGGCCTCTCCACAGGATTCTGGATGAAGGCTACTCTACCTTGATTAGAGTCTATTCAGCTATACAAAAGGATTCTGGCTTTACCAGAACTGCCAAGACTGAAATTCTCAACAAGATAGCCAATATAAGGAAAACTTGGAGGGAGCCCAATGCTTTACCCAGGACTTTACTCATTCAAGAAAGGGAAATGAAAATTCTCAAATCACCTCATTGGTTGATGGAATTTAGAGATGATAAAGGAGTCAGAAGATTTTTCAGACTTGAAGACCAACTCAAGATTGCCAGCAATGAAACTCTCAAAGAAATGCAATCTAAGTTGGATGTCAGTGTTGAAGATGAAGCTGAATTCTTCAGACAACTCCAACTCCAAATTGAGGAAAATGACAAAAGGCTAGGAAAGAAAACCAGGGAACAAAGAAGAAAAAGATGATTTGCTCAGACTAAAGGAGTGTCCTTGGAAACACTGTAAATCTTCAATTATCTCCTAGTACATACACTTTTGCAGCATTTTTAAATTTCTACTTAGTTTCAATTCATATATCTGTTAAGTGTTTTGTTATCATCAAGTTAACCCTGAATTTATGCCTACAATTCTTATAGACATAAATAGGGGGAGATTGTTAGGAATGTATGTGCATTAGTTTGATGATATGTTTAACAAAATACTTAAGTAGAAATTTAGTGTCTGTAGCCTCAACGGATAAGACCACTTTGGCTATCCGTTGATGGTGTAGCTTTACTTAGAAATAAGTCTAGTGTTGTAGCATATTTCAGTCTCTGTATTTAAAATGTAATTCTTGGAAGTTGAGAGAAACTATGTGTCATGTTGACTACTAGATGATATGCAGATAGGAAGGCCAATTGTAAATACTTCATGCCTTGTAATTTTGTATAAGTGAAGTGGTATCAACGGATGACTTAAAGACCTTCAACGGATGAGAAGCTAAGCTTCAACGGATGTCTCTAAAGCTTCAACGGATAAAGTCATCAACGGATAACATCCTTCAACGGATGAGTGCATCAACGGATGAGTGCATCAACGGATGAAAGCTTCAACGGATAACATCCTTCAACGGATGAGTGCATCAACGGATGAAAGCTTCAACGGATGTTCTGATGATTAGCCGTTGATAAGGGGTAGTTGTACCTACAAACAGAGGCACATGGGTTGATAGAGACAACTGAGATGTGGTAGCCGAATTTCAGGAACAACAGAAAAAGCAGCCGTTCTTCTCTAGTACAAAGATGCAATAGTCAACAAAGTACTGGAGTGAACAGGAAAAGAAGCAAGTGAAGATCTTATTTTATTACTGTATTTTATATTGTTCTTCACTTGTACACTTGGTAATATATAAACCAAGTAGAAGCTAGTAATTAGATGAGAGATTTTCCAGAGCTGTTTAGAAAAATATTGAGAGAAAATTCATCTAGTTTGTACTAGGATGCAGCTGTGATCAACATTGTTTAATCACAGATTTTCTAAAATACCATCTCTGGTGGAACAACAAATCCACCAGAAAAGTTTTTAAGGTCTGTTGTGTTCTTTACATTTGTGCTTGAATATATATCTGTCTGTATTAGCTTAAAGCAATTCACACACTTGTTCTTCTTGAACACACAACTTTCATAAACTGCTCAAAACTTGAAAAAGTTTTGAGATTTACATTCAACCCCCCTTCTGTAAATCTCATTGTTAGTCCACTAGGAATAACAAATATAATTATGTATCCTAAAATATATCAATTAGTTATCTTTTCCTCCAAGTCTTCTATTCTTCATAAAATTCTTCTCCATGCATATCTCTTCTTGTTTTAGTCTTGATCTTCTTTCCCTTCAATCAGCCGCCTTCCTTATCTGAAAGTCTTCTTAAGTCCTGATATTATCTCCTGATGAATATCTTCTGATATCTTAAGTTCTGATAACTTAAGTTCTGATATCTTAAGTTCTGACTTCAGTATAAGTACTGATTTCCAGTTATGTCCTGATTTGTCCTGTTAGTCAAGATCTGAAAAACTAAACACAAATCATTATTAGACATGACATCACAAATATATCTAACAATCTCCCCCAACTTGTAAATTAGCATAATATACAAGTTCAATAGATATTTGATGATGTCAAAAACATTAAGTACAAATGCATATGAGAATTTGACTAGATAACTACAACTCACAGTCCTTGTAGCTTTTACATCCTTAAAGTCTGATATCATCTTTAGCCTGTATATCCTTCAAAATTTAACAGTTGTAGTCCTTGACTTGGCTTCAGTGTGTGATCTCTTGAATGTCAGGAGTTGTTCTGAGATAGTTCTTTAGAAGATTTCTCTCAGCATATTCAAGTTCATTTATCATCCTCCTTTTAGCATCTTTAAGTTCAACTGTATCTTCTCCGATCTGAAAGATAGCAGCCCTGAGACCATTAATCTTTGCTTTCCTTATTTCCTGATTCAATCTGATAAGATAAGCTTTATCAGACTCCAGATGAAATTCAACACCCTTAATACCCAGAAAAGTAGTGATCTTGGCGGTATTAGGTTTCATCTAAACTAAATCACCATTGTGAGCTCTGTACTTTGGATAGTATGGTCTGTCAGATTTTACGGAGTAAAGTTTCTTCTGCCTCTGAATATCAAATATTAAGTATCTGGCAGCACCATCTGTTGACATGTTCTTCACTTGAAGTAGAAATAAAACATGTTACAGTTCTTCATAATACTTCAACCGAATTGCATCCTTTCTTATCTAGAATACTCTCCCATCTGTCATAAAATAAAGCATTATGTCTTCTTTCATCTTGGAGTTGTAGACCATCTGTACAGATTCCAATTGATTTAGTCTTTCTGGAGTTGTCCCTACTCCTAGTTCAGAAAGAGATGTAGGATCTGAGGTAGAGTTGTTTACTCTTTTCTCATCAGCATTACCCAGTCCTATTTTATCTCTAGCTTCCTTCCCTTGGAGCAATCTACCCTTAAAAACATTTGTTAAAGTCTTCATAGGTTGAGCAGATTATTGAGCTTTAGTAAACCCAGGTAGTAGAACTATTGAAGGTTTAACATGAGCAATGTCAGAGGTTTCCTTTTCTTCTGATGTCAAGATAACTTGAGCTCTGTCAGAGGTTGCTTGAATTTTGCTTTTCTTCTTCAAAATCAGATTTGTATCTTCATCAGATTTTGCTTCCAGATCCATGGTTGGTATATATATATCTTTACAGATTCATCAACTTTTACCTTACCCTTGAATCTAGGATCTACTTCCACCTGTGATTTGGACTTGGCCTTAGATACCTCAGTATCTGTCCTCTCTTTGATCATAATGCCCTTAGGCTTAGGTGGTTTCTTTGCTGTAACTTGAGCTTTAGACTTTGACTTAGATTTGTCATTTTCAGCTTTCAGTCTGATCTCTTCTTCCTTCAGGCTTTCAAAATCCATGCCTGGATTATCCTTTAGGAACAACCTTTTGGAGATCTCTTCATCAAGTTTCAGAGTTTGTTCATCAGAACTTATCCTTTTATCAGTATTAGAACTTGTTCTTTGACTCGTAGTTCTGGCTTCCCTTGATAAAGAACCCCTGCCTTGACTTAGACCTCTACTCCTTTCAGAGTTTCCCTGGTTTTCATTATCATCATCCTTACCCTTTAGTGGTTGATCAATTTTGCATTTGGACTTAATCACTTTCTCCCCCTTTTTGGCATCATCTGGTAGAAGCAGGGAGACAAGCAATTCCACAGAGTTTTGGATTTCATTGAGTTGGTTTTGTTGAGCAGCTTGATTCTTTAAAATGTCAGATAATTGAGCTTGCTGCTTTTCTTGAGTCTTTTCTATATACTCAATGTGGTCAAAGGCTGGCTTAAAGAACCTTTTCTTGTCCAATGTGACAGTCATGTTTTGCTTAGTCACTGTATCTTGAATTTTGTCCACCTTGGATTGAGTTATTGAGTGTTAACCTTGAAGGTTCCTGGTACTCAATGCAGTAACTCTGAGCTGTGCTTTGAAGTCATCATTCATCAGCATTTCATCAGCTTTAGCCAAGTGCTCAACAAGAACATCTGCAGTAGGAACAAAATCAACTTTGTTCCACTCTTTGATCCATTCTCTTCCTCTGTTAGTTTCACTCCAAGGAACTGGTGCATCCTTTCTCACAAACTTCTTAATCAAATCAGCTTTACTAACTGTTTGTGGAGGTGCATGTCCAGAAGGACCAGCTGCATCAGCATTCATATTTGTAGCAGCTTCACCAGTATTTTCAGCATTTATTTCAACAGAACTTGCAGAATCTTCAGTATCACCATCTTGTGATAGAATAATTGTATGTGAAGTAATAGAAGATTCATCTTCATGGACATCAGCATCTATCAATGGAGTTGCTGGTGGAGTGTGCTGAGAAAGATGTGAAGTGGATGGAGCTTCCAGATACAAGACCAAAGGCACATCCAAGTTATTGATATCAATTTCAGCACTTGTGCCTGGGCTTTCAGCATGTACTGGAGAGTTTATTGGAGACACGGGAGGTATAGGCATTGGAGTAGTCACTGGCTCTTGGATTGGAGATTTGTGAGCTTCATGAAGTACTGGCTCAGCACTTGGAAGAGATTCAACTACAGTAGGGTCTTGTGGGATCAGAGATTCCTGACCCCCTTCCACAGCTGCTGCTTCCATTCCTTCTTCAGAGGTTGATTCTTTTATAGCCCTCCTTGCTCTTTGCTTTTTAAGTCTCTTAGTTGGTGGAGAGACTCTGGGAGCTTGATCATCAGAGTTTAACTTTCTATGCCTTTTTAGGGGCTTAGAACTCCCAGTTTCTTGAGCTGTCTGAAAAGAGACCTTCTCAGTTACTTCAGCAACAGGTTCTGATGGTTGAACCTGTATCTCATCATCAGACTCATCTCTTAAAATTATCTTCCTTTTTTTCTGTTTTGCCTAAGGTATTGTCTTAGTCCTCTTTGCTCTAGAAGAAGAAGGCTTCACCTGATTATGTGATGATGGTTGGTTGGCATATTCTGATGTGAGTGTTTGTTGAGTGACAGTAGTAGGTGCTGATGGCCAATTTGTTGTGTCAGAACAGGAATGGCATCAAAATTTGAGCACTTGTTGGCAAACGTCTTCGTGATGCAATCGAAGAAGAAGCTCCATTCCCTTCGAATATATGGGCGTTTGAGTTGACCCATCTTAGCCAAACTCTTTTCATACCCTAGATTAGCCATTATTTGTTGTAGCAAGGGCTCCTCCACAGCAGAACTGAATTGACAGTTTTCAGGTAGATGTAGAGCTTTTCGAACTGTTGCCGGAGTAACAACATATTCAACCTCCTTTGATGTAAACACGATGCTTGGAGTCCCATCCTTACCACCATCATCATAAAGTCACGTTCGCCAGAACGTCAGAACTTGAGTTCCAGATAAAGTGGATGGATGCGTCAAAGTGAACCCAATTTCACTATAAGATAAGAAATCCTGAATAAAATGAAGTTCCGAAGGAGCTTCACTCTTAGTGAGAATGGCAGTGTAGTTGTTGGGGACGAACTTTGCTCTATTAAAGATTATATCCTTGGGAGTCATTGAAAAAGTAGTGAGAAATAAGAATGCCTGAAAGGTGTTTGGTAAAATGCCTGTGTAGAAACCGTCAGTGAATTTAAAGAGAATAAGAGAAAAGAGAGAGAGTATTGAATACAAAAGTAGAGAAAAGATTTAAAATATTTTATCTCTTTTACTTATACACGCCACTTGACAGCAGTTAAGATGAATTTGAACAGTCTTTACACCTGTCAGCCATGCAGTAGTTAAGACAATAGTTAATGAGCACGGGAAATAAGTAATGATTACTATGCACATGCAGTTTTTCAAAAAAAAACTATTCCCAGTAAACAAGTAATTATGACTGTCTTTATCTCACTTAAACCAATATTCTGATAAAATAGAACCGTTTAAGTATTGACCAAAAATAAATCAAGTAAATAAATACTGCCACGTAAGCATCAGAACTTGATTATTATCAGAATTTAAAAGTCATCAAAATATAGCTTCTGAACTCAAAAAGTGAATGTTTATTTCTGTAATTCTTCACAAAAATACTGATATGGTTTCCGCAGAACTTAATCATCAGAACTTCCATCAGAATTTGTCCTCAGAATTTGTGCAAATAACACTTAAACTGTTCATCTAAACCAACATTGATCACCACAGTAATTTTCATCATTCATATGGAGTGTAAGTGTGTGCTTTAAGCTAAATATCAGACAAAGAGTAAAGTCTGATTCACTTCAGTACATCTTAGAAATAAGGCATAACTAAGAACTTTGCTCAAAATTTGTCATTAGTCTGAAGTCTACTATAGAATGATTTCATGCATGAGTTCACCTCAACTGTTTTGTGCTCATTTTATGCATCTTTTGATATTCTTTTTCACAGGAGCTCCTCAGTGTAAGTGAGTCACAACTGCTTATCAGAATTTATACTATTATCAGAGTATTTCTCCAGTAATCAGAGAATGTGAAAAGTCACCAAGAAAATTTTATTTTGCTTTTCTAATGCATATTACTTAATACCAGCAATGCACTTGGGTCTTCCCTTCCATATACATTTTTCTCTAGATCTTAAAGGAGTCCATGATATTTATTTATTTATTTATTTATTTTATTTTTACTTTTTCTTTTGATAAGTGAGGCTTATCAGCACTTAGTACATCCATAAGATTTACCAACATCAGAACTTAACAAATAAGAAGCACTATTCTAGTTTTTGACTTAGTAATAAGATACACAAAGTAAACCTAACCAAGCTCAATATCAGAATTTGCTTGTGTTAAAAGATTTCCACATAAACAATTACTTCAAACATGGGATCTTTAGTATATTAGAGACTACTAGGTCATCATCTAGCACAGTTATCCTCATTGGATTGAATAGTCACAGAAATATTCATATCACTATCAGAGTTTAGAAATTCATATCAGACAAAAATCAACACTTAGGTAAATTTCAATTTAAGCACAAATTACATAAAAAGAGTAATATCTGTAAATACTGATCATAAGGTCTGATGTATCAGAACATAAACTAAACAAATTTAGAGAAAGAACCTGAAACCATTCCAAGTTCATTTACCAATCTTGTAAAAGTAGCTTCACACAGTGGTTTCGTGAAGATATCTGCTAGTTGTTGATCTGTTGGAACAAAATGCAATCCTACTGTACCTTCCATCACATGCTCCCTTATGAAGTGGTACTTAATGCTGATGTGCTTTGTCATTGAGTGCTGAACTGGATTACCTGTCATAGCAATAGCACTTTGATTATCACAGTAAATGGGTATTTTAGAATATATTAACCCATAATCCAGTAACTGATTCTTCATCCAAAGAATTTGTGCACTACAGCTTCCTGCAGCAATGTACTCTGCCTCTGCAGTTGATGTGGAGATTGACTTTTGTTTCTTGCTAAACCAAGAAACTAATCTGCCTCCAAAAATTGGCAGCTTCCACTTGTGCTTTTTCTGTCAATTTTGCACCCTGCAAAATCTGCATCTGAGTAACCTATTAGCTTAAAGTCTGATTCCCTAGGATACCACAATCCTAGATCAGCTGTACCCTTAAGGTACTTGAAAATTCTTTTCACAGCTGTTAAGTGAGGTTCTCTTGGATCTGCTTAAAATCTTGCACAAAGATAGGTAGCATACATAATATCAGGTCTACTTGCAGTTAGATAGAGTAGTGAGCCAATCATACCTCTGTAATCAGTAATATCTACTGATGTACCAGTATCCTTATCCAATTTTGTTGCAGTGGCCATATGAGTGGATGCACTTGAACAATCTTGCATTCCAAATTTCTTCAGCAAATTTCTGGTGTACTTAGATTGACAAATAAAAGTTCCTTCTTCATTCTGCTTGACTTGAAGGCCCAGAAAATATCTAAGTTCTCCCATCATACTCATTTGATATCTTGACTGCATTAGCTTGACAAACCTTTTACAAAGTCTGTCATTTGTAGAACCAAAAATGATATCATCAACATAAATCTGCACCAAAAGTAAGTCCTTTCCATGGTTGAGATAGAATAAGGTTTTGTCAATATTTCTGAACACCCACTTTGTACCAATAACAGATCTATTATTTGGTCTTGGCACTAGGGTCCAGACTTTATTTCTTTCAAATTCATTTAACTCTTCCTGTATTACTTGCACTCAATCAGCATCTTGAAGAGCTTCTTCCACTTTCTTTGGTTCAGTTTGAGAAAGAAAAGAATGATAGAGACATTCATTTGATGTTGTTGTTCTAGTTCTAACACCTGCTTCAGGATTTCCAATAATCAAGTCAGGTGTATATGCTTTAGTCCACTTTCTTGCAGATGGAAGGTGATCTATAAAACTGGATGCTCCCCCATGATCCATGGTGTCTCCATCAACATTTTCTGATACTCCCCCTGAAATTGTGCTCTCTGAGTTGGATCCTTCAGAATTTGAGTTTCCAGAATTATCAGAACTTGGCCCATCAGAACTTGATGAATCAGAACTTGAAGAGCCTGTTCTAGGTTCTGATGCTTCTTGAGATGTGGTTAGATCTTCAATATACTCCCCCTGCACAGGTGCATTTTCCTTTGGCATAGTCACCACAGTTTCAATAACATCAGAGTTTAACCCATCAGAGTTTGTAGTATCAGGATTTAGACTATCAAAATTTACAGAATCAGAATTTAAAACTTCATTCTCAAATCTCAGCTGATCATGATCATTGAAATCTTCAAGTTCAGTAATCTTCTTATCATCAAAAGAGACATTGATAGATTCCATGACAACCCTTGTTCTTAAATTATAGACTCTGAAGGTGGAAAGTGGATATCCAACAAAAATTCCTTCATCAGCTTTGAGATCAAATTTGGATAGCTGTTCAGGATGAGTCTTAAGAATAGAACACTTACATTCAAATACATGAAAGTACTTCATATTTGGCTTCTTTTTCTTTACCATCTCATATGGTGTATTTCCATGCTTGTTGATAAGTGTTGCATTCTAAGTAAAACAAGCAGTCTGCACAGCTTCAGCCCAAAAGTAGGTTGGTAATTTTGCTTCATCAAGCATAGTTCTTGCAGCTTCAATAAGAGTTCTATACTTTCTTTCAACAACTCCATTTTGCTGTGGAGTTCCAGGAGCAGAGAATTCCTGCTTTATTCCATGGTCTTTGCAGAACTCTTTCATAATCATATTCTTGAACTCAGTGCCATTATCACTTCTTATAATTTTCACAGAGTCTTTGACCAATTTATCCAGTTGTTTGACATGATCAATCAAGATAGATGCAGTTTCACTTTTCGTGTGCAAGAAATACACCCATGTATATCTAGTAAACTCATCTACTATGACCATGGCATATTTCTTCTTTGCAATAGACATGATATTCACTGGACCAAATAGATCAACATGTAGTAGGTGATAAGGCTCAAGAATTGAAGATTCAGTCTTGCTCTTGAATGAAGATTTTCTTTGTTTTGCCTTTTGACATGAATCACAAAGGCCATTAGGAGCAAATACTGATTTTGGCAGTCCTCTCACAAGATCTTTCTTGACTAGTTCATTTATATTGTTAAAATTTAAATGAGAGAGTTTCTTGTGACAATCCCATCTTTCTTCAATTGATGCTCTGCTTAACAGACAGATTGCAGAACCATCAGAACTTGTTGAAAGCTTGGCTTCATAAATGTTACCATGCCTGTATCCCTTCAGAACAACTTTGCATGTAGATTTGCTTACAACTTCACAGTGTTCTTCAAAGAAATCCACATGATAAACAGATTTGACTAACACTCAGCAGATTGTGTTTAAGTCCTGTAACTAGAGCTACTTTTTCAATGATGACATTCCCAAGATTGATATTGCCATATCCCAGAGTTTTTCCCATGTTGCCATCTCCATAAGACACTCCTGGGCCAGCTTTCTCCACAAAGTCTGATAGCAGGGATTTATTTATAGTCATATGTCCTGAACATCCACTGTCCAAAACTAGGATATTTTTCATGTTGCCCTGCAATCACAAAGACCACTAATGATTAGTTTTAAGGACCCAGACTTGCTTGGATCCTTTGGCCTTATTAAGTTTGTTAGCATTTGCAGTGGATTTAACTTCAGAGTTTATGCTAACATTTTTCTTATCAGATTTTACAGTATCAGACTTTGCATCAGAACTTACACTAGAAGGAATAATGCTAACTTTCTTTAAGGAAGGTTTTATTTGATAATAATCATAGTACAAACTATTATATTCCTTACAAGTATAAATGGAATGCCATACACTACCACAATAAAAAAAAGGATTATGTGGTTTAAACCTAACAGTCTGACTCTTAACTCCTGAATTAGGAGGTAAAGAGTTTATATCTTTATTCTTCCTGCAAAAAGAAGCAAGATGGTTAGTGTTTCCACAGTTATTGCATTTCTTTCTAGGATCATTAGGAACAGAATTATAATTATTGCTTTTATTCACACCTTCCTTTTCATTCCTATTTTTCCTAGGTGGCTTTATCTTGTTTACATTCTTAATCTCTTCCAGCTTATACTTAAGCTGATTCTTTGTCATTAAGCCTATGTTAACTTCAGCTGGTTTATCCTATTTTAAAGTTGACTCTGCCTTAACTTTCGTATCATTATCTTTCATCTTTTCAGAATCAGACTTTACAATTTTGGCTACAAACTTAACAGGATTTACCTTTGGCTTAGTAGTCTGCTTAACAATAATTGGCTTAATTTGTTCAGTTCCTATTTCACTTTTATCATCTCCATAACCTAAGCCCTCTTTCTAGTTTCCACTACTTAGTAAATTCTGAGTTGTTCTGCCAGAGTTAGTCCAAGTCCTGATAATCTCTCTTTCCTTTTCTAACTCAGTTTTTAGAGATTGATTCAATTTTAACACTTCATCTCTAACATAAAAAGCATCATCTCTTTCTTTGTGAGTTTGATGGAACATAACTAACTCCTTTTCTAAATAGTCATTCCTTTTCTTAAAAGCCAGATTTTCAGAAGTTAACCTATCACATGTTAAAGTCTGATCTCTATAGCTAATGAATATGGTTTTAAGATAAGATCTCAACTCAGTAATATCATCATTATAAAAAGCATAAGTTGTTTGAGGTACCTTTAACTCAGCAGTATCAGAACTGTTATCAGCATTTGCCATCAAGGCATAGTTCACCTCATCTTCAGAATCTGAAGTGTCTGTCCAGCTTTTCTTCTTTGTGACAAGTGCCTTGCCTTTGTCACCTTTTCCTTTCTTGCAATCAGGAGATATGTGGCCTTTCTCACCACAATTGTAGCATTTAATATTTGAGTAATCTCCTTTGTCAGACTTTCCTGCTTTGCCTTTAGATTTTCTGAATCCCTTCTTATCAGAACTTCCACTTTTCCTGGAAAACTTCTTTCCCCTTCTGAATTTCCTGTAGGTTATCTTTGTGATACCCTTCACCATAAGAGCACACAATCTCATCATCTCTTCATCAGCATCCATCTCAGATAGACTTTCAGTTTCTGAATCCTCATCATTATCAGAACTTGATGAATCTGAATCAGACTTTGTGATGAGAGTCTTTCCTTTGCCTTTCTTTGAGACAGCCACTTTGGGGGATTCTTCCTCAGCCTTAAAAGCAACTGTCCTTGACTTTCTCCCATGTCTCTTGCTTCTTTGATCCATCTCAAGTTCATGAGTTTTGAGCATACCATAAATTTCATCAAGAGTAGTTTCATCAAGAGCATAGTTGTCTCTTATAGTAGTTGCCTTCAAATCCCAACTTTCAGGAAGAGCTAAAAGGAATTTAAGATTGGAATCTTCAAGATCATATTCCTTATCCACCAGTGACAGATCATTCAAGAGTTTGACAAATCTGTCATATAAACCATTTAATGACTCATCAGGTTTTGAGTCAAAGTGCTCATACTCTTGAGTGAGTATAGTCCTCCTGTTCTTCTTAATTGCATCAGTTCCCTGTCATCTTATCTCCAAGGCATCACATATCTCCTTTGCAGTCTTGCAGTTAATTACCCTATTTGACATGACATTATCAATGGCACTATGCAGCATATGCCTTACCTTTGCATCCTTGGAAATAGATGAGATATCTTCAGCTGTATACTCACTTTTCTCCATTGGTACGGTCTTTGCTGGCTGATGTGCAACTACAATAGAGAGCTTGGTTGGCTTATGTGGTCCTTCATTAATTCTGTCAAGGTATTCTGGATCTGTAGCTTTCAGAAACATAGCCATCCTTACTTTCCATATGGGATACTCAGAAGGTCTCAGCATGGGAACCCTAATAGTCTTATATCGACTGTGGATTTGAGTCTTTGGATTTTCTTCAGTTTTGGTGGGCTTGGTTGGATTTTGTTCTTCTTCAGACATGATTGTTTTGGATCTTTACTGTATTTGTGTTAACAGATAGGCTCTGATACCACTTGTTAGGTCACACACATTGTAGAAGGGGGTTGAATATATTGTATAATATTATCAAATCGAATTTAGAACACAAGTATGAAACACAGAATAATCTTATTAATAAAATAGTATTACAATGGAACCGTTCTCTCTCAGTGATGAACAAATATCACGAGAGCTGCTAGGGTTACAATGAATAATATTCTCGATAATAATAACACATCTAGTGTAAACCCTATGTTGTGTTTATATATCACACAGTTACAAGATAATCTCTAATTGATATCGAATATAATTATGTATCCTAAAATATATCAATTAGTTATCTTTTCCTCCAAGTCTTCTATTCTTCATAGAATTCTTCTCCATGCATATCTCTTCTTGTTTTAGTCTTGATCTTCTTTCCCATCAATCAGCCGCCTTCCTTATCTAAAAGTCTTCTTAAGTCCTGATATTATCTCCTGATGAATATCTTCTGATATCTTAAGTTCTGATAACTTAAGTTCTGACTTAGTATAAGTACTGATTTCCAGTTAAGTCCGGATTTGTCCTGTTAGTCAAGATCTGAAAAACTAAACACAAATCATTATTAGACATGACATCATAAATATATCTAACATTTAAAATTATCTTTTAACATTAAGCATTTGCTTCGAAACACATGAAGATGCTTAACTGTAGGCTTCTTCTTATACATGATTGAATAGGGTGACTTGCCAATGCTTTTTTTACCAAGTATCTATTCTGAGTATAACATGTTGTGTTAACAGCTTCTTCCCAAAAACTGGTTGGCAACTTGATATCCTGCAACATTGTCCTTGAAGCTTCAACTATAGTTCTATTTTTTCTTTCAACCACACCATTTTGTTGAGGTGTTCTTGGAGCAGAACTCTTGAGTGATGCTTTTGTCTTTACAAAATTCATTTATTATGGAATTTCTGAATTCAGTACCATTGTCGCTTCTCAGTCTTTTCACAAAATTTTTATATTCAGTCTGTTTCTTAATCTTCTTTATGTGTTTAATGATAATGTGTGAAGTTTCATCTTTAGATGCATAAATTCCACCCAAGTGTATCTTGATAGTAATCCACCATTACCAGTGTATATCTCTTCATAAAAATAGGCATAACATTTACAGGACCAAACAAATCCATATGGATAAGTTGTAGTGGGGCATTGATGGAATTCACAGCTTTGCTTTTGTGAATTGATCTCTTCATTTTACCTTTCTGACAAGATTCACAAACTTCATTCTGAACAAACTCCAAGGCTGGCATGTCTCTCACCAATTCTCTTCTTACAAGAGTGTTGATTGCTTTGTAGTTTACGTGAGAGAGCTTCTTGTGCCAGAGTTTACTTTGTTCACTTGATGCCTTAGTGTAGAAGCAACGTACTATGTCCTTATTTGTTGAGTCCATGTCTGCTACAAATAGGCTTCCTTTTCTTACTCATTTGAGAGCAACTTCACCAGTCTTCTTGTTTGTGATTAAACAATCTTCTTTTCAAAAATAACCTTGAAACTCTTATTTGTGAATTGATGAACACTTAGAAGATTTACTTCAAGAGCTGCAACTAGCTGTACATATTGAATGACAACATTTTCACAAATTAAACTACCATATCCCATTGTGAATCCCTTGCTGTTGTCTCCAAAGGTCACCAAAGGGCCAATCATCTCCTCAAACTGTGATAGCAGGGCTCTATCACCTATCATGTGCCTGGAGCATACACTGTTAATGATCCACATGAATTTATTCTTCTTGCCATGCACACAATGAGGTTTAATCATTTTTAGCTACCCAATCAGTATTGGGTACATTCTTCTTCTTGTAAGAGTTAAAAGGAGTAGAACTAGAACAATCAAAAGAGATAACTTTTTTAGTTTGATTAACATTCTCATTTTTATCACAGATCTAGAGTTTACCTATTTAGATCATTTCTTAGCTTATGACAGCTGGTCATAACTTTCATGTTGCATGGAATGCAATAAAACTTGTCACAAAAAGAGTAGGGGTCATTTGTTTGAGCTTCATTATTCTTGCATGCCCCATACTTTGGCTCACTAACAATCTTTTTACAAAGATGAGTTAGGTGATTTATTGAGCCACATCTTTAACACTGCTTTGTGAGGGCATCTGCAATATAGGCATAGTTGTTGTTTTTGTTGACTCATATCTTTTCATTTCCGTTCTTCTTTTTCTTCACCGTCTTTCATTTTTTGCTTCAGTTACTGGTGTTTTGATGACTGGACTGATTTCAGGATTTTTTTCATTCTCAGTGTTGACAGTGGATTTGGCATTTTTCTTTTCTTCATATTCATCTGTAATTTCTTGCTTGATGATAAGCCCCTCTTCACTAAAATTCACCTCACGGACTTTGAATAAGGGTGCATTCACCTTTTGAAGCACAACATGAACTTCTTTGTTCACACTTTCATTTCCCTTGTTAATTTGACTTTTTTTAAATGAATCAGCCTCATAGCCCAGTCCAATAGCTATGTTAGCACATGACTTGTTCTTTTCATGGTATTGGCCAACCAGTTGAGTGGAATTTTTAAATGACTTAAGTTTAAGTTCATTTTTCTCAATTTTATCTTTCAATACAGCTTCTACTTTCTCTGTACATTTAAACTTGTTTTTAAGATATTCATTTTCTTGCCTAACTGACTCTAGGCTTACAAGCTGCAGTTCTAATTCTTGTTTCTCAATTTCAAGTTTCTCATTCACTTTTGATAGTCTATTCATCTCTTCAGTAGCAGCCACCATGCTTGTGTGAATGTGAAATATTTTTACACTCATCTTTCAATAATTTTCTTATATTGTGAAGCATTCAAATCAATGGTGGTTAGGATGGGTATCTCATATTTTGATGCAGATGATTCTCCTTCTTCCAAGGCCATTAGAGCGTAGTTTCCATACTCTTCACAGTCATTTTCATCATCAGTGTCATCCCAACTTTTTCCCCAGCAATAAAAACTTTTCCTTGTTATTTCTTCAAAAGTGCTGCATATTTAGCCTCAAGCCCCAAGTATGCCTTATCTTTCTTCACATTCTTTGGCTTTTTGCATTCTATGGCAAAGTGACCAAGTTCATCCCAGTTATAGCATCTAATCTTATATCTCTCCACAGATCCTGACTTATAGCCATCTTTTCCAGTTGTATTTTTATGAGTTTTTTCTTTTCAGTTATTGTTGTAGGTTGTTTGACCTTTACCCTTGAAGTACCTGGGTTGTTTGACTCTTATGTTTAAAAAATTTCTTGCCAAGTAGGTCATAGACTGGTACATTTCATCCAGCTCATCAAGAGTGTAATACTCACGCTCTTCCAACTCCAGGATGACTTGTTTTCTAGGTTCCTTGTTCTTCTACTCAACATATTGTATAACTTGAGTCTGAGATTCAGTTTTATCTTCAATTATTTTCTTATCATTAGCTATCAGGGTACTTGACTCATCCACAACATGTCCTTCACTCAACTTTAATGATTTCTCTACATCATCTCCAGCTCATAGGTTTTAAGAATACCATATAAAACCTCCAAAATTATTCTCCACATATCTATGCCTTCTCTTATTGCAGAGATCTTTTGTTCTAAATGGTCATGAAGAGTGAGCAAGAATCTTAGATTAACCTTCTCAGATCCATAGAACTTGTCATGCAGCTGCGAGTCATTTATCAATTTGTTGAATATTTCAAAAACCTCGGTTATGCCTTCTTTAAGTTTAGCCATGAAACCCTCATATTGTGAGATCAGAATTCTCATATGATTTGGCCTCACTTCCTCAGTACCTTCACATAGAATCTCTATCTTCTCACAGATCTGCTTGGATGACTCACAATTGATAATGTTGTTGTACATGACATTATCAAGATATTAAATCAGAATGAGTTGTAAGCTATTGTCAAGTGAAACTTTCTCCTTTTCTGGTTTCTTGTATGTAGATGGATATTTAGGAGCACAGTAACCAGGAATAACCATATCACCTTCAGTTGCTTCAAGTACCCTCACCATAGAATAAAGGGTCCAAATTTTAGAATTTCAAGATATAGTTGATGAGCCATCCTGATTAACAACATCATTTTCTTCTTCCATAGAGTATAGTTCACTTTGTCAAAGACTAGAACCCTGATACTGCTAAGTTTCTGTGCGCTCATAGTTTCAAGATTTAATTTGTTTAGTTTCAAATTTTTATCTAATATCACTTGTTATGTATGAAATGTAATAATGAGGGGGGGGGGTGAATGTGTTTTCTTGATTTTCTTGATTTTTACTATTTTGAAAATCAGATTGTGTTTAGGCTAGGGAACTTAAATAGCTAGTTATGAATTTGTATTGATAAATAACTCAATGCAAAAGACACAAGTAATTATCAAAACTCACTTGATTTATATTAAATCAAATTAGTTGTGCTACAAATCTGTGTTCTTGAAAATTAAGAAATCAACTACTTCTCTTGTGAGTATACAAGATTTCTAGATCTATTTTTGTTACTGCTAAACAAAGGATCCGTGACATATTTTATAGATCAACATGAACAATTTATAAAAATTGTACTAAAATGGACTAACATATTTTCTAAAGCCCTTTTGTCCATTTCCACTTTAAGTGCAGCAAATCTGCATACAATCTAACAGGTCTGTGACCCTCCTTTGTCCAGTTTATCTTGACCCTTAATCTTGCATTCTTCAACCTATATTTATAGAATCTCCGTTTCAGTGATAAAACAGTTTGTTGACTGATAATCTTGGATCTTCAAGTTGTCTTTATTCTGAATTTTGAAGTTGTTGTCGAGATCTATTTTACTGTATAGAGAAGTCACATATCGATATGTAGAATGACTTATCGATATCTCCACTTCTCTATAAGTATTGTGACTTGTTGTAGATATCTCTAGTTCTCTACATGCAAATTGACTTGTCCACATCTCCACTTCTCTACATGTAGTTTTGACTTGTCGACATCTCCACTTCTCTACATGCAGTTTTGACTTGTCGACATCTCCATTTCTCTACATGCCTTGGACTTCTCTACAAGTGGAATGATATCTCTACAAGCATAGTTGACTTTTCGATATGACTCCATTACACTTCTTGATTTATGACTTGTCGATATGTGACTTAGAACATTTTTTCAAAAATAACATTATTCAACTTCAAGCTTCCACACTTCTTTCGGAGGTATGATCATAATTTGATCTTCTTACAGAGTTTATTTTTTAGTTTGATGGTTGTTAATAGAATAATCTCCCAGTCTAATCTCTTTAATACTTTTATAGAGTCAAAAGATTCAATTATAAAATACAAAATGGTTATCATACAACTAAATATTAGGATTGTCAAAGTAACTAAGTCTTGTCATGTAGAGATATGTTTTGCATAACACTATATATAATTGGTGTAAATGAGTTAATGGATTTGGTCGTTAAATGTGGTTTAGTCATCATAGTTAATTATGTTATTTCGCACTAGAATAAGATACAAATTTGAGAGCTTGAAGCCTCGAAAACACATAAGCTATATGCGAGCAGCAAGAACGCGATACTCAAATAACGGTAAAAGTCTTCATAATCATTAATACTATACTTTGAAATTTATTATTGAAAACAAAAAACAACCATTGACAAAATAATTTAAAAATATTAATAAAGAAAAATATCCTAAAAATATAACATATATAAGCTAAAAAAATAAACATGAATGATGATAAATATGTTAATGATTTTAAATATTAAAAAATTATTTGAAACTAAATATTATTAGAATAATATTTAAGGAAAAAAAATTATTAAAAGATGAATACAAGTAGGATATACAACCATCGACAAAATGACTTAAAATCTAAATAGAAAATATCATTTTAAAAACATAACATAAACTACAACATTAAACATAAATTATGGTAGATATTTTAGTGATTTCAATTGTTAGGTAATGAATACAACACAATGGGGTGAATAAATTTTGGATATTTTTAAGATTTTTAAACTATTTTGGATATGATGAACAAAGCAGTTTAACTTGTAGAGATATAGTGTTTAAACAGAATTAGTAAACATGCACATAAACACAGTATCTTCAAGACTCGCTTAATTTTATATTAAAATCAAGTATGTCTAGCTACAAATTTCTAGGTTCTTTGTTGATAAAGAACTCAGCTTCTTTCTTGAGAAAGTTATAAAAAAATCTAGATCTGTTTATAATTTTTAAAAATAAAGGACCAGTGTTTACTTTATAGATCTATAAACACAGGTTTTACATAGCATGCAATAGCATGTACTAAACCCTACTTTAAGTTATCTAAAACTTTACATTTCTGGCATAGTGTATCTTTGCAAATCGTGCATATTTGTGACTTTCTTTTATCAGTTAATCTTGACCTTTGATCTGGTACTCTTCAAGCTGCTTTTGTAGACTTTTCAAATCAGTGATTGATTTGTTTGTTGATTGACAATATTGGATCTTTAACTCGTCTGCATATGGTACTTGAGGTTTATATCGAGATCTCCAGTTTGAACTATAAAGAACTGGCATCTTGATAAGTATAATGGCTTATCGAGATCTCTTAGTTCTCTATAAGTGTTTTAACTTGTCAAGGTCTCTGATTTCTCTATAAGTGAACTTTGGCTTGTCGAGGTCTCCAAATCTCTGCAAGTAGAAATGACTTATCGATATCTCTGAGATCTCTATAAGCATTCTGACATGTCGATATCTCTGAGATCTCTAATGAGAATTTGACTTGTCGATATCTCCAATATTCACATCTTCATTTGACTTGTCGATATCTCTGAGTTCTATAATGCAGAAATGACTTGTCGATATCTCAGAGATCTCTATATACATTTTGACTTATCGATAACTCTGAGATCTCTAATGATAATTTGACTTGTCGATATCTCCAATCTTCATATCTTCATTTGATTTGTCGATATCTCTGAGAATTCTCTATAAGCTGTATTGAACTTCTCGATAAGTCATTCTGGAGTTCTCGAACGACTTCTCTATATGACTTGATCTGTGACTTGTAGATATCTTGACTTAGAATATTTTTCCCAAAACAGATTTATGCAACTCCAAGTTTTTTCACAAATTCTCTGAGGCATTATCTTCTTCCAGAGTTTATTCTTAGGCCTGAGACTGTTTACGGAAAAAATACTCCAGTCTAACATTTTACATTTTTACAGACTCAAGTGATAAAATACAAAATACAAATTTAGATTATCAAACAACTAATTCTTAGGGCTGTCAATTTGACTTAGTCTTGTTATAGTACACACATGTCTTGCACAACATTAATTATTATAAAATTAACTGAAATTAAAGTTAATTAGAGTGGTATTTTTGGAAAAATAAAATTATTTAAAGATAAATAAATTTAAGAATAAAATACTTGTTTTAATAACTTATAAATAATCCGTGCATTGCACAGATATAAAATTAGTACATAAAATTAATAAGTTAAATGTCGGAGTATATGTGCTTTTTATTCCTCGTCACTCCCACTTATTTTAGTTTGCTTCTTTTCTTCTCTCAATTACTACCTAACTGCAAACTATGATATTTCTTTACTAAGTAATTTGTTTTTTAATAATTATATATTAAATAAATGTTCCTTAAAATATATATATAATTCTTTAAAACTTAATATTATATAATTAATATGTTTCTTTAATAATTTGTTTTTCAATAATTGTACTTTAAATTTTATCTCTTTAAATTAAAATCCTTGTGTTAAAAAATTAGTATTTCGAAAATTGTACTTTAAATTTTGTCCTTTTCGTTTAAAATTCTTCGAATACAAAATTAATATTTTTTCTAATAAAATCTTTTAACTTATAAGTTGCAATTACCAAACAAATCGTACTTTTAGTAAAACTAACTTATATCTCGTATTATTCACGTGTTATCTTTAATATTTATTTTTTAAACTTTTTTATTTTTGTTATACATATTTATATTAAAATAAATTTAAGTAAATATATTTTCTCTAAAATTGATTTAGAAATAAGTAAGTATGTGTTTGAATTAAATAGTAATATATAAAATAATAAGATTATTTATAGGGTTTCTACATTTTGGCCAAATTAGTCAAATTAATGTTTGAAATCAAATTAACTAATTATAATGAATACATTAATGTTTTATCCTAGTAGGCTCAGTATTAATATGGATCAACTACTCATAATTAATTTTAATTTTATTTTATTCTAGACTAAAACTATACAATAAATTTATTTTAACCTGCTAGGTATATTATAATGAATTATCTGTATTTTGAATTTAATAAAACAATATAGTTTGTTTTACCCCACTAGTCCATTATACTGACCAACAGATCATATTTAGTTTGGTTTTAGTTTTATTTTCGTGGGGATAATATAGTTCGGTTTTAGTTTTGTTCTAGTTTGAACAATATAGTACCCGTTTGAAAATTTTTAAAATAAGTAATTTATGACTTTGTTGTGAACAATTGACTTATAAGTGATAAGTGATAAATATTTATAAGTTGTTTAAGTGTTTATGTAATTTTAGTTACAAGTCAGAAATTTTATTACTTAAATGAATCAAAATAAATATTTTTTAAATACAATTATCTTAATTCGTGAGTTTTAAATTAGAAAAATATTTACGACCATATATTTTAAAACAAAAGTTAATAAAAAGTGAATAAATCAAAATAAGTTGAAAAAAATACGTTATTACTAACATTTAACTTATCAACTTATGAATTATTTATTTGATTTATAAATTGAGTTAATAAACAATATTCGATAAGTACTTACGAATTTATACGTCAATAAGTAGCTTAAAAGCTGTTGACCACACATGTCCTCCTAGTATATAATATCTTTAATTTGACTTAAATAAAATAATACCTAATAATAATCAATACACATATTATTTTAGCATGTTATTCTCTTAATTACCGATAACAAATATCTTTAATTTGGTTTTAATTGTAATTTAGCATAGACACATGGTGTACAATATTTATTAGCCCACTAGGATCATTATATCGATCAATAAATTATCTTTAACTTGACTTTATTAAAAAAATATAAATTTGTTTTATCCCACTATTTATATTAACCAGCATATTATTTTTAGTTTGATTTTAATAAAGTAGGATAAGGTATGTTTTGATTAAATACTAACTTGTTTTTTACTGCAATAATAATATAACATAAATGAAAATATATAAATATTAACGGAACTTGTTTATTCCACGAGATGTAAGTTACTCCTTCCATCCCATAATAAATGTTTCTTTGAAAAAGAATGCCCAAAATACACTACTTTCCAACTGCAACTGCCCAAAATACTGATTGGCGGTACGTTCCGCCCAAAGTACCCACTGAATACGTATTCTACACATGCATATTCAACTTTTATAAAAATACAAAGAACACGCGTTCTGAGAATGCACTTTCCTTTATTTTTTAAAAAGAATACACATTCTGAGAATGCGTATTCACTAGCTGCCAAATTTAAATACATATTCTCAGAATACGTATCCTTTGTTAATTTTAAAAATTTTATACAAGCATCTTCCAAATGCGTATTCAATAGATATTTTGGGCGGAACATCCCGCCAATCAGCATTTTGGGCATGTCTCTTCAAATGGTGGTTATTTTGGTTTTTCACCCTTCCTTTGACCTTTTTTCACACACTTTTAAAAAAAAATCTTCTCACAAATTAAAATTTAAAATTTATACTTCTATTTAGAAAAAAATTGAAAAATGATTTATGAAATTATCTTTTTTGTTCACTTTAAAATACCCATAAAGTATAAAAAGTCAAAAAAAAATATTTTGATGATATTATTATAAGCTCAACATTCTCTTCGTCTATTTAGTTATCCGGAGGTTGTCAGGTACACTTTATTTGACTGTCAATCGATGGTTTCATACATAAAATAAGGGCGGTTAAAATTTAAAGTAGATAAATCAGAAATATCAATTTCAGTACTAAAAAAATATTATTTATTTTAGTGTATAAACTATCTCGGGAGCTTCATAGATCAAAATCCAACATCATATGTTAATAATTTATATTAGAAGGATAGAAGAAAAGGTATATGATTAATAATTTATATTACAAGGTGGAACATGAGTGTTTGTTCCACTATTATTTCTGCTCTGTATATTCACCATGGTTGTTGTAGTCTTCCCACAGACGACGCCAAATGTTGTGGAATAAAAACCTGAGTGCGTTATTATTTAATGCTAGGGTTGGTGAGCTTCGAGCTTTAATGGATGTTCTTGTGTTTGGGACTATCAAACCTTACAAGATGCCTACGTATCTCTGTGTTGTAGAGAATCAAGCCAAAAACATAGTTCTAGGTTGAGGGGTAGAGCCCTTTATATAGAGGTGAGTCTAGGGTTAGACTTCTGTTGGGAGACTTGGTGGACAAGTCTCCAACTTGGATGGTGATTAGGATACCTATTGAGTAAGGAGCTCAAGAACCTTCTATGTAGGACTTTGAGTCCGTTTAGAACATACGTATCTGCTCTTCCAACCGTATTGGGCCTAGTTCGTGAACAGCTTGTGTCCGTGGACCTTGACGACCTCAGCTAGTGGACCTTGTCTATATGGGCCGTCTTGAGTATGCTATGAGTTCGGACCAGACAGTTCTGTACTGGACTTTTATACAAGAAGCCCAAGTATAATTAATGCGATATTTAATGTATCTTTAGGATGTATTTTCTATCCATGTCATTTACCCCCAACTTCCGTGAATACTGGTCGAGTTTTCGTGGAAGTTACAATGGTCTATTCGTGACTCAGGGTACTTTTGGCCTTTCTCAGGTATCGGCCCTTCATGGGTATCGGCCCTTCATGGGTATCGTCATTTTATTGTAAAGTGTGGAGTGAACTACACATTTACAATGACTTGCTAGTGCGAGTATACACACTCAAGGCCTTTGCACAGGCTATTTGGATAGTGTTTAACACTAAACGACCCTATCTGGGGCTAAAAAGTGAGCGTTTATCACCCCTTAACCTTCGTCAAGATTAATTATAGGGTAAAGCTGCTAACTGGCCCTAATCGGGGCTAATTTCCATGTACAAGTTGCTAATTAGGCTTAAAAGTGCATAATTCTAAGCTAGAATGCACTAATTAACCTTAATCGAGGCTAATCTGCCCTAATCGGGGCTAATCAAGATTAATCAATATGAATGAGACACTAATCATCCCTAATTCACACTAATTATAAGAGTGAATTGGTTAAACGGCCCTAATCTGGGCTAATTTGGTCATACAAATCACTAATTCCCCCTAATTTAGGCTAATTACGCTTAACATTCGCTAATCGGCCCTAATATGGGCTTAATTTCACTAATCGGCCCTAATCTGGGCTTCATCTTAAAATCCTGAAAATTTAAAAAAAATCCAATTTTTTTTCATTTTTTCGAAATTTCCTAAAATTTTCAAAGGGGGTCACCAGGGTTGAGCAGAACCTCCTGCTGCAGGAGGCTCTGCTCGGCCTAATACCCCAAATGAGGGTTGGTCGGCCTATTAGAGCAGAGGCTCCTGGTCGGCCTCCTCCTGGTCGGCCTGGAGGAGGTTGCCCAGGGGTCCCTGCCCTCAATTTTTTTTTGAATCTCCCACTCAGAGTCCAGGTCTTCTACATGCCTTTGTTGCTCTTGGATGTCCATGGAATTAATTTCATGGTTTCCTTTGAGTCCCTCATGGCTCTGCTACGGCTGTTTCAGTGAACGTTCTGTACTCATCCTAGTGGACGTTCTGTACTCATTTTTGCTAAACGTTCTGTGTTCCATTGAACTTGTCCTTATAGGAAGTCTTTACACTTCATTGAACTTGTCTAAAATTTCTTGGTGGGATCTTATGCACTTCAACCAACTCGTTCTCGCAGACGTTCTAGTCTTCACGAAACTTGGTTCTGCTGAGAGTTATCATTTTCGCAAAATTTCCAAAGGGCCTCTTAAGAGGGTCTCCGGAAAAACTTTTGAAGGTCTCAGGGCTCTCCTTCAGGAGCTTTTGATAGGCTGAAAGGCCTCAACTTGTTGGCTGGTAGGCCAATGCCACTACGGAGGCAAGTTGTGACCGTCATGGCTCTGCTACGGAGGCTCCTGGTAGGCCAAAAGGCCCCAACTTGTGGGCTGGTCGACCGGAGCTTCCCCGCATGCAAATTGTGGTCGTCACAGCTCTGATACGGAGGCTCCTGGTTGGCCAAAAGGCCCCAACTTGTGGGTTGGTCATCCGAAGCTTCCCCGCATGTAAAATGTGGTCGTCATGGCTCTAATACGGAGGCTCCTGGTAGGCCAAAAGGCCTCAATTTGTTGGCTGGTCGGCCGGAGCTTCCCTGCATGCAAATTGTGGTCGTCATGGCTCTGATACGGAGGCTCCTGGTAGGCCAAAAGGCCTCAATTTGTTGGCGGGTCGGTCGGAGCTTCCCGCATACAAATTATGGTCGTCATGGCTCTTATACGGAGGCTCTTGGTCGGCCATATGCCCCCCATGTGTGGGATGGTCGGCCAGGAGTATTCTTAATGGACCTTGAGAGTCTTCTGTAGGGTAGTCTGATCCGTCAGGAGGAGAACGTTTTGATCTCATACTCGTAAGTTCAGCCGAAAAGCTAATATGCTCTTAATCTTTACCACTTTTGCTAATCATGATGATTAACATAATCGTCCTTTAGTTAAGACTAATGACTTGTATTTAGTTTCAGCCAGGCTTTTTTCGGAAGACTAATACGATAAGCGATGTCCTGCACCGCTTTTTTCGTTTGTTATATCATTCTTCTCCACCATTTTCGGTGTTCTTTTAATGAGGTACCTGCTAGCGCGAACTAGGAAGACTTACGACATGATGTAGCAGGTGACCTTTTTCCTATAAAAGAATATGAGAAGTGCTCATTTTCATTCACACTTTCATTTCTCAACTTCTCAAATTCTCAAATTTTCAAATTCTCCCAAGCTTTGATTTTTCTTCAAGCTCTTCAAGAATGTCTAGCGGACAAGGTCCTACAAGCCCTATTTCTCCCAGAAAGAAGCTCTACACAAGGGACTTGCATTCTTTAGATGCTCGTAATTAAATAAATTTGTAGACAAGATGACAGAAATAAACTTGCATAAATAGATAATAACTCTAAGAAATGGGTTCAACCCTTACATAAGATGGTTTCGTCGACCTTATTTATAAACTTAATACTAAGTACTACGAACATGTAGTGAATGTCCTAAACATAATAAACCTTCAGGTTTGAAGCATTCCAAGTGCTAGGCACTTCATCACCATTCAGGGTCTCTAACTTGTAGGATCCTCGTCCCAATGTCTTCCTGACCTTATAAGGCCCTTCCCAGTTAGGGGCTATCTTTCCTCGCTCCCCTACTCCCGATGCCTCAATCTTCCGTAGAACCAAATCTCCCTATTGAAAGAACCTTTCTTTAACCCGTCTATTGTAATAGAGGGAGGCTCTTCGTTGATGCTCTGCGGGCGTTGGCCTCATCCCTGACCTCCTCAATGAGATCGAGGGCGAGCCTTATGCCTTCTTCATTGGTCTCTGGCTCGTAAGCTTCGATCCTAGGGGATTTATGTGTGATTTCAAGTGACACCACTGCCTCGGCTCCGTAAGCCAGCATGAACGGGGTAGCTTTAGTTGTCACTTTACAGGTGGTACGATATGCCCATAGTATAGGCAGCAACTCATCAACCCAAGTGTTTCTCGAGCGTTCAACCCTCTTTGTAAATCCATCAAGGATAATTCTGTTAGCAACTTCCGCTTGCTCATTTTCCTGAGGATGTGCAACCGAGGTGAAGTGAAGTCTTATGCTGTTATCGTCGCAGTACTCTCTAAATTCTGTATTATCGAATTATTTCCCATTATCCGTGATAAGGATGAAAGAGATGTGTCCTAAGTCCAATCATGTATGATGATTTAGGAATAACTTTTATGTAATCTGTTTTCATTTCATTGATATTAGTAAAAGACTTGTTTTGGTTTTATTGCGGGCTTTATTTATTTAAGTGTTTAAATAAGATATACCATAGTTTAGAGTAAAGCTTTTTATGGATTATGATGAGATCATAATAATGAGACCTAAAAGATGATAACTCTAAACTTAAATATTTCCTGGTCGTAGGATTACTAACTGGTAATTAGTAATCCGGAAAGATCGGTACATACTATGCTTGCTTCATTATGAAGGATGTCTGTTCTCATAGACATTTGTGTGGTGACACTATAGCTAGTATGTAGGTGCTTATTATAGAATAAGTTCACTGAACATGACTCACACAGCTGAACAACTAATGGAGTTCACTCACGTGTCAGCAGTTGTTCATATAGTGATAGTTGTACAAGTATCCTTAGACTTGAGGTCATCATAGTCATCTTGTGTACACTGAACTATGCTTTGGTTTAGTTCTTAGTCTCCAGGGATAATTATAAGGGCTCTACTTGGTATAGGAATTTGTACACGAAGATAGTGTATGATCAATAAAGGATCTACCCCTTCCAGTGAAGGAAGAGAATGTTCAATGCTGATCCACTTATGCTAGTTCAGGAATCTCTGGCCAGAGTGAATGAAATTAAAAAGGAGTTTCTAATTTACATTAAATAGAACTAAGCATAGTGAATGGGAAACCAAATGATTAAATAAGATAGGCTTGACACAAGTTCTATGCCTTGTATTTAATCATGACATTGCAGGGTAGAAGGAATTGATTGTACGGTAACTACTCACTGAATAGGTTCTTGGTATTCTAAGCAGTGAATTCGTATTATCCGGATAGTCGCGATATGCTGAGAAGTATCCCTCACGATGTAGAATAAATATGATTAATTTATTAATTAATCATATTTAATGAATTAGAGAATTTATATAAATAATGATAAAATAGTTTTATTATTATTTATTTCTACTACCGGCTTAATATTGAACCTACAGGGTCACACCATAAAAGAGAATGATTTAATGGTGGAGGAATTAATTAATAATGGCTGGTAATTATTTAATTGTGAAATAAATAATTAATTAGCAGATTTAATAATTGATTAAATAAGATTTAATTAATTCTTAATATTATTAATTAAGAATTTAATTTTGGAAATTAAATCAAGTGAGAGAATTATTTATCTAAAGTGTTTAGAAAAGGGATTAATGATTAAAAGGTGTTTAATTATTAGTTAATTGGTTAATAAGAATAATCAATTAAAGGGTTAATAATAATAATATTTTATGGAAAATTTTCATCTGAAAATTTTGCCTATAAATATACTATTATAAACCCTATTTGCCTCAACCCAAATAATTAACCCTAATTCTAAAGTAGAACAAGAGGGAGGCAACTAATTATCTCAACCTCTTCCTCCTCCATGTTTCCATTAACGTAAAGCTTCTTAAGGTAAACATACTGAACTACGAATTAAATATTATTTTTCGCATGGATCCTGCGGAGGGTTTCAGTTTTTTTTAAGATTTAAATTTACTTTTTCGTTGCGTTTATGTGCTAAAAACCCTTCAATGGCATCAGAGCTACTTGCGAAAAGTTTTTAATTCGTTTATGTGTTTAACTGTTTTCGATATATGAGCATGTACGTGATTCGCCATGATTTGATGTTGATATAATATGCTTATATATGTATGGTTTTAAATATATGATATTTATGTGAGTTGTATAATCATAAGATGATTATGTAATCTGTATATATACTGATATATACATGATTTATGTTTGTTCTAATTATGAGAATCATATTAGATACAGATTCTGAATTGGCTGCTGCGGATTTGCTGAAATCTGGGTCTGGTGTCCGATTTACGCAAAAGAATATCATATTCCATAGGTAAACGAGCATCTGAACAAAACTGATAGCTAAAGCTATCAGTGACTCGTATGTAAGGCGTTTGACGTCGTTTACTGCCCATAAACTGTGATTCTTGTTTTTCTGATTTGATTCTGATTTTTCTGATTTTTGTCATATTTTTTTTATGATTAGATCATGGATAATATGATATGTTAAGATCAGATTATGTGTTTTAACATGATTTTATGTGTTTTATGAGCATGGTGGATGTTTATGGCCTTTCGACCTTAGTGTAATGGTTTTGGTTTTGGTTTTAAATACGACTTGCATGTCGTCAATCTTTGTAATCATAAATCTCGAATGTAACTCGAGTTATTCTTGTAAGTTCATTAGATTAGTTTTACTTTCAATCTATGTATTGTAATTGAAGACTCAAGAAGTCTATCCAATGGAGGTGATACAAAGAAGAAGACGAGGCATACAAGAAGTCTAAACAAAGAAGAAGACTTATGTAATAAGTAGTTATATTTATTTCCATCACCATATTAGATTGACCTTGATCTTTATCATGAGCTTGATAAAGATCACATAGGATGGGGCCATAACCAAACACATTTACTTTATTGCACTTTACATTTACTTGTTTATTTAATTTTATATATGAGATATATGCATATGTTTACCATGCGATGATAGATTTAGGTGAACTTAAATCAATATAAGGCGTGCTCTAGAAAATCTAGAATAGGAATCGTTTCTTGCCTTAACAATAATATTATGAATACAATCATGAGATTCTTGTGTTTATGAAACACGTAATTAAATATGAATTTTCAATATTGAGAGAAAGGATGATTCTTTCAAAAGCAGATTTCTATCTGTAAGAAAGGGGTATTAAGTGACGCCTCTTGACAATGCTCCCCCGATCTGGGAATCATCTGATTATCGATTATTGATTTGAAATATTTAATTTAAAAGGAAGAATCTCTTTATAATATGATTATGATTGTAATATAATATAATCCCTCTAAAATTAAATAATATCAAGTAGTAATTGGCCAATGACACAACGGGCTTGTGTCGGTCATAGCCTTCCAACATGGTAGAAAGTGGTTCTTATTTTTAAATCATTGTTGTTTCGTGCTACAGCCGAGGGCTTTGATTTCGAAATAAGAAATACTTGTCTATTACATAGAGATGTGTACATTGAATTAGAACCTAAAGGTCGTTACGTGCTACAGCCGTGGGCCGTTGGAGACTGATTCAATTGTACGAAATGTTGGGTTAGACTTGACTTAGAATATTGAGTTTGTCGTGCTACAGCCGTGACTCAATTATTCAAGAGGCTAAAGTTTTATTAGGGAATAACATAAGATATAATTGACAAGAGTTGTCTGCCTATTGAACATCACATGACGTTTCGTGCTACAGCCGAGGTTGTGTGATGGAATGTAGGATCCCTATTCCCACTAGCATTATGAATGCTTAATTTTCACTTAGGGATTGTATAAATTAGATAAACTAGTGGAAGCCACTTATGAATAAAGACCCGATTCATATAGTGTCTTGAAATGAAATTGAATATTTGCTAATTATTGTTATGTGTTCATCATTTACAGATTTAATATATTCGTTATGTCTTCTGCACTATCACTCCGGAGTATACTAGATGCTCACAAGTTGACTGGTCCTAATTTTGCTGACTGGCTTCGAAACTTGAAAATTGTTCTCAGGGTTGAGAAGCTGGAATATGTGCTTGACTCACCTAAGCCTACTGAACCTGCTAGCGATGCACATAATGATGAACATGTTGTGTATCGTAAGTGGATAGATGATGCAAATATTGCTCAATGCATCATGCTAGCTTCCATGAACATTGAGCTACAGAAGCAACATGAGCATATGGATGCTCACACTATCCTTATGCATCTATAAGAGTTATATGATGTGGCAGGGAGGATAGCTCGATATGAGATATCGAAGGAACTGTTCAGTTGTAGGATGTCTGAGGGATCATCTGTGAATGACCATGTACTTAAGATGATCAATTTGATTGAACATCTTGGACAACTTGGTTTTGCCATGGATGGGGAGCTGAGCCAAGACTTGGTCTTGCAATCACTTCCGAGTTCATTCTCGCAGTTTGTTGTGAACTTTCACATGAATAAGCTGGATGTCAGCCTGCCTGAACTCCACAACATGTTGAAGACTGCAGAATCGAATTTTCCCCTAAGAAGAGTTCTGTTCTTCTAATTGGTGAAGGTTCCAATCCTAAGAAAAGGAAGAAGAACCCTTCCAAGAAGAAGAAAGTAGGTGAGAAAAAGCCGGTTCCACCAAAAGCTGAAGACCCCAAGAGCAAAGCTGTTTGCTTTCACTGTAACAAGGTGGGGCACTGGAAGAGGAACTGCAAGGTTTACCTTGCAGAATTGAAGAAGAAGAAGGGTAGTGAGACTACCGCTTCTGATTCAGGTATGTTCATGATCGAAGTTAATATGTCACTAAGTTAAATTTCTACTTGGGTATTAGATACCGCCTGTGGTTCTCATATTTGCAATTTGTTGCAGGGACTAAGGAGAAGTAGGACTCTTGAAGAAGAGGAGGTGATTCTACGGATGGGAAATGGAGCAAGAGTTGCTGCTGAAGTTGTAGGATCATTTCATTTACATATGCCTACGGGCAAGACTATTGTTCTAAATAATTGTTTTTTTGTTCCCTCGATTGTGAGGAATATTATTTCTATTCCATGTTAGACTTGGCTGGATTTTCATTTGTTATTCAGAATAATAAATGTTCAATTCTTAGAGATAACGTTCTTTATGGAAGTGGTATTTTAAACAATGGTCTGTATGTATGTGACGTAGAGCATAATTTACTATAAATTGAACATACTAATAAAAGAAAAAGGGATGATGGAAATCTCACTTTCTTGTGGCACTGCGGACTTGGTCATATTAGTGAAAATAGACTTCGGACATTGCATAAGGAAGGGTTACTTGACCCCTTTGATTTTGAATCATATCCTACATGCGAGTCTTGTCTATTGGGTAAAATGACCAAATCTCCATTTAGTGGACATGGAGAGAGGGCTGTAGATTTGCTAGGATTGGTACACACAGATGTATGTGGACCAATGTCTACGCAAGCCATGGGTGGATTTTCATACTTCATTGCTTTCATAGATGATCAATCTAGATTCAGATATGTGTATTTGATGAAGCACAAGTCTGAAGCCTTTGAAAAGTTCAAAGAATATAAGTATGAAGTGGAGAAACAAACCAAACATAGTATTATAACTCTTCGATCAGATCGAGGTGGTGAATACTTGAATGGAGAATTTCTAGCTTATCTCAAAGAAAATGGTATAGTCTCCCAGTGGACTCTTCCATATACTCCACAGTTGAATGGGGTATCTGAAAGGAGAAATCGAACTTTGTTAGACATGGTTCGGTCCATGATGAGCTATGCGAATCTTCCAGTATTCCTATGGGGTTATGCATTGGAAACCTCGGCATATTTACTGAATAAGGTGCCTTCCAAATCTGTTCCTCAAACTCCATATGAGATATGGAAAGAAAGGAAATCGAGTCTTAAACACGTTAAGATTTGGGGATGTCCAGCTTATGTTAAGAAAGTTGACCCAGATAAGCTGGAATCTCGATCTGTAAAATTTAATATTATGGGATATCCTAAAGAGACTTTAGGGTATTACTTTTACACCGATCATCGGGTGTTTGTCTCCAGACATGCTACCTTCTTGGAAAAGCAGTTTATCCTTGAAGGAAACAGTGGGAGCGAAACTGAACTTGATGAAGTTCAAGAAGCACAAACTACTAGGATCAAGTGGAAACACCTGTTCAGACTGAACAACCTTCTGTGGAACAGCCCATTCGTAGGTCAGGGAGAGTTTCTCGCCAACTTGAGAGGTATTATGGCCTTTTCATTGAGAATGACAATGAGTTGTCAATCATTGATGATAACGACCCTGTGACCTATAATGAGGCTATGAGTAGTGTTGACTCAGAGAAATGGCATAGTGCCATGAAATCCGAAATGGAATCTATGTATACCAACCAAGTATGGACTCTGGTTAAGGCGCTTGAAGGTGTTAAGCCTATTGGGTGCAAGTGGGTATACAAAAGAAAAATTGGAGCAGATGGGCAGGTGGAGACCTATAAGGCCAGGCTCGTGGCAAAAGGATTCAGACAAAGGCAAGGGATTCACTTTGATGGAACTTTTTTTCCTGTAACCCTGTTAAAATCAATTCGGATTTTGCTTGCGATTGTTGCTTACTATTACTATGAGATCTGGCAAATGGACGTGAAAACGGCCTTCCTCAATGGGAAATTTGAAGAGGAAGTGTATATGACACAGCCAGAGGGTTTTCTTTCCAAGGGAAATGAACACCTAGTGTGTAAGCTGCTACGAACCATATATGGTTTAAAGTAAGCTTCTTGTAGATGGAACATCCGTTTTGATGAGACAATCAAAGAGTTTGGTTTTATTAAAAGCATAGATGAACCATGTGTCTACAAAAAGGTTAGTGGGAGCGCGGTAACATTTCTTGTATTGTATTGAAAGAGGAGACGTCAAGAGAGTTGACACACATAACAACGTAGCAGACCCACTCACAAAGCCACTTTCTCAAAGTCACTTTGATCATCATAAAGACAAGATGGGTATTAGATACCAGAGTGATTGGCTTTAGTACAAGTGGGAGATTGAGAGAGATGTGTCCTAAGTCCAATCATGTATGATGATTTAGGAATAACTTTTATATAATTTGTTTTGATTTCATTGATATTAATAAAAGACTTGTTTTGGTTTTATTGCGGGCTTTATCTATTTAAGTGTTTAAATAAGATATACCATAGTTTAGAGTAAAGCTTTTTATGGATTATGATGAGATCATAATAATGAGACCTAATAGATGATAACTCTAAACTTAAATATTTCCTGGTCGTAGAATTACTAACTGGTAATTAGTAATCCGCAAAGATCGGTACATACTATGCTTGCTTCATTATGAAGGATGTTTGTTCTCAATTCGGATTTTATTTGCGATTGTTGCTTACTATGACTATGAGATCTGGCAAATGGACGTGAAAACGGCCTTCCTCAATGGGAAATTTGAAGAGGAAGTGTATATGACACAACCAGAGGGTTTTCTTTTCAAGGGAAATGAACACCTAGTGTGTAAGCTGCTACGAACCATATATGGTTTAAAGCAAGCTTCTCATAGATGGAACATCCGTTTTGATGAGATAATCAAAGAGTTTGGTTTTATCAAAAGCATAGATGAACCATGTGTCTACAAAAAGGTTAGTGGGAGCGCGGTAACATTTCTTATATTGTATTGAAAGAGAAGACGTCAAGAGAGTTGACACACATAACAACGTAGCAGACCCACTCACAAAGCCACTTTCTCAAAGTCACTTTGATCGTCATAAAGACAAGATGGGTATTAGATACCAGAGTGATTGGCTTTAGTACAAGTGGGAGATTGAAAGAGATGTGTCCTAAGTCCAATCATGTATGATGATTTAAGAATAACTTTTATATAATCTGTTTTGATTTCATTGATATTAATAAAAGACTTCTTTTGGTTTTATTGCGGGCTTTATCTATTTAAGTGTTTAAATAAGATATACCATAGTTTAGAGTAAAGCTTTTTATGGATTATGATGAGATCATAATAATGAGACCTAAAAGATGATAACTTTAAACTTAAATATTTCCTGGTCGTAGGATTACTAACTGGTAATTAGTAATCCGTAAAGATCGGTACATACTATGCTTGCTTCATTATGAAGGATGTCTGTTCTCATAGATATTTGTGTGGTGACACTATAGCTAGTATGTAGGTGCTTATTATAGAATAAGTTCACTGAACATGACTCACACAGCTGAATAACTGATGGATTTCACTCACGTATCAGCAGTTGTTCACAAGTATCCTTAGATTTGAGGTCATCATAGTCATCTTGTGTACACTGAACTATGCTTTGGTTTAGTTCTTAGTCTCCAGGGACAATTATAAGGGCTCTACTGGGTATAAAAATTTGTACACGAAGATAGTGTATGATCAATAAAGGATCTACCCCTTCCAGTGAAGGAAGAGAATGTTCAATGCTGATCCACTTATGTTAGTTCAGGAATCTCTGGCCAAAGTGAATGAAATTAAAAAGGAGTTTCTAATTTACATTAAATAGAACTAAGCATAGTGAATGGGAAAACAAATGATTAAATAAGATAGGCTTGACACAAGTTCCATGCCTTGTATTTAATCGTGACATTGCAGGGTAGAAGGAATTGATTGTACGGTAACTACTCATTGAATAGGTTCTTGGTATTCTAAGCAGTGAATTCGTATTATCCGGATAGTCGCAATATGCTGAGAAGTATCCCTCACGATGTAGAATAAATATGATTAATTTATTAATTAATCATATTTAATGAATTAGAGAATTTATAAATAATGATAAAATAGTTTTATTATTATTTATTTCTACTACCGGCTTAATATTGAACCTACAGGGTCACTCCATAAAAGAGAATGATTTAATGGTGGAGGAATTAATTAATAATGGCTGGTAATTATTTATTTGTGAAATAAATATTTAATTAGCAGATTTAATAATTGATTAAATAAGATTTAATTAATTCTTAATATTATTAATTAAGAATTTAATTTTGGAAATTAAATCAAGTGAGAGAATTATTTATCTAAAGTGTTTAGAAAAGGGATTAATGATTAAAAGGTGTTTAATTATTAGTTAATTGGTTAATAAGAATAATCAATTAAAGGGTTAATAATAATAATATTTTATGGAAAATTTTCAGCTGAAAATTTTGCCTATAAATATACTATTATAAACCCTATTTGCCTCAACCCAAATAATTAACCTTAATTCTAAAGTAGAACAAGAGGGAGGCAACTAATTCTCTCAACCTCTTCCTCCTCCATCACATTGTACTCTTGGTGGATACCGGTGGAGTGCTTCACACTTGAGGAGCAGCTGCTAGGGATTTCCGTTCATCGTTCTTGGATCGCTATTAAAGACCTCCATCTTTCCATTAACGTAAAGCTTCTTAAGGTAAACATACTGAACTACAAATTAAATATTATTTTTCGCATGGATCCTGCGGAGGGTTTCGGTTTTTTTTTAAGATTTAAATTTACGTTTTCGTTGCGTTTATGTGCTAAAAACCCTTCAAAGGATGCGTGGGATTCCATATCGGCATATCACATTCTCCCAGAAGAATTGGGCAATTTTCTTAGTGGTTATATTGGCTAGTGTGTTAGCCTCAATCCATTTTGTAAAGTAGTCTATGGCTACCATAATGAACTTCCTATGTCCCGATGCTACAGGAAATGGTCCAAGTATGTCCATTCCCCATATTGCAAAAGAAATGGGCGTGCTGATCGATGTAAGCCTCTCCGGGGGCTGTCGTATTATTGGAGCGTGCCGCTGGCACCTGTCACATTTCTTTATATAAGCTTTTGCATCGGCTAGCATAGTTGGCCAGTAGAATCCCAACCGAGTTATCTTGTGAGCGAGGGCCCTGCCCCCCAAGTGTTGTCCACAAATCCCTTCATGGGCTTCTTTAAGTGCCTCCTCCACTTCAAAATGTCTTAAGCATTTCAAGTACGGAATAGCAAAGGACCTTTTGTAAAGAAGGACTTCAATCAATGAGTATCTTAATGCTCTAACAGACAACTTGCGTGCCTCCTGGGCGTCGTTGGGGAGCCACCCAGTTTCTAAGTGGGTCTTGATCGGGTCTATCCAAAAGCTTGCCGCACCGGTAGATTTATGACATGAATAGTAGGGGTCTTCAAGACCTGGAAGTAAATACTTCTCGGATAGTTCTCGATGTTAGACGAGGCAAACTGAGATAAGGCATCTACCGTAGTGTTCTCCTCTCTCAGAATATATTCTGCGTACCACTCATCAAACTGAGTCAGTATTCCCTTTACGACTCTCAGGTACTTGGCCATAGTATCATCCGTGGCCTCAAAGTCTCCATTAATTTGAGCAACTACAAGTCTTGAGTCTCCACGGACCTTCAGGTTTTTGCCCTCACGGCCCTAGTTAAGCGTAAGCCAGTTATCAATGCTTCATATTCTGCTTCATTGATCGTAGTTGGGAAATCCAACTTCAAAGCATACTCAATCATAAACCCATCAGGGCTTTGCAATACTAGGCTTGCACCACTAGATTTTGTTTTGGATGCTCCATCAAAATGGAGAACCCAATACTCTTTCAAGGTCATTTCTTCATCCTTTTCCTTCTCTCCTCCTTCTAGGGTTCTTATCTCTTGCCCCTAACTTCTTGGTCGTTAATGGTGCATTTGACCACAAAGTCTGCTAAGGCTTGAGCCTTGATGGCTGTTCGAGGATTGTACTTGATATTAAATTCTCTTAGCTCAATTTCCCATTTGATGAGCCTCCCATTTGCCTTCGGGCTATGAAGAATGTTCCTCAAGGGTTGGTCCGTCGGGGCTTCAATCTTGTGATCCTGGAAGTATGGTCAACTTCCTCGAGGCTGTGATGAGAGCAAGCGCGAACTTCTCCATGGTGGAGTAATTTAACTCTGCTCCATGAAGCACATTGCTTACGTAGTACACAGGCTTCTGGAGCTTCTGTTCTTCCTTCACGAGGACTGCACTCACGGCTTGTTCTGATACTGCGAGGTACAAATAAAGAGTGTCCTACAGACTTGGTTTCGTCAATAATAGGGCTTCAGTCATGTACTTCTTTAGCTGTTCAAAGTCCTCTTGGCTCTCAGCTGTCCATTCAAAGTCCTTCACCGTCTTAAGGGTTTTGAAAAAGGGCAGGCATTTGTCTCCAGACTTGGAGATGAACCTCCCTAGAGATGCGATTCTTTCTGTCAGCTTCTGAACGTCCTTGATGGAGCGTGGTGGCTCCATGTCTAGGATGGCTTTGATCTTGTCAGGGTTGACCTCTATTCCCCTCTTAGAGACCATGTGACCCAAAAATTTCCAGACCCAACGCCAAAAGTACACTTGGTCGGGTTTAACATCATCTTGTGGTGCCTCAGCACTTCAAATGCCTCTCTGAGGTGGCTAATATGATCGGCCTTGCTTAGGATTTTGACTAACATGTCATCAACATAGACCTCTATGGTCTTCCAAATTAGATGGGAAAATATCTTATTTACCAGTCTTTGTTAAGAAGCTCTTGCATTCTTAGGTCCAAAAGCCATAACAAGATAAAATAATACACCAAAGTCAGTTATGAAGGATATCTTGGGGGTGTCATCTTTATGCATTCTAGTCTGATTGTAACCACTGAAGCCATCCATAAAGCTTAGCATCTCGTGTCCAGCAGTGGCATCGATCAGGGTATCAATCCCTTGTAGGGGTAACAGTCCTTGGGACAAGCATCATTTAAATCAGTAAAGTCAATGCACATCCTCCACTTCCTATTGGCTTCTTAACCATTACGGGGTTGGCCACCCATTTAAGGAATTGTACTTCCTCAATAAATCCAGCTTCTAAAAGATTCTCGACCTCCTGCTTAATGGCTTCCAGCCTATCAGGGGCATAAGTTCTCTTCTTTTGCTTTACAGCCTTCCGAGTTGGATCAACGTTCAACCTATAAGTTATAAGGTTTGGGTCAATCCTAGGCATATCAGCTGCTTTCCAAGCAAATACATCACTGTTTTCTTGGAGAAAAGTTGTCATTCGGACCGTCAAGGGCTTATCTAGAGATGCCCCAATATACGTGACCTTCTCCGGGTCTAAGGGGTCTAAAATAATTTGGACCAAGTCCTCGGTTGGCTTCCCTTGCAGTTCGTCATTCTCTCAGACATCCATGTCTTCTATGGGGAGGACCTGCCCTCCGGTTCCATCAGGCTTAAGTGCTGCAATATAGCAACTACGGGCTATTTTCTGATCTCCTTTCACTTCCACAACACCATTCCTAGTTGGGAACTTCAGTACCATGTGGTAGGTTGAGGGCACAGTCTTAGAAGCATGGATCCCCGTTCTACCCATGATAGCATTGTAAGTAGAGGCTACCTAAACAACCTGAAAGTTTAACAACTACGTGGCCTCCCTTGGCTCTTCCCCAATAGTTACGGGAAGTTATATTGTTCCTTCGACTTTGCATTCCACATTATTAAACCTGTAGATGGGTGCGTCGGATGGAGTTAGTTGAGAATCATTATAGCCCATGCTTATGAATGTGTAATAACCCAAAAAAAAATTGAACTTTTTGTAACCCTTATGAATAGTGATTTTGTTGATTATGCTGAATAAGAAAACTTTTCATGCCACACTATGTAGGGGTTCTTTTATTGATATTCTGAGATCTTATTAGTACTCTATATGGTATATAAGTGTATGTAAAGATCGTCAGAATGCAAATTCGAACATTTTGATTTTTCCCGAAAACCCACCAGATACAGAAAGAATTGAGTATAAGGTAACATGATTAAAAGGATTTTAATTCAAGGATTATAAGAGAGGATAATAAAAGGAATATAAAATATTGAGAAAGGTTTAAGGAAACCTAAGTAATGAGATCCCGGGTATGATCCCTCAAACGATAAACGAGAACGAAAGTTAAGCGAACCGTATAACAGATGAGCGGTCATTAGCCAAGTAATTAGGGGTTAATCAAAGAGGTTAGTGGTTGATGATGTCATCATACCAATAAGGAGAAAACAAGTGTAAGAAGATGACATAAGAAAGATGACATAGGCATGGTGACATAAGCATGACAAATAGAAAGGTTAGTTGGTTGATTGTGAGCCATGTAATTTTTACCATGGTAAATTTAATTAGCAAACAAGAGAAGCAACCAAGCCAAAAGAAATCATAACACAAAAATTGAGAAGTTGACTGTTTTTCCACAAGAAGCTCTCGGCCAAAACCAGAGCAACAACTTCAAACTACCATATCTCCTTCAATACTCACCCAAATAGTATGTTCTATAGCACTTTGGAAAGGTATTGAGATGGCCTACAACTCTTGTTCACAAGTCTCGTCCAAATAATCATGGTAAGACCCTCGTTTTTATAGTTCTTTCAATCTGACTTTTAGAAACTTCAAAACCTAACTTTGTGTTCTTGATTTCTTTGGAAAGATCAAGCTTGTAGGAGGCTCCCTAAGACTTCCTAGCTACTCTAATCACTCCAAGGAAGGTATAACACATCCAAACCCTAACTTTACTTTGAGTATTAAGATGGTTTTGATAGTTATAGTAAATGAGAAGCATGATGCTTGTGTGTTTAGAGTTTGGATTGGATTTGTAGTGATTTGGATGTTGAAATCTTATTTATAGTTAATGAAACTTAAGTATAGCTAGTAGTTCATGTGTGGGGTTGTATAAATTGGAAAATCTTGAGGTTTGGGAACTGATGTAGTAAGGTTTGGATGAGGGTTGGTTGTATTGTTGGTTGTGAGTTGAATGGTGGTTGTTTGGAGTGGTTTAAAACTTGGTAATCGCGTAAACATAGCCGTCGTAATGCCCAATTTCATACAACTGCTTGTTCTTAGTGTTCGGGACAGAGAGCTAACTATTAAATCTGTGACTTTTCCATGTTTAGTTATATTATGTCGTAAGCTTCGTTTTGATATGTGGTTCGCTTGAATCCGATGTACGGTTTAGGAGAAACGACCGTTTTAAGTAACGGCGTTTCGCGAACGAACCATTACCCCTCGCCTTACTTTGAAACCTTGGTTAAGGACCTTAAATGACTAATTGGGGTATGAAACAATTATGTAAAGTGGATTAGGTAGTTGGTAGGGTACTCGCGAAAGAATCTCCTTAAACCCTTAATGGTTAATTTATTAAAAATGGTGGAGCCGAGGGTACTCGAGCGACTTAAGTGAATCGTTAAGCGCAAAAGCGAACGTTAGGGTCTAATTGGTTAAAGTATAGATTCATAAGCGACTTTGGTTTAATTCCAACTTATATGTTTTTTATAGGTTACCAGACTCGTCCCAAGCCATTTATCACCCCCAGTCGCTCAGGCAAGTTTTCTACTCGTTATACTATTGTTGTGATGTATATATGTATATGCATTATCTTGTAATAAGTGCATGATTGTTATTAGCAAATCTTGCGATATATTGAGCATGCTGATATGGTATATATGCATGTCTATTTCGTAATCTTGATATCTAATTGTTGATTCAATTGCTTATAAGTTGCATAATACCTATGCTAGAGATAAGCAGTAGTTGTGTATACCCTTAGTATAGGGGACCCAAAGGTGAACATATTTCTAAACCGGGAGTCGATGTTCCCGACTATAATATATATATATATTTATATATATATAGATATAGTTTTCAAAACTATTAATCGAATAAGGTTTATTCGATAACTTTATTTTATTTAATGAATATTATTTTGAATATTCATTCGAGAACTTATGACTCCGCTTATTTTATCTAATGAATATTACTTTGAATATTCATTCGATGACTTATGACTCTGTTTATTCAATCTAATGAATATTACTTTGAATATTCATTCGAGGACTTATGACTCTATTTATTCTATTTAATGAATATTATTTTGAATATTCATTCGAGGACTTATGACTCCGATTATTTACTAAATAATATTCTTTATTTTATTAAAGAATAATGTTTCGATAATCAAACTTATTTTCGATTATTCAAATAAAGATAGTACTTTCGTATAAGTATATCTTTGGTTAATTAATATTAATTTCAAGTATGAGTTTTAAAACTTCTACTTCAATTCTTTATATAGAGATTATCCTTATGGGAATATTATTTAAATAATAATATTCAGATATTTTCTAATATATCGGGACTGATTTATTTCATTAAATCAGGATTACTCCAAACATTCTTAAAAATGTTTTCGAGTCTTCAAAATGATTTTTAAAAGTTAGAGCGGATCGTAAAACTCGTTTTCAAATTTAAGATCTTCCTTTTTGAAGGGGACTTGAATACTCGCTCAAAAATCTAAAGCATCCAGCTCTGTGGTATATTTATATTCGCAACGAGGTTGCTGTTTTGAGAAAATATTTTGATTACTTGCCTAACGTTCGGGAAGTAAGTCCATCTATTTGAGTCGGCATAAGCAACATGGGCTCAGTGGGCGTCCATGAAAGTGTAAGAGGCTCAGTGGGAGTCCATCAATGCGTAAGTGGCTGAGTGGCAGTCCAGCATAGGTCCTATTGCGGCCAGGGTGATGACCAGTGGGGAATTCGTCCATCTACTAGTAGAAAAGGTTACTTATTGGTATCTTTGCCTGATCAGCAAAATATCAGGTTTATTCCAAGGTTCTCTCCTTTCCAAATTCATTGGATATTGCAACTCTGTTTATAATTTTCATAACAGAGGTTTTCAAGGAGTGTATGAAATGTATATATATATAGGTGTATATATATATCGGGACTTAATGAAGTATCTCGTAACTTCATTTCTTTAAAATGATATTTCAAAGATTGAATCTATTCAAGTCTTATCTTGTAGTCTCATCAGTGTGATGAACTTTTGAAACTAATTATAACTTGAACGGTGGTAGTTCAAGCAGTATTCGGAAAAGATATAAGTATATTGGAGTATCTTGTAACTTCATCTTTTCAACTTATATCTAGTTAATGATTATCTTATGAATAACAAAGGTTTTCAGAAAAACGTTGAGACAAGGTTAGATATATGAGATCACCTTGCAACGATATTTTTATACAATTATAAACTGGAACTCTGTGTATATTATACATGTCAGAGGATTTCAAGGATTGTGAAAAGTATATAGGTATATGTATACTGAATATTTTGCGACTTGGTCGCGTTAAGATATCAACTTGGTTCATTTCTTCTTGACCAAGACTTTCATGAGTACTATGAGAATGCTCATATATTGTAAATTATTATACATATTATTTCGAAGGGCTTGTTGCTCACCCTTGCTTTCTTCTTTCATCACACAACTACAGATAGACAAGATGAACAGGACCAAGCTCCCAATTCGTGAGCGGTTAGGAAACGTTCTGCAGTTTCCTGTAGGCATTGATGCCTTTGTAGCTGAGGTAGGAGCTACCAATAGGCTAGGCTTTAAACTTTTGTTGTGCCAGACTTATGTATAATTATGAATTGTAATAATGGCAAGGAATATGTAAATTTATTCAGAAACCTTTTGAGGTGTAATGGCTTATAATTGTGGAATAAAATGACTTGTGTTATTTTTGGTACTCATCTCTGAGACAATAACTTGTGGTGTGTGTGTGTATATTATGGGGTCACAGTACGCAGTAGTTGGTTGTTATTAAAATTAAGTGTTATTAAGGGAAATGGATCTCGTGACAACCCCGATCCCTGACCCCAGATTTGGGGGTGTTACAGAAATGGTATCAGAGCCAAGCGTTATAAACCTCAGAGATGATGTGACGTTAAAATAATAAGTTCACCAAGATAAAAAGAACTCTTGCCAAGTTCATGGTTGGACTACCTAACGTAGTACTGATAGTTAAAACCCTTATGGGAACCCTTATAAATATCGTGATAGAAGCGTAGCTCGTTATCTTATATGGTAGCGGGACTCCGAACCCTGAGGTTGAGGACCAACAACGCGATGATGTTTTATTAGTTATTGGAGATCAGATTGTGGATCCGATAGAGTGTCCTAACGCAGGACCGGCTGATGTTCATATTGAGGATGTAGAGGTTGAGGATGTTGTCCTAGAAGGGATTATTGCTGAGAAGGATTCCGTGGAGGATCCTGACAAGAATGAATAAAGGACCACTGAGGAATTGATGACCATGGTTAGGGCGACTACCAGAGGTAGGATTGACCGGTCACTACCGGAGGTTCGTTCAAGTTTATAAAGATAGTAGCCCCTTTAACGCGGCTTACTCGTAAGACTGAGAAGTTCGAATGGACAGAAAAATGCGAGAACAGCTTTTAAGAACTAAAGAAAAGGTTGGTGACAGCCCCTATGTTGGCGTTGACGGATGGAAAAAGGAGATTTCGTGATGTGTAGTGACGCTTCGCATAAGGAATTAGGGTGCTTCTTATACAGCACAACAAGGTAATCGCGTACGCGTCAAGACAATTAAGGGAATATAAAATTCGATATCCCCACCCATGAGCTTGGGCTCGTGGCAATAGTTTTGCCCTAAAGATTGGAGGCACTACTTGTATGGAGAAAAGTGCGAGATTTACATAAACCATAAGTTCTCTAGTACATTTTCACGCAGAAAGAGCTCAACATGCGTCAGAGGAGGTGGTTAGAGCTAATCAAGGATTACGATTATGAGATTCTTTATCATCCAGGGAAAGCTAAAATGGTGGCTAATTCCCTTAGTATAAAAGAGAGATTCAAGATGAAAATGTCTTTGGGAGAGTTGATAAGAGATTTTGAGAAAATGAAAATAGAAGTGAAGGTAACCGGAGACGGTACCGAAAAGCTATTTGAGATTGCAATACAGCCTAAATTATTGGAGAAAATCATATTGTGCCAAGAAAAAAAGTGATGAATAGAGGCAGAGAACCAATGACCGGAGAAGAGATTAATACCTAGAAAGATGATGAGGGAATAATGAGGTATCCCTACAGAATTTGGGTTCGAAATGTTCAAGAGCTTAAGGACTGGATCTTAGATGAAAGTCATAGTTCGAGGAATAAGATTTAGGGCAAACCCTGAATGTGATAGTCAGGGAGGACGCCATCTAGGTAGAAGGAACCCATAACATAATGAAGTGGAAAATGAGGATTTAAAACATGTAGGATGACCCCGATTATGGGAAGGATGAGAAAACATTTCATACTGAGAAAACAGAAGTCGAGCAAGATAGGGAGAACCAGGACGACACTCCTATGGGGCAATTCATGGACCTGCCTAAACAAAACTTATACTTTTATTCCCAACCACCACCTTGAGGAAATAATGCAGTAGGAAATTCTTTCATGACCTTTAAGTCGCTAAGCTCTCAGAGTTCCAAGGAACAGGTTGACCCAGTCGAGGCAAGAGCCTGGCTAAAGGAAATATAGGAATCATTTGAGATTTTAAATGATTGACGAATCACAAAAGACTATTTTTATCACTTACCCTCCTAAGAGAGAGGCCACCCGTTGGTGAAAGGCCAAGAAAGGCACGGAGCCAGAGGTTATAATAAATTGATTAAAGTTCAGACAATTGTTTTCGGGAAAGTACTTCCCAAGGTTATGGAGGTAGTGTAAAAGCTTTAGAGCCAGAACAAAAGCGGACGAGTATGATGAATTATGAACCTAAGTTATAAAAGTTGTCAAGATTCGTTCTAAGGACACGAATCCAGAATGACGGGATATTTGAAATCAATGCTTATGTTGTGTTGGTTCATGTAATGGTTGTAATAGATTTGAAAATAAAAGACTGAAAAGGGAAGGAGTATAAAGGGATATAAAGGAAATAGAGTTGAGAAGTGATAAGGGAGTTAGGTATGGAAAACCCTAAGAAACCCTTGCAATAAATATAGAGAAGTGTGTCATCATCAGCGCGATGGTGACTGATCATGAGATAAATTCAAGGTTTGAAGGCGTAAGCGATACTTATAGTTAATTCCCTTGAAGTTGAGAGTATTCGATGAAACTTTGAGATAGATCGATGGATTAATAAGGAAACACGGATGGACTGAGGAGACAGGATAACAAGAATTTAGGAAAATGGGATGCAGGAAGTGACCTTCAAGAATGTGAAGTGTAAGATCGGTGGCTTGATACCCAGAAAGGGAGACGCCAAGTATGAAAGATATCCCAATATTGAGATGACTGTTGAGATAACAACAAAAGTAAATGAGAAATTATTAAGAAGAAGTTCACGTTGAACACGACCAATATCTTCCAGAACATCCCTGTTGTCATTAACAAATTAGGAAAGAAAAGCGGGTAACCATTGTTATCTTTTGAAGGCCATATGGGTTGACCTCAGTTTGAATAAGGATGCTATCGTGAAATTGGTATAGACTATCGAGGTGGGAATGATTGAATAAGATAATATATCAAGGATATATGACTTGATTTATCCATGGAAGGATGCAAGTACCTTTTTAAAGGTGGAATTAAGGATATAACTTCGATAACTTGAGATGAACCATAGGGGAATGCATGAAGGTTGGCATTTCACCCTTAATAGGGACATTATGAGTTTTGACAGTATGAATTGGAAAGGATTAAGGTAACAACAACCTTTAAGGATCAGTGGAGAAATTTTTCAGAAGTATATAGACAATGATTCTGGTATTAGTAAATGGTATCTTGATATGCCTTGTGCCTAGGGTGTACCTGATGAAGGATTTAAGGATAACCTTAGAGGTTTTACAAGGAGAAAGGTAGTATTTAAAGTTCTCAAGAATAGAAATTTTGATAAAGGAAATATGACGTAATTATAATAATGCAAGGTGGGCATGTGTTAAACCATAAGAAAGTATAGATCGACCCAATGAGGGTCGAGATTGGTGAAAACAAGAAGGAACCAAGATAAGAGACGTCCTAAGTATGATCGAGAGTCAGCCGTGACAATGTTCACATCTAAAGACTAAGGCAATGACTTATGGAAAAATGGTGATTTTTTTTTCTCCTCACCAGGACTTAAGAAAAGCATTTTCACATAAGCAGTGATTGAAATGAGGTAGAAAATTTAGTTGGAGGTGGTTAAAATGACATTGATTGTAAGGAAATTTTACTATCAGAAAAGGCCAAAGAGATGGCCGACACTTTAAGTGTAAGAGGACAATTACAGGAGCTCGTGCCAGAGGAATACAGTGATGATGGTTAAAGCTGTGAAGGTTGTATTATGGTTTAGAAGATTGACATTCCTTCTGATGACTGTGCAATACCCAACCGTAATAGTAGTTTGGTAAAGGTTTAATTCATGTAATCATCATGAGCGGGCTATCTATCTTAGAAGGTACTATCTTGAGATAAGCCAGGACCATGTTTCAAGAAGGACTTAACGAACCTTTGAGTTAAGTCTTCTATTGAAGGAATATGATTAAGAAGGGTATTAACCTGCTATCGTTGCTTTGATTGAAACTCTTCTTCAATTTTATCTGCTTCATGTCATGAATGTACGCCAGGATCTGGAGTGTTCTTCATGAATTATGAATGGTGATTATGTTAACTCCTTAGAAGAATTCGATAAGGTAGGTATGGACTTTGTATGGTTAGATATGAAGATTTTATGGAAAACGATTGACTATAGTAGGTCCGTGGTGGACTATAGTAATGCATTAACGATTCTTTGAATAATGAGCGGATTACAACCGTGAGAGTTGTATTGTAATGGATGTTGAGATTGAGTACCCCTAATGGGGTCGTGCTGATATATAAGTTATCATTGATAGACTACCTAGTGGAGTATTTACATATTATATATTTATTCCCTCTTATGAATAGAGAGTCGTATTACTATACGAGGAAGGTATAGAATTCTAGTAACAATGATGTCTAGAATGAAATCCCTTATTCGAGTTTCGATGTCGAGGGAGTTTCAAAAGTGAGTGTTTATGAGCTCGAGCAAGAGCATGGATCCATGGAATGATGGACGGAATAGTAAATATTCTGGCACGTGAAATGCGATGCTATAATACTTGATGTTGATATATATACACATATGTTTTGTTCTCCTATGACAAACCTCTATAGTTCAGAGGTAGATTCCAAGCCAGATATTTGTGGCAGTATTTTTTTCATATACAATTCTCTTCATTTCGTTCTTTTCTCTCCTTTTCATTTCATTTAAGCTGAGAAGAACAACCCTTCCAGAAAGGGCGGTATTGTCGAATGACTATCTATCTGTGTGATAGAAGCCTAGTAGGATACCACATATTGTTTAATTGCTTGTCAAGTACTAAAGGCTGGCCACCTTCTGTACTAACTATGCAATAGGACAAGTGTTCACGATCATAGTGATCTCTCAATAAATTCTTTACTTCTATACGAAGGACCAAGCTTTCGAAGATGGAGGCAGCTAGAGATGAAGTGGTACCAAGTATGGTGGTATTCGGAATGGAAACGCATTCGTGATACTAAGGTTGACACATTTATTAAAAGGTTATAAAACTCTAGCGAGTAAAGGTATATCTAGAATAGTATTCTGTACGGAAGATAGTAACGATTATGAACGGGAAAAAAGTGGGTATTGAGAAGCAAAAGCTATAATGCTAGAAGCTATGATGAGAGTCTGTGAAATAGACTTGAAAGAATTTGGAATGATCACTTAACGCGGATTGAGTTTTCTTACGATAATAGATCATATGTCATTATCGAGATGTCACCTTATGAGATCCTTGAGGGAACACAATGTCGATCTCCCTTAGGTTAGGATGAAGTTGTAGAGCGCAAGATGCTCGGACCCGCCGTAGTCCAAATAACCAAGGATATAATAGATCTAATCAGAGGAAGGCTGGTAGTAGCCCAAGATGGACATAAGAAGTATGTTGATTTGACACGAAAGGACAAAGAATAGGAAGTAGGGGACCTAGTGTTGTTATAGGTATTCCCTTGGAAAGGATGGATGAGGTTCGGAAAGAAAGGAAAGCTAAGCCCACGAATTGTTGGACCCTTGGATATATTAAGACATATTGGGAAGTTAGCATATGAGCTAGCCCTACCCCCAAACCTGTAGCAAGTTCATAACGTATTCCACGTATCAATGTTAAGGAAGTGTAATCCGGATGCCTGACATATAGGGGCATATGAGCGCATAGAATGCAACCAGACGTAACCTATATGGAGCAATCAGGAAGGGTTATAGATCGAAAAGGAACAAGTGCTTAGGAGAAAGGTTATCAAACTAGTCAGAGTTTGATGGTAGAACCACAATGTGGGAAAATTTACTTGAGAGTTAGAAAGTGCAATGCTGAGAGAGTATCCCTATTCATTTTCTATCTGATTCCGGGACGGAATCCTTTTAAGGAGGGGAGACTATAATAACCCCAAAAAAAATTGAACTTTTTTTAACCCTTATGAATAGTGATTTTGTTGATTATGCTGAATAAGAAAACTTTTCATGCCACACTATGTAGGGGTTCTTTTATTGATATTCTGAGATCTTATTAGTACTCTATATGGTATATAAGTGTATGTAAAGATCGTCAGAATCCAAATTCGAACACTTTGATTTTTCCCGAAAACCCACCAAATACAGAAAGAATTGAGTATAAGGTAACATGATTAAAAAAATTTTAATTCAAGGATTATAAGAGAGGATCATAAAAGGAATATAAAATATTGAGAAAGGTTTAAGGGAACCTAAGTAATGAGATCCCGGGTATGATCCCTCAAACGATAAACGAGAACGAAAGTTAAGTGAACCGTATAACAAATAAGCGGTCATTAGCCAAGTAATTAGGGGTTAATCAAAGAGGTTAGTGGGTGATGATGTCATCATACCAATAAGGAGAAAATAAGTGTAAGAATATGACATAAGAAAGACGACATAGGCATGGTGACATAAGCATGACAAATAGAAAGGTTAGTTGGTTGATTGTGAGCCATGTAATTTTTACCATGGTAAATTTAATTAGAAAACAAGAGAAGCAACCAAGCCAAAAGAAATCTTAACACAAAAATTGAGAAGTTGACTTTGTTTTTCCACAAGAAGCTCTCGGCCAAAACCAGAGCAGCAACTTCAAACTACCATATATCCTTCAATACTCACTCAAATAGTATGTTCCATAGCTCTTTGGAAAGGTATTGAGATGGCCTACAACTCTTGTTCACAAGTCTCGTCCAAATAAGCAGGGTAAGACCCTCGTTTTGACAGTTCTTTCAATCTTACTTTTAGAAACTTCAAAACCTAACTTTGTGTTCTTGATTTCTTTGGAAAGATCAAGCTTGTAGGAGACTCCCTATGACTTCCTAGCTACTCTAATCACTCCAAGGAAGGTATAACACCTCCAAACCCTAACTTTACTTTGAGTATTAAGATGGTTTTGATGGTTATAGTAAATGAGAAGCATGATGCTTGTGTGTTTAGAGTTTGGATTGGATTTGTAGTGATTTGGATGTTGAAATCTTATTTATAGCTAATGAAACTTAAGTATAGCTAGTAGTTCATGGGTGGGGTTGTATAAATTGGAAAATCTTGAGGTTTGGGGACTGATGTAGTAAGGTTTGGATGAGGGTTGGTTGTATTGTTGGTTGTGAGTTGAATGGTGGTTGTTTGGAGTGGTTTAAAACTTGGTAATCGCGTAAACATAGCCGTCGTAATGCCCAATTTCATACAACTGCTTGTTCTTAGTGTTCGGGACAGAGAGCTAACTATTAAATCTATGACTTTTCTATGTTTAGTTATATTATGTCATAAGCTTCGTTTTGATATGTGGTTCGCTTGAATCCGATGTACGGTTTAGGAGAAACGACCGTTTTAAGTAACGGCGTTTCGCGAAGGAACCATTACCCCTCGCCTTACTTTGAAACCTTGGTTAAGGACCTTAAATGACTAATTGGGGTATGAAACAATTATGTAAAGTGGATTAGGCAGTTGGTAGGGTACTCACGAAAGAATCGTCTTAAAACCCTTAATGGTTAATTTATTAAAAATGGTGGAGCCGAGGGTACTCGAGCTACTTAAGTGAATCGTTAAGCGCAAAAGCGAACGTTAGGGTCTAATTGGTTAACGTATAGATTCAAAAGCGACTTTGGTTTAATTCCAACTTATATGTTGTTTATAGGTTACCAGACTCGTCCCAAGCCATTTATCACCCCCAGTCACTCAGACAAGTTTTCTACCCGTTATACAGTTATTGTGATGTATATATGTATATGCATTATCTTGTAATAAGTGCATGATTGTTATTAGCAAATCTTGTGATATATTGAGCATGCTGATATGGTATATATGCATGTCTATTTCGTAATCTTGATATCTAATTGTTGATTCAATTGCTTATAAGTTGCATAATACCTATGCTAGAGATAAGCAGTAGTTGCATATACCCTTAGTATAGGGGACCCAAAGGTGAACATATTTCTAAACCGGGAGTCGATGTTCCCGACTATAATATATATATATATATATTTATATATATATATAGTTTTCAAAACTATTAATCGAATAAGGTTTATTCGATAACTTTATTTTATTTAATGAATATTATTTTGAATATTCATTCGAGGACTTATGACTCCGCTTATTTTATCTAATGAATATTACTTTGAATATTCATTCGAGGACTTATGACTCTGTTTATTCTATCTAATGAATATTACTTTGAATATTCATTCGAGGACTTATGACTCTGTTTATTCTATTTAATGAATATTATTTTGAATATTCATTCGAGGACTTATGACTCCGATTATTTACTAAATAATATTCTTTATTTTATTAAAGAATAATGTTTCGATAATCAAACTTATTTTCGATTATTCAAATAAAGATAGTACTTTCGTATAAGTATATCTTTGGTTATTTAATATTCATTTCAAGTATGAGTTTCAAAACTTCTACTTCAATTCTTTATATAGAGATTATCCTTATGGGAATATTATTTAAATAATAATATTCAGATATTTTCTAATATATCGGGACTGATTTATTTCATTAAATCGGCATTACTGCAAACATTCTTAAAAATGTTTTCGAGTCTTCAAAATGATTTTTAAAAGTTAGAGCGGATCCCAAAACTCGTTTTCAAATTTAAGATCTTCCTTTTTGAAGGGGACTTGAATACTCGCTCAAAAATCTAAAGGATCAGGCTCTGTGGTATATTTATATTCGCAACGAGGTTGTTGTTTTGAGAAAACATTTTGATTACTTGCCCAACGTTCGGTAAGTAAGTCCATCTATTTGAGTCGGCATAAGCAACATGGGCTCAATGGACGTCCATGAAAGTGTAAGTGGCTCAGTGGGAGTCCATCAATGCGTAAGTGGCTGAGTGGCAGTCCAGCATAGGTCCTATTGCGGCCAGGGTGATGACCAGTGGGGAATTTTTCCATCTACTAGTAGAAAAGGTTACTTATTGGTATCTTTGCCTGATCAGCAAAATATCAGGTTTATGCCAAGGTTTTCTCCTTTCCAAATTTATTGGATATTGCAACTCTGTTTATAATTTTCATAACAGAGGTTTTCAAGGAGTGTATGAAATGTATATATATATATAGGTGTATATATATATCGGGACTTAATGAAGTATCTCGTAACTTCATTTCTTTAAAATGATATTTCAAAGATTGAATCTATTCAAGTCTTATCTTGTAGTCTCATCAGTGTGATGAACTTTTGAAACTAATTATAACTTGAACGGTGGTAGTTCAAGCAGTATTCGGAAAAGATATAAGTATATTGGAGTATTTTGTAACTTCATCTTTTCAACTTATATCTAGTTAATGATTATCTTATGAATAACAAAGGTTTTCAGAAAAACGTTAAGACAAGGTTAGATATATGAGATCACCTTGCAACGATATTTTTATACAATTATAAACCGGAACTCTGTGTATATTATACATGTCAGAGGATTTCAAGGATTGTGAAAAGTATATAGGTATATGTATACTGAATATTTTACGACTTGGTCGCGTTAAGATATCAACTTGGTTCATTTCTTCTTGACCAAGACTTTTATGAGTACTATGAGAATGCTCATATATTGTAAATTATTATACATATTATTTCGGTGGGCTTTTTGCTCACCCTTGCTTTCTTCTTTCATCACACAACAACAGATAGACAAGATGAACAGGACCAAGCTCCCAATTCGTGAGCGGTTAGGAAACGTTCTGCAGTTTCCTGTAGGCGTTGATGCCTTTGTAGCTGAGGTAGGAGCTGCCAATAGGCTAGGCTTTAAACTTTTGTTGTGCCAGACTTATGTATAATTATGAATTGTAATAATGGCAAGGAATATGTAAATTTATTCAGAAACCTTTTGAGGTGTAATGGCTTATAATTGTGGAATAAAACGACTTATGTTATTTTTGGTACTCATCTCTGAGACTATAACTTGTGGTGTGTGTGTGTGTATATTATGGGGTCACAGTACGCAGTAGTTGGTTGTTATTAAAATTAAGTGTTATTAAGAGAAATGGATCTCGTGACAATCCGGATCCCTGACCCCAGATTTGGGGGTGTTACAGAATGTGTCATATAACAGAATATCCACGAAAGCTCCATTTTCCACTAGAACCCTCATATCAGGACAATTTCCAATTATCGGAGTGATAACCAGAGGATCATCCTGAGGAAATTTCAAACCTTCAAGGTCTGGATCACCAAATTCAAACATCATATCTGACTTAGAAAGCTTAGATGGCTCTCCAACTATGCTCATTACTTCTCTTGGATAAGCTTTTCGGGAGTTCCTTGTAGTGCCAGCTGATGTAGGTCCTCCTGAGATCATATTGATTACTGGCCCTCGGGGCTGTGGGTTTCGATCTCTGTCGTTACCCCTTCGATCGTCATCTTTTCGATGATTGTCTCTTTTTTGGCCTCCAGCCTATTCACCCTTGGTGAAATGTCCGAATTTTCCTCTTCGGATCAAATACTCAATCTCATCCTTGAGTTTCTTACAATCATCAGTATCATGACCAACATCTTTGTGAAACCTGCAGTACCAACTCTTCTCTCTCTTCTCGGGGTCTCCCCTTAGTGGCTTCGGCCATTTGAAGTCTTTATCCTTTTCAATTTCCATAAGGATTTGGCTTCTTGGAGCATTCAACCTTGCACATTCAATGAACCTTGGTTGTTGATTCTTCTTAGAAGATGAAGAGTCAGAGTTTTTGTCAATTCGTGGATACTTGTCCTTGCCATCGTACTCCTGATCCGTCTTCCGCTTCTTGTTCTCAATAGGTTCATTATTCACAGATGTCTTCTTCATACTCTCCTCCACCTTGATATATTTCCCGGCTCTATCCTGGAGCTGCACCATGCTTTCGGGAGGGCGCTTAGCCAAGGACATCTTAAAGAACTCGTCTCTAGTCTCTTGCTGCAGGGCTATCATAGCTACCTTATAATCAAGATCAGGGGACTTCAAAGCCTCCTTCGTAAATCGATTCAGATATTCTCTTAGGGACTCCTTCGCTCCTTGGACTATGCAAATGAGAGAGGCTGAACTCTTCTCGTGCACTCTACCACTTATGAATTATTTGATAAAAGCTTGACTCATGATAAGTGGATTTTATATCTACTTGGAACACTTCATTACAAGCTTAAGTTGGTGTTTTGAACTCAAGTTGTTGGTATTTTTGATGTGTTTTAGTGTTATTGCATTTCAGGCATCAGTTAAAGGAAGAAAGAAGCTTTTCAAAGAATTATGCTGAAAAAAGATCAAAATTGGAAGCCTAGGCCATTATCAAGTTGTAGAGAATCTCGTTAGCTTCGTGTGGGCAGTTGAATCAACTAATTTTGACGAATAGAACTCAAGAAATGGCCAAAAGAAGAATCAGCAGAAAAGTACAGAAGTCGGGCGCGGCCGCCCCTTAAACCAGCGCGGCCGCCCCCAAAACCAGCGCGGCCGTCCCCCCCTTTTGCCCCAAAATCCTGATTTTAGTAGAATTTGATGATTTTGAGGGTCCGGATCATCCGGGGGCCTATATATAACAATAAAAATATGTTTTTAACAAGAAGGAGGCATGTGAGAGCAATAAGAAGACCTAGAGAGCACGAGAAGGCTACAGAGAACAATACTTTTGTTTTCTTTAATATAGTTGATATTTGAATGCTCATTTTCAATTTGTTCTTGAACCCTAGTACTCTTATATTTTTTATTATCATGCTTTCATTGGAACCCATGGTGACGATGAGTTCGGTTATGAACTAATCGTAATCGTGGGGTTCTAACGGATTTACTTATGGATTTCTATAGTTAATTTGTTTCAATATCTTGGTGTGTGGTGATTGATTGATATCCTAGTATTGGTTGTGCTTATTCGTCTTATGTGCGTAGCTAACATATAAGATAATGTGTTAATCTCTATTGAAGTGACGGTGAATATAGGGATTTAGAACTTGCCATGCTAGCATAGGTTCATGTATTTATTATGCATGATTCGTAGGTAATTTTAACCATCTTACTTGCCCTATGTAATCACGATAGATAACTTGCGCATTAAATCGTTATGTTTTCAATTCTTATAGAAATATAAGGACTAAGCATAATTGGTGTCTATTCAACTTCTATCTCTTTTTTGGATGCTTGGTAGTATGGTATTCATACAACGAAAGTTGGCGTTTACTAGTTTCGTGTTATCTGATTAGTGTCATGACCATCACATGCTAAGGTTAAGAACAATGACTTTGAATGAAGTAGTAATGAAGTTAGAATCCCATTTTTGTCTCATATAAGTAATTCAACCTTAATTCTCTTAGTTAATGTTATTTAGTATAATCTCTTAGTTTAATTAAAACCCAAATCGTTATTTGTCTTAACATTGAACGATAGCCATACCATTGTTGCATAGGTGCATAATCTTAAGTCAACTAAAAAGAGTCTATGTGGGAATAAATCTAATTTATATCTTATACTATTTACGAACGCGTATACTTGCGTGTAATTTAGCGCGTATTTTCGCCCTAATAAGTTTTTGGCGCCACTGCCGGGGACTCGGTGTTAATTTTTAGTTTATGTGCTTGTCATCAGTGGTCGTTAAAGTTCACTGACTCGTATTTTTTTACTTTCACAGTTTATTTATTTTTGTTTCAGGTACTCATTACAATGGGAGATCCAGCAGCACGATCGAAAGCCTTGATGGATTTTTCTCAACCCAAGATCAATGACATTCAATCTAGCATTGTCAGGCCAACTATCACAACTAATACCTTTGAGATCAAGCCTGGAATAATTCAATGGGTGCAGAATTCAATCCAGTTTTGGGGTTCTCTAACGGAAGATCCCAATATGCACATTAGGGATTTTATTGAGATATGCGATACCTTCAAGTTCAACGGTGTTTCTGAAGATGCTGTGAAGCTGAGACTATTCCCATTCTCTCTGAGGGACAAGGCTAAGAGCTGGTTACACTCTCTACCAGCTGGTTCGATTACTACTTGGGAAGATCTTGCTCAAAAGTTTCTCACTAAATTCTTCCATATGGCAAAAATGGCTGCAATCAGGAATGCTCTTACTCAATTTACGCAGCAATCAGGAGAATCTTTATATGAAGCTTGGGAGTGCTACAAGGAGATGTTTAGGAAGTGTCCTTATTATGGAATGCCTGATTGGATGATCATCAATTGTTTTTATAATGGTTTGGGAGCACAGTCCAGACCCATGCTTGATGAAGCATCAGGTGGAGCGTTATGGGCAAAGAGCTATGATGAAGCTTATGAGCCAATTGAACTGATGGCTGCTAATGAATATCAATATCCAACCCAGAGATTGCCATATGGCAAGATAGCAGGAGTTATTGACATGAATACAGCTACGGCTATCACTGCTCAACTAAAGGTGTTGTCTATGAAGATAGATTATCTGGCTAACTATGGTGTTAAGTAGATAACCAGTGTTTGTGAGTTGTGTGCAGGTTCGCATGCGACGGAGCAATGCGCTATATCTAGTGAATCAGCTCAGTTTGTGAGCAACTTTCAGAGATCGCAGTAGCCAGTTCCTGCCACTTATCGTCTTGAGAACTGGAATCATCCTAACGTCGGTTAGAGCAACAATCAGAATGCGATGCAACAGCCATTCCAGCAGTTTGGAAATAAGCAATTTAATTCTTCTGGTTTTCAGCAACAATTTGCACCAAGACAACAACTCCAACTTCAACAACAAACTCATGATGCAGGTCAATCTTCGAATGAAAAATATTAATTGGAGGAGTTGAGGCTTATGTGCAAAAACCAGACTCTTATATGCCAAAGTCGGGCTATTTCTATCAAGACTCTGGAGAACCAGATAGGACAAATTGCTAATGCCTTATTGAATCGACTATCAGAAACGCTTCTTAGTGATACAGAAGCCAATCCAAGAAAGAGGGAAGTTGAAGAACAGGTGAACGCATCACCTTGAGGTCTGGAAAGGTCGCAAGCCCCCAAATTCAGCAAGACGAAGAGCTTGAAAAATCTCAAGTTTCAGAAATTGCAGTTTTGGCTGAAGAAGAAGTGCAGAAGGAAGCAGAAGTGGAACCAAGGAAGACTACTATTGAGCACACTCCTCCTGAGGGTAATACAGGGGAGAAACCGATCTATCCTCCACCTCTTTTTCCTTAGAGGCTGCAGAAGAAAAAGCTGGATAAGCAGTTTGAGAAGTTTTTGGAGGTATTCAAGAAATTTCATCTCAACATACCTTTCGCTGAAACTCTTGAATGGATGCCTAGCTATGCGAGGTTTATGAAAGGTATTCTCTCTTGGAAGGTGAAGCTTGATGACTTAGAGACCGTTGCTCTCACGAAGGAATGCAGTGTTGTGCTGAAACAGAAGTTGCCTCCAAAGCTTAAAGATCCTGGAAGCTTCACTATTCCTTAAACCATCGGAAACTTGTCGTTCGACAAGTGTTTATGTGATTTGGAAGCTAGCATCAATTTGATTCCCTTGTCTATCTTCAAAAAACTTGGTCTACCTGATCTGAAACTGACATACATGTCATTGCAACTAGCTGATCGTTTCATCACTTATCCGCGAGGAATAGTGGAGGATGTCTTGGTTAAGGTGGATAAACTCATTTTCCCTGCTGACTTTGTAATTCTTGATTTTGAGGAGGATAAGAAGATTCCCATCATCTTGGTAAGACCATTCTTGGCTACAGGCCGAACTATGATCGATGTGTAAAAAGAAGAGCTTACGATGAAGGTTCATGATCAAAAGGTCACTTTTCATGTGTTCAAGGTAATAAAGTTATCCACAGCTGAAGAGGAGTGCTTTAAAGTACAGTGGGTAGACTCTATCGTAAATTCGGAGCCTGAGCAATTGCCAAAGTCAGATACCTTAGTGGTCGTTTGGTTCGTTGGGTGGTATCGGGTTGAAATCAGGAATCGGGTTAAGCTGGTATGGGTTTGGAACTTGATACTTAATATCACCTGTTTGGTTCAAAATAGGATGAGAATATATATCATTGATAAACTAATTGGAATCAAGAATCAAAAGACATTTAATTATTATTTTTTGTTAATTCATTATTTTAATATTAAAATCTAAAATTATACACGATCACTTGACTTAATCATAATTAGTAAGGCTAAAAATATAATTTTTTTGAAAAATACCTAAGGCTAAAGATATTTTTACAAATATACTATAATTTTTTAAAAAAATTGCAAAAATACTTTTTTATTTTAAAAAATGCTATTTTCCAATTTTTATGAAAATACTGTTTAATGCAACTTGATTCAATTAGATGCAACTTTCGATGAATTTATGCCACACCATGTAACCTCAAATGCAACAAAAAAAACTTGATTCAACTAATTGTATGTCTGCTTGATTTTGCTTGATTCTATATTTTTGCAAAAAAAATTAGAAGATAGTAAAATCGCAAAAAGAAATAATTAAAAAAGCTAGTATTTTTCATAATTTTTCTTATTAAAATATGAGTTTATAAATATTTTTACATACTATTTAAGAAAAAAAATATACATTCACATTTCTTATTCATCAATATTAAAACTAGAACTAAAAAAAGAATTATACTTTAGTTAAAAAAGAAAGACTATAGAAAATAATGAAAATGATACTCAAGAGTTTGATTTAGCTCATACCCACCTCTTTACATGGGTTTCTAAACCCCATGCCTCATGGGTTTCAGGAATGGGTTTTAAAACAAAAAAATTTTAACCAAACACATGGTATGAGTTTTATCCATTCCAACCCCATACCTCATACCCAAATTTGTTGAACCAAACACCCCATTAGAGAGATCCTTAATAGGGCAATCAGTTATTGAAGATGAAGAAGGAGCAGAGCAAATGTAGGTTGTGAATGCACCTCCGTGGAAGAGGAAGTTGGATATGCCATTCGAATCACTTGGGTTAGCAGAGCTAAAAATTTCTCAGGAGCGTTTTGAACCATCTATTGAAGAATCTCCCACGCTTGAGCTCAACCGACTTCCAGATCACTTGAGTTATTCATTCTTAGGTGCACCCCGTGATAAGGGGTTGGGATATATTTTTGATGAAGTAGAGAGTGGTTAGACGGATCTGCCCGTGCCTACAGAGGGTTCTTCTCATGTGCAGCAGGTTATTGATAGGACTGGTGTTGGTGATGAGTAGTACAGGCGAGTGACTAGGCGTATGGAGGCCATGCACGACATTCACCGTCTTTTTGCTGTAGATTTGACACAGGCTTTGGGCACTATTTTCTGAGCCACTGATGTCGAGATTGATTGGCCACCTGATCCTCCACCCGAGGAGGGTGATCTTTCCGACAACTAGGTATGCCTGAAATCCTTATTATTACCTTCAATTAGGGCATTGAAAATTTTAAGTTTGGGGGTGATAATGTAAGGATTAGTTTGTGTGTGTCCATATAGTTCATATAGATTCATGATTGCATATAGTTGTATTTCATTTGTAGTGTTGCATGATTGTTCATATAAGACATATTTGTTTGTTTTTTATGTGATTTCATATAGTTGCATTTGCATGCATATTTAGCATGATCCCTTAAGATGAACTATGTTATTTGATAAGTTGATGTTGATTTGAGTGTGGTGATGACGAATAGAGGGATGTTTAAGTCCTAATGAATTGATATGCATGCCAGAAATAAATATTTTCACAAAGTCTTATAGGGTTGCTTTTGATCTAGATCATGATCATACTTGTTTGTTGTTGAGATTTAATCACTTGGTTATATTTAAAATTTGTGATATTCTCGTAATGGCGTAAAAACATTGAATATTTTTTAAACTGGAGAAAAACTTGGATTTCATTGCTAGCTGTTGTAAGGCTAGGTGTCAAATGGTTAGTAGCCGGCTCATATTTTTATGAGCAGTCTAGGGTTGAATGAGATGGAGCGAAACGCACTCATTCATAAATCATTGAAAAAAAGAAAAAAAGAAAAGAAAAGAGAAAAAAAGAAGAAAAAAAGAGAAAAAAGTATATGTTTATGCATAATTGATCAAGAGTGAGCTCTTTAATACTCGAGTTATTAAGTTCTTAGGGGACTTTGTGCCTAGTGACCTAAGGTTTTTCATAGTCTGGGATCCGCTAACCTAACGCTCGCTACATGGGTATTATTGTATAAGTCTTTTGGGACCTCATTCATTGCACGGTCAAGTAAACATCTTTGTTATGTGTTCAATAATAGCATGAATCCTTGTATAACTCTAGTATAAAGGGGGTGTTGTGAGTCATTATGCGTTTAACGTCTATTCTGTTTATAAACTTGTGATTGTTTTGATGAAAGATAAGTTATGGTTATTGATCTAGTTTCGAGAGTATATCTGTTAAGCATCCACACACGCACGTACCTGGTTTGTGAGTTAGTTTATGGGGTTTATTCGAACTCTTTTGAAATTCATTGCATTCTTAGAGGCATCGGCTTATTTATTTGGTTATGGTTATTCTGAGGGGATCGACTGCATTATCTTTTAGTTGCATTCTTGCATTAGGTTTGCTTTACAGTTTTGACTCTGTTTATGCTTGAGGACAAGCATCGATTCAAGTTTGGGGGTGTGATAAGTCAATTTTATATCTACTTGGAACGCTTAATTATAAGCTTAAGTTGGTGTTTTGGACTCAAGTTGTTGGTATTTTTGATGTATTTTTGTGTTATAGCATTTTAGGCATTAGCTAAAGAAAGAAAGAAGCTTTTCAAAGAATTATGCTGAAAAACGATCAGAATTGGAAGCCTAGGCCATTATCAAGTTGTAGAGAATCTCGTTAGCTTCGTGTGGGCAGTTGAATCGCCTAATTTTGATGAGTAGAACTCAAGATATGACCAAAAGAAGAATCAACAGAAAAGTACAGAAGTCAGGCACGGCCGCCCCAGAAAGCAGCGCGCCCGCGCTGACTTTCTGCCAAAACTAGCGCGGCCGCCCCCAAAACCAGCGCGGCCGCGCCGCCCTTATTAACCCAGAATCTTGATTTTAGTAGAATTTGATGATTTTGAGGGTCCAGATCTTCCAGAGGCCTATATAAACCAATAAAAGTACGTTTTTAACAAGAAGAAGGCCAGGGAGAGCAATAAGAAGACCTAGAGAGCATGAGAAGGCTACAGAGAAGAATACTTTTATTTTCTTTAATATAGTTGATATTTGGATGCTCATTTTCGATTTGTTCTTGAACCTTAATACTCTTATATTGTTTATTATCATGCTTTCATTGGAACCAATGGTGACAATGAGTTCAGTTATGAACTAATCGTTATCGTGGGGTTCTAACAGATTTACTTATGGATTTCTATAGTTAATTTGTTTCAATATCTTGGTGTGTGGTGATTGATTGATATCCTAGTATTGGTTGTGCTTATTCGTCTTATGTGCGTAGCTAACATATAAGATAGTGTGTTAATCTCTATTGAAGCGACAGTGAATAGAGGGATTTAAAACTTGCCATGCTAGCATAGATTCATGTATTTATTATGCATTATTCGTAGGTAATTTTAACCATCTTACGTGCCCTATGTAATCACGATAGATAACTTGCGCATTAAACCGTTATGTTTTCAATTCTTATAGACATATAAGGACTAAGCATAATCGGTGTATATTCAACTTTTATCTCTTTTGTGGATGCTTGGTAGTAGGGTATTCGTATAACGAAAGTTGGCGTTTACTAGTTTCGTGTTATCTGATTAGTTTCATCACTATCACATGATAAGGCTAAGAACAATGACTTTGAATGAAGTAGTAATGAAGTTAGAATCTCATGTTTGTCTCATATAAGTAATTCAACCTTAATTCTCTAAGTTAATGCTATTTAGTATAATCTCTTAGTTTAATCAAAACCCAAATTGTTATTTGTCTTAGCATTGAATGATAGCCATACCATTGTTGCATAGGTGCATAATCTTAAGTCAACTAAAAAGAGTCTCTGTGGGAACGAATCTGATTTATATCTTATACTATTTGCGAACGCGTATACTTGCGCGTAATTTAGCGCGTGTTTTCACCCTAATAACTCAAGTCCTTAAAGGATCCAATAGAGTTTGGGGGCAGACGGCTGTACCACCTTTGAGCCATGCCCAATAGGGTTTGAGGGAAGGCCCGACACTTAATAGCGTCGTTCACGGGCTGTAGCAACAGGGCATTAGAGAACGTCCTAACATGATTAGCAGGGTTTCCAGTACCATCGTATGCTTTAATAGTGGGCATCTTGAACTTCCTTGAGATGTGGGCATTCATTATCTCATCAGTGAATGGTGGGTTTGGATCATCAGATGCTCCTAGGGGCATAAGATCACTTGGATCAGCCCTTGGGGCAACCGCCCTTCTTGGTATTGGACCATCCAGGTCTATGACTGGAGGAGGATTTCTCCGCCTCGGAGCGAGTGAGGGTCTTGGGGCCAGATGTCTCTCCAGGTCACGCTTCAGCCTCTGGATCTCAGCTTCATAAGCCATGATCCTCTCTTGGACATCTCGAGGATTTGTCCCTTGAGTGCTCCTGGAGCGTTGTTCAGTATCAGCCATCAGCTCTTTGCCAGCACGCTTCCTTCTTGGAGCAACATCATCATCCGATGATTCAGAGTCTCTTTCAGTAAAAAGTCCAGAAAATTCTTGATCCTCCGGAATAGGAGCCAAGCCACGTATGTATCGGGGCGTCCGCCCTTGTGCTTCACTCCTATTAGAGTGTCCACTCCCTCCAACTTCGGGGTATAGAGGCATCCCAGAAGGGGGGTTAGTAGTCAGAATCGTCGAGTACTCATACCCAACGGGTTGAGAGTTCACGGGTGCATGTAGCTGCTGAAATTGGGGATTCGTTCCTTGAGGAGCCGGGGGATTCGTCCCTTGTAGTTGAGCCTCAGTTGCCCCTACTAGGGTTCCTCCTTGGGGGAGGCATAAGTTGAGTGTGGTGGTACTTCCATCGTTGATGCGATTGTTCGCGGTGGAATAGGAGTGTGTTTTCCACTATTGTTTCTGCTCTGTGTATTCATCATGGTTGTTGTAGTCTTCCCACAGACATCGCCAAATGTTATGGAACAAAAACCTGAGTGCGTTAGTATTTAATGCTAGGGCTGGTGAGCTTCGAGTTTTAATGGTTGCTCTTGCGTTCGGGATTATCGATCCTTACAAGATGCCTACGTATCTCTGTGTTGTAGAGAATCAAGCCAAAAACGTAGTTCTAGGTAGAGGGGTAGAGCCTTTTATATAGAGGTGAGTATAGGGTTAGACTTCTATTGGAGACTTGGTGGAGAAGTCTCCAACTTAGATGGTGATTAGGAGTCCTATTGAGTAAGGAGCTCTGGAACCTTTTGTGTAGGACTTCGAGTCCGTTTAGAACACATGTATCTGCTCTTCGAGCCGTATTGGGCCTAGTCCGTGAACAACTTGTGTATGTGGACCTTGACGACCTCAGCTAGTGGGTCTTGTCTATATGGGTCGTCTTGAGTCTGCTATGAGTTCGGACCAGACAGATCTGTACTAGAATTTTAGAAAAGAAGCCCAAGTGTAATTATGCGACATTTAATGTGTCTTTAGGATATATTTTCAATCCATATCATATATTTTTTTATTTTATAATTCTTTTCCTATTGATAAAAATATTAAAAAATAAATAAAAAGATAAAATATAAAAAGCAACTACGGTATCGTAAAATTTATTAGTTGGTAATTTATAATTTACTTGTTACTTATATAATATTAATCCACTTAATACTATAAGTAATTGTTTTAAAATTTACGATAAAGCTAAGAAATATCTGAAATCGGGGTTAATGACCCGTGTCTAGTGATAAGTAGCTTTCAAATAATAGTATACTTCAAGCTACTAATAAGCGGTTATTGAAATTTACGTACGTAATTAATTTGCGTTTTGTAATTATTTATAGAAAGCAATTCGGTTGCGAGTGATTTTAATAGTCTAATTCGGTTGAGCGAATGCTTCTCCCAATGAATATACTTTTGGCTTTTTTAATAATTTTAAGTTTAACAACGGTAGCACCAAGAAGGAGAATATTAACCCGTCCTTATCTTTTCATACTACAAAATATGGTTAGAACACGTATGCAGAGTCCATAGTCCTTCGAACAATATGTGAACCAACAATTGGGCTGTTACGTTCACATGATAACAAGCCAGTGCTCCTAATACTCACCAGCAGTCACCTGTTACCGGTCACCCGTCACCACCTTAATTTTGCTTTCATCTACGTTACCACCAAACTTTTATTTATTATTGAAAAAACAAAAGAAGATAAGTACTCAAAAAGTGAAAGCTCAAGCCTAAAGTCCCCAACGTATTTATATTTCTTTTTTCCATTTTTAAGTATCTCCAATCTATTAACAATCATACACACAATTAAAACGAATAATTGTGTGTTTGATCGGTGGCGGAATTAGAATTCGAGTAAATTTCGTTATTACTATGGCAGTTTCTGACGTGGTGGCGCGGAACTTGACCATGTTGTACTTGATGGTAATAGCAGTTGTTAAAATTTATGGTCTAACAACCGGCCGGAGTTATGCAGGGGGGTTTGTGCTGCTGATATCCACGGTGGTTGTGTTAGCCATATTGATTGTCACGCTGACGTGGGATGTTTCTCGTAAGGCCACGTGTGTGCTGACACCGGATTTTGAAGATAAGGTGCATGATCATCATGTATGTCGAGGTGGCATCTGCTGGCACGGTGTTTCTGTCAAGTCGCCGGCGTCTCAGCTCCGATTTAGAATCTTGCAACATGATCAAGCTCAAGCACACAACAATATTCGCATGTAAAATGACGAGGTTGTAAAGATAAAGAAAAAAAAAGAGTAAAGTACGGCTAGATAGGTCTGTTTTTCAGTTTTAGGCCTCTTGTAATTACACAATTTTACCTTTTTTTAGAACTTTTGACTTCTTGTCACGGAATCGCTGATATTAATTTCTGCAAGAGAACTAGAGTGACTTTAAATTTTAAAAACAGAAATTATCAAAAATATAAACATTTTTAATTTTTTTTTTGTTTTAACTATTTTTTAAAAATATTTATAAAAATACAAACCCACCAATCCATTAGTTTCTTGTGTACGACGCCGCATATAGTAATTTATTTTAAATGTAACGAGTGTTTTGCTTATTCGTAATCAAATATTTTAAACACGGTTCGAGCCTATTGGTCAGGACTTTTGATAAGATCCACACTAAAACGTTGCACAATGATGTAGGGTTTGATTGGGGTTTTTTAAAAAAAAGGAACTCATAATTTAAAATTGAAAAGTGTTATATAAATATTACACTATAAATCGCCTATTATAATATTTAAAGTTAATGTTGCCATTACTTTTGTTGGATTTGACATGTATATTTTAACTAATACAACGTTGTCATTTTTATGTTGGCTCTGCTGAAAAATTAAAGTGCGGTTATGTTATTGTAGGTATGAGGATGTGTTGCCATCATTTTTAATAAATAATATTATTGCTGACGTGGCATGGGTCCATATGTGCTAACATGGCACTAGTGGAACCCACGTGGTGACGTGGCACTTTGTCATAACAATTGACTTAAAAATTATTTTTAATTTTCTATTTTCTTCACTACGGTGAATCCAATCCATTGCCAATATATTGGACTTGGGCCCAACTTTAACTTTAGACTTAAATGACTGTTGTCCAGCATTGGGCTTAAAAATTGTGGTTTGGTGTTTGCTAAAACACCTCCTTATTGTAAACAACAGAGAAAACAAGTATTGCTCTCATTTTCTGATTAATCTCCGGCTGGAAATCTATGTAGTTGAAAACAACAGAGAAAAGTTCAAGTCATTTTTTGCAATTGAACGCCGAAACAATTTGTAAAATGTGTTTGTGTGTGTGTCAAGATGATAGTGTACCTCGGCAAGCTTATATAACTTGTTTTTAAATTTTGGATTTGGGTATTTTTATTTTTGGTTTTCTGGATTTTTTGTGTGTTTGTTATTCGTTTTGATCATATTAATTGAGTGTATGCATCCCGGGCTTTGATTTAATATATGTATCATCTAATTTGATTAAAAATTACTCCAAATCGAGTTTTGCCGTGTTTGGAGCTTGACTTGCCGGCTTTTATGGTTGTTTTCGTTGGAATTTGTGGCGGTTGAATTGATTACTATTGTTGTGGTTGAAGTATAACTGCTGGATAATTGATGAGGATCGAATTGGAGTGAATCTGGGCAGGTTTGACTGGTAGAACAGAGCTCGCCGGACACCAATGGCTCGCTGGATTCTGCAATTTTCCGGTGAGTTCGTTGTGTTCTTGACGACCTATTAACCCGATTGCCTAACCCAATGTTGACCCAGTTTCAATCCAAAAACCTCCAAATCCGTTTTATGAAAACTGTTTTTAGGATTTTTCTAAAAAAAATTATTTATTCTTAAAAACTAATAAAAAATCCAATTTTATTACAAAAATAGATTTTAATTTTAAATAATTAACTATAGTACATGTGGTGCATATTATTGGTTAGTTGTGCCACCTCAGACTCTTTGTTTGTCACTTTAAAAAATATGAAGTCCATGGGAACTGAACCCAGCATCTCCACTCTAACAAAGTAAAGAGCCAACCATTATATAAAGTAGTACTTGTGTTCTTTTTGCATGATTAAAATCTAAAGTGGCGTTGCATTTAAAATTTTGATTTAAATAAAAATAAGGCTTTTAACCATTTAATTATTTTTTAAAATTTTTTTTGACAATGCATCATTACATATTTTAAAAGTCAATGATTCTAGTAATGTGATTATGTTTATTTTTATTTATTTGGTTGAATTTTGTAATATTCAAGGTATTTTTACTAATAAACATGGATACTAGTTAGTTAGTGTTACAAAGGAATGTTTCATTTTTTTTTAAATTACTTTTTGATGATCAATCCATATGGATGTTAAAAGTTATCGATTTTAATGATGTTAATTTTTAAAAAACATTTTTTAAGATTTATTTTGGTAGATTTTATAATAATCCAAACCCCAAACCCTAAAACCTAAAACTTAAATTCTATAACAATTAACGTTGATATTGCATTTATGATGTGGGCCCCATATACATATTGTGTATTCGTACAGGTGAGACCCTATTGATGATGTGACACATATTTACCATATAAGTGGGATCTACCATTTATGATGTATCATGTGGCACATGTGTTGATGTTACATGTCGCACCTTCGAAGTGTAATTGTTAACATGACACATGAGTACTACTGGGTGTACACGGATCGGGTTGGGTGGGTTGAGGGAATTTAGCAACCCAATCCAATTAATTCGGGTTTTCAAAATTTCAACCCAAATCGAACTGTTTATGTTTGAAACCCAAACCAATTTTTAGTTTTTAAACATTGTTTAAAAATTGAACACGATAAACGAAAATAGTGGCGATTTAATCGGGTTGACATTTTTTCAACCCAAATATATATCGGGTTGAAAAAATAGATTTGGATCAGCCAAAATAGGGTCATTTTGGATCGATTTGGTCGGTTTGGACGGGTTGTATACACCCATAAGTACTACACACTTGAATTATAAGAGTTATAACGGTCATAAAGATTAAAGCGGTAATTATATTGGTCAAAATAGTTATATCGGTCAAAATGTTTACATCGGTCAAAACATTTATATCGGTCAAAACGATCAAATATTGATTTTATAAATATAATAAATATTTTACTAAATTTCAAAATTTATCAAAAAGAAGATAAAATAGTTAATTATTATTTTATATTTTCAAATGAATAATTAATAAATTAATAAATTAAAATATTAATATATATTTAATAATATAAAATTGGATGAGCGGAAAAATTACCGCCCAATCCAATATACCAAATTTCAGCATACTTCCCTCTAGGCTCTCAGCATACTTACCAAAATTAATCTTCGCTCTTCTCTCTAGTGAGCACCTCTTAGGCTCTTCTTTCTGTAAACACACACACTCATACACACACACGCCCACACACACACATTCATACTCACAAATATATTGATTAGGATTTTGGGTTCTCTTCTCAGGGTTCTCTTCTCAGGGCTTCGAATTGGGGCTTCGAGTTTGATTTTGAAATTAGGGTTTTAATTTGAAGGGTTTCAAGTTTAAGGTAATTCTCTCTTCTATTTTATGAAATTAGGGTTTCTATTCTCTCTTCGAGTTTGATTTTGAAATTAGGGTTTCGATTTGTTTTTTGGACTTTGTGTTATTTGTGTTTTTTTGTTGTTTGGATGAAATATATGCATGTGTTCATATGATTTTTGTGTTTTAAAGTTTACGATTCGATTTGTTCATATAATTTTTGTGTTTTTGTATATGGTTTGTGTTTTGTTAGTTAGGATCCAGATATATGCTTCTATATTGTTTTGTTTGAATTTAATTGAAGTTGTTTAAATTAAAGCTTGATATAATGAACTAAGAATGACGATAGATTCATGCTTGTTGGTTAAATATATATGTGTTTATCAGATGCCTTATGTTTTGTATATTCTTTCTAGTAACAATAAGATTAATGCTCAATACGATACATTAACATTGACAATGATTTAATGTTCCAGAGTTAGTTATATATTTATATATAAATGTTTTATGTATATATGTGTGTATGTATATCAGTTGCGTATGCTTTTTGAATTACAGTAGAACCTATATGAATGAATACAATACATTAATTGTCAAAATGAACTACTACTATTTGACAACATGAAAAATAGCCAGGGCCAGTTAATTACATTTATATGTTGTTTAAATATAAAAATTAGTACTCGGTAGACGAAGTACTTTGATTTTTAGCTTTGATCGTTAAATTGATAACATTCTCCAGTTCATTCTTTTTCTCGATATAATAGGTGATCGGCTTATAGCAAATATCTAAGAAAAGGACTTTGGATTAAGTCTTGAAGATTTATACAATTATGTTTGTGATGAATCATGACTGATGCAGAATTTGGAATTTGAAAATACAGAGTCATTTAGTGTTTTGTTTATGTTAAATACCAATTTGAAAACACAGAGTCATTTAGTGTTCTGGACTAGGCCTGCTTAGGTTTGAATTTGCAAACACATAAACACACAAAGTATGATATTATAATATTTATATGCTTCTTAATTGTAGTGATGGACGACGAGGAAATTATTTGGATAAATCTCCCAAAGTATAGTGGACGTTCAGTAGGGGGTAGAGACATTTATTAAAAATGCATTTGCCAAATTCTCTGTTGGTGATGAATTACTATGCCCTTGCAAGAATTGTATTAATCACAAGTGGCAGATGGCAGATGTGATCAACAATCATCTTATTTGGAGTGGTCCATGTCATTTGTATATTAATTGGATTTATGAGGTTTCACTTATGAGCGACGAAGATAGGGATGAATATCATATGGATTTTGAAACCAATGTGAGTTTTGGAGATAAACTAGTTGAGATGTTGCGTCGTACTAGTGGACCAAATGACGATGTCAAAAATATTTATCGCCATGTCGAGAAGGGAAAGCAGCCTTTATATCCAGGTTGTGCAAAGTTTTCGCGATTAAGTTTTATGATTAGGTTGTATTCATTAAAGTATGTTCATGGGATTTCAGAGTTGGGATTTGGGGATATACTAGGGTTGATAAGAGAAGCCTTTCCACAGGCACACATACCCTTATTTTTCAATGCCGCAAAAGCTTTTATTAGAAATCTAGGTCTCAACTATATTTTCAATGCTGCAAAAGCTGTCATTAGAGATCTAGGTCTCAACTATAAAAAATACACGCTTGTCCTAACAATTGCATGTTGTATTAGGGTGAGAATGAAAAAGAGGATTCTTGCAAAACTTGTGGTACATTAAGGTGGACCATAGTGGAAAAAGAAGGGACCAGCGACAATGATCCAAAGAAGTAGATTCATAAAGTGCCGGAAAATATCATGCGATATTTTCCACTAAAGCCAAGACTGCAACGGATGTTTATGTGCAAGGAGTTTGCAGAACTAATGACATGGCATGCAGTTGGACGAAAAAATGATGGGAAACTTAGACATCTAGCAGATGGAGAAGCTTGGAAGGAAATGGATACTAGGTATCCTCAATTCTCGTACAAAATTAGGAATATTAGGTTGGGTGTCGCTGCTGATGGATTCAATCCATTCCGAATAATGAATACTTTACACAACACCTGGCTAGTAATTTTGGTAAACTATAACCTGCCTCCTTGGTTATGTATGCGTCAAGAAAATATTATCCTTTCAACACTCAATTCTGGTCCAAAATCTCCAAAAAATAATATAGATGCTTTTATGCAACCTCTTATTGCCGAGTTAAAAGAGTTATGAGAAGGAGGGATAGAAACTTATGATGCTTTTACTGGTCAGAATTTTAGGTTACGTGTCGGTGTCATGTGGACCATCAGCGATTTCCACGGATATGCAATATTATCCGGTTGGAGCACCAAAGGTAAACTCGGTTGTCCCCTTTGCAACTACGAGACTTCTTCAATGTATCTAAAGCATAATAAAAAGATATGCTACATGAACCATAGGAATTTTCTGGATCGCGATCATAATTGCTGGTTCGATAAAAAAGATTTAATGGCGAAGTTGAAATGAGAGTGACCCCTGAAATTTTAACAGGAACAGACTGTGTGGAATTGTTATCAGGCTTCAAAAATCAGTTTGGGGGGAAACCAGGGGCAAAAAGCGTAAGACTGATTCGCCTTTCAAAGAAGTCAATATTTTTTGATTTACCATATTGGAGTCACAATTTACTTCGGCATAATCTTGATGTTATGCACATCGAGAAGAATATTTGTGACAACATAATTGGTATATTGCTAAATATTACTCGCAAGTCAAAAGACCATGTCAATGCTCGATATGATTTACAAGAAATGGAAATTAGGAAGGATCTTCATCCCGTTGTATCAAGTGACGGGAGCTATTATAAAATTTTTGTTTCCTTTTTTGATATGACAAAGGAGGAGAAGGATATATTCTGCACTGTGCTGAAAAATGCTAAACTGCCACATGGTTGTGCATCAAACATTAGTCGTTATGTGCACATGAAGGAGAGAAAATTAATCGGTTATAAGAGCCATGATGCGCATTTTATGCTGAACTATTTGTTACAATTTTCCGTGAAAAAGTCATTGAAACCTGAGGTCGCGGTCCTTTTTATTGGATTAGGTGCATTTCTAAGAGGTATTTGGGCCAAAGTCATCGATTTGAGTGAGCTTTCTAGGTCGCAACAAGAAATTATTGAAATTCTTTATCAATTTGAAACAATTTTCCCACAAGCCTTTTTCGACATTATGGTGCACCTGCTAGTTCACTTATGCAGAGAAGTAAAGTTAGGTGGACCAGTACACTTACGGTGCATGTTTCCAATTGAGAGATATCTTGCTAAATTGAAGTCCTATGCCCGTAACAGAAGCAAGCCTGAGGGCTCCATTGTCGAGGGTTATTTAGCAAACGAGTGCTTAACCTTTTGTTCACGATTCTTGAATGGCGACGAGGGAACATAAGCTAACAATTTATCTGCCATACTTGGAAGCTGTCCACAAAAATCAGAATATCATATTGGTACAATAAGAAACAAAGATGGAACAACTGTTCACTTAAAAGATTATGAATTGAATGCTTGTCATCAATATATTTTGTTCAATCCAGGAAACCAAGAAATAAAGAATTTGATTGAGTAAGTTTACAAATTCTAAATTGTGTTAGTAATTTGAAAGTAACATGTAATTTATTTACGTTCTAACCAAGAAACCTGATTATTGTAGGGAGCATCGAGCTCTTGTTGATGGTCAAACAAACCTAAAAAGATACAAGAGGGAGAGAGAACATACAGACGATTTATGAAAGTGGTTAAAGAAAAAAGTTGCGGAAAAAAAGGTTTCAAAAGAATTAGTAGTCCTTGCAATGGGACCAAATCCAACAGTTAAAAGGTTTAGTGGATATGTAATTAACGGATACAGATTCCATACGAAGTATAGGGATAGTAAATGTACGATACAAAATAGTGGTGTATTCTTGACTGCGTTGACGACTAGTTTTGCAAGTTCAAAAGATCGGAACCCGCTGGTTGGGGATGTCAATTACTACGGAGCAATTGAGGACATATTTGACTTTTACTATTGGGGAAAATTTAATGTTGTATTATTTAAATATTATTGGTACCAAGAGGAAAAAGACTTATATGGTCTGACTCGAGTAAACTTTAATAGATTATTCCACAAGTCTGATCCCTACGTTATGGCGTCACAAGTTCACCAAGTATTATATGCACAAGGTCCAACAGAAAAAATGATGTATAATGTTATCAAGAGATTGTCGAGGGACTGGTCTGACTTCGAGACTGAACATACAAATGAAGATGAAAATGATCCAATCTTACATGAATTTCACAGTGGTGCTGGAATGGAAAATGAAGTCAGCAGTTTTAGTTGGCATAGAGATGATGCCCCGTCAACACATTTCCGCGCTGAGCCATAAAGAAGTCGAAAAAGATGCTTAAAATCTTTTTAAAAATCTGAATAATAGACTAGTTGAAATTGTAATGCAATTGAATCATTATATATTTTGCTTTTTCTAAATATAGTCGAAAGGGATGCTTAAGTTAATTATTTGATACTTAATGCGTAACTTGTTCTAAATATGTTCATTATATATTTTGCTAATTGCATAATTATTGTATTTCCCATTTATTTCATCAAATTAAATGCTTCTAAGTAGATGAATGGTTAGTTTATTTCTTGCTGAGTTGCGAATATATTTTGATTTCTTACTTAGTTATTTGTTCATATTGCACTTATTTTTAATGTTATTTTCTGCTTTTTCTGTAGGATGGAAGACAAAATCTTGTATCTCAGATTTCATCACAAAGGCGAATTTCAAGAAATTCGATATGTTGGTGGAATACAAATAGTGGTACATGGCATTAGTTCTGATGTATTCTCTTTCACAATATTGATGGAACATGTAAAAGAGGACCTTCAATATTCAGAAATTAGAGGTATTTATGTAAATAAAGGCGTGGAGTCCGGGGGTGGCAGATGGTGGGTAATGATACTGAGCTGGATGCAATAGTGGATAAAGTAAAGAGTGGTGACCATGTAGATTTGTTTGTCGATACGGTAGTTGATAGTAAGACTGAACCACTCAAGCAAATGCAGCCTTATGTAGTTATACGGCCTAGGAAGAATATTATTGCAGGTATTTAAGCCAAATTCTGTATCCAATCTATCCATATATATGGTTTATGCACTCCTGCTATATAACTCATTTTTTTTGTGTTTTTCAGCTCAAAAGCCAACAAAGCGCAAGTATGTTACTGCTCATCACTTGAAACAACAACAACAACAACAACAACAACAAAAGAACAAGAAATTTGTTCCTGTTGATAAGACAGCAAAAACGCCTACTAGAAAGTCGCCACGACTGAATAAACTGCAAGAAATAACTGAAGCAGGTGTGATTAAAAGTTTTGCAAGTACTAGGAAGAAATTAGTTTTAAATGATCCATCACATGAAGACAAACATATGGGAAACAATCAGTTTGAGGTAATTATAAGCAATACATTGGCAACATTCAAGTTTTAGAATTATTTGCATGATTTTGAATTATTGGAAACATCATAAGCAATTGTCTTGCAGGTTTCCTATTTACCCCTCCACCCCCTCCACCACCTCTAACACCAGCAAACTAAAAGATAGTTGTGCGTGTTGAAGAATATGAAAAGAATCTGACAGAATACGAAATGCAGAGAGCTAAAAATGTGAAGAAGAACAATGAAGTTTTAATAGCTTTGAATTTGCCTACACTAGCAGATTCCTTGAAATATGCTAACATAAAGAGAAAGGCAAAAGAAAGGATAGAAAAGGACAGCGAAGATTATGTTCCAGAACCTGAGGAGGAACCTAGCGACAATTATGCTTCTAAAATTCCATCAAAGGTGTGTCATAGTTATAGAATTAATATTCCATTTTATAACCATACAAGCAAAAATATTACCTCGGTACCTAATTGAATTTATATTTCAGAAAATCAAAAAATTCAGAAGGCCAATTCCCTTTGTGGACCAAGAACTCGTTCGAGATCTAATGTTGTTCCTCCAAAGGAGGCTGAAATTGACAAGGAAGCGAAAAATGTAGTTCATGAGGAATCTGCTATCATTGAGTTACCAGAGCCTAACGTTGGACAAGGTACAATGGCCGCTTTTAATGCTATGTGGAAACGCCAAAGGAAAATGCTGAAAAAGCTGCTGCAAGTAAAAATGTGTTAGGTCACATACACTGTAGAAGGGGGTTGAATACAGTGTATAGTACAATCAAATCGAATTAAGAGCACAAGTATGTAACACAGAATAATCTTATTAATAAAACAGTATTACAATGGAACCGTTCTCTCTCAGTGATGAACAAATATCATGAGAGCCGCTAGGGTTACAATGAATAATATTCTCGATAATGATAACATATATAGTGTAAATCCTATGTTGTGTTTATATAGACACATAGTTACAAGATAATCTTCTAATTGATATCGAATATAAGTCTGCATCCTAAAATATATCAATTAGTTATCTTTTCCTCTAAGTCTTCTATTCTTCATAGAATTCTTCTTCATGCATATCTCTTCTTATTTTAGTCTTGATCTTCTTTCCTTTCAATCAGCCGCCTTCCTTATCTGAAAGTCTTCTTAAGTCCTGATATTATCTCTTGATGAATATCTTCTGATATCTTAAGTTCTGATAACTTAAGTTCTGATATCTTAAGTTCGGACTTCAGTATAAGTACTGATTTCCAGTTAAGTCATGATTTGTCCTATTAGTCAAGATCTGAAAACTAAACACAAATCATTATTAGACATGACATCACAAATATATCTAACAATCTCCCCCAACTTGTAAATTAGTACAATATAGAAGTTTAATAGATATTTGATGATGTCAAAAACATTAAGTACAAATGCATATGAGAATTTGACTAGAAAACTACAACTCACAGTCCTTGTAGCTTTTACCATCCTTAAAGTCTGATATCAGCTTTAGCATGTATATCCTTCAAAATTTAACAGTTGTAGTCCTTAACCTGGCTTTAGTGTGTGATCTCTCGAATATCAGGAGTTGTTTTGAGATAGTTTTTCAAAAGAGTTCTCTCAGCATATTCAAGTTCATTTATCATCCTCCTTTTAGCATCTTTAAGTTCAACTGTATCTTCTAATGTTTGAAAGATAGCAGCCCTGAGATCATTAATCTTTGCTTTCCTTATTTCCTGATCCAATCTGATCATATAAGCTTTGTCAGACTCCATATTAAATTCCACTCCCTTAATACCCAAAAATGTAGTGATTTTGGCAGTATTAGGCTTCATCTCAACTAATTCACCATTGTGAGCTCTGTACTTAGGATAGTATGGCTTGTCAGACTTTACAGAGTATAATTTCTTCTATCTTTCAATATCAGACCTTATGTATCTGGAAGCACCATCTGTTAATCTGTTCTTCACTTGAAGTAGAAATAGCACATGTTGCAATTCTTCAAAGTACTTCAAACGAATAGCATCCTTTCTTAACTGGAATACCCTCCAATCTATCATGAAGTATGATATCTTCTTTTAGCACAGAGTGGTAGACCATTTGTACAGACTCCAATTGATTCAATCTTTCAAGAATTGTTCCTACTCCTGGTGCACTTAAGGAAGTTGGATCATTGGTAGTATTGTGTATTCTTCTTTTATTAGAACTACCCAATCCCGATTTGTCTTTAGCTTCCTTTCCTAGAATAACTCTTGCTTCAAAACCACTTGATGTAGTCTTCAAAGGTTGAGTAGATTGTTGAGCTTTAGTGAACCCAGGTAGCAGAACTGTTGATGGTTTAACATGAGCAATGTCGGAGGTTAATTTTTCTTTATCTTCTGATATCAAGATAACTTGAGCTCTGTCAGAGGTTGCTTGCGTCATTGTAATATCAGAATTTACTAAGTCCTGATCTTGAACAACATGAGCTCTGTCAGAGGTTGTTTGAATATTCTTCTTCTTCTTCAAAATCAGACTAGTATCTTCATCAGATTTTGCTTCCAGATCCATGATTGGCAGATAGATTTTTACAGAATCATCAACTTTAGCTTTGCCCTTGAACCTTGGATCTACCTCCACTTGTGATTTGACTTTAGATGTGGATTTGGTTGCCTCAAAGTTTATCTTCTCTTTAATCACAATGCCCTTAGGCTTTGAAGGTTTCTTTGCTGTAATATAAGCTTTAGACTTGGATTTGACATTTTCTGCTTTAAGTCTGGCTTCTTCTTCCTTTAGACTTTCAAAGTCCATTCCTGGATTGTCTTTGAGAAATAGTCTTTTTGAAATTTCTTCATCTAGCTTCTGTATCTTGGGGTCTTGATAGTAGACTGTTGTTTCCTTCCCTTTGAGCTTCAGTGTCTGCATAAATTTCTGTGATTCTTGACTTTCACCTTGTATCAGAACATCAGGCTTAGTCAGAACTTGTTTATCAGAACTTATTCTTCTATCAACATCAGAACTTGATCTCTGTGTTGAAGTTCTTGCTTTCCTAGATGAAAAGTCTTTACCTTGACCATGACCTCTACCCTTTTAAGAGTTTCCCTGGTCATCATTTCCACCATCCTCTTTCTTCAGTGCTAAATTAGTAAAGCATTTGGACTTAACCACCTTCTCCCCCTTTTTGGAATCATCAGGTAGTAGGAGAGAGAGAATTAGTTCCACTGAAGATTGGATTTCATTTAGTTGAACTTATTGAGAAGCTTGATTCTTTAGTACTTCAGCAATCTGAGCTTGCTGTTCCTCCTGAGCTTTCTTAATAGCCTCAACTATGTTAAAGGCAGGCTTGAAAAATCTTTTCTTATCCAATTTCAAGTTCATGTCTTGCTGAATCAGTGTTTCTTGAATTTTTTCCACCTTGGCTTGAGTTATTGAGTGTTGACCTTGAAGGTTCCTGGTACTCAATGCAGTAACTCTGAGTTGTGCTTTGAAGTCATCATTCATCAGCATCTCATCAGCTTTAGCCAGGTGCTCAACAAGAATATTTGCAGTAGGAACAAAATCAACTTTGTTCCACTCCTTGATCCATTCTTTTCCTCTGTTAGTTTCACTCCAAGGTACTGGTGCATCTCGCTCACAAACTTTTTAATCAAATCAGCTTTATTAACTGTTTGTAGAGGTGCATGTCCTGAAGGACCAGCTGCATCAGCATTTTCATTTGTAGCAGCTTCACCAGTATTTTCAGCATTGACTTCAACAGAACTTGCAGAATCTTCAGTATCAGCATCTTGTAATAGAATAATTGTATGTGAAGCAATAGAAGATTCATCTGCATTGACATTAGCATCTAGCAGTGGAGTTGCTGGTGGAGTGTGTTGAGAAATGGTTGGAGCTTCCAAGTACATAACCTTAGGCACATTCAAGTTGTGAATATCTATTTCAGCACTTGTACCTGGATTATCAGCATGTACTTGATCAATGATAGGAGATACAGGAGGTGTAGGCATGTGTTCTTGAGTATTCTCTGGCTCTTGAATAGGAGATTTGTGAGCTTCAGTAAAGTCTGGTTCATTAGTGGGAAGAGATTCAATCACAATTGGGTCTGTTGAGATCAGAGATTCCTGACCTCCTTCCTCATCTACTGCTTCCATTCCTTCTTCAGAGATTGAAGATTCTACAGCCCTCCTTGCTCTTTGCTTTTTAAGTCTCTTAGCTGATGGAGAGACTCTGGGAGCTTGATCATCAGAGTTTAGCTTTCTAAGCCTTTTTAGGGGTCTAGAATTCCCAGTTTCTTGAGCTTTCTGAGAAGAGACCTTCTCAGCTACTTGAGCAACAAGTTCTGATTATTGATGTTATTTCTAGAGAACTAACAATGAGATTTACAGAAGGGGGGTTGAATGTAAATCTCAAAACTTTTTCAAGTTTTGAGCAGTTTATAAAGACTGTGTGTTCAAGATGAACAAGTGTGTGAATTGCTTTAAGCTGATACAGACAGATATATATTCAAACACAAATGTAAAGAACACAATAAACCTTTAAAAACTTTTCTGGTGGATTTGTTGTTCCACAAGAGATGGTATTTCAGAAATTCTGTGATCTAAGAATTTGATCACAGCTGCATCCTAGTACAAACTAGATAATTTTTCTCTCAAGATTTTTCTAAACAGCTCTGGAAAAATTCTCATCTAATTACTAGCTACTACTTGGTTTATATATTACCAAGTTTACAAGTGAAGACAAGGATATATAAAATAATAAAGTAAGATCTCCACTTGTTTCTTCTCCAGTTCACTCCAGTACTTTGTTGACTTAATGTCTCTTTATACTAGAGTAGAACGGCTGCTTTTTCTGATGTTCCTGAAATTAGGCTGCCACATTTCAGTTATCTCTGTTCACCCACATGCCTCTATTTGTAGGTACAACTACCACTTATCAACGGTTAATCAACAGAACATCCGTTGAAGCTTTCATCCGTTGATGCACTCATCTGTTGAAGGATGTTATCCGTTGAAGCTTTAGAGACATCCGTTGAAGCTTAGCTTCTCATCCGTTGAAGGTCTTTAAGTCATCCGTTGATACCACTTCATTTATACAAAATTACAAGGCATGAAATATTTACAATTGGCCTTCCTATCTGCATATCTTCTAGTAGTCAACATGACTCATAGTTTCTCTCAACTTCTAAGAATTACATCTTAAATACAGAGACTGAAATATGCTACAACACTAGACTTATTTCTAAGTAAAGCTACACCATCAACGGATAGCCAAAGTGGTCTTATCCGTTGAGGCTACAGACACTGAATTTCTACTTAAGTGTTTTGTTAAACATATCATCAAACTAATGCACATATATTCCTAACAATCTCCCCCTATTTATGTCTATAAGAATTGTAGGCATAAATTCAGGGTTAACTTGATGATAACAAAACACTTAACAGATATATGAATTGAAACTAAGTAGAAATTTGAAAATGCTGCAAAAATGTATGTACTAGGAGGAAATTGAAGATTTACAGTATTTCCAAGGATACTCCTTTAGCCTGAGCAAATCATCTTTTTCTTCTTTGTTCCCTGGTTTTCTTTCCTAGCCCTTTGTCATTTTCCTCAATTTGGAGTTGGAGTTGTCTGAAGAATTCAGCTTCATCTTCAACACTGATATCCAACTTAGATTGCATTTCCTTGAGAGTTTCATTGCTGGCAATCTTGAGTTGGTCTTCAAGTCTGAAAAATCTTCTGACTCCTTTATCATCTCTAAATTCCATCAACCAATGAGGTGATTTGTGAATTGTAATTCCCCTTTCTTGAATGAGTAAAGTCCTGGGTAAAGCATTGGGCTCCCTCCAAGTTTTCCTTATATTGGCAATCTTGTTGAGAATTTCAGTCTTGGCAGTTCTGGTAAAGCCAGAATCCTTTTGTATAGCTGAAAAGACTCTAATCAAGGTAGAGTAGCCTTCATTCAGAATCCTGTGGAGAGTCCATGTTCTTTCCCCAGCTCCTTTGTATCTGAACACTAATCTCTCTGGTAGCTGTCTGTAAGCAGCTATTCCTCTTACATCCTCCAGCTCATCCAGATAGAGTTCAATGTCTGAAATTTCTTTTATGTCACAGATGTGAACATAATCATCTTTAGAAATGGATGGCTTAGGCTTAGGCTTTTGTTTTTGAGTGAATTTCTTAGAGGTTATGGGAGGTGTAGATTTGGGTTTTCTTTTCTGTTTCTTTGGTAGTGGAAGAGTGGTTAGAAAGGTAGGCAATTTGATGGTGTCCCAATCAATAGGTTCCTCTTTTGGAATGATTGGTTCACCATGGATGTTTATAGTGGGATTAGCAACAAGAGGTTCAGGTATGGAAGGTAGTGGTTTAGATATAGATTTGGTTACTTCAGTATTATCTTCACTCCTTCTATGTGCCTTGGCCTTTCTTCTGTTTCCCTTCTGCCATTCCTCTCTTTCTTCCATACTCTCACCAAATATACTCCCAAAAACCTCATCTAGGTTTGCAATCTTGTCTTCACCCCTGACTTCAATTCCTTTCTCTTCTTCAACTTGACTTGACTTTAGCTGTTGTTCAAGCTTTGCTTGTGCTCTTTTGTCAGCCTTTAGTTGCTTGACTTCTTCCTTCTTGGCTATTGAGAATTTGGGATGTCCTTGCATCACACATATGCTCTTTCCCTCTCTAGAGATAATAGCCCTATTTCTCCTTACAGCCTCATCCATGGTCTCTTTGAGATAAGCAATACTCCTACCTAAAAGCTTGTTCTCATCAGCTTTTGGAGGAGGAAAGTCCACTTCTTTTAAAGGATTCTTTGTAGAGTCCTTATTGGATCTTTTATTGGGCTTGAGAATTATAGCTTGTAGTTCTTTGGAAGAAGCTTCTCCATCCTTATGTCTCCCTACTGGCTTGAGCTCCATGTTGATTGGTTCAATCTTTGTGCTATATTTCACAGATGTTGATTTATCTTGTGTAGAGCCAAACAACAGTTGCAACCTTTCATCAATTCTCCTCATTTGCTCTTTCACTTGAATTTCAGCTGCTGCTAGCTGAATCAAATCAATTCCATCAGGCTTTCCTTTGATTTGAATGATTGGAGAAGTAGTGATGGCAGGAACTAGCACTTTAGATATTTTGATTTTTGTATATGGCTCTCCTTCCCCTTCCCTTTTACTCTCCCCCTTTTTGTTATCATCAAGGAGAGGGGTCAAGCCTTGTGCTTTTGCCAGCTGCATTAGGAGACTGGTTTGAGATTGTTGGTTGTGAAGAATGGTGGCCACAGAATCTTCAATAACTTGAACTCTGTCTTCCAACTTGGCCAGCCTTTTCTCAGTAACTGATTCCTTTTTCAATCTCAAAACCAAGTCCTGCAATGTACCATAGGGCATGACTGAATCCAATTTTTCAGAACTGTAGGATTTCAAGTCAGCAATATCCTTCCTGAGATCATCCATACTCAGATTCTGCTTTACTTGCTGCAACTTCATGAGATGCAGTGAGTCCAGGTGAGCTTGAAGGATAGCCTTGATACTTGCATGTGAAGTGTTCTAAATGGCCTGTTGAATAGTGTTGATTTGTTTGACTAAGGAGACATTGAATTCCCCTGATCTATACTCCTTTGTCAAAGCCCATTCAGGTAGATTTGGAATTGAACTAGGGCCTTCATCTCCCCCTAAGTTCATGCTTCCATCAAAAGAAACAGAGTCATCATCATCAGAATTTACTCCAAATTCCTCAGATGGCTCACCAGCTGTAGAAGGCATCTTGGTAATAGCAGCTTTATCCCTTTGAAGAGATTCTGTTGTGTGTACTAGATGTAGTGTCTTTTCTGCCTCCTCATTGCCCTGAGCAGCCAACATTTGATAGGCTGACACAGGATGAGTAAAAGTGTCAGCATCCAAGGAAATGTTATCAATTACAGCTTTGTAATGTTGCTGAAATTGTCTTTCCTTTTCAGCATCATCCATAATCATTGACTCACTAGCAATGGCTGGTTCCACCCTTATATCTACTGTACCTGCCTTTCTCTCTTTTTCTCTATTTTCTTGCATCAGGGGCTCCCCCTGGCTCACACAACTCACTCCCTCACCTTCACCTACTAAGGTGGTACTCCTCTCACTTACTTTTGCCATGCTGGAAGAAATAGCATGCATTTTTGAGCTCTCAATCTCTCCTTTTGCCTGGGAGCATCCCAGCCTCTCACTCAAATTTTCACTCCCTTCCCTCAATCCTAAGAGTGATTGCACAGTATTCATGTCTTCTACACTTGGAATTGATTCAGTTATGTGTGGAGAGACTATCAACGGATGTGGAATATCCGTTGAAGGTGAAACTGATGTTATCAACGGATAACTGCTGTTAAGCTTATCCGTTGAAGAGCAACCACTTATCAACGGATGAGTGATATCCGTTGAAAAAGGAAAAGAAGTTGAAATTGAAAGTGATATAACTGTTGAATCTGTGTAGATTGATTTGAGATGTGGTGACACAGATCCTTCAATTATATCTGAAAGAATTTGCGGGTGATCCAACAAATCATCTAAGAGATGATGATCACCTGTATTTGAGTGGGGCTCCTCCCTGAGTTGTAAAGAGGGAGAATCAGGAATTGATGGGAATAACATATCCATATCCAGAGATGGTGATGAAGTGTTTGGTGATTGATGTGTGATTATTGTGAGAGAATGGGGCTGTGACTCCACATTTATTGGAGCCACATCAAACTGAGTTTGAGAAGGCATAGATACAGATGGATGTATCTGTGCAGTGTGTGCACCCTGTGTAGAAGATTGGGTTCTAGCCTTCTTTCTTCTAATAAAAGCTTTTGTTGGTGAGTGTTTGGCTTCAGTGTCCCTCCCTCGTTTGTTCTGTGTTCCTGGTTGGGAACTATTTTCAATAGTAACATCCTTTTGGGAGGATGCAACTAGGGATGTGCTAGATACCTTTTCAACCACCACAGCTTTTTGAGAAACTGTGGCTTGGCTAGCTTGGGAAGCACTTAACTCTCCTTCCTTATCCTGGGGGTTTCTTTGATGTTCACCCCTCCCCTCACCACTCACACCCTGTTCACTCCCTTCAGGGTTAATGGTTGGTGTTACAACTGTTGTCTTTTGAGAAACAACAGAGGTGGTTTTCTTTTTCTTTGATTTTGAAAGTTTAGTTTTGGTGACCTTGGTAGAAATCTGTTGGGGCATTGTCACAGATTTCATGGCCATACTAGAAGATAAAGAAATAGAGGGGTTGGAAGAAGTAGGAGTTGTAGAAGCAATTACCTCACCTACCTGAGGTGCATTCATGATTGGTAAATATACCAATGGCACACTGCTGTTGAGATCCATTCTCAATAAATCTGCAAGAACTCTTTTCTCTTGTGCCCAGCACTTGAGTTTATTATTCTCATTGATTATGACCAAACCTTCAGCAACATGGTTAGCCAATAACATAAAGAATCTAGCATAATAGATGTTATTAGGTCTATTAGCTTTGTTACCTAATCTAGTACCCAATTCTAGCATCACATAGTTGCTAAGGTTAAAATACCTATCAGAAACAAGCATATAGAGCATATTAACAAGAGATGAAGTTATGGCATCAAAATTACTAATTTTCCCAGAGAAAACCTTTATAAAGGCATCCCCAAGAAAACTCCATTCTTTCCTAAGGCCTTTTCTTCTAATACTCCCTAAACTAGCAGAGTTAAGAGAATAACCTATGGAATCTAACATGCTGGATACATCATTATCAGTGTGTGGTGTCATGGCATTGTTCTCAGGTAATTTAAAACATGCTTGTAAATCATCACAGTTAATACAGTGATTTTTACCTTTGAGAGTGAAGGAGATAGTCATATCTATGGAGTTGAACTCAGCAGTTGTCCAAATCTCCTCAACTACTTCACAGTAAATCATTGGGGCTTCCAGCATTGCATAGCTAAGTTTACAGTTTTTGATGAAGTCCATCATTTTGTGATAGTCTGAATGGGCTTCATTCTTTTCTACCAAAGCTATGAAATTGTTCTTCTCATAGATGAACCCAGATTGAGACATAATTTTCACGACTGGTGCCATTGTTGTGAGTAGAAATTGCAGAGAATAACTTGAAGGTTTTGCAGAGAGAAAATGGTAAATGCTTGAAATTTTTAAGAAAGCGTAAAGTAAAAATGAAAAATCAGAAGGGCTTATATGCTTTCAAAAAAAATTAGTAAAAGATTAATCAATAAGTATATGTTAGTGAATTTCAGCCGTTTAAGAATAAACTGTAAGTATTCTAACAACTACCTTTAAAACCAATACATACAGATGTATGTATGAGTATCAACGGTTAAGAAAATAGAATCAACGGCTGTGAAACACCTGAATCGACTGATGTGACATTTCAACGGATAAGGCAAATTGTCATCCGTTGAAAGGTACTTCAGTTTTATCCGTTGACGGATAAAAATTCCAGAAATGTATTTGTCTTTCAACGGATAATGAATATCCGTTGATAGAGCAATTTTGACTTTCAACGGATAGGAAACATCCGTTGATGGTATAAACTTTGTTAAAAGTCAAATTTGTTCTAGCAACTAATATATTTCAGGCTTCAATTCAAATTGCAATAAGGACATGAATTTTAAGAGTAATTAAGCATACCTAGCTCACTTACTAATCTTGTGAATGTTGATTCATCAAGTGGCTTGGTAAATATGTCTGCAATTTGTTGTTCACTTGGAACAAAATGTAGTTCCACTGTACCATTCATGACATGCTCCCTAATGAAGTGGTACTTGATATCAATGTGCTTGGTTCTTGAGTGCTGTACAGGATTCTCTGTTATGGCTATGGCACTTGTGTTGTCACAAAAGATAGGAATTCTATCAACATGAAGTCCATAGTCAAGGAGTTGATTTCTCATCCATAACACTTGAGAGCAGCAACTTCCAGCAGCAATGTATTCAGCCTCAGCTGTAGAAGTAGAGACTGAATTTTGCTTTTTGCTAAACCATGATACAAGCTTGTTTCCCAGGAATTGGCAGGAGCCTGTTGTACTTTTCCTGTCTATTTTGCAACATGTATAGTCTGCATCTGAATAACCAATTAGATCAAAGCCAGATTCTCTAGGATACCAAATACCTAAATTTGGTGTACCCTTGAGATATCTGAAAATCCTTTTGATAGCTATTAAGTGAGACTCCCTAGGATCAGCTTGAAATCTAGCACACAGACATGTAGCAAACATTATATCTGGTCTGCTAGCAGTTAAATATAAAAGTGAACCAACCATGCCTCTATAACTTGTAATGTCCACAGACCTTTCAGTCTTATTAAAATCAAGTTTGGTGGCAGTGGCCATGGGAGTTTTTGCAGATGAACATTCCATTAAGTCAAACTTCTTTAAAAGATCATGAATATATTTAGTTTGACTAATGAAAATTCCATTACTAACTTGTTTAATTTGTAAACCAAGAAAATAGGTTAGTTCTCCCATAAGGCTCATTTCATAATTACTTTGCATTAGCTTAGCAAACTTTTTACAAAGTTTATCATCTTTAGAACCAAATATTATGTCGTCTACATAAATTGAACAAGTATACTAGAGCCATTAACATTCCTAAAGAAGAGAGTTTTATCAACAGTACCTCTAGTGAAGTGATTCTCCAAAAGAAATTTTGATAAGGTTTCATACCAGGCTCTAGGTGCTTGCTTCAGTCCATAGAGTGCTTTCAACAGATAATATACATAGTCTGGAAAATTTGGATCTTCAAATCCTGGAGGTTGACTTACATAGACTTCTTCCTCTAATTTCCCATTTAGAAATGCACTCTTGACATCCATTTGATAGACTTTGAAATTGGCATGAGCTGCATAGGCTAGAAAAATTCTGATGGCTTCAAGTCTTGCAACAGGAGCATATGTCTCATCAAAATCTATTCCCTCTTGCTGAGAATAGCCTTTAGCAACCAATCTGGCTTTATTCCTTATGATAATGCCATTTTCATCCATCTTGTTTCTGAATACCCATTTTGTGTCAATAGGACTCTTGTTCTTTGGTTTGGGTACCAGCTTCCAAACTTGGTTTCTCTCAAATTGGTTTAGCTCTTCCTGCATAGCTAATATCCAATCTGGATCCAATAAGGCTTCTTCCACTTTCTTAGGTTCCTCCTGAGATAGAAAACTACTATACAGACATTCATCTTGAGTAGCTCTTCTTGTTTGCACTTTAGATGATGCATCACCAATGATCAGTTCAAAGGGATGATTCTTGGTCCATTTCCTTTGAAGTGGAAGATGTGCTCTAGATGAGGTGGCCTCAGTATTGTCATGATGTGAGACAGAGTGTTGACTAGTTGAAACTCCCCCTGAGTTGTTGGTCCTTTGCAGGGAACTTGGAGTTCTATCAACTGATGATGTAAATCGATTATCCGTTGATAAACTATGATCAACGGATGCTTCATTTAGTACTTCAACGGATGATACACCATGTCTTTCAACGGATACTGCATTGCCTCTATCAACGGATGCAGAATTCTGACTTTCAACGGATGCAGTATTTTGTGCATTATCCAAGGGCATGTTTTGAATCCCTTTTGAAGTGTTATCTCCATCAGTCTCCTCTTCACTATCATCACAATATATCTCAATGTTGTCAAATTTGAGTCTCTCATATTGTCCCTCATCTGTTAGTCCATCAATCTTTTTATCATCAAACACAACATGCACAGATTCCATAACAATGTTGGTTCTTAGATTGTAGACCCTATAAGATTTTCCAGCTGAATAACCAACAAATATCCCTTCATCAGCCTTTGCATCAAACTTCCCTTTATGGTCAGATTGATTCCTTAGTATAAAGCATTTACATCCAAAGACATGAAGAAAGTTTAGAGTTGGTTTTCTTCTCTTGAACAACTGATAAGGAGTCATGCCTTTAGCTTGATTGATCAAAGAGATATTTTGAGTGAAACAGGCACAATTAACAGCTTCAGCCCAGAAATATGTTGGTAACTTTGATTCTTCAAGCATTGTTCTGGCAGCCTCAATTAAAGATCTGTTCTTTCTTTCAACTACCCCATTTTGCTGAGGTGTTCTTGGAGCTGAGAACTCATGCATGATTCCATTTTCTTCACAGAACAGCCTCATTGATAAATTCTTGAACTCAGTTCCATTGTCACTCCTGATATTCCTAACCTTCAGGTGAGGATGATTATTGACTTGCCTGATGTGATTGATAATGATTTCACTTGCTTCATTCTTTGATCCAAGAAAATAGACCCATGAAAACTTTGAGAAATCATCTACAATCACTAAGCAATATCTTTTTCTTGCAATTGACAATACATTGACTGGTCCAAACAAATCCATATGTAGTAGCTGTAATGGTTCATCAATTATTGTTTCAAGCTTCTTTTTGAATGATGCTTTCCTTTGTTTGCCTTTCTGACAAGCATCACACAAACCATCCCTTGAGAATTCAACAAGAGGAATTCCTCTTACAAGGTCCTTTTTGACTAGATCATTCATTGTCTTGAAATTCAAATGGGATAGCTTCTTGTGCCATAGCCAACTCTCAACCGAACTTGCTTTGCTGAAGAGACAAGTAATAGATTCTGCATTTGCAGAGTTGAAGTCAGCTAAGTACACATTTCCTTTTCTAACTCCAGTTAGAACCACTTTGTTGTCTTTCTTACTAGTGACAACACAGGCTTCAGAATTGAAGGAAACTGTATTCCCTTTATCACATAGTTGACTGATGCTCAGTAAGTTATGTTTGAGACCATCAACTAATGCAACTTCATCAATGATGACATTCCTTGTTGAAATCAAGCCATATCCCATAGTAAACCCTTTGATGTCATCTCCAAAGGTTATGCTAGGGCCAGCTCTTTCCTTAAACTCTGTGAGCAGGGAGAAATCTCCTGTCATGTGTCTTGAACAGCCACTGTCCAAGTACCATAGATTTCTTCTATTTCCCTGCACACCATAAAATCAATCAATTTGATTTTGGTACCCAAGTTTCCTTGGGTCCATTCTTGTTAACCTTTCTCCTAGACTTCATTCCTCCTGCATCTCTAGACTTAGGTAACTTTGAGTCAACCTTGGTCTTGGATGTAGTTGGTTGAGGTGTAGGGTTAGTCACAGAATCATTTAGCAAATTTGGAATATGATAAGGCATGGATTGTGCATACATGTTATTCCACATAGGCATATTGTATGGCATTTGAGGCATACTAAATGCAGCAAGATAAGGATTGTTAAAATATGGCATGTTTGCAAAATGTGCATAAGGATTCTGTTGAGACATAGTAGGCATAGCATGTAGAGATGATGCAGACATGTTAGGCATGGAAGAGGGTACAGTTATGGGGGTTTTCTTAATAGATTTGCAATTAGCAGATAGATGATTAACACTACTACAATGCACACAGCTTTTTCTAGGAGCATACCTATCAGGTGTGTAATTGTTATGTTTGTTAACACCTACCTTCCCATTTCTGTTAGATTTTCTTTTAGTTTCCTTTTTATCCTCAACCATCTTGAGCCTATTATTTAACTGTTCTAAGGTCATGTGCCCTATATTCACCTTACTGACATCTTTGGATGTGCTTGCTTCTTCTTTAACAAAGTTCTTGGAAGTTGAACCAAACTTTTTGTTGAGTTTCTTTAGATTTTCACTATTAGAAACATCTGCCTGTTTTAATTGAGGAACCTTCAACGGATGCTCATTTTCTTCCTTTAACGGATAACCTTCATCATCCGTTGATTCCACATCCGTTGACAGCCCATCAATTAATTCCAGTTTCTTTTTGTTTTTATCCCAGGCAGTTTCACAGAATGATTCAATTCCTTGGACCTTGGCAATTTGAGCACTAACATCCCTAGATGTTTTCCAGGCTTTAATCACCTCTTGCTCTCTCTTTAATTGATTAGAAAGTATTTCTACTTTCTTAATAGATTCAGCTAGTTCATTCTCAACAGATATACAATGCAGCTTGGTTTTCTCTAGGTCAATCAACTTATCTTCTAACATAGCATTTCTATTACTTAAAAACAGATTGTTCTCTTTAATCCTACTATTTTCTTTAGCAAGAGATTTAAGAGACACACGCAAATGATACAATTCAGTAGACATGTCATTAAAAGCATCATTGCACTCTTCTTTAGTAAGTTGTGTTACATCAGTAGTGATTACCTGAGTTGTTACCTGATTGCTTGATGAACTAACTTCATTTTCCTCAGAATCAGCCATGAGAGCTAAGTTGACATACTCCACATCTTCATTCTCTTCCTCTCCATCAGCTGCCCAATCTTTTTCTTGAGTAATGAAAGCCCTTTCCTTTTGCTTGAGCAGATCAAAATATTTCTTCTTGTAATCTACTTGGTCAAATTTCTTCTTTTCAGAAGTTGGCTTTCTGCACTCACTTGCAAAGTGTCCACTTATACCACAATTGAAACACTTGAACTTTGATTTGTCCACCATGTTCTTATGAGGTTTAGTGGCTCTAGTGTTTTTCTTAAACTTCATCTTTGCAAATCTCCTGGACAGAAATGCAAGATGCTCATCAACACTATCAGAGTCATCTTGACTGGAGTTGTCTTCATTCTCAGCAACTTGCTCTTTTCCTTTGCTTGATTCCTGATATCTTGTACCATCTTTGGAGTTTGATGTAGATCTCACAGTTTCTTGTCTGCATTCCCTCTCATTTTCAGCTACCAATGCAACTGAACTTCCTTTCTTTCTCCCCTTCTCCAATACCTCATCCTGTTCCAACTCTAGTTCATAAGTCTTCAAGATTCCATATAATCTTTCAAGAGTGAAGTCCTTATAATCCTGAGAGTTTCTTAAGGAGACAGTCATGGGTTTCCATTCCTTTGGCAAGGATCTTAAGAATTTAAGATTTGAATCCTTCACCTGGTACACTCTACCATACAGCTTCAATCCATTCAACAGCTTTTGGAATCTGTTAAATGTGTCATTTAAAGATTCATTTTCTTCAAAATGAAAATACTCATACTGTTGAATGAGAAGCTGCATCTTGTTCTCTTTTACTTGTTCTGTACCTTCACACAGCAGCTGAACTGTGTCCCAAACCTCTTTGGCAGTTGAGCAATTTATCACATTATCAAACATATCCTTGTCAAGACCATTAAACAAAATGTTCATAGCCTTCTTATCCTTGTGGACTTCTTCTGTGTCTTCCATTGTCCATTCTGCTCTAGGTTTTGGAATGGATTGACCAACAGCAATTGTGGCCGTAGCAACTGTGGCTACTTTGTGGGGAATGTGAGGACCATTCTCAATACAGTTTACATAACCTTCATCTTGGGAGAGTAGATGAAGGTGCATTTTCACCTTCCAGTGGTGATAACTGTCTCTGTCAAGAACTGGGATTTTTACTCCAATATCCTTCTTACTCATCTTTGTTAGATTCCAAGATCTTTAAACTCTTTGTTTGTCAAGAGCCTGCTCTGATACCAATTGTTATTTCTAGAGAACTAACAATGAGATTTACAGAAGGGGGGTTGAATGTAAATCTCAAAACTTTTTCAAGTTTTGAGCAGTTTATAAAGACTGTGTGTTCAAGATGAACAAGTGTGTGAATTGCTTTAAGCTGATACAGACAGATATATATTCAAACACAAATGTAAAGAACACAATAAACCTTTAAAAACTTTTCTGGTGGATTTGTTGTTCCACCAGAGATGGTATTTCAGAAATTCTGTGATCTAAGAATTTGATCACAGCTGCATCCTAGTACAAACTAGATAATTTTTCTCTCAAGATTTTTCTAAACAGCTCTGGAAAAATTATCATCTAATTACTAGCTACTACTTGGTTTATATATTACCAAGTTTACAAGTGAAGACAAGGATATATAAAAGAATAAAGTAAGATCTCCACTTATTTCTTCTCCAGTTCACTCCAGTACTTTGTTGACTTAATATCTCTTTATACTAGAGTAGAACGGCTGCTTTTTCTGATGTTCCTGAAATTAGGCTGCCACATTTCAGTTATCTCTGTTCACCCACGTGCCTCTGTTTGTAGGTACAACTACCACTTATCAACGGTTAATCAACAGAACATCCGTTGAAGCTTTCATCCGTTGATGCACTCATCCGTTGAAGGATATTATCCGTTGAAGCTTTAGAGACATCCATTGAAGCTTAGCTTCTCATCCGTTGAAGGTCTTTAAGTCATCCATTGATACCACTTCATTTATACAAAATTACAAGGCATGAAATATTTACAATTGGCCTTCCTATCTGCATATCTTCTAGTAGTCAACATGACTCATAGTTTCTCTCAACTTCTAAGAATTACATCTTAAATACAGAGACTGAAATATGCTACAACACTAGACTTATTTCTAAGTAAAGCTACACCATCAACGGATAGCCAAAGTGGTCTTATCCGTTGAGGCTACAGATACTGAATTTCTACTTAAGTATTTTGTTAAACATATCATCAAACTAATGCACATATATTCCTAACAATTGAACCTGTGCTTCATCTTCTGATTCATCTCTCGGAATCATCTTCTTTCTCTTTTGTTGTGTCTGAGGTACAATCTTTGTCCTCTTTGCTCTAGAAGAAGAAGGTTGCACTGTAAGTGCTGAAGGTTGATTGGTATGTGCTGATGACTGTGGTTGCTGCGTTTGAGTGGTGGTTGGTTCTGATGGCTGTTATGTGTTGGTCGGTTGGACATCAGGATATAGCAATGAATAGGTATCAGAATCAGCATTTATCAGAGCTTGCTTTACTGATAAAGGAATTCTAAGGGGTCTCAAAACTCCCTTCTTGTTGTCAGCAGTTAAGAGATCAGTAAAAGCCCTCTTAGCTAATCTAAATGGTTCTATCTGTTCACTTGCTAATTGTGGTTCTTCTAAAGTACAATGACTATAGATTAACTGACGGAACCTAGCAAAATAAACTAAATTCCTGTCCTCTTTCATTCTATCACCTATAAAACATAGCACAATCTTTGCATAATCAAAATGAGACTGATTTAAGAGTGCATACCCAATTTGTTGTGTCAGAATAGGAATGGCATCAAAATTTGAGCACTTGTTGGCAAAGGTCTTCGTGATGCAATGAAAGAAGAAGCTCCATTCCTTTCGAATATATGGGCGTTTGAGTTGACCCAACTTAGCCAAACTTTGTTCATACCCAAGATTAGCCATCATTTGCTGTAGCAATGGCTCCTCCACAGCAGAACTGAATTGACAGTTTTCAGGTAGGTGTAAAGCTTTTCGAACTGTTGTCGGAGTAACAACATACTCAACCTCCTGTGCTGTAAACACGATACATGGAGTCCCATTCTTACCACCATCATCATAAAATCCTGTACGCCAAAACGTCAGAACTTGAGTTCCAGATAAATAGGATGGTTGCGTTAAAGCGAACCCAATTTCACTATGAGATAAGAAATCCTGAATAAAATGAAGTTCCGAAGGAGCTTCACTCTTAGTGAGAATGGCAGCATAGTTGTTGGGGACGAACTTTGCTCCATTAAAGATTATATCTTTGGGTGCCATTAAAAAAGAAGTGAGAATTTGAAGTGCCTGAAAGGTGTTTGGTAAAATGCCTGTGTAAAAACCATCAGTGTATATAGAGAGAATAAAAGAAAAGAGAGAGAGTATAGAAGGAAATGTAAATAAAAGATTTAAAATCTTTTCTCTCTTTTACTTACAAACACCACTTGACAGCAGTTATTGAGAAGTGGAACAGACTTTACACCTGTCAGCTATGCAGCAGTTAAGACAAAAGTTAATGGGCACGGAAAATAAGTAATGATTACTATGCACATGCAGTTTTTCAAAAAAAAATTGTTCCCACTAAACAAATGATTATTACAGTCTTTATCTCACATAAACCAATATTCTGATAAAATATAACTGTTCAAGTATTGACCTAAAAATAAATCAAGGAAATAAATACTGCCACGTCAGCATCAGAACTTGATTATTATCAGAATTTAAAAGTCATCAGAATATGGCTCCTTTACTCAAAAAGTGAATGTTTATTTCTGTAATTCTTCACACAAATACTGATATGGTTTCCTCAGAACTTCCATCAGAACTTGTCCTCAGAATTTATGCAACTGACACTTAAACTGTTCATCTAAAACAACATTGATCACCACAGTAATTTTTATCATTCATATGGAGTGTAAGTGTGTGCTTTAAGCTAAATATCAGACAAAGAGTAAAGTCTAATTCACTTCAGTACATCTTAGAAATAAGGCATAACTAAGAACTTTGCTCAAAATCTGTCATTAGTCTGAAGTCTACTATAGAATGAGTTCATGCATGAGTTCACCTCAACTGTTTTGTGCTCATTTTATGCATATTTTGAAATTCCTTTTTACAGTGGCTTCTCAGTGTAAGTGAGTCACGACTGCTTATCATAATTTATGCTATTATCAGAGTATTTCTCCAGTAATCAGAGAATGTGAAAAGTCACCAAGAAAATTTTATGTTGATTTTCTAATGCATATTACTTAATACCAGCAATGCACTTGGGTCTTCCCTTTCACATATATTGTTCTCTAGATCTCAAAGGAGTACATGATATTTATTTATTTTCTTTACTTTTTCTTTTGATAAGTGAGGCTTATCAGCACTTAGTATATCCATAAGATTTACCAACATCAGAACTTAACAGATAAGAAGCACTATTCTAGTTTTTGACTTAGTAATAAGATACACAAAGTAAACGTAACCAAGCTCAATATCAGAATTTGCTTGTGTTAAAAGATTTCCACATAAACAATTACTTTAAACATGGGATCATTAGTATATTAGAGACTACTAGGTCAACATCTAGCACAGTTATCCTCATTGGATTGAAGAGTCACAGAAACATTCATATCACTATCAGAGTTTAGAAATTCACATCAGACAACAATCAGTACTTAAGTAAATTTAAATTTAAGCACAGATTATACAAAGATAGTAATATCTGTAAATACTGATCATAAAGTCTGATGTATCAGAACATAAACTAAGCAGATTTAGAGAAAGAACCTGAAACCATTCCAAGTTCATTTACCAATCTTGTAAAAGTAGCTTCACATAGTGGTTTTGTGAAGATATCTGCTAGTTGTTGATCTATTGGAACAAAATGCAATTCCACTGTACCTTCCATCACATGTTTCCTTATGAAGTGGTACCTAATGTTGATGTGCTTTGTCATTGAGTGTTGAACTGGATTACCTGTCATAGCAATAGCACTTTGATTATCACAGTAAATAGGGATTTTAGAAAATTGTAACCCATAATCCAGTAACTGATTCTTCATCCAAAGAATCTGTGCACAACAGCTTCCTGCAGCAATGTACTCTGCCTCTGCAGTTGATGTGGAAATTGACTTTTGTTTCTTGCTAAACCAAGAAACTAATCTGCCTCCAAGAAATTGGCAGCTTCCACTTGTGCTTTTCCTGTCAACTTTGCACCCTGCAAAATCTGCATCTGAGTAACCTATTAGCTTAAATTCTGATTCCCTAGGATACCACAATCCTAGATCAGCTGTACCCTTAAGGTACTTGAAAATTCTTTTCACAGCTGTTAAGTGAGGTTCTCTTGGATCTGCTTGAAATCTTGCACAAAGACAGGTAGCATACATTAATATCAGGACTACTTGCAGTTAGATAGAGTAGTGAGCCAATCATACCTCTGTAATCAGTAATATCTACTGATGTACCAGTATCCTTATCCAATTTTATTGCAGTGGCCATAGGAGTGGATGCACTTGAACAGTCTTGCATTCCAAATTTCTTCAACAAATTTCTAGTGTACTTAGATTGACAAATAAAAGTTCCTTCTTCATTCTTCTTGACTTGAAGGCCCAGAAAATAGCTAAGTTCTCCCATCATACTCATTTGATATCTTGACTGCATTAGTTTGGCAAAACTTTTACAAAGTCTGTCATTTGTAAAACCAAAAATGATATCATCAACATATATCTGCACCAAAAGTAAGTCATTTCCATGGTTGAGATAGAATAAAGTTTTGTCAATAGTCCCTCTGTTAAATCCACTTTCCAGAAGAAACTGAGCTAATGTCTCATATCATGCTCTTGGAGCTTGCTTAAGGCCATAAAGTGCTTTATCAAGTCTGTAGACATGATTAGGAAATTTTGAATCTACAAAACCTGGAGGTTGTTCAACATATACTTCTTCTTTCAATTCTCCATTAAGAAAAGCACTTTTTACATCCATTTGAAAGACTGTAAACTTTTTGTGAGTAGCGTAAGCCAGAAATATCCTTATGGCTTCCAGTCTAGCAACTGGTGCAAATGTTTCATCATAATCAATTCCCTCCTGTTGAGAAAATCCTTTTACAACCAGCCTTGCTTTATTCCTTGTAATTATGCCATCACTATCAGTTTTGTTTCTGAACACCCATTTTGTACCAACAACAGATCCGTACTTTGGTCTTGGCACTAGGGTCCAGACTTTATTTCTTTCAAATTCATTTAACTCTTCCTGCATTGCTTGCACCCAATCAGCATCATGAAGAGCTTCTTCCACTTTTTTTGGTTCAGTCTGAGAAAGAAAAGAATGATAGAGACATTCATTTGATGTTGTTGTTCTAGTTCTAATACCTGCTTCAGGATCTCCAATAATCAAGTCAGGTGTATGTGCTTTAGTCCACTTCCTTGCAGATAGAAGGTGATCTCTAGAACTAGATGCTCCCCCATGATCCATGCTGTCTCCATCAACATTTTCTGATGCTCCCCCTGAAATCATGCTCTCTGAGTTAGATCCTTCAAAATTTGAGTTTCCAGAATTATCAGAACTTGACCCATCAGAGCTTAAGAATCAGAATTTGAGTTTCCAGAATTATCAGAACTTGGCCCATCAGAACTTGATGAATCAGAACTTGAAGAGCCTGTTCTAGGTTCTGATGCTTCTTGAGATGTGGTTGGATCTTCAATATATTCCCCCTGCACAGGTGCATTTTCCTTTGGCGTAGCCACCACAGTTTCAATAACATCAGAGTTTAACCCATCAGAGTTTGCAGTATCAGGATTTAAACTATCAGAATTTACAGAACCAGAATTTAAAACTTCATTCTCAAATCTCAGCTGATCATGATCATTGAAATCTTCAAGTCCAGTAATCTTCTTATCATCAAATGAGACATTGATAGATTCCATGACAAGCCTTGTTCTTAAATTGTAGACTCTGAAGGCTTTTGTGGAAAGTGGATATCCAACAAAAATTCCTTCATCAGCTTTTAGATCAAATTTGGATAGTTGTTCAGGATGAGTATTAAGAACAAAATACTTGGATCCAAATACATGAAAGTACTTCAGATTTGGCTTCTTTTTCTTCACCATCTCATATGGTGTCTTTCCATGCTTGTTGATAAGTGTTGCATTCTGAGTAAAACAGGCATTCTGCACAGCTTCAGCCCAAAAGTAGGTTGGTAACTTTGTTTCATCAAGGATAGTTCGTGCAGCTTCAATAAGAGTTCTATTCTTTCTTTCAACAACTCCATTTTGTTGTGGAGTTCCAGGAGCAGAAAATTCCTGCTTTATTCCATGGTCTTTGCAGAACTCTTCCATAATCATATTCTTGAACTCAGTGCCATTATCACTTCTTATGATTTTCACAGAGTCTTTGACCAATTTATCCAGTTGTTTGACATGATCAATCAAGATAGATGCAGTTTCATTTTTTATGTGCAAGAAATACACCCATGTGTATCTGGTAAACTCATCTACTATGACCATAACATATTTCTTCTTTGTAATAGACATGACATTCACTGGACTAAATAGATCAACATGTAGTAGTTGATAAGGCTCAAGAATTGAAGATTTATTCTTGCTCTTTAATGAAGATTTTCTTTATTTTTCCTTTTGACATGAATCACAAAGGCCATCAGGAGCAAATACTGATTTTGGCAGTCCTCTCACAAGATCTTTCTTGACTAGTTCATTTATATTTTTAAAATTTAAATGAGAGAGTTTCTTGTGCCAATCCCAGCTTTTTTCAATTGATGCTCTGCTTAATAGACAGATTGCAGAACCATCAGAACTTGTTGAAAGCTTGGCTTCATAAATGTTACCATGCCTGTATCCCTTTAGAACAACTTTGCCTGTAGATTTGCTTACAACTTCACAGTCTTCTTCAAAGAAATCCACATGATAACCTCTGTCACAGATTTGACTAACACTTAGCAGATTGTGTTTAAGTCCTGAGACTAGAGCTACTTTTTCAATGATGACATTCCCAAGATTGATGTTGCCATATCCCAGAGTTTTTCTCATGTTGCCATCTCCATAAGAAACTCCTGGGCTAGCTTTCTCCACAAAGTCTGATAGCAGGGCTTTATTTCCAGTCATATGTCCTGTACATCCACTCTCCAGAACTAGGATGTTTTTCCTGTTGCCCTGCAATCACAAAGACCACTAATGATTAGTTTTAAGGACCTAGACTTGCTTGGATCCTTTGGCCTTATTAAGTTTGTTAACATTTGCAGCGGATTTAACATCAGAGTTTATGTTAACATTTTTCTTATCAGAATTTACAGTATCAGACTTTGCATCAGAACTTACACTAGAAGGAATTAAAGCAACTTTCTTGAAAGAAGGTTTTATTTGATAATAATCATAGTACAAACTCTGATATTCATTACAAGTATAAATGGAATGCCATAAACTACCACAATGAAAACAAGGATTTTGTGGCTTAAACCTAACAGACTGACTCTTAACTCCTGACTTAGAAGGTAAGGAGTTTATATTCGTATTCTTCCTACAAAAAGAAGCCAGATGGTTAGAATTTTCACAGTTATAGCATTTCTTTCTAGGAGCATTAAGAACATGCATATAATTATTGCTTTTATTCACACCTTCCTTTCCATTCCTATTTTTCCTAGGTGGCTTTACCTTGTTTAGATTCTTAATCTCTTTCAGCTTATACTTAAGATGCTTCTTTATCATTAAGCCTATGTTAACTTCAGCTCGTTTATCCTGTTTTAATTTGTCAGAAGTTTACTCTACCTTAACTTCTGTATCAATATCTTTCATCTTTTCAGAATCAGACTTTACAGTTTTAGCTACAAACTTAATAGGATTTACCTTTGGCTTAGTAGTTTGTTTAACAATAATTGGCTTAATTTGTTCAGTTCCTATTTCACTTTTATCATCTCCATAACCTAATCCCTCTTTCCAGTTTCCACTACTTAGTAAATTCTGAGTTGTTCTGCCACAGTTAGTCCAAGTTCTGATAATCTCTCTTTCCTTTTCTAACTCAGTTTTTAGAGATTGATTCAATTTTAACACTTCATCTCTAACATAAAAAGCATCATCTCTTTCTTTCTGAGATTGATGAAACAAAACTAACTCCTTTGGTACAGTCTTTGCTGGTTGATCTGCAACTACAACAGAGAGCTTTGTTGGCTTATGTGGTCCTTCATTAATTCTGTTAAGGTATTCTGGATCTATAGCTTCTAGAAACATAGTCATCCTCACTTTCCATATTGGATACTCAGAAAGTCTCAGTATGGGAACCCTAAGAGTCTCATATCGATTATGGATTTGAGTCTTTGGAGTTTCTTCAGTTTTGGTGGGCTTGGTTGGAGTTTGTTCTTCTTCAGACATGATTGTTTTGGATCTTTACTGTATTTGTGTTAACAGATAGGCTCTGATACCACTTTTTAGGTCACACACACTGTAGAAGGGGGTTGAATACAGTGTATAGTATAATCAAATCAAATTAAGAACACAAGTATATAACACAGAATAATCTTATTAATAAAATAGTATTGCAATGGAACCGTTCTCTCTCAGTGATGAACAAATATCACGAGAGCTGCTAGGGTTACAATGAATAATATTCTCGATAATGATAACACATATAGTGTACACCCTATGTTGTGTTTATATAGACACACAGTTACAAGATAATCTTCTAATTGATATCGAATATAAGTCTGCATCCTAAAATATATCAATTAGTTATCTTTTCCTACAAGTCTTCTATTCTTCATAGAATTCTTCTCCATGCATATCTCTTCTTATTTTAGTCTTGATCTTCTTTCCTTTCAATCAGCCGCCTTCCTTATCAGAAAGTCTTCTTAAGTCCTGATATTATCGCCTGATGAATATCTTCTGATATCTTAAGTTCTGATAACTTAAGTTCTGATATCTTAAGTTCTGACTTCAGTATAAGTACTGATTTTCAGTTAAGTCCTGATTTGTCCTGTTAGTCAAGATCTGAAAACTAAACACAAATTATTATTAGACATGACATCACAAATATATCTAATAAAATGCACATGTAACTGCAGAAACTGCCATGTCCGATTATGAATCCGAAGACGATGATGAAGATGAAGGTACATTTCATCCTTCATAATAATTTCCAAGCTCTTATTTGTTAAAGCTTAGATAATTTTGCAAATGTGCTTTATTTTCCCTTGAAAAGTCTGAATAAAAGTACCCTTTAAATAATTTGCTAAATTAGTCTTAAGTTACAACTTAATATCTCTTGTATTTTGTGACCTCGATAATTTAATCATCTAAAAAAATTAATAAAATTGACACGTCCCAATGTTATTAATTTAGAGAGGTTTTACTGTAGGAGAATGTTATTACCATTCTGATAATTTAATACATATTGTTCTACATATTGTTCTTATTGGTCCGTATATTATTTTTTTTGGTTCTTGAAAGTTGAAGTTCCAAAAAGATTCAGAGGAGGAACACGAATGGACAAAGTTCACTCCAGGCCCTATGACAAGAGAGTTGTGGTTGACATGAATAACCGTTATCAGCCTGTTTTAGACAACGACAATGTAGTATCCGAGCTTAGCAACTTTCTTGGGACAATTGCAAAGCGTTGTGTGCCACTTACTTATGTAAGTTGGCGTCATGTTCATGACAACCTGCAGGACACGATGTGGAATTATGTGAAGGTAATTTATTAACTGTAAAAAATTACAAAAGTTTTCCTTAGTTTTTCTAGTTATACAGTACACTAAGAAAGATTAATTTAATAAATTTTATGTTTGATTTAAATGAAGCAACGATACATTATTCCTGAAGAATTAAGAGTCTGGTATGTGATGACAATTCAAGAATCTTGGAGGGGGCGCAAGAGTCGCTTGAAGAAGGCACATTATTTTCGTTATGACAATGATCAGAATAGGCTGGAAAATAGGCCTAACGATGTTCCACTTAAAAGTTTTAAGGCGCTCTTGTAGTATTGGGGGGATGAAACTGTTCAGGTATATGTGTAACTTTCAAACTCTAAGCATCCTTGTAGTTCAGTCTAAAAGAGACTAATTAGTGCAAATTATTTTATCATATGTTTCCCAGCAAAGGGCTGGAAAAAATGCCGAGAGCCGTCATCAAGTAGTTGACACGCATACTGCTGGCCCTAGAAGTTTTTAACAAGTAAAACACAAAATGGTACGTCATTCCTTGAATTCCTCGTCAAGTTTTTCACAAGTAAAACACAAAATTATTGTTCTGTTTCTTAGAGTAAAAAACATGCAATTAAAAGACAATATTTATGTTAATTCAGAAGTAGACCATGGAATTAAAGAAAAAATTATTTCATAAAATAAATAATAAAAACCGGACTACTAAACACTTGATGGCATTAATTTTTGTTCACCAAAATGTAATTAAATTATGCTTAGTAATCAGCTGAAATTAATCCCAAGGAACACACTTGTACGTCAAACTTCTAGGCTTATAATTACTGATATTGCAATACTTATGATCCTTTCTTTTAGAAAAAGAAGATGCAACAGAAGATGCCTGATGCGGGTAAACCATCAGATGGCTTGGTGTTTGTTAAAACTCGTAAACGGAAAGAGGGACGCACATATAAGACTGATCCTAGTGTAATCAATTACAGGCTTGTAAGCATTCAGTTTTTTTAAAAATTAATCGCATATAATTGATAAATCACTGTATATTATAAGCACTGGATTAATTTTATTGGTTGATATTTCCTAATTTTATAGGAAAAGATTAAAAAGAATCTCAGCACATCAGGAGAGGGTATCGATGAACTGATCATAGATGGAAAATCACATGGTTCATCTTGGGGAGCTCTGTGCCACCATCTCGAGTGACAATGATAATGGTACTCCTATGACTGGTGGCGCCAGCTCTTAGTTATTCTCTGCTATGATAATCTGACTTGCTTAGTATCTACTTAGTAATATGCTTATTAGTATTTATGGTGGATTTTGATGTAGTTGTATTATGATGGATTATTGTAGTTTGATTACAATGGTTTGTTGTTGGGGGTTGAAATTATTATGTAGTTGGTGGATTTGGTGGATTTATAGTAGTTGATGGATAATTGAAGTTTATTGAATTATTGTTTTGGGTTGTATATTGATTTGGTAATGGATTGGATAGCTTAAGTACAAGTAGTATATTTTTATTTTAAAACAGACAAGTGTTGTCATTGCTATTCCAAACTATTGGCAAAACTGAACAAATTTGCATTTTATGTTGCTATTGCCATATAAATTATGTTGTCATAGCTATGGGTGGTGGGTTCCACATATGGGCCCCACATGTACTGACGGGGCAAACGTGGGCCCCACATGTACTGATGTGGCAGTGGTGAGTCTCACATATGTTGACGTGGCAATAGTGGGTCTCACATATGCTTACGTGGCACTATAGGCCCCACTTGTGCTTATGTGGCCAATGTGGGGCCCACATATGCTGATGTGGCACATGTGACGGGGCACAGTTGGAAGCTTATGTGTCATGTAGGACCCACTAACTTTTTCAGGATGTTTCAATTCAAAGGCAACATAAAACTGTGTTGGTATAAGATAACAATATTGTTGTTGTTGCCCTCTATTTCAAAACAAAAATATATGTTAGCATAGAGAATTATGGCGTTGTTATTGACCCCAAAGGCAACATCGAAAAAACCAACACCAAAAAAGTGTTGCCTTTGAATATTTTGGGCCTACAGCAACATATTTTGGACTTATACCAACATTTTTTTTAGTTGCAATAGGTTGTTTATGGTGTAGTGAAATGATATGAATATCGTAACTTATAAGTTATTAATGTGTTTGGATAATTTTAGATATATGTTAATTATAAGTTGATAGTGTGTTTGGTAAATTATAACTTATAAGTTATAATTTTTCTATAATTCAAATTAAATTATAAATTATAAATTACATGAATTAATATTTTTGATACATAAATTTATAATAAAAAGGAGAAAATTAAAAATAACAAGGATAATGACTTCGGGATAAACAAGAAAAAAATAAATTTAATCAAAAATAATTTTAATACATGACTCAAAAATTATAAATATAAAATTTAAAAGAAATATATCGAAATACAAATTATTAAAAAATAGAAATGTAAGGAAAACGTCACAATATTTACTTGATACGTGCAACTATCTCATTATTTATTGGATACATAATTTATTAAAATATAAATAAATTTAAAGTTTTTGAAAACATTAAAAACTTGCTACATTTAATTAATTTTAGGTGAAACATGAATATTAAGACATTTAAAAATTAAACCAAAATTTTGGAAATATGTACAATGGAGAAAGTAAAATACAGGTATTAGAGGTGAGAGAAATAATAAGTGAACGAGAATGTTGGGATATCGGATTTTTCACGTTCTGTTAGGAAAAAGCACATTTCAATTAGTTACCCAAACAGGATGCATAAGTGCAACTGGTCTTAAAAGCCCAAAACTCTCCGCATATCTTAATGCCAAACACCCATATGGTACGCAACTCTGTCATTATTTAAAGTATTTTAACCTTAAGAATTAGGCACACTAAGGTCTGATTAACCTCATCATAGCTCCCCTGTAGTCATAAAATTATGACAGAAGCATTAACCTTAGTTAAACATTAATAAGGAAAAATATGAAAATTAAAATAAGAGAATACTATTCCGCCTAAATTGTAAACATTTTGTTAATCTCCTCCACTATCTTATATTATATTTGGTTAATTAATTTTAATAGATACATTTTTGTGAAAAAATTAATGTGTCTTATTTGATATCTTAAATTACAAGGGCTTTTATAATACAAACTGGTAAAATAATAGTTGCCAATATAAACTCTACAATCGTGTTAAAAGCTGCACAATGGATTTTGGCTTTTACAAACGAATGTTGCAAGTTATTTCACATATTACACACGTAATTGTTTAAAATCAATTATCGTATGAACTCCATGAGATAGAACATCTTGTATTATTTAAAATTAATTATTAACACATTAGAGTAAACCATCTTGTATACGTCATATATTTTAGCTATTTATTATTTTATAATATTTTAATCAAATCTGTTCTTAACATGGGATTATCTTTTTTCTTAAAAGAAAAAGTAAAAAAAAATGTTAAGTTGCTTATTTTGGATAAAAAATAAAGTACTTTTAAATGTATAAATTAGTTCTACTATGACCTTTCCACGGATATCATGGTCTATGGACTTCATGCATTTACAAATAATAAACAAGCTCCTAGAGACCTCAATTAAGTCCCCAATCACGAAATATCAAGCATGAATAGAGAGATTGCAGTTTATCTTGTACCTTAAGAATCAAATCAATGAATGCAGTGTAAGGACAAAAAGGAGAGGATTCGATGGGTCTTCTTATTGTATTCCGCAAGCGGACCATATGAAATCGGTTCCCAAAAATAACCTGAATGGTTTTCAATGAAGAAATTTCACCCAAGTAGAGATGGACGGACATCTGAGTCTATCTTCAAGTAACATCTTCCATATATCAATCATATTAAATGCATTTTTAAAATCCACCAATAATATTGAAAGATTATTATTAAACCAGTGAATCTGAAGATTCAGCTTCCTTGTAGAAATTCAGTAAATGTACTGATAAGATATCAATAGATGATGGTTATGGGTTAATTATTCCTTCAACATCTATTACCAGAGTAACTCCAGAAGGAGTGAAGCCTTCATTGCAACTTTGATGTAATGGTTCTTGTGTGGCGGGAGAATCAGGAGTTGTTGGATGACTTTGACACCCAGGTTCTTGTGTATTCTTCTCCACATTAGCAGTGTTTGATTCATGTGCAGGCTCTTCTTAAAAAATAGTTGTCTGACTGAATCTTTCATGATCAAATTGCCTACAGAAGTCCTTAATCCGAGAGACCACTATATAAATTCTTGTAGTTTCTTCATCATGCCATTGTTGAATGGACTTTTGATTAAGAGGCTCTTGTTCTTAAAAATCTACTACACCACTTTGAGGTGCAGGTTCTTGTGGGAACCTGCAACACTGAATCATTTTTTCAAAATGATAGAAAAATGAAGGATTTATCCTATCTGATCCTAAGAATTTATCCAGATGCATAAAGTAAACAGACTTTTTCACTTTTTACGGTGTAATATCTGAAATCAGTCCTATATTATAAGCCTATGTCACTCGTTGAACTACTTCTCGTTCAATCAGTTGCCCATTAAATGATGTAGTCTTGAATAAATGTGAGAAATACCTTTTTATAGCCTCTTGAATCTCCTCTGTTGTCTCCTTCCATTTCCCATGTTCATCTTTAATTCCCTACACTGAGTTTATTTTCTTTCTTGTTGATGCTTGTTTATGAAAAAAACGTGGGTTTTGAACCCCCTTATTTAGTCAGTGTTATTTGACTCGTTGCCAATATATCTCTAGCTTTTCTAACAGGCTCAAATACTCCCAACGCACTTCATTATAATCCCAAATACCTTACATATTCCTTCGCACTCTAAGCTTATGCAAATGACTTCTACACAAGTTCATTTTGTTCTTATACTTTATACTAACACCTCCTCTCATTATGTAGCTTAAGACCATATACCTTAATTTTGTTCACGATGTCAAATCCTTGTTTAATTTCCCAGCTATCACAACTACAATTTTACATTCTTGGTCCTTAAGTCAAATAATTTCAAAATGAAGTATCGCTTATTTGAAACATAAATTGTTTATTAAACTACAAATGTAATGGTAGGTGATTTGATGTGAACAACTCTAAAACCCTCACATCTGCTAGCGGGAACAAGTTACACCAACTATGAGTAGCTAGACCTCCTCCAAATATTCTTGAATCTAATTAACATTTCTCCTAGATCTCACCCACGTGAATTTTTCACCAACAAAACCCAAATCCAACAAGCCACACACATTTACTGTCTCTACAAAACCTGTCAACATATGTCTAGGATGTTCAAGTACTCCTTTTTTTTTACAGAAAATAACAAATCATTAAAGTCTCATATTATACTGAAGGGTTTCGAGTCATAAAATGTAACGGAAACTGTAATTAAAAATCATAAAAATCAGAATTTTCGAAACCCTACGTAGGATCCATGCGAAAAACAAATATTTAATTTGTATATCGGATTGTTTACCTTAAGAACCTTTGCGAGTTGGTTGACTAATGGAGATCCAAAACATATTCAATCACCACACATCCCGCTCTCGTGATCTACGCTCTATCGATATTCATGCAAATTCTTGAAATCAAGGATACGATGTGTACTAGCACAAAGTCGTTTCTCCTTCTTCTCTCCATCTTCTCTCTCTTGCTGGCTAGGGTTTTAATAAAAGTCTTAACTAATTAGAAGTTATTATTAATTCGAAATTCCTGGTATAATAATTAAATCTCACTTAATTATTTAACAACTGAATTTTATAATTAATTTTAGTAAATTTGAATATCCTTGTTTAACTAATTAATTAAGTAATGCCTAATTAATATTATAAATAATTCGAATTAATTTAATTTAAATTAAATAATGTAACGCCCCCAAACCCGGCCTTTTGCGGATTCAGGTTGTCACGTTATATAACGCATCTATCACATTTATTACACTTACAAGCCATAAATATATAGTCTTCACAAGTCTCGTCACGCCTCGCCTCACAGATGCAAGGACATCTCATCTCGAGCTTTCCCACGTCACTACGCACCTTCGTTCGTGACACGTTGATTACACGTACAAATATAATAATAATATGTTCCAATGGGTAGCGCTAGTCGAACTTTGTGACATAGTTGTGATAAAGAGAATCTAAATACTTCCATGCTTATCATTTTATGCATTTAACTACTGAAAACGTGTATGAAGCAAGTGTGAGCACTTGAAGGCTCAACAAGTTATATACTTAAGCACATGGATCACATATCCAATGAAAATTGAATAAGTGATCAAATAAGATAATTCACTGATCCAGATAATTTAAAAAGTAAAACATCCGATAACAGATTACACTTATCTCATGAGACAATCAAGCTCTATCACATCGTGTGACAACTCACAAATAAAGATATCCGATTGGATACCAATTTCAACTTCAACTCAAAGATACAATCGATCATCATCAATTATCCAAACATAAACAGAGTTTAAGAATACTAGTTATCCACCTTTCGATACCCCATGGCTCGATCAACTGTCATGTCTCAAGTATCTGACTCCTACAGAACTCGCGTGTAGCATGATTAGTGCATTCAAGCGAGTTCCACCTCACATTCATTATTTGCTAGCATTTATAATAAACCAACGGGAGGAGAATTTATCCTCTTGGTCACAGGTTCGAATCCCACGGGAGGAGAATTTATGATTATGCCTCCTGAGTCAGAGTCTGTCTCTTAAATACGGTTTACCTTGATTCACGTGGTTTACAGGCTATTGCGTGAGCCCGTAGGGTTTACCCAGTACGCACCCGAAGGGTAGAGGATGCGGGTTACCTACGATAAAAAAAATAAAAATAAACCAACGGGTTAATATCAAACCATGGATCACACGGAGCCACAAATCATAGTATCCGACAATTCGGATTTCCAATTATTATCATATCACCATGGCTATCGTTCACGGACCATGCTAACTATGGTCAACATTTTCGGACCATACTATATATGGTCAACGTTCTCGGACCATGCAAACTATGGTCAATGTTCCCGGGCCATTTTGACTAGTTTTGAGTAACAGTCCTCGAGTAATATATTTGGAAGGTAAAACTAAAAATATGTATATCGAAAAGTTCACTCGTCAAGCCTAACACACAGTCAGCACTCATCAAATAAACTATATTAACCCGAACAATGGACTAATTAGAAGTCAATAAAAATCTGTGGTTGAATGGCACGAACAATGCACCACCCTATTATCAATAAATTTAATCATCTCGAATAATGAGAATGATTGAGTTCAAATAAAATATTTGGTTATTCCGAAGTAATGTATATAACCAAATAAACAAGACCGATAATAAATCATGAGTAAAGTTTAATCAAGATGATAGCATGATCCAATCACTACGAATATCCTAACCGAATATATATGCGTATTTTTATTTTAATTGAAATGAAAATGGACCAGTGCTCGAATTCAATAGAAGTGGATAATTCTGAAAAATAGAATTTATCCGAATAGAATTGAAGGTGGTTGATCGAACAATGAGTCAAATATTTACTGAATAAAATTTATAAGCCTTCCCGAACAATGGGATAGACTGAGCTAAAAAAGTATAATGTTTTGGATACAATAAAATACAAAATATAATAACCTTTTATAATCAAAATGCCCTTTTCTGGAAAATATCTTTAAAAAATAATTTAAAAAATAACAATAGTCCGAGAAATAATCAATACACATCAATCAAAGAATTTTCTCGATAGGAGTAGGGAAAAACTATAATTTTCATTAGTCCGGCTTTACGATATGCCATGCAATATTAAGATATGCATCTTCCCTTTTTAATCCAAATCCGATCTCCAGCAATTCATGAAATTTTTATACTTCAAATTCAAATAAGATATATCAAGTACAGTCATAACCGGTAAAAACAACAACATTAATCCTCTCCGATCTATTAATTCAAAAATAATCATATAATTTCATATTTAATAATCAAATCATTCAATAGCTAATTATTATCTTATTATTTTTGATAGCCTCAAACAATAATCTGATTATAATTATATTATATCTAAGTTTCGTAATCAAATATACTTCTTAACATAGTTTATTAATTCAAATGTTTTATACGAGGTTATTCTTTTCAAACTTCCTTTCTAGTGTCCGTTTTAATGACAACTTTTTATTTGCCTTACTAATTAATTTTAACCTCAATATTCTTCTCATATTATAACATGATACTGCTTAAAAACTTTTTTATTTTAATCAACTTGTAATAACGTTTTTATCTTGATCAAACACCACATAAAACAGTACGTCTAAAGTCGACTCTTGGAAGATTCTTTAATGCACACTCTACCTTATAACATTTTTAATAAATTAAAAAATTATTATTTTATCATAAATTCTTTTACATTACGATCTTAAACCTTTTATCCATCTGTTATAAAAATTTCAGTTCGAACTTATTAGTTTAACTAGGAAAACTATCGACTCAAACTTGACGCAGAAACATGATTGTTGGTTTTGCATGATGTACACTATAACATTTATGATAAATCGAAAAATTAATATTCACGAAATCTCTTTTATGAGCATCTTGAACCATTCCCCTATCTTCACTAAAATTTCATATTGATTTGTAGAATTTAAATAGGTGAAACTCTATTTCAAAGTTGAAAACCCGAAATGTTTGGATTTTCTGCGCAAGTCCCACTAAACACTCACTTTCTATCAACTCTCTAATCGAAACGACACGATTCTTTCACATGCACAAATTAGAGACTCGATAGAACATTATTTGTACAGGACCACTTCCGAAAATAAGGAATAGGGTTGTGCGAACTTACTATCAAAACAGGGCAGTTAACTCCCTGTTTCCCCTCTCCCTCTCCCTCTCACCTCCATCTCTCCCTTCTTTCTCCCTTTCTTCTCCCCCTATTACATTATCTCTTCTCCTCTATACCTCACCACCTGTTTGCCTCACAATTTCCAATTGACTCTCCTCTCTCCTCTCATCCATTCGAACACACACACGCGCATAAACAGCACACGCACACACAATCACATGCACACACCCTTTCTTTTTCATCCTCCATTTCTTTACAACCCAAGTACCCAACTCAATTCATTCCTTTACAATACCAAAACACACTTATTTATTTAAAACCTTAACATTACATAAATATCTTATTTGTACTAATATTTAATATTCATCAAATTAATCATGAAATAATTCAATACATACCAAGTAAATATTAATAGGAAATGATTTAAGTAAAAGGTTCATACCTTGATGACTAACTTTAGCTCGTGCTTTAATATTTTAGTTGTCTACCAATATCCAATTAGCACCCTTCAAATTCACATCATCAATAACCTTATTGAAGCTTTGTTCCCCTCTTTACAAATCCAAATTTTATCTCAACTAATATGATCAATTCCCCTTTCTCTCTTTAACAAAGTATGTGTTTTGATGTGTGTGATCTTAGAGTCTAGGAAAAATGACACAAATACTTTCAAGAAAAATATTTATATTTTTGTTAAAAGAGTTGTATGGAGATTACTAGAATTCTCCAAAATAAATATTTAAAATGAAATGTAGAGTTGAGAATTATAACATTCCATATCGATAAGAATAAGAGTATTTGGTTTCTTTATAGATACAAGTCAACAACTAATGTGTACGAAATTGCTAGCTTTTTCGGATTGACCTGTGGTGGGTTGTTGGGTCTGGTAGGCATTCAGTTATGGGCTTGGATGTTATAAATTGTATCAGAGTTTTGCCCGATCGGAAGTATATAGGCACTACCCGGGTTCCGTATGTGTGTGTTTGTGAGGTCGACGAGGACGTCAATCCTATAAGATGGGGTGTTTGTAACATCCCACATCGATAAGAACAAGAGTATTTGAGACCTTTATGGATACAAGTCAACAACTAATGTGTACCAAATCGCTAGCTTTCTTGGATTGAATTATGGTGGGTTGTTCGGTCCGGTACGCATTCGGTTGTGGGATTGGATGTTATAAGAATACTCTATAAGAATATTTTTTTAAAAATATCTTCTACCTAGAATGTTCTCTACTAAATATTTATCATCTAGAATTTTCTTACTAAAAATATCTAGCTTAGATATTTCTCATTCCACAAATATCTTATATGAAATATCTTTGCAACATAATTTATTCACATAGCTTCTATATTAAAATTTAATATTTGATTAATAAAATAGCTGAACTTAACAATTTTAATAATAGTAATAATTTGAAAATTATATATCTTAAATAATAAACTATTTGGTTATTAACGACTTAAATAAAATAATATAATAGGTAATAACCTAATAAATTTTAAATTTAATATAATTAACAAATGTCGATAAGGAAACCGTTTCTCGAGGGAGCCTATGTAACACATGGTAAAAGTACTATGACGAAGTAAATCCTACTTATTTAAATTCGATAGTAAAATATAAAATATAAATATTGACACTAGTTACTTAGAATTTGGCGGTCGTTACATTTTTCCCCCCTTAAGGATTGCGTCCCCGGAATTAACACTTGTTGTCAGTAGAGAGGGGTAATTGTTATGCATCTCGCTTTACAACTACCAAAAAACTTCTTCTATATCTTAGTTACTTCAAAACCATGTTGACAATCTATATCATTCGATTCTCGTACATTCTGATCCATGATATTCACATAAAAATATTCAAAAGTCAAGTCTTATTATACCACAATCTGTTGATAGCCAAATATCATGATTACGGTAAAATAATAACTTTTAATATTAACGTGCAACATACATCACGAATATGCATGAAGTTTTCGGGGGTGCCAACTAACTTATAGAAAACATTTAATAATGATTTCTCTCAAATAAACCTATATATCTTTGTTATGCAAGACATCCATGTACAATAACAAAACTAAGTCATATTGACAGCCCTAAGTAAGTTGTATGATAATCTAAGTTTGCATTTTGTATTGTATTACTTGAGTCTGTAAAAGTGTAAATAGATTAGACTGGAGTATTTTTCTGTAAACAGTCTCAAGCCTAAGAATAAACTTTGGAAGAAGATCATGCCTCAGAGAAAGTGTGAAGAATCTTGGAGTTGAATAAATTTATTTTGAGAAAAACATTTTAAGTCAAGAAATCTAAAAGTCACAGATCAAGTCATATAGAGAAGTCATTCGAGAACTCCAAAATGACTTATTGATAAGTCAAAAATAGTTTACAGAGAAGTCTCAGAGATATCGACAAGTCAAAATGAAGATATGAAGATTGGAGATATAGACAAGTCATTTCTGCATTAGAGAACTCAGAGATATCGACAAGCAAAAATAAAGATATGAAGATTAGAGATATCGGAAAGTAAATTCTATATGCAAAGACTTGGAGACCTCGACAATCCGAGTTCATTTGAAAACTCAGAGATCTCGACAAGTCAAGTACATATTTGAGAATTCAGAGATCTCGACAAGTCAAGTTCACATTCAAGAACTCAGAGACCTTGATAAGTCTTAACACTTGTAGAGAACTAAGAGATCTTGATAAGTCATTATACTTATCGAGATGTCAGTTCTCTATAGTTCAAGCTGGAGATCTCGATTTAAAACTCAAGTACAAAATGAAGAACAGTTAAAGATCCAAGATTATCAATAACAAACAAATCAATCACTGATTTAAAAAGTCTATAAAAAGCAGCTTGAAGAGTACAAGATCAAAGGCCAAGATTAACTGACAAAGTAAAGTCACAGACATGCATGATTGCAAAGATACACTTAGCCGAAAATAGAAAGTTTTAGTTAACTTAAAGTAGGGTTTAGTACATGCTATTGCATGATGTGTAAAATACGTGTTTATTGTTCTATAAAGTAAACACCAGATGCTTTATTTTCAGTTGTAACAAATAGATCTAAAAATCTTGTAACTCTCTCAAGAAAGTAGATGAGTTCTTTATCAACAAAGAACCCATAGATTTTTAGCAAGACATACTTGATTTTAATATAAAATTAAGTGAGTTTTGAAGATAGTGTGTTCATGTGCATGTTTTATTATTTCCTGTTAAAACACTTTACCTCTACAAGTTAGATTACTTTGTTCACCATATCCATAACAGTTCAAAAAGCTTAAAAATAATTCAAAACACATTCACCCCCCTTTGTGTTGTATTCATTACCTAACAAGTGGTATCAGAGCAAAATCTGAAAGAAATCAGATTAAAGATATTGGAAGAATGAATACACAGAAGCTTAGCAGTATTAAAATCCATACCTTTAATAGATCTAACTACACATTATGGAAAAAGAAAATGATGTTGTTTATAAGGATGGCCAACCCATTATATAGATCTGGGAGAAGATAGAAATTCTATATGAAGGAACAGAGGAAGTTAGGTCAAACCAAAAGAGGATTCTAGTTTCTCAGTATGAGGGGTTTATGGCTAAACCAAAAGAATGAATTAATGAAGTTTTTGAGAGGTTCAATAAATTGATAAAATGACTTGAAGCTACATGATAGATATTATGAAGCTCAAAAGGTTAACCTAAAGTTCCTGCTAGCTCTTCCTAACTATCTCGAACAGAAAATATCAGTTATTAGAGAAGGAAAAGATCTAAGATGAATGACTTTGGAAATGCTATATAGAATCTTGAAAACTTATGAACTTGAAATGCTGCAAAGAAAGTCATTGAAAGCACACCATGGACATGTTGTTGATGGTTCAAGTTCTTTGATTGTACATGATAGAGAAGAAGGTGAAGATGAGTTAGATGATCAAGTTCCAGTTGTTCAAGCTATGAAACAAAAGAACAAAGGACCTCGGAAGTAAAATGTATTGGAGCTGGAGAAAGATAAGTATTACACCTTGGATGAGCTAGATGAAATAAACCAATCCATGGCTTACTTGGCTAAGAAATTTTCCAACATAAGAGTCAAAAAGCCAAGGTTTTTCAAAGGCAAGGGACAATCTTTCAACAACAATAATTGGAAGCCAAAAGCTCAGTACAATTCAGCTAGCAAAGGTGGATACAAAACATGATTTGTGGACAAATCAAAGATAAGGTGCTTCAACTGTGATGAGTTGGGTCACTTTGCTACTGAATGCAAAAAGCCCAAAAAGGTGAATAAGGATAAAGCTTACTTGGAACTGGAAGCATAAGTATGAAGCTCACTTGAAGAAATAGTCTAGAAAAGCCTGTATTGTAGAAGGAAAGAGTTGGGATGACATTGATAATGATGATGAGGATGAAAAAGTTGGAAACTCTGCATTAATGGCTTTTGAGCATGGAGAAGCATCCACTTCAAAATCAAAGGTACCAAATTTAACCACTATTGATTTAAATGCTAGTCAATATAAGGAGATTGTGGAAAAGATGAGTGTGGAGATGGTTCATATACACACTAGCTTAGTAGCAGCTACTGAGGAAATCAGTAGGCTAACAAAAGCTAATGAGAAGCTTGAGAGTGAGAAGCAAAAGATGGATCTGTTGCTTGTGGAGCTTGTGTCAGTCAAGCAAGAAAATGAATATTTGAAAAACAAGTTGAAGTGTGCTGCTGAAATTGAAGCTGTGTTGAAGGAGAAGCTGGAAAAGAATGAAGTAAAGTTGAAGTCTTTCAGAAATGCATCTGAGTTGGTTGGTCAGTACCATGAGAAGAACAATCCATGTGCTAACATATCTATTGGTCTTGATTATGATGCTTTGAATAGCAACAAGAAAGCTGTAGGTGATAAAGGAAAAGCAACTGAAAATGAAGATGTCCCAGCTATGCTGAGAAAGGCTGGTTCACCCATGTTCAAAGCATGTGAAGTAGATTTCAGTGAAGAAGAGTTGATCATAAAGCAAGAAATTGATGATGAAGACAATGAAAAGAAAAATACAGAAACAACTCCAACTTCCAAAGTTGAAAGGAAGCCCAAGGTCAACAAAGAGTCCAAGGCACCTTTCAAGGAAGTAAAGACATACCTTGTGGGGGCTCTTACTGCAAATCCCATACTCTACTTGGATGTTTTAAGGTAATTCTGGACTACAGGTGTGACCAGGACAGTAGTGCATGACAATCAGGCTGCTTCAATTTTTGTAAACTGTTCAATCAAGGGCCAACAGGTGGAGATTTATGAGGATGATGTCAACATGGCTTTGGGCATCCCTACTGACAAGCTGGTCGAGGTTCCAACTCAGGAGGTGCTGTATGAATTTATGGACTTCATCAATTATTCTGAAAAGATTAACTTGGCAAGCCTGGACAAAAAGAAGCTGAGAAGGGAATGGTCATTTTTATTTGATTCAATAATAAGGGCATTCACCTGTAGAAAGTCAGGGTTTGACAATATTTCAAGTGTTGTCTAGAAGCTGGTCTACTCAATGGCTCACAACAAACAGATCAATGTAGGTTACTACATCTTGGAGGAACTGAGCACCAGGCTAACAATGCATATAGCATCAAGAGGTAAATAAATTTTTCTTCCTAGATTTATTATGTCTGCTTTAAATTATAAATTTAATGACATACATATGCTAGAAGGTATAGATAGATTACTAATAGGCAACTTTAAACAAGTATCCAAGATTCTATTTGGATCACTTACTACAAAGAATAAGGTACATGTAGGGCTTAAATTAACTCCATTCATGTTGAAGAGATTTATGACCTATCCTTACCCCATGCCTGATATGAGGACAAACATTGCACAATCTAGTACAATAATGGTCCCTGAACCTGTGGAAGTACAAACACAGGCTCACCAACATGGACCTTCCCATGCCGAGATCATTTCTTCTGTACCATTAGATGTTAGGAAGCCAACCATTTAATCCTCTTAAAAGGATGGAGTGAGTAAAAAGAAGAGAAAGCAGGCAACCTTGTCAATTATAAATGAGAATGGTGAGGAACAAACAGAACCTGAATCACCATTGGTCAAAAAAAAGAAGGCTAAACAAACTGAGCTGACTACTTAAGCCACCTCTGCACCCTCTCAAAAGAATGTAGTTGTAAAACACAGACAAAAACAGACTCTAGGGGCATCCTCTCAACAAGGTGTCTCTATTGAAAAAGAGCACTCTCCCGAGTGCACCCTGTAAAGAGTCTGCACAAACACTTGAAGCAATTCAAGTGTATGGAAGGAGAAATAAGGATGGCACACACAAGGAGAGCACATCTCTTGAAGCTCCCTCATTTACTGAAGGGGAGCTGCCAACACTCGATACTGACACTCAAAATCTTATATCTCAAATTTCTTCTTCCTACAATGAAACTTTTGATTCTGGTTCTCAAGAGTTGCTAACTTCAAGTTACATGATTCTAGAAACTGTGATCATCACATAGGAACCACAATTAGTTGGTGAGAGACTACATGCTGGTGTAGACCTTGATGACACTAACACAAATAGAGGGGTTTCATTAGTTTTCACTGAATACCCTTTGATAGATACAAATACACCTTCATGTGCAAATCAACCTTCACAGGTTTTAAGGTTTGAGGGTAGTGCTCCTGAGTGGGAGCTATCTAAATCCTCTGCAATTCAATTGGAGGTTCCTCTTGTGGGAACAACTTCTCTCACAACCCTAGCTGAGATTGCTCTCACAATTGAAGCTAGGAGTTCAATTGCCAATGATCCTGCTATAGGGGAGGCAAGTTTAGCACATTCAAGTGCAAGCTCACTGCAAAATGAGCAAGGGTTTTAGGCTACAGTACATGACAATAACCTAGCTAACTCCCCTACAATTTAAATGGAGATTCCCACAATAAATGAGGAACAACAAACTGTCAAAACCACATAGCAATCTATGAGTCAAACTGTGATCTTAGTCAAAGGTAGTTCCAACCCATCAGATCAACCTTCTACTTCTCAACCACAACAACCATACATCATCTCCCAATGGCTACAGGCAGCTAAAACTGAACCTACAACTGTAGATGATCTCGTTGTTGATCAAATTTCTGGTCTAGCCAACATGTCACAACATCTTCTTACCTCAGATATGAGCAACCAAGATATCAAGCTATTCTGCTAACCTACAATGAAGAAGTTGAAAAGTAGAAGCATAAAATAGTTAATGAAGCTGAGCAAGATGGAAATGTGGATGCTTGGTTGTCTAAGGAATTTTCTATGGAGATGGATCATGTCTTGGCTACGTTTAGAGATAAATATGTAACCATACCGGGAATCAATGCCAAGGTCCCGACTCCACAAGATGTCTATGATGCCATCAATGAAGTTTATAAATCTCAACTCAAAGCTTTTCAACTCTTTGGTAAAGCTCTAAAATTAAAGTTGATTGGTCATGAAGACAAGATCAGGAAGCTGGTGAGAGAGAAGATGGATGAGATTATTCCTTCTCAAGTTAAGATCACTTCAAAATTTCAACATTTTGCTGACCAAATGGCAAAATTTGATCTGAATTCTATGGAAAAAGATGTCAAAAATCTCAGACAATCTTTTATAGCTCTGCATGAGGTGGTTCAACAACATATTGTCAATTCAAATGATACAAAACTCAAATTGAACCAGCTTCATCAAAGTAGGTATGAGCCTTATGCATTGCTTATGGAAGGAATCAAGCAAGCAGTACAAGACACCTTTGGTACCTCTCTTCCCTCAAGTTCTCAACAACCCATTTCTACATCCATAAACTTACAGATTCAAGCTCTTCAATAACAAGCCTCAACTCTGCAATCTTCCAATGATTCTCTCACAGCTCAAGTGCAAGCTCTCACTACTCTGGTGCAGAGGCAAAAGGAAGACATCCAGACCTTGGTGGACTCCCACAAGCATTTATAAATGCAAAATTATGTGGCTTTGGGAGCTATCATGGGAAATCTTAACATTCCATTTCCTGCACTTCCTGAGACCATGAGGCCAGAAATACTGACTCCCTTACTCATGCCTATTCCCAAGACTAAGGGGGAGATAGAAGCTAGGATTCAACAATCCAGGGATGTTGGCAAATCAAAGGAATTGACATCAACTACTCAGACTGGTCAAAGCTCTTCTAAATCTTAATTATCAAAAGATGTTGAGAAAGAAAGACTTCTAAAAGCGGTAGAAGGACCCTGCCAAGATCAAGAATTCAATTAATTTCTGTCAGTTTTAAGGGCGTCTCTCCACAATAACTACATCACATATAAAAGAGCATTGGTCAAAAACATCAACTTCGTTAGAGTGGTGATTGTCAAAGTTGATAACTTTCTGGAGAAGAGGATTGTAGCAAATGTGAATGACTGTGGACTGGACAGATGTCTACAGGTGTCTCTCTCCAATATTCAAAAATTGAGAGCATCCGAGCTGGATGTAGTGATTGATAAATTACATGCAGTAATTCCAAAGGACACCCAATTGCTACATGAACTCAAGAAGGCTTAGATAGATGCTTTTCCAAAAGCCTATCTCTATCCAAGCAAGGGGGTGGCCTACATCTGTCCTCAGTCTAAGAAATGCAAATTCTTCACTGTTCCTAAAAATTGTGTGAGAGGAAACATGAGGCTGAAAATGACTCTTCAATCTGATCTGAAACACAAAAAGAACAAGAAAATTGAAGATGAAGAGATGATCATAATTCTTGAGAAATACCTTGTGAATGTTGATACCATGTTGCCAAACTTACAATTCAATTTAAAGGATGACAAGGATGATGCTGATGAGCAGAAGCAAGATGATAAACCACCTTCTGGCTCAAATCCATATCAAACTTCTAGAGCAACTGGTAGCAAAGAAAAGGAGCAGGATGAGAAAAAGCATGAAGATAAGAAGAGAGGAGAAGAGAGAAGAAGGAAGACACCTCAAAACCACAAAAACAATCCCTACCAATCCAAATCAACCAAGCTCAACCTTTTAAGCCAAAAAATTCAAATACTGAACCACCTCAAACCTCAAAGCCCAAATTCTTGTACAAACAAACTGCTAACACCTTACTGAAAATACCAATCACCTCAAGCCAAACATCTTTAAAGAAAATCTCAAACCTACCTTCTGTTAAGCCACCAACCAAAATTCATTATAAATCTGTTGGGAGAAAACCAAAGAAAACTGCAAGTTACTGAGAGGGCCATCTGAAAATGTTTCAATCAAAGTGATTTTCTACCTCTAAACTGGTGCACATCAGATGAAGACTACTTTCAACAATTACCTGAAGAAATGGTCAGAGTTTGGGTTGTAACATTAGGGGAAGTAAGAATCTACTATTAGGATGGAACCTTCACATTTCTTGGCAGTAAATTAATGGACATATTTTCTCCCACATAGATCAAAAGGGTGATAAGCTTACTGAAGGACAAGGATACTGCAACTAAAGCATGAAGATCTGTTATAGCTGAATGGTTGGTAGAAAGGGAAGAAAGAAGAGCAATAGAAAAGGCTGAAAGTGAGGAGAGGAAAAGGAAGTATATTGAGGAGATAAAAATGCATATACAAAGATCTGAGGAACTCAAGGCAAAGAGGATGAGCAGAATTATCAAGGATGGACAATTTCTAAACATCAAGGCTGGCAGATTCTCAAGATTTAGGGTTGGGTTCCTAAACGGTTATTCATTAGCAGATAAACTCAAACTTGTAGAAGCTCTAAAAGGAACACCAATCATAGAGGAACTGGAAGTTCTTGTAGAATTAAAGGACCTTATTAGAAAAGAAACATGAGATGAGAAGTTTGATTAATGAATGTATCTGTTAAACTCAAGAAATCCTTATGTATAAATGGTGTATTTTTGTCAATTCTTATGTAATTTTCTATTGTTCATTGTAGCTTGGGGTTAGTCTTATTACCGGGCATAAATTTGTAATAAGCAATCTTCTCACAAATTGGGGGAGATTGGTGTGCAAGACATGCCTGTACTATAACAAGACTAATTCATATTGACAGCCCTAAGTAAGTTGTATGATAATCTAAGTTTGTATTTTGTATTGTATTACTTGAGACTGTAAAAGTGTAAATAGATTAGACTGGAGTATTTTTCTGTAAACAGTCTCAAGCCTAAGAATAAACTATGGAAGAAGATCATAAAGATCATGCCTCAAAGAAAGTGTGAAGAAGCTTGAAGTTGAATAAATCTGTTTTGAGAAAAACATTCTAAGTCAAGAAATCTAAAAGTCACAGATCAAGTCATATAGAGAAGTCATTCGAGAACTCCAAAATGACTTATCGATAAGTCAAAAATAGCTTATAGAGAAGTCTCAGAGATATCGACAAGCCAAAATGAAGATATGAAGATTGGAGATATCGACAAGTCATTTATGTATTAGAGAACTCAAAGATATCGACAAGCCAAAATAAAGATATAAAGATTAGAGATATCGACAAGTTAATTCTACATGCAAAGACTTGGAGACCTCGACAAGCCAAGATCATTCGAGAACTCGGAGATCTCGACAAGTCTAGTTCATATTCGAGAATTCAGAGATCTCGACAAGTCAAGTTCACATTCGAGAACTCAGAGACCTCGATAAGTCAAAACCCCTTGTAGAGAACTAAGAGATCTCGATAAGTCATTATACTTATCGAGATGTCAGTTCTCTATTGTTCAAACTGGAGATCTCGATTTAAAACTCAAGTACAAAATGCAGACCAGTTAAAGATCCAAGATTATCAATCAACAAATAAATCAATCACTGATTTGAAAATTCTACAAAAAACAGCTTGAATAGTACAAGATCAAAAGCCAAGATTAACTGATAAAGTAAAGTCACAGACATGCACGATTTGGAAAGATACATTAAGCCATAAATAGAAAGTTTTAGTTAACTTAATGTAGGGTTTAGTACATGCTATTGCATGCTGTGTAAAACCTGTGTTTACTGTTCTATAAAGTAAATATTGGATGCTTTGTTTTCAGTTGTAACAAATAGATCTAAAAATCTTGTAACTCTCTCAAGAAAGTAGATGAGTTCTTTACCAACAAAGAACCCAGAAATTTGTAGGAAGACATACTTGATTTTAATATAAAATTAAGTGAGTTTTGAAGATACTGTGTTCATGTGCATGTTTTATTATTTCTGTTAAAACACTTGATCCCTACAAGTTAGATTACTTTGTTCACCACATAGTTCAAAAAGCATAAAAATAATCCAATATATATTCACCCCCTGTGTTGTATTCATTACCTAACAATTTTGGACCAAATTTTCCGTTTCTTTAAGAGTTTCATTATGCCTATGTAAAGTGACACTTTTAATTATACTCCTAATCCTTTCTTTTCGCATCTCCTTCGTTCTCAGTCTAACTCGAGGGGTGACTTAGCCCTTTGTGAATAATCTCAGTAGGTTGGGCTTTTCTCTGTACCATATCGTTGCTCAACTTTTTTTCATTCATGTAGTTCATCCCAATACATTAGAACCTTTGTCCGTATAATACTTTCTATAGTACAGTCTAATACTTGGATGACATTCATTAATATCGACAGTCTCAAGTAGTGGTAAATGTTATCTCAACTTCCTTTGAAGTCTAATACTTAAGTTCATAATATCTTCTTAATAGTATGAATCGTTCTTTAACTTAACCTTTTAATCTACAGGCTATATGTTATTTTCAAATTTAATATGTTCCAAAGACATTCTTGAAATCTTCTCTGGATTCTTAGAATAATTCAAGTATCTCTTTTTGACAACATAAATATGGAATACTTGAGGGAGCCTATGTAACACATGATAATAGTACTATGAAGAAGTAAACCCTACTTATTTAAAGTCGATGGTAAAATATAAAATATAAATATTGACACCGGTTACTTAGAATTTGGTGGTCGTTACAAATAATCTTTCTAGCATTATTTGTGTGTGACCTTATTAAATCGGTGATCGATTAAACCTTTTGTGAATAATGTACAATGTAACATAATCCCTTTAACCACATATTATAGATTAAACTGGCATGTAATATGTCATCCTCGTTATAGTTAAATCCAGGTTTTCTTGATCAATGACTAGACTATCATATCAAATCAACATTTGAGTGTGACCGCGAATTTCATAGTCTAGCACACATAAGTATTCAATAATATCATTCATGAAATTAGGAGGGTTAAATCATTTTCTGATCATTCATATTTCTCATACGATTCGTGATATATCCGAAATACACTTTATCATTATCTTGTCAAAGGTAACTTTTAAACTAATCAAAATACACTAATTCTCATATAGAAATATAATAATTTCAAGTCTAAGGATCATTACATCATTATCATTGTGAGAATTACTTATGACACAAAAGACATGTAGAATCTCATATTGCGTTTATCCAGCACCATGTACATTTACATATGCCTGTACTTTTGACTTTAGTATCACTATACCTATAATGAATGGGATGTGATCATCAGCCAACAAACACAGATTATGGACCTTTAGAAATATTAATACTATTCTTATAATCTCATTTTAAAGTCATGTACTTAGAGATATAAAATGTATATCATATTCCAAGGAAATTCATTAATCTAACATTTATATCATAGTAAATAAAGAAATAATAAATTATAAAAAAAATAATCGATAGAACATAAACATTAACAATTAAAATGTTTTAAATTAAAACATAATAGTGTTGTCTCTAGGGCACAACCACTAACATATACACCATGGAAGAGTCGATTTCACTACCAATCCACGTATCCTTCCTCTTTCCGGGCATCCGTAAAATCCAGTATACCACAAACATCCAACTTGTTCATTCTCCACTTCAAAATCAATAAAGTGTGTTCTCCCTTCATGACTGTACAACCCCCTTCATTCTTCCATAAGAGCGTTAACCCCCTCATGACCTTGGGGATCTATCACACAGAAACCAGAAAAAATTAACTTTTTACAGACCTTGACTACTTTATTATTGGTAACTAATGTTTCAGATAAAAAAATAATGCTAGGTTTTATTTGTGGAAATTTGTTTTTTCAGAAAACGAATCATACGTGGGTAACCCAGCTCACGATAATTCCAAACTAATAGACTCATTGCTCTAGGTGGGACCTGTCGCCTATCAAGTTTTTTGGCCCAAGCCCATCATGTGATATAACTCCAGACATACTCTCCGGTACATGCCCGCCTCTATCAAGTTTTTTGGGCCAAGCCCATCATGCAATATAACTCTGGACATACTCTCTAGCTCAGTATTGTCCGTAACATCCGTGTTTTCTATTCGTCTTCTCTTCATATCAACTACAACTGTTTCACATTTAAATTTATTTCCCCCGATAAATCCTCGTCCTTACTAACAGTATTTTTATCCTTACCAGAATTCCCTTGATTTCGTTGAGTTATTCGAATTATTCCCTCATCTCTGAAATCTCGCGCACTTTACCATCAACTTCCATAAATCGCACCGCCATCATATCCTCACCGTGTGCGGTGGTTGAACCTGTAAAGTTTACTAAATTTTGTGTCCATGTATTACTTCCCTTAGTTCCAGTACGTAGCCATTTTACACTCATACTTTCATTATTACCATTTTTTACCGGTGCCCTAAGCCATGTTCCATATGCTCTATCAATTACGTTGTCTGGGTTTCCATATACTACTCCACAATCTCTTTACGAGTTCCCTAATAAACCAACACAAAATAAAATATACTCAGACTCTCATACTTGAAGTTTATCCAATTCCAAACTCCCCCTTACTTCTTAATCTTCATCCTTCACTTCAGAGGTTTACCAACATCCATGTTCACCTGATGTGCATGTACATTTTCCATAGTCCATTAGTATTCCTAGGACCTGTCTTAGTAAATGTTCCCACAAAGTTTCCTATGCTCTGCAATATTCGATCAGACAAAAGCCCATTTGGAACATCATACACATATACCCATATCTCCATCTGATTTAATTGAACAAAATGTGGATTTTCATTCTCCTATAATTTATGATTTATAATAGTAGGCTTTGCTCGAATGTCCAAGGACCTCCACCTAAATTTTTTTTGCAGATCTAGTATATGATAAAACGGAAATAAATACATCTATCCTCCTAAATCATGTACTTCCATTCCTTTTTTTGGTCGCCATAATAAGGCAAGAACATTCTGAATAGATTGAAAGTTAATGTTTTTCTGTGTAACAAAGCATCTGATCAATATATATGTCCTCCTCTTCCAGTGTCAATCGGGGATACAGTGCCTCCAAGTTTGTTATTTGTACTATAATATTCCTTGACTTATAGATAGCTTAGAGATATAGTCCGTGTTTGGGCAACATCATTTTTCACTTTCATGACCTTGAAAGCCATTTGAGCATTTTGCTGATGGTTTGGGTGAAAAGATTCTGCTTATTTAACTTCTTATACGATGGAAGTCGAAAGTGGATGCACCTCATTTTCGGTTCATTCTTCCTTCGTTCACACGTTCTCTTCATTTCAAATTTAGTACATGCATATTCAATTATGTTTTCAATTTTTTTTATTAATATACTAAAATTAATAAGTTTAAATTATATTCTTTTTGTTTATTTGTTTAAGCTACAAATATTTTCTTGTTTATTCGTTTAAGTTAATATCTATGACCCAAAATAACTAGCAGAATTTCAACTTTGTGTAAAATATTCACCCGACACTTCATCTGCGGTAAATGGATTTTAAAATTTCTTTTGTAAATTTTAATTTAAAAAAATATCTTTTACTATACATGTCATCTGTTTATTAAAATTCATCCTATTGAAATTTTAATTATCTACTAGTAGTATAACATGTGCGAGGCACGACTGTTTTTATCATTATATATTGTAAATTCTAATTTTAATATATTGCTGGCAGGATTCAAACCTTATATCTCCTAAAGAATACTATTTTTTTATAATTTTAATATGTTACTGCCAGGATTCGAACTTTATACCTTTTAAATAATACTAATTTTTAAGAATAAATCTAATGTTTCTTATCGATTTGATCTGACGACTCTGCATTGAGTATGACCAACTGTAACTCCTTAGTTTTGATGATCACAACACAACAAGCTATTATATTGTTATTTCAGACTGTTTGCAGGATATATCAACTTAATAACATTGTGCTTAAGTATCATGACAGCTTGCTGTCATAAGACAGTGATCTACTTTAGCAAGCTATGATCACGTTTTTCAGAATAACAACAAGCTAAGATGGACAATCCAGATTCAACAAGGAAACAGATTTTCAAGGAGAAACTTTAAGGATTTCTTTTAACGAATTGTAAGGGCTTCTCTATTATATTATACATAATTTGTATATATAATAGAGCTCAAATTTAAAATGTTTGCTTGTTTTTAAAAAAACAGTCCCTAATTTGTAGGAGTTTGTTTTATCTTCAAACTCTATCTCCTACAAACCTGATTAAAACGTTTTATACTCATATAAAATAGAGAGACTTTACTAAATGTTAAACATTCTTTCTCTCTTCTATCAAATGGATACCTAAACGTTGAAAACCATCCTAACTAATTTAAACGATAGAATTGGATTCTAACCGTTTTTAATTTGTTGAGATTGTTTTGAACGATTAGTATATGTTTATAAATGAGGTTTCTTGTAGTGTTTACGGAGTACTAATTGCAACAAGAACACTCACAACTCACTGAACTTTATTGATTCTAAAATACTCTCGAGCTCTTAATTATATACACGTTATATCTTAGAGAGTCTATAGTTTGAGTTGTAATTTCTTTATTATTCGATTTGTATTGTTCAAATTTGTATTGTGTAGTTGCTGGATAGTTGGCTAAGGGAAATAAGGGTTTGGTGAACTAGTGCTATAGAAGTTTGTACTACGGGGTAGTATAGTACTTAGAGGGCAGGTTCAAAAATAGGATTTCAGCAAGTCATTATCAGCAGCTGAGATAAAGGGACATATATTATTGTATCTTGTATTTGTAAACTTATTGTGATTCAATAATATATTCTCTTACCAAGTTGGTAAGGGACCAGAACGTAGACCATAGGGGATTAGGGGTCGAACCTGGCTAAAATTTTTGTGTGTTCTTATTACTTTTCTGCATACTATTTTCTGCACTGTATTTAGTCATCTCAACTTACTATCATTGTCAGATTTGAACTATTTATAAAATCTCAGTAAGCTATTATCGGGTAAACTTTAAAACTTATCTTAATTAGTCATAATCACCTATTGACCCCTAGGTGTATTTTCACCAATAACCACCGATTACCAAACTTTTAATGTTTCGTATTTAATATAATAATGCAAATATCCTTTATCAATAAGCACTACTTTTAATAGGATAAATTAAATAATCTGTATTAGTAACGGAAATCTTTTTTTCAATAAAATTTCAATACCTAATTTTCTCCTGAGGTGATTTTTTTGTTTTAGATTTTTTGATTTTTATTCTATATTCATGTATCAAAATTATTAATTCATGTAATTTATAATTTACATTTTATTTTTATTTTAAAAAAATATAACTTATAAGTTATAATTTATCAAACATATTATCATCTTATAACTAAAATTATTGAAAGACATAAATAATCTATAATTATAATATTTATATTACTTATATAATATTTTTCAATTTTAAATATTTTTTTCAGAAATCTCAAACTTCCATTTGCCTTCTTTTTTTTTGGTTACGAATTTACTTCTTTTGCTGTCAAGCACACACTCTTACGGAGTAACACAACCTTGACTCAATTTATCAAGCTAAAACAATAGCCGTTAGATTAGCCACATCAACAATCTCTCCCTCAATCGTACGGTCAAAAAGTAAGCATCCCCCAATAATAAAAACCTCAAACACCCTATCCATCACTAATTTTCGTTACCTTGTTTTTCTCTCATCCGTCGACTCGTCTTCTCAACTCACTTTTCAATGGCCGAGTCACCTTCTCATCCACCACCACCGCCCTCACCGCCTCAACTCACTGAGTCAGATCGGATTGTTGAGTACTGGTGTTATCAGTGTGATAAGCGAGTCAACGTTGAAGCACTCGTCGATCCTCCTCAAATCGTTTGTATTGATTGTAAGTGTGGCTTCGTTGAGTCCATATCGGCCGATCCGCCGTCTGATCCGAATCTAGGTAATCAGTTTATTCAGGTTTTGAATTTACTTGCTCAGGTCGCGCGTGTTGATGACGCGCCCCCTTCCCCCCCTCCTGAGCGCGTGGATGGTGATTATTTGAGGATTGAGCTTGACGGTTGGGAAGAAGAAGAAGTAGAAGAAGACGATGATGATGATGATGATGATGATGATGAGAATAACGATGATGATGAGAATGACGATGATGTAGTTGATTCGAATCACGAGCACGAACTGCGATTCGATGTTGATGAGAATCCTGATGACAATACTGATCATGTCGATGTCGAAAATGATGAGGACGGGCGGAGGGAGCGGCGTGATCGTCTTCATCAGCGTCTCCGTGATTTCGCTGCACGAGGGACTAGTCGTCGTGAGAGGATACTCGATTGGGCGGACATTTTAATGGGATTCGAAGATCACTCTATTGAATTTCGACTACACGGTGGTCCTGATTATGTCGGTAATCCGGGGGATTATGTTGATGCAGCTGGATACGAAGCTGTGTTGCTTAATTTAGCTGAGACTGATGGTGGTGGGAGAAGAGGAGCGCCACCGGCTGCTGAATCAGCAGTGGCAGCACTTAAAAATGTCGAGATTAAATTTGAGAAAGAAGCTTTGCTTTGCGCTGTGTGCAAAGATATGGTGAATGTTGGAGAGATTGCTAAGGAATTGCCTTGTGGACATGGTTATCATGGAGATTGTATAGTGCCTTGGTTAGCTTCGAGGAATACGTGTCCGGTGTGTAGGTTTGAGTTGCCCACTAGTGATCCTGATTACGAAGAGGAGAAGAAGAAGAGTTTATCAGGTGGTGCTGGTGGTTCATCTAGCTCGCCCGATTATATTCCTGGGTTAGAGTAGTTTAATTCAGGCGTTATGCATTGCTTTTTATTCGACATTTTAATTTCAAACTAGTAGTCAATAATGTTTTACTTTATCTATTTTCTTTCGCAATGTATTATGTATATAAAGGGTTTTAATTGATTGGAGCTTCTTTTGCTTTTGTTCCACTTTCTACACGGGATGCGTTGCCAGCTTACATTGATCTCTTGTATATGCTTTGCACTATTAGTTCAATTATATATTACCCATGCTATTTTTATCTCATTGCAAATATATATGTACATTCTTGTATGGATATGCTCTATAATAAACACATCCTGGTTTATTTTGTGGTCTTTGGCCTTTTTTTTTCTTTTAACGTTTTGTGTTTTTTCAAGGATTGAGGAGTCCAGATGCATATGATATTGGTTGATCGTATTGATAATTAGAAACCTGTTTATGTTTGTTATGAATGGTTAAGGATTATGAAGTAATGTTTGGAAAAATAGTTTGTGTACTAATGCAATCATATTTCATAAGCAAGCACTTTATGTGACAATATTTATAAACATATCTTCCTCCTGGCAACTCAGATGGTTTACTTTCATATTATATAGCAATAAATGTGAACTGGTCCTGTATTGGTAGCATATTGCACTCATATGGTTTACTTTCATATATATAGCAATGTGAATTAGTCCTAAATCTAAAGCTGCATTTGTAGCATAATGCATAAGTGTCATAGATAAGCAATGAGCTCGACGGACTACTAGAGAATATAAGTATGTATACCAGCTACCATCCATACTTGGAAACTACGTAGCATAATGCATAAGTGTCATAGATAAGCAATGAGCTTGAACTACTATAGAATAGAAGTATGTATACCAGCTACCATCCAAACTTGGAAACTACTTGAAAAAAATTTGAAAACACTATAACTTAGGGTTATACCAAAGATTATCCCTAACCAACTAGACACTTGAAAGAAAGAAGTAGAAAGAAATGATATGTAGTTGGTAATTAGCGATTCTCCAAGATTATTATACCAATTATTAACCTAATAAGTTAATTGTCTTTGAGCGATAGTGATGCACCTCCTTAAATTGGCTAGTGAAGGGCGATGCCTACTATGGCTGTTGCTTCTGTTACGAAGTGAAGCTGCCATTATCCTTTTTGCATCAAAGGATAGAGGGGAACAAATGGGTGATATGTTTCTCTAGAGTGCTGAATCAAATTCTATGGATGCTATGTGCATATATATACATATATATATATATATAGTAAAGTTTCGTGGAGTCAACCTTTTAACTGGAGTTCTCGGAGTCCAGCAAATAAAATATCTTCTAAAACGTGTTATCTTGCAAAACATGTTGCACAAATATCATTATTTCAATAAAATCATGTAAATCTCATATATTTACAAGTATAATATGCATGTTCTGCAACATGAATATTTATGTTCTGCAAACTAAGTATGTTTTGTAAAATAATATATTTGTAACGTACTACTTGTAAAATCTATGCAATTTGCAAGATTTTCAATAAAATTGTGATATTTGTAGAATATTATTCAAAAAATAATACATTTTGCAATAATTTAAGCTATATTTTACTTGCAGAACATATATGGACTCCAAGAACTCAATTGAAATAGGGACTTTATAGAACCTAACTTATATATATACTGCTTTGACATGGTGTGACACATGTTTGAGTTCATTTCTCATCTTGCTTTGTATTGGGGGTTATATCCTTGAGCAAAGTGATGCAACAATAATAGTTTACTTGTGCATCTTAGATCAAAAGTCATCGTGTCAAGGTTTTCTTTAGACCAACTGGATAGAATGTAATATTATTTTGAGAAGGACACAGAATTTTCGTAGCATCTGCATCTTATTGTATCCTTGTCTACAGACGTCAGTATCATATTTCATATAGAAAGTCCTTTAGGGCTGGCACCCTTGCCAAGGAGTAGTTGCAAGCTGGCATCTGATGATTTTTGCAACACCACATTCGAGATTATATACTGAAAGAGGATGATTTTTGGTTTTAAACGAGTACGATTGAAAAATCGTATTTTATATATTGAAAGAGGATGATTTTTGGTTTTAAAGGAGTATGAATGTATGATTGAAATATTGTATTCTTTGTAATAGTAAATTAGTAACTGCAAAACAAGGAATGATAATTGGTTTACAACTCTTTAATATATTCTGTTGGGCTTGCATAAAACCTACTTACAGACAAAAATTAGCGTCTTCTACTGCTTCAGAGATTAGTGAAATTTGACCAACGAATTTTTTTGAATATATGTTACAAGTACTGTGAAATATGGTGATTTTAGATACATTAGTTAATTCGTCCAAATTAAACTGTAAAAAACTACTCCCTCCGTCCTAATATACGTTTCCTCTTTTGACTTTCGGTACTGTTCACAATAAGCGATTGACTATTAATTTACGTCTAATCTATAATATCAAACATAGTCATGAGTGATCTCGTTGAATTCGTATTTATCAGTATTTTAATACAGTGAAATTTTTATATTTAATACTAATACGAATTTAAAGATATTAACGATCAAAAGTGTGCATTGGCAAACGTGTCCAACACAAAGAGGAAACGTTTTTAGGGACATAGGGAGTACCCTTCATAAAACCCTCACAACCAGAAACTAATTATTTATGGACATTCTGCGATTTTATCACATCAACATCCACAGATTAATCTGCGTGAGGTGATCTATAAATATCATTGAGCCAGAAATCGCTAGGCCTGTCAGGACGGTGAGGGTACGTTTAAAGAGATTAATCGGCAAGTCGGAGATTAATCGAACCGATTAATCGGAAGAATATAAATATTATTTTTAATTTTTATAATTATATAATAACCAATATGTCAAATAATTGTTTGAAAAAAAAAAAAGAATGGTATTAAACAATATTTACACATTTGACATGCGTTATGTACTAATTACTGAGTTTACAATATTAATTATATTCTAATTCATACTTTTAAATTAATTATAATATGTTATTTTTATATTTTAAGTGAGATAATAAATATATTAGATTACTTGTTACTTCTTACCAATACTTTATATTAGAAATTGACATGATATTGTGTGAAATTATGAAATTAATGAATTAAAATTATAAAAAAGTTAAAAAAATATTTTTTAATTATTTTCCGCCTAGACCGCCTAGGACCGATTTTTGACCGCCTAGCCCGCCTAATCCCGATTTTAACCCGATTTTTTGAAAAAACATCTAAATCACCGCCTAGGTCCGAGTTGGGGTGTTTTACCACCGCTTAGTGCCTAGACGCCGCTTAGGCGGCCGCCTAGACCGATTTTTAGAACACTGATAAACATATATAAATTAGGAAAATGTTAGAGTCACTAAATTGAGTACAAATTTTTTCACTAAATGACTTATAAACAAGTAGGGGTATGTAAACGAGGACGGATGACTAAATGACTAAATGACTTATAAGCAAGTAGGGGTATGTAAACGATGACGGATGACAATATTTTTGTACTTGTCAGCTTTGAGGTGTCGAGTGGGGGATTGTTGTATCTCTTATGAAAAGGACATTGGTGCCTTATTATAGTATATTTTAATTGGAGTGAACTTCATCTGATCAGGTTTGAAGTGTTGAGTGACGGATTGTTCTATCTCTTATGAAAAGAGTCTTGATGCCTTATTATAATATATTTTAATTGGAGTGAACTCCATATATTCACATAAATAATATCAATTAAAGCATCTTATCATATATATCACGTTATTTTGTAATAAAAATTTGTAACTCATTTTGCGCAAGTTGCATTATCTATCTATCTATAAATTATAAGAGGAAACACGGGAATAGGAAGGCCTGTTTAAATTCTTTTGAATACTAATTTCACACTTAGCATGCAGGTAGGAGCTACAAAGATTAATTATATACAATTATTTCGATTAAAATATGTTTTTTTCTGATTTTTTTATGCATAAGAAAAAAAAGAAATACATGGAAAAGGGTTGAATGTAGATCAAGGACAGGCCCTCGAATCTAAACAAAGAAGAAAGGTCAACTTTCTGAAGTAAACTAGCAGCTCCTGAACAATTAGCTCGTGTAAATGGGTATTCAAGGAAAAGATGTTGAATCGTTTCGATACCACTTTTCCCAGAAATTTGGTAGTACCATATTCTCCCAGAATCCAATATTGCAATGCTCGATAGGGGAGGCCAAACCTCCGTCTCATTTTAACTGAGTTTTGCTTTTTAACACATTTTTTAAGGATGCGTTTGGTATTGTTGTTGCAAACAGCAACAACAGTTTTTCGTTGAAAATCAGTTAAAAAGTTGTATGGTAAAATTTAAAAACTGCTTTTCGGGAAAGTTTTTTTGGCCTAAAAACGACTGTTAGAGAAAGCAAATCTCCCATACTTCTAGAAAAAATACCGTTTTTCAGCTGTTACGGGAAACAGATGCTGATTTCACCATCAAACCTTATCAAAAACATCATTATTTTTAATTTTTTGCATCAAAACATATACGTATCAAAAAGATTAACAAACAGACATCTGATTTTTACAACAACACTTTTTTCATCAACACTTTTTCTAATACAACAATTTTTAACAGCAATCTCAAACAGAGCCTAAATTAGACAAAAAGTACTCTTACTTATACTTGAGAAACAAATATAAATTTTATATCAAATTAAAGCTCATATTCTAAACATCAATTTGATATAAATATTAAAAATAACATATAAGTGTAGTTATGTTTTTCTAACACCTCAATTTACGTGAAAAAATTCAAAAGCTCAAATGAGACCGACAGTATTTTTTCGAGGATTTGCAGTCTAGAGAAAGATTGGAATTAAAATAGCAACTACTGCAAAACAAAATATAACTGGTAGTTATGTCTTTCAACTTTCTGTGAAATTTGGAGCACAGACACAACTGAGTATCAAAACTTTCTTCAACCGATCACCACTACAGGTTTGCTGATCGAAAGAGCGCATCTAGTATGAGCCGCTCGAAAGAGCTCATCTAGTATGAGTTCATCTCGAGGCAAGCTCAAAGCAAGCTGTGTTTGAACAAAAGTTCAGGAGTCGATTACAATTAAATTGGCTTTATTGAAAAAAAAAACTGTTTGTTACACAAGTTCAGCCATTCCCTATTCTCCAATGTAATAACGTCTTCCTTATGATAAAGAAAATAAATAAATAAGATAAACAACTTTAAAGTTACCAACCTAATCTTTATATCTGTAGTAATCAATCTCATGGACTACATAACATCTATAATTTCTCCAGTATATTCTATTAAGTTAAACGTTTCTTCCCGCTAAATTCATTCTGCTCACCTTCAGTCTGTAAGCCTGTGACGCCAGAAGCACTAGCAATTTCATCAGGGGGAAGGGGTGGTTGTAATGAATTCACCTTATTTCCACTGTGGTTGGTGATACTTGTTGCTAAATGGGTAGGGGTCCCATCCACCATCAATTTCTTTGCGTTTTCCTCCAACACCAGAACCAGAAGTAGATTGTGAGTTGGCCCTCATTTGGTCTTCCATTGATATTCCTTTACCAGAGCTAAACAGCTGCATTGTGTTTCCAGCATTTCTGCTTATCCCCTCAAACATCAACCCAGAATTCAGATCAAAGCCATGCCTGGAAGGCACCAACCTGTTATTGTCAGCGGGTGCAGGAAACAAGCTCTCGGAAAAAGATGGTTGTTGCGGGAAGGTAGAAGTAAGAGCTGGCACAGGTCCTGAAACTTGTGGTACAATAGGGGTTCCTCTTGAATCCACCATGTAAGGGATTTGACCACCAAGTCCGTGAATGCCCGAGGAATACGGTACAGTTGGTCCAGATGGCAAACCGTTGTACCCATGCATATACGAATGGGCATGTAGGGAGGAGGATGCCAACCCCAAAACACCGTCATTTCTTGTCACGCTAGCAACCACTGCAGGGTCCACAATCCTGCCGTTCAAAAAGGGGATTGTTTGAGGAACATTATCTTCTTGGCTGACCTCAACTCTGGCACCCATGAGGGAAATTACAGATTTTTTTGTTTTAAACTCTCCAAAACCAGAAGCATACATATTTGGAGATGACTTGGCAGTCAAAGAAGGATGCAAAAAATCAATAAAAGGAGATGGTTGTTCATTAAAATCAATGTTTTTCAATGCAGGCTGCCTTGACGATGTTGACGAGGAAGCAGATGGACTAAACTGACCGTTACAGTGTGGTAAAACTCGTTCCTCCTTCCTCCAGTATGATAATGGAGCATCACCACTGTCACTAACACAGTTCAGATCCAACTGCAACAAGTCAGATCGTTTTGGACAAGATTCTACGGAACACTCTCCAGAAGGCCGGACAGTTAAATTTGACGTTTCCTTGTTTGGTGGCAACTCTGAAATAATATACTCTTCAGTCTCAGCAACATTTAAATCAAAGTCAAGGTATTCCTGCCGCCGAAACAAGCTGCTACTACTCCCTGATGCAAAGATAGAATTGCCACCTTCAGAGACTTTGCCCGTTGGAGACGGACGGAAAGCACTAGTTTCAGCAGATCCTTTCCATCCATGAGTCCCATCAAATGGAAAAGGAGACGAAGGCAATCCAGAAGTTACTGCAACCCTCGAAGAAGATTCAAGAGAGATGGGAGCAGTGACCGGGTTCGTTTGGTTATCCGTGTCATCATCACACATCACATCTTCGTTCAGATCAAAACAACATACATGTTTATCTTCATCAGGTTCTAATTTCTGAGCCACGTCAGTAACCTCTGTAGGCTCAATATCAACTATGCCATCTTCCCTTTCACTGGGCAGGTTTTTGGCTTTAACAAAAACCCTGTCTTCTACAACAGAAAGATTTGGTCCAGTTGACACGTCCTTACATGGCTGATGGATTACTGTGCTCATATTTCCCTTTGGAGAATTTGGGCTTTCTGGCAGCCGCATTCCATCACCAGACGTTCTCTCAGAAGAACTACAACTTGGTTCTCTACAGTCCATTTCTCTCTCCACTTCTATGGCGACTTGTCGAGCAACCTCTAGCGGATCAAACATGTCATAATCAAGTTGGAATTCAGACTTCTTTTCAACAGAATGCTTCGAATCGGCTCCTGACATGTAAAATTCGGGATCATTTCGGCTAACAACCTCATCTTCGCCAGAAACACTTTGACTGTTAGCTTCTTCAGTTGTCTCAGCGTTCTCTTTCCTCAATAAATTTGTAGTTAGATCCTCATTTCCCCAATTAACCTCATGTTTGTCGGAAAATTTTTGACCATTTGATAGTTCGATCGCTTCAATCGCCTCTGTGTCCTCTTTCCTTGATAAATCTGCAGTTGAATCCACATTCCCCCCAACAATTTCTACTTCTTTGGAAACATTTTGCTCATTTGATTCATCAATCGTATCTGTGTCATCTTTCCCTGACAAATTTGAATTGACACCCTCGTTCTTTCCCATATCAAAGTCACTCAAAGAAGAATCTTGCAAAACATCAACTGGAGCTGTACTATCAGATGCCGATATTTTGCTGCAAGGATTTGGAGATATGCTGTCATACATTTCATCTGCCTCATCAGACACCTCCTTTCGAACATCACCAAATGAATTAGTTTTAAGACAAGGGTCCCCTTTCACAACATCAATATCTTTCTCATTGTCCGCAACTACCTCCACAGTTTTCCCATTATCAGCACAAAAGGTTCCTGTCAAACCTAAGTTGTTACAGCTTCTGATCTGCAGCATTTGTTTTGCTTCATCATGCTCATTTGAGTTGGCAACATTTAATTTCCCTTTGAGCGTCCTTGGCTCTAAAAATGCAGATCCAGAACTTTCGATTCCAGTGGTTGATTCTAATTTATGTTCTGAGGGGTTTTCCAAGACAGAACTGTTTTTGCTGAGAAGCTTTAACGTACAGGAATGGACAGGATGTGGGGATGCATGGTCTAAAGTTTTTTCTGATGGTCCCATAGTTAAATCTACAACTGCTTCAGTTCGCATAGTTTCAGGACATATTGCTGGCATTATTTCATCTGTAGCTGGTTCAAAATTCTTTTCTTCACTGTTAATACCTTTGGAAGTAGAAATATCTAGTGAAGAACAATTTGGCTCTTTATGCTTACTAATAGGATTTTCATTTACATCCACAACATCACATACTGCCATGTCTTCATCAACATCCTTTTGGACCACATTACTTGCATCATTTTGCTTCCAGCTATCAAGCAAAGCTCTGGCCTTATTTTGAACTCTGGAACTATTGCTCCTAAGAAGATCTTTAACTGTCATCATGGTTCCTGAAATGACTGACATCTGCTCTTCTCTATGCAGCTTTTCAATTGCTCCCAACAATACAATTATTGACTCTTCTATAAAGTTGTCTCCTGTTTCTTGGAAACACTTCTGACTATGTTTAAGCCAAGTATCAAAATAACAGAGTCCACCTAACTGGAGAAAAAGAGCAAGACAGTCATTGTTCTCAGTTGATGCTATAGTGCTTGCAACAGCAGACCACTGTCTGGTTAAATCACTAACATTCTTCACGGTTCTCTGCTGGTCCTTCTGCAATACATTAATTAGCTCCTTCACTCGAGCAGGAGCTGTAAGCCCATCTTTCATCTCAGTCAAGGTAAAGAAGTCCTCGAGATTCATATTTAGTATAGCAACTAGGATTTACAAGAATTTAATGGAATCCTTGTATCGCAGCAGCGTATATTCTTTCATTCAAAAGATATGAAAATCGGAATGATCTGAATGATCTGCACATTAAACCACAAAGATCATAATGAATTTGTTTACAATATTGTTGTAAGAGGGGAACAGCATTTTAAACATTTAGCACAACTACATCACGCTGTCGCTGATTCTTTAGTTTCACCTCGAGGACCCAATATTTAGGCACTCGACATTGCTACATTAACTCAGATAATTAATTATTGGCAAAACAAGGAGATTTTCTCATAAATTGCCAACTCTGAACAGTTGGACACATATCCAGATGTGTAACGGAGTTTGGGAAATCTTGAAGGTAATTTACATATAGCTGCATAAAAATATTTTTATACCAATTTATACTTTTTTTTGACAAAGGCCAATTACAGAAATTTTTAAAAACATACGCACACACACAAAAACCCACACACACGTGTCCAGTAAGGCTAGACCTCTCAGACCTCTTGTTACATGAAAGTAGGTATCTTTGAAAATCAATCATGTTGCTACTGTGGGCTTTGCGCGATTGATTGGATTATATAGATATCAGTTTAATACGACACAGGTTATCTGAAAAATTTTCAAGACCAACCAAAGCAGGGAAGCCAGTTTCGAATAATAATAACTTTAGCTCCGTTACTTTTTAAAGACAAAGTACACGAACTATCCACACGATTAAGCCACAGTAAACACAAATTCAAGTCTATACTGAGGTATGGAATAATCCCGTTCAATACAAATAATGCTTTAGCACAGGGGAGAACACTGTCACTTAGGAAGTAGTAAAAGGCAAAGACAATAAAAGGATGGCCAAACAAAACATTCATTTTGCAGACATTAAATATACTATTTACATTAATAGTACTCAATAACATATTATAACGATTTAAGTAAAACACACATCCACCTAGCAAACGCTCTATATATAGTGACAAACTAATTAATTGTAAACGAATATAAAGAGGATCTTATCACGTCAAGGGTAAATCCAAGTATAAATGGACACAAAATGGCAAAGAATTATAAAAACTTACAGATTCATGTAAGTTGGACGTATATAAATTAATCTTGATAAGAACCAATTATGCAAAGAATTCAGTTATAACTTTCACCGAAGGATCACCCGAATAACAACCGAAACAAAAACCGCCAAAAACACATTGAAACGCAAAACACCCTACGCTATCATAATAAAGTTGTTTGTAATAGTGAATTACCAATTGTATCAATGCCCACTACAGGCACAATCTGGACAGCACTTTTCAAGGCAACAGCTTCAAACAAAAAAGGGGTCAATCCTGGAAACAACAGAAAGGAAAATTCATAATTATCAACACAAACATAGTTGTTGAACACTCTAAACAGCTATCAAAATCATAAAACTAGCATAATCATACTAGAAAAAACCCCGTAAAAAAAATATTGATTGATATCATCTAAGGGGTTATCATCCAACACAATTCAACAACAATAAAAAATAACCCTAAACTCAAATTATAATAAATTCAAGAATTCAAAACAAGGCATAACATACAAAGATAAGAACAGAGTCAGATACGATAATTAGACAACATCAAAAAGATCAATCAAGATAATAACATGAATGGTTGAAAAACACAGTAAATTTATTACAATTAACAGAACAGAAATCACCTTAAAATAAACCTTAAAAGGGAAGATAAAGAAGAGAGAAGAAAAAAGAGGGAAGCTTTAAACCCCAATAGCTGTCTTGTTGTTGACAAGCCCTGTGTATGTCTTAATCTGTACTTGTAATACTGCTCCCTCTTTACATGTACATCAACTTAATGTTATGTCTGTTTACATAAGTTGTATGTATGAATCTAAACCCAAATTTTAGTCTCCGGTTTAACAGAACAGAACCCTCGCTCTCGTACGTTTCGCTGTGTACTTCTCCGAACCAGACAACAATTTTTCTTTTGTCAGTGCGTTTAATTTATTGAATATTACTACGCGTGTTTTACCAATTTTTTAACCTTTTTTTGCTAAATTCAATTTTTTTAACATATGTTTGTTTCTTTATTCAGAAAAAACTTGTGTTTGTTTTTATTATTTTGTTTACTATAATTTTCAATTTCATTTAAATGCATATAAATATATTATTATTGTTGTTATTGTTATTATTTTTATTTTACAATTTTTTATGATAATATATTATTTTTATTTTTTAATTCAAAAAATTAGATGGGAGTCGTGATACAAATTACGCTCCCACCCCTTTTTATACAAAAAACTTAACCTATGAAAAAAAGCACCATTCTTAATATTATTAGAGTAAAGAATGGAAAGAGTCTTGAGACACAATAGAACATTTAACGCTTACGTGTAGTTCCCCAGAAGTAGATGAAAGAGTAACCATGATTGCTGCAAATGGTCGAATACTTCCTCTTAGAATTATTATTATTATTATTATTATTATTATTACTATTATTATTATTATTATTATTATTATTATATCATGTTATTAATGATGCCATTATAATTTTGATGATTACACTGTTATCAAGTTTATAACTTGCTTTGTTATCTTATTAGCAAGCTGGGTATAATATTTTTTATATGTTACTAACATTGTTTTGCATAAATTAAAATTCATGATAGATTAAGTTTATCAGCAAGCTAACAATGTTTTGACAGGATTTTCAGCGAGATTACAGTCACCGCCAAGAATAATTTAAGATTAACATGATAGACTAAGTGTGTTAGCAAACTAACAATATTTTGACAGGATTTTCAGCGAGCTTACATTTACCACCAGGAATAATTCATATTAACCAGATTTGTGGTTTTTATGAAGAATAGATAGAAATGAGTTTGTAAGTACTCATGATATATTTAATGTGTTTAAATATATGAGCTTTGTTTATTCATATAAAGTAATTGATCCATGATCTTATATTTTTCAACACTCCCCCTCCATCAGTATGAAAACCCTCAATCATATGATACTTTTTGTACCAAATGATCAAGACAAATACAACCAATAACAAAATCAATATAACCAACAAATATTTAAATTAAATAAATGAGGGTGGGAGAACTCGAACACGCGTCCTTCCCTAAATTGAGCATCATTTCCTAAACTGAGCTCTGATACCAGGTAAAGTAACTAACCGCTCCAAAATCTTTAAGTGGTAGAGGAAGATCCGAATAAGATCTTATACTCTTTAACACTCCCCCTCAATCGTATGATACTTTTCGCTACGATTGACAACAACAAATATAAAAATACCAATACTCATACCAATAACAAATATTTAAATTAAACAAATGGGGGTGGGAGGACACGAACCCGAGTCCCTCCCTAAACCGAGCTCTGATACCATGTTAAGTAATTAGTCCGTCTAAAATCTTAAGTTGGTAGAGGAATGCCCCAACAGAGGCCCCAACAGGTTCTTATGCTATTCAATAATTCAAACTTTTTAAAACAAAATCACTTCATATATTTTAATAAGTTGTTTATAAACGTTTTATCTTTCAAACAACTTGCTTCAAGATCAGTATTGAATTTAAACTTAAGATAAACATTTTTTAATCTTTTCTAATCTATTTTATCTCTGGCTTAACTATATTTTAAGATTATTTTAACATTCAAAATAATAACAAACTAGTTGTGAGACTTGGTCAAGATCGGGAGTATTGTTGATTAGATTTGATAGTTAACTTAGTCTATAAATACACATAGGTATACTTTCTTTTGAGTTTGATCTATGAAATATACATCATACCATTTGAGAAAACAGAACTTTGCATTCTTCGAATATCTTCTTATTGAGCTCTTACATATATATATGTATATCTATATTCATAGAGTTCATAGTTTCTTTAGTAATTTCCATTTAAACTTGTATTGTTTAAGGTGTGGACATTTGTTGCTAGATAGTAGAGCTTTGATAACAGGGGTTCAGGTTAGATTGCCAGAGAAAGCTATACAAATTTGGTATATGGCTTAAAGGGCAATTCACTCAAGGAAAAATGTGTTATCAGCAAGCTGCTATCAGGAATAATGGATAAAGGTAAAAATATATTACTAAATCTTGTAATCGTATCATTTCAGTGATTAATAATATATTATCTTACCAAGTTGGTAAAGGTACATGACGTAGATCATTAGACATAAGGGTTGAACCTGGATAAAAATCTTTGTGTGATATACTTGCTGTTATTTATTTTTTGCATTACATATCGAGTGTCACCTTGCTGACAGCAAATTTTCGAAACTAATAGTAAGTTGTCTGATAGTTTGATAAATATACGACAACGTTTTAAAATCAGTTTTAGTTAGCCATAACACATATTCACCCCTCCCCTCTAGGTATAGAATTTCAACTAATATGTGTTATTTTTTATATTTATATATTTGTTTCTCTTATGAATATTTCGATTGCAAGAAATTTAAGAATAATCCATTAAAATAGTTTACAAAATAAGTCAAATCTAGAAATATATTTAAATAAATAACTACATGTTTTGAATTAAAAAAGATTTGTTGCATAATTAAATTTAGAGATGCGCAAAAATTCAATGGTCGGACATTGGATAGACATTAGAATGACAATTTAAAAAAAAAATAGATTAGGCCAATTTTTTTTTAAATCCGGGCCAAGGAGGGTCGGACTTTCTCTAAAATATGAGACTAGTTTTAATTGAATATTCGGTTCCCTATCTTTTAATAAGATTGAATATAGAGTATTTTATATTTAATAAGATTTTATTTTTGAATTTTTGAAATACTTTAAAAGAATATTTCAATTTAGTTCTTAATATTAAGAGATAGTATAAATTCTTCAAAAATAAAGAATTTTTTAAATTAAATCTCCAATTTTTTTTAAACTTCTAACTTCTAAATACAATAAAAATAATATTATCCTCGTTTATTTCTGTTCGTTTTCAACCTTTCTCAAGTGAAAGTTGTATTAGATTTTTTCAATATTTTTCTTTAGTCTGATGTTTACGGTTAATCCGGTTATTAGTGATTTTGATGACTAAACAAGTTATGCATTAACTGATGAAGTAGCCCGATATTTTCAGATATTTTACTCACAAATGCAATTTTTTAACTTTAGTGAGTAAATATATAAGAACCTGGCACTGTTTTAAAATCCAATTTAATCGATTAATTCCCGACTAATTCTCTATAAAGTGCTCGATCGATTTCATATTTGGATATCAATTAGTTCTTACGAGTTTTTCTAGGAGTATATATAGTAAACCAAATCAAACCAAACGTAAAAGTAGGGTCTGGGGAGGGTATTTCTTGGAAAGACTGATTTGAGGACTCTTATTCTCACGGAAGCTGATAACTACAACTGGTGGAAAGGTCAAATGAAAACTCACTTATCCAGGGATCCACTTGTTCTATGAGTTGTTCAGAAAGGCCCATATGAGTTCAAAGATGATAAAGAAAAAATCAAAGATGTTGATGAACTCACTCCCAATGAGCTGTTAAAGATTGGTTACAATGGAAAAGCTAGAAGCATGCTTATCATGGGTCTCAATCAATCTGAATATGACAAAGTTTCTTCTCTCAAAACTGCAAAAGAAATTTGGGATGCTCTTGAAACTTATCATGAGAAATCCAAGGCATTGAGAAAGGTGAAACTTAGTGCTATAATGAATGATTTTGAAAACTTCAGGCTTGAAGATGGGGAAACTATCAAGAAAGCTCAATCAAGGTTCTAGAACACAATCAATGGTATATGAAATTGAAAAATAAGATTTTACAAGAGGAGATCAACATGAAAGTACTTAGCTCGGTTCCATCTATCAATCCAAGACTACAATTTTGGAATCTGATGTAAATGTTGATATAATGGATCATCTTACTATATTTGCCGAGCTGGAGAAATTTGAAACAAGAATTGAAGCTAGCGAATCCGAACGTGTCAAGATACCAACTGAGAAAATGAAGAATTTAGCTCTGCACTATTTTATTAACAAACATAAATCAGTCTAGGACTCAGATTCAGATAAAGAAATGGCTTTCATGTCCAGAAAAATCAAGAAGCTGATTGAAAAGAAGAACAAAATGAAGAGAGACAAAGGAAAAACCTTTGGTGCAAAAGAAAGACTCAAAGGCAGACACATGTTATGAATGTGGCAAGAAAGGAAACTTCAAAAGAGATTGTTACAAGTTGAAAAACAAGTAAAATCAGCCTAAGTAGCAAGCTAATTTCAGAGACATGAGGAAATCTAAGGCACTTTTGACTTGGAGTGATGATGAAGATTCGATTTTTGATGAGTCAAGTGAAGAGATAGTTAACCTAGCTCTTGTTGGACTTGAAGAATCATGTGAAACTGATTACAATGGCTCAAACTCAAGCAGTGAGGTAAACTCTATTAGTTCAAAATTACAAATGATAATTTTTCTATGGATGAACTAACCTTGCAAGCTAAAAATAGTCTATCAATGATTGAGCTCATGAATCTAAAGAATGAGAATTATGAGCTAAAACATTAGAATGTTCATCTTCGAAAAGTCATATCAGATTTAATGGATTCCAAAACACGTGTGGGAATGATAGAAAATATTAAGGAACAGATTGTTCAACTTGAGGAAATAACAAGCAAATTCTGAGAAGAAATGACACACTCTCAAAAGAACTCAGTTCACTGAGAATTGAGCTTAAGGATCGAAATGCATATTAAAGTGGTCAAAATTTGATATTAAGGCAAGACAGCAAGCTGACAGAATAGGAAGAACAAAGAATTAGGCTCCTAAAATGGTCAAAACGTAGATCAAGAAATCTGATTTGAATGTTTTATATGTTCTTGTTGTGCAAGACATGCCTGTATAATAACAAGACTAAGTCACATTGGCAACCCTAAGATTTAATTGTTTGATAATCAATTTTATATTTTGTATTATATTTCTTGAGTCTGTAAAAAGGTTAGAAGATTAGACTGGAGGATTTTTCTGTGAACAGATCAAGCTAAGAACTAAACTCTGGAAGAAGATCAAGCCATAATCATGCCTCAGAGAAAAGTGTAGAAGCTTGAAGTAGAATAAAGCTGTTATATAAAAAAATTTCTAAGTCAAGATATCGATAAGTCACATATCAAGTTATATCGAGAAGTCATTCGAGAAGTCCAGAATGACTTATCGAGAAGTCCAAAATATCTTATAGAGAAGTCTCAGATATATCAACAAGTCAAATGAAGATGTAGAGAACTGGAGATATCGACAAGTCATTTCTGCATGTAGAGAACTCAGAGATATCGACAAGTTAAATGAAGATGTGAAGAATTCGAATATCGACAAGTCAATTTCTCATATAGAGATAGCAGAGATATCAATAAGTCAAAATGTGTATGTAGAGATCTTAGAGATATCGACAAGTCATTTCTACATATAGAGATCTCAAACATATCGACAAGTCATTCCACATGCAAAAATCTAGAGACCTCGAAAAGTCAAGTATACCTACAAAGAACTCAGAGATCTCGATAAGCCATTATACTTATTGAGATGTCACTTCTCTATAGAACAAACTGGAGATCTCGACATACTTCTCAAATACAAAATGCAGACAAGTTCAAGATTCAAGATTATCAGTCAACAAATGATGTATCAACTAGATTGAAAAGTCTACAAAGTAGCTGGAAGAATACAAGATCAAGGGCCAAAATTAATTGGACAAATGGTGGTCACAGACCTACAAGATTCTGCATAGATTTGCTAAGCTTAAAATGGAAATAGAAAAGGTTGTTTTAGAAAGTAGTTTAGTACATTTTAGTGCACGTCTTGTAAACCTGTGCTGCTATTCTATAAAACATTCACTGGTCCTTAGTTCACTAGTAACAAACATATCTAGATTTTCTTGTATTCTCTCAAGATAGAAGTTGAGTTCTTATATTCTTAAGGACATAGAATTTGTAGCAAGACAAACTTAATTAATACAAATTAAGTGAGTTTTAAAAAAACTGTGCATGTTGATTTATTTCTGTAAACATAATAACTCTATAAAATCTAAGCTACTTTTTTCACCTAAAATCCAAACAAGTTTAAAAAGGCTAAAAATCCAAGAAACACATTCTCCCCACTCTGTGTTGCATCCAATATCTACAAGTGGTATCAAAGCAAAAACTGAAAGTAAACAGATAAAGATCTTGGAAGAATGAGTGCACAAAAGATAATAAGTATCAAGATACCAGCCTTTGATAAAATTGACTATACACTTTGGAAGAAAAAGATGATGTTGTTCATATGGATGGCCAATCCCACGTACATCGAGATTCTCAAGAATGGCCCTTTTATTCTCAAGAATCTACTGATGGGGACATGGTCATTCCAGCTCACTTTTCCCCTAAAGACCCCTCAAAATACACTGAACCTAAAAAAGAAAAAGTCTCTCTGGATATTGGCCTGCAACTAATTCTGATAGTGTCACTTGACAATGTTATGTACAATAATATTGTCAACTATGACACATCCAAACAGATTTGGGAGAAGATTGAAATTTTATGTGAAGATACAAAGGAAGTAAGGTATAATCAAAGGAGAATACTGGTGTCTCGGTATGAGGGTTTCATGGCCAAGCCTAAAGAAGGAATTACTGAGGTTTTTGAAAGGTTCAACAACTTGATAAATGAATTGTAACTTCATGATAAATATTATGAAGCTGAGGAGGTTAACCTAAAGTTTTTGCTAGCTCTTCCTGACCATCTTGAATAGAAAATATCATCTATTAGAGAAGGAAGATACTTGAGCAGAATAACACTGGAAGTTTTGTATGGGATCTTGAAAACATATGAGCTTAAAATGTTACAAAGAAATTTATTGAAGGAAAACCAAGGACATGTGGTTGATGGATCCAGTACCCTTATGGTCAATGACAGTGAAGCAAGTGAAGATGAACAAGATGCTCAAATATTGGATATATTTGAAATGTCATATCTAATATGTTTCATGTTTAGTTTTCAGATCTTAACTAACAGGAAATATCAATACTTACTGGAATCAGGACTTAGTGGAAGTCAGGACTTAAGGATATCAGTATTTAGATTATTAGAAGATAATATCAGAAGATGGATATCAGAACTTAAGTACTGGAGGACTAATAGTTAAAGAAGGAAGCTGATTCACAGGAAAGAAGATCGAGACTAATACAAGAAGAAGATATGCACGGAAAGAGTTCGAGGACTAGAAGAATTATATAAGATATCTGGTTTATATATTTTAGGAGATGGAATTATATTCCATATCAACTAGAAGTTATCTTGTAACTGTGTGTCTATATAAACACAGACATAGGTTTACTCTATAAGAGTTACGATCATCGAGAAGATCATATATTGTAACCTAGCAGCTCTCGTGATATTTGTTCATCACTGAGAGAGAACAGTTCCATTGTAACAGAGTTTGTTATATCGAATACATCTGTTTTCTGTTACTTGTGCTTTAAATCGATTTGATTATATTCTACACTGTATTCAACCCCCTTCTACAGTGTTGTGTGACCTAACAAGTGGTATCAAAGCCTATCTGTTAACACACATACAGTAAAGATCCAAAACAATCATGTCTGAAGAAGCAGAAATTCCAACCAAGCCCGCTAAAACTGAAGAAACTCTAAAGACTCAAACCCATAGTCGATATGAGACTATCAGGGTTCCATGCTGAGACCGTCTGAATATCCCATATGGAAAGTGAAGATGGCTATGTTTCTGGAAGCTACAGATCCAGAATACCTCAACAGAATTAATGAAGGACCGCATAAGCCAACCAAGCTCTCTGTTGTAGTTGCAGATCAGCCAGCAAAGACCATACCAAAGGAGAAAAGTGAATACACAGCTGAAGATATCTCATCTATTGCCAAGGATGCAAAGGTAAGGCATTTGATGCATAGTGCCATTGATAATGTCATGTCAAATAGGGTAATTCACTGCAAGACTGCAAAGGAGATATGGGATGCTTTGGAGACAAGATGTCAGGGAACTGATGCAATCAAGAAAAACAGGAGGACTATACTCACTCAAGAGTACCAGCACTTTGACTCAAAAAGTGATGAGTCATTAACTGACTTATATGACAGGTTAGTCAAACTCTTAAATGATCTGTCACTGGTGGACAAGGAATATGACATTGAAGATTCAAATCTAAAATTCCTTTTAGCTCTTCCTGAAAGTTGGGATTTGAAAGCTACTATTATAAGAGATAACTAAGCTCTTGATGAAACTACTCTTGATGAAATTTATGGAATGCTCAAGATTTATGAGCTTGAGATGGATCAAAGAAGCAAGAGACATGGGAGAAAGTCAAGAACAGTTGCTCTTAATGCTGAGGAGGAATCCCCCAAAGTGGCTGTCTCAAAGAAAGGAAAAGGAAAGGCTCTCATCATAAAGTCTGATTCAGAATCATCAAGTTCTGATGATGATTCGGAAACAGATTGTCTACCTGAAGTAGATGCCGATGAAGAGATGATGAAGTTGTGTGCTCTTATGGTGAAGGGTATCACAAAGATAGCCTACAGGAAATTCAGAAGAGGAAAGAAGTTTTCCAGGAAAGGAAGAAGTTCTGATAGGAAGGGTTTCAGAAAATCTGAAGGCAAAGGAGGAAAGTCTGACAGAGGAGATTACTCAAATGTCAAATGCTACATTTGTGGTGAGAAAGGCCACATATCTCCTGACTACAAGAAAGGAAAGAGTGACAAAGGCAAGGCACTTGTCACAAAGAAGAAAAGTTGGACAGACACCTCAGATTCTGAAGATGAGGAGTGAAAGAGATATGTTCTAAGTCCAATCATGTATGAGGATTTATGAATAACTTTTATGTTATCTTTTTTGATTTCATTGATATTAATAAAAGACTTGTTTTGTTTTTATTGCGGGCTCTATCTATTTAAATGTTTAAATAAGATATACCACAGTTTAGAGTAAAGCTTTTTATGGATTGTGATGAGATCATAATAATTAGACCTAAAAGATGATAACTCTAAACTTAAATAGTTTCTGGTCGTAGGATTACTAACTGGTAATTAATAATCCGCAAATATCGGTACATAATATGCTTGCTTTATTATGAAGGATGTCTGTTCTCATAGACATTTATGTAGTGACACTATAGCTAGTATGTAGGTGCTTATTATAGAATAAGTTCACTGAACATGACTCACACAACTGAACAACTGATGGAGTTCACTCACGTGTCAGCAGTTGTTCACATAGTGATAGTTGTACAAGTATCCTTAGACTTGAGGTCATCATAGCCATCTTGTGTACACTGAACTAAGCTTTGGTTTAGTTCTTAGTCTCAAGGGATAATTATAAGGGCTCTACTGGGTATAGGAATTTGTACACGAAGATAGTGTATAATCAATAAAGGATCTACCCCTTCCAGTGTAGGAAGAGAATGTTCAATGCTGATCCACTTATGTTAGTTCAGGAATCTTTAGCCAGAGTGAATGAAATTAGAAAGGAGTTTCTAATTTACATTAAATAGAACTAAGAATAGTGAATGGGAAAGCAAGTGATTAAATAAGATAGGCTTGACACAAGTTCCATGCCTTGTATTTAATCGTGACATTGCAGGGTAGAAGGAATTAATTGTACGGTAACTACTCACTGAATAGGTTCTTGGTATTCTAAGCAGTGAATTTGTATTATCCGGATAATCGCGATATGCTGAGAAGTATCCCTCACGATGTAGAATAAATATGATTAATTAATTAATCATATTTAATGAATTAGAGAATTTATATAAATAATGATAAAATAGTTTTATTATTATTTATTTCTACTACCGGCTTAATATTGAACCTACAGGGTCACACCATAAAAGAGAATGATTTAATGGTGGAGAAATTAGTTAATAATGGCTGATAATTATTTATTTATGAAATAAATAATTAATTGGTAAATTTAATAATTGATTAAATGAGATTTAATTGATTATAAATTAATTAAGAAAAGTTCTTAATATTATTAATTAAGAATTTAATTTTTGGAAATTAAATCAAGTGAGAGAATTATTTCTAAAGTGTTTAGAAAAATGATTAATAATTAAAAGCTGTTTTAATTATTAGTGAGAATAATAAAGGGTTAATAATAATAATATTTTATGGGAAAATTTTCAGCTGAAAATTTTGCCTATAAATATACTATTATAGACTCTATTTTTGCCTCAACCAAAAAGATTTACAAAACCCTAATTCTCTCCATCTCCTACTCCTTCATTACATCGTTTTCTTGGTGGATACCGGTGGAGTGCTTCACACTTGAGGAGCAGCTGCTAAGGATCTCCGTTCATCATTTTTGGATCGCCATTAAAGACCTCCATCTTTCCATTAATGTAAAGCTTCTTAAGTTAAACATACTGAACTACGAATTAAATATTATTTTTCGCATGGATCCTGCGGAGGGTTTCATTATTTTTTAAGATTTAAATTTATGTTTTCGTTGTGTTTATGTGCTAAAAACCCTTCAATGGCATCAGAGCTACTTGAGAAAAGTTTTTAATTCGTTTATGTGTTTAACTGTTTTCGATATATGAGCATGTACGTGATTCGCCATGATTTGATGTTGATATAATATGCTTATATATGTATGGTTTTGAATATATGATATTCATGTGAGTTGTATAATCATAAGATGATTATGTAATCTGTATATATACTGATATATACATGATTTATGTTTGTTATAATTATGAGAATTATATTAGATACGGATTCTGAATTGGCTGCTGCAGATTTGCTGAAATCTGGGTCTGGTGTCTGATTTACGCAAATGAATACCCTATTCCATAGGTAAACGAGCGTCTGAACAAAACTGATAGATAAAGCTATCAACTACTCATCTGTAAGGCGTTTGACATCGTTTACTGCCCGTAAACAGTGATTCTTATTTTTCTGATTTGATTCTGATTTTTCTGATTTTTGTCATATTTTCTTTTTATGATTAGATCATGGATAATATGATATGTTAAGATCAGATTATGTGTATTAACATGCTTTTATGTGTTGTATGAGCATGGTGGATGGTTATGGCCTTTCGACCTTAGTGTAATGGTTTTGATTTTAATTTTAAATACGACTTGCATGTCGTCAATCTTTGTAATCATAAATCTCGAATGTAACTCAAGTTATTCTTGTAAGTTCATTAGATTAGTTTTACTTTTAATCATGTAATGTAATTGAAGACTCAAGAAGGCTATCCAATGAAGGTGATACAAAGAAGAAGACGAGGCATACAAGAAGTCTAAACAAAGAATAAGACTTATGTAATAAGTAGTTGTATTTATTTCCATCACCATATTAGATTGACCTTGATCTTTATCATGGGCTTGATAAAGATCACATAGGATGGGGCCATAACCAAACACATTTACTTTATTGCACTTTACATTTACTTGTTTATTTAATTTTATATATTAGATATATGCTTATGTTTACCATGCGATGATAAATTTAGGTGAACTTAAATCAATATAAGGCATGCTCTAGAAAATCTAGAATATAAATCGTTTCTTGCCTTAACAATAAATATTATGAATACGATCATGAGATTCTTGTGTTTATGAAACACATAATTGAATATGAATTTTCAATATTGAGAGAGAGGATGATTCTGTCAACAACAGATTTCTATCTGTAAGAAAGGGTTATTAAGTGACGCCTCTTGACAATGTTCCACCCGATCTGGGAATCATCTGATTATCGATTATTGATTTGAAATATTTAATTTAAAAGGAAGAATCTCTTTATAATATGATTATGATTGTAACGTAATATAATCCCTCTAAAATTAAATAATATCAAGTAGTAATTGGCCAATGACACAACGGGCTTGTGTCGGTCATAGCCTTCCAACATGGTAGAAAGTGGTTTTTATTTTTAAATCATTGTCGTTTCGTGCTACACCCGAGGGCTTTGATTTCGAAATAAGAAATACTTGTCTATTACATAGAGATGTGTACATTGAATTAGAATCTAAAGGTCGGTACGTGCTACAGCCGTGGGCCGTTGGAGACTGATTCAATTGTACGAAATGTTAGGTTAGACTTGACTTAGAATATTGAGTTTGTCGTGCCACAGCCGTGACTCAATTATTCAAGAGGCTAAACTTATATTAGGGAATAACATAAGATGTAATTGACAAGAGTTGTCTGCCTATTGAACATCACATGACGTTTCGTGCCACAGCCGAGGTTGTGTGATGGAATGTAGGATCCCTATTACCACTAGCATTATGAATGCTTAATTTTCACTTAGGGGGTTGAAAAAATTAGATAAACTAGTGGGAGACACTTATGAATAAAGACCCGATTCATATAGTGTTTTGAAATGAAATTGAATATTTGCTAAGTGTTGTTATGTGTTTATCATTTACAGATTTACTATATTCGTCATGTCTTCTGCACTATCACTCCGGAGCATACTAGATGCTCACAAGTTGACTGGTCCTAATTTAGCTGTTTGTTTTCACTGTAACAAGTTGGGGCACTGGAAGAGGAACTGCAAGGTTTACCTTACATATTTGAAGAAGAAGAAGGGTAGTAAGACTACCGCTTCTGATTCAGGCATGTTCATGATCGAAGTTAATATGTCACTAGGTCAAATTTCTACTTGGGTATTAGATACCGCCTGTGGTTCTCATATTTGCAATTCGTTGCAAGGACTAAAGGGAAGTAGGACTCTTGAAAAAGATGAGGTGATTCTACGTATGGGCAATGGAACAAGGGTTGCGGCCATATCTATAGGATCATTTAGTTTACATATGCCTACGGGCAAGACTATCATTTTGAATAATTGTTATTATGTTCCCTCTATTGTGAGGAATATTGTTTCTATCCTATGTTGGATGTGGATGGTTTTTCATTTATTATTAAGAATAATGAATGTTCTATCCTTAGAGATAATGTTCTTTTTGGACGTGGCATTTTAAATAATGGTCTGTATGTATGTGACGTAGAGCATGATTTACTTCAGATTGAACAAACTAATAAAAGAAAACGAGATGATGAAAATCTGACCTATTTATGGCATTGTAGGCTAGGTCATATTAGTGAAAATAGACTGCGGACATTGCATAAGGAAGGGTTACTTGACCCCTTTGATTTTGAATCATATCCTATATGCGAGTCTTGTTTATTGGGTAAAATGACCAAATCTCCATTTAGTGGACATGGAGAGAGGGCTGCAGATTTGCTAGGATTGGTACACACAGATGTATGTGGACCAATATCTACGCAAGCCATGGGTGGATTTTCGTACTTCATTACTTTCATAGATGATAGATCTAGATTCGGATATGTGTATTTGATGAAACACAAGTCTGAAGCCTTTGAAAAGTTCAAAGAATATAAACATGAAGTGGAGAAACAAACCAAACACAGTATTATACTCTTCGATCAGATCGAGGTGGTGAATACTTGAATGGAGAGTTTCTAGATTATCTCAAAGAAAATGGATAGTCTCCCAGTGGACTCCTCCATATACTCCACAGTTAAATGGGGTATCTGAAAGGAGAAATCGAACTTTGTTAGACATGGTTCGGTCTATGATGAGCTATGCGAATCTTCCAGTATTCCTATGGGGTTATGCATCGGAAACCTCAGCATATTTACTGAATAAGGTGCCTTCCAAATCTGTTCCTCAAACACCATATGAGATATGGAAAGAAAGGAAATCGAGTCTTAAACACGTTAAGATTTGGGTAGCTTATGTCAAGAAAGTTGACCCAGATAAGCTGGAATCTCGATCCGTAAAATGTAATTTTGTGGATTATCCTAAAGATACTTTGGGGTATTACTTTTACACCGATCATCGGGTGTTTGTCTCTAGACATGCTACCTTCTTGGAAAAGAAGTTTATCCTTGAAGGAAACAGTGGGAGCAAAATTGAACTTGATGAAGTTCAAGAAGCACAAACTACTATGGATCAAGTGGAAACACCTGTTCAGACTGAACAACCTTCTGTGGAACAGCCCATTCGTAGGACAGGGAGAGTGTCTCGCCAACCTGAGAGGTATTATGGCCTTGTCATTGAGAATGACAATGAGTTGTCAATCATTGATGATGACAACCATGTGACCTATAATGAGGCTATGAGTAGTGTTGCCTCATAGAAATGGCATAGTGCCATGAAATCTGAAATGGAATCTATGTATACCAACCAAGTATGGACTCTGGTTGAGGCGCTTGAAGGTGTTAAGCCTATTGGGTGCAAGTGGGTATACAAAAGAAAGATTGGAGCAGATGGCCAGGTGGAGAACTATAAGGCCAGGCTCGTGGCAAAAGGATTCAAACAAAGGCAAGGGATTGACTTTGATGAAACTTTTTCGCCTGTAGCCCTGTTAAAATCAATTCGGATTTTGCTTGCAATTGTTGCTTACTATGACTATGAGATCTGGCAAATGGACGTGAAAATGGCCTTCCTCAATGGGGAACTTGAGGAGGAAGTGTATATGACACAACCAGAGGGTTTTCTTTCCAAGGGAAATGAACACCTAGTGTGTAAGCTGCTGTGAACCATATATGGTTTAAGGCAAGCTTCTCGTAGACGGAACATCCGTTTTGATGAGATAATCAAAGAGTTTGGTTTTATCAAAAATATAGATGAACCATGTGTCTACAAGAAGGTTAGTGGGAGCGCGATAACATTTCTTGTATTGTATATGGATGACATACTTCTTATAGGAAATGATATACCGATGCTACAATCAGTCAAAGTATGGCTATCAAAGAACTTCACCATGAAGGACTTGGGAGAAGCATCCTACATTCTCGGTATGAAGATCTATAGAGATAGATCTAGAAGAATGATAGGTCTTACCCAGGATACATACATCCAGAAAGTGCTTAAAAGGTTTAGCATGGAAAACTCCAAAAGAGGTCTCATACCGATGAGCCATGGAGTGTCCCTTTCTGAAAAAAATGTCTCCTAAGACACCTGAGGAAAGAGAGCGTATGAGTAAGATTCCTTGTGCTTCAGCAATAGGAACTATCATGTACACGATGTTGTGTACAAGGCCTGATGTTGCTTATTGAATTAGTGTGATGAGCAGATATCAGTCCAATCCAGGTGAAGACCACTGGAAAGCAGTAAAAAACATCCTTAAGTACTTGCGAAGGACTCATGCCATTTTTCTTGTTTTTGGTGGTGAATCTGAGTTGAAAATAGAGGAGATGTCAACATCGAGAGAGTTGACACACATAACAACGTAGCAGACCCACTCACAAAGCCACTTTCTCAGAGTTATTTTGATCGTCATAAAGACAAGATGGGTATTAGATACCAGAGTGATTGGCTTTAGTACAAGTGGGAGATTGAAAGAGATATGTTTTAAGTCCAATCATGTATGAGGATTTAGGAATAACTTTTATGTAATCTGTTTTGATTTTATTGATATTAATAAAAGACTTGTTTTGTTTTTATTGCGGGCTCTATCTATTTAAATGTTTAAATAAGATATACCACAGTTTAGAGTAAAGCTTTTTATGGATTGTGATAAGATCATAATAATAAGACCTAAAAGATGAAAACTCTAAACTTAAATAGTTCCTGGTCGTAGGATTACTAACTGGTAATTAATAATCCGCAAAGATCGGTATATACTATGCTTGCTTCATTATGAAGGATGTCTGTTCTTATAGACATTTGTGTGGTGACACTATAGCTAGTATGTAGGTGCTTATTATAGAATAAGTTCACTGAACATGACTCACACAACTGAACAACTGATGGAGTTCACTCACGTGTCAGCAGTTGTTCACATAGTGATAGTTGTACAAGTATCCTTAGACTTGAGGTCATCATATTCATCTTGTGTACACTGAACTATGCTTTGGTTTAGTTCTTAGTCTCAAGGGACAATTATAAGGGCTCTACTGGGTATAGGAATTTGTACACGAAGATAGTGTATGATCAATAAAGGATCTACCCCTTCCAGTGTAGGAAGAGAATGTTCAATGCTGATCCACTTATGTTAGTTCAGGAATCTCTGGCCAGAGTGAATGAAATTAGAAAGGAGTTTCTAATTTACATTAAATAGAACTAAACATAGTGAATGGGAAAGCAAGTGATTAAATAAGATAGGCTTGACACAAGTTCCATGCCTTGTATTTAATCGTGATATTGCAGGGTAGAAGGAATTAATTGTATGGTAACTACTCACTGAATAGGTTCTTGGTATTCTAAGTAGTGAATTCGTATTATCCGGATAGTCGCGATATGCTGAGAAGTATCCCTCACGATGTAGAATAAATATGATTAATTAATTAATCATATTTAATGAATTAGAGAATTTATATAAATAATGATAAAATAGTTTTATTATTATTTATTTCTACTACCGGCTTAATATTGAACCTACAGGGTCACACCATAAAAGAGAATGATTTAATGGTGGAGAAATTAGTTAATAATGGCTGATAATTATTTATTTATGAAATAAATAATTAATTGGTAAATTTAATAATTGATTAAATGAGATTTAATTGATTATAAATTAATTAAGAAAAGTTCTTAATATTATTAATTAAGAATTTAATTTTTGGAAATTAAATCAAGCGAGAGAATTATTTCTAAAGTGTTTAGAAAAAGGATTAATAATTAAAAGGTGTTTTAATTATTAGTGAGAATAATAAAGGGTTAATAATAATAATATTTTATGGAAATATTTTCAGCTGAAAATTTTGCCTATAAATATACTATTATAGACCCTATTTTTGCCTCAACCAAAAAGATTTACAAAACCCTAATTCTCTCCATCTCCTCCTCCTTCATTACATCGTTTTCTTGGTGGATACCGGTGGAGTGCTTCACACTTGAGGAGCAGCTGCTAAGGATCGCCATTAAAGACCTCCATCTTTCCATTAACGTAAAGCTTCTTAAGGTAAACATACTGAACTACGAATTAAATATTATTTTTCGCATGGATCCTGCGGAGGGTTTCATTTTTTTTAAGATTTAAATTTACGTTTTCATTGCGTTTATGTGCTGAAAACCCTTCAAGGAGAACTATGACTTGATGACAAATGCTGATAGCAGCTCTGATGCTGCTGAGTTAAAGGTACCTCAAACAACCTATGCCTTTCATACTGATGATATTACTGAGTTGAGATTATTTCTTAAAACCATGTTTATTAGCTATAGAGATAAAACTTTAACATGTGAAAGATTAACTTCTGAAAATCTTGCTTTTAAAAAGAGGAATGATTATTTAGAGAAAGAGTTAGTTATGTTCCATCAAACTCAGAAGGATAGAGATTAAGCTTTCTATGTGAGAGATGAAGTGCTAAAAATGAATAAATCTTTAAAAACTGAGTTAGAAAAGGAGAGAGAGATTATCAGGACTTGGACTAACTCTGGCAGAGCAACTCAGGATATACTAAGTAGTGGAAACTGGAAAGAGGGCTTAGGTTATGGAGATGAGAAAAGTGAAAAAGGAACTGAACAAGTTAAGCCAATTATTCTTAAACAGACTACTAAGCCAAAGGTAAATCCTATTAAATTTGTAGCTAAAACTGTAAAGTCTGATTCTGAAAAGATGAAAAATATTGAGACAGAAGTGATAGTAGCGTCAACTTCTGACAAATTAGAACAGGATAAACCAACTGAAGTTAACATAGGCTTAATGACAAAGAAGAAGCTTAAACATAAGCTGAAAGAGATTACCAGTGTAAACAAGGTAAAGGAAGCTAGGAAAAATAGGAATGGAAAGGAAGGTGTGAATAAAAGCAACAATTATATGCCTGTTCCTAATGCTCCTAGAAAGAAATGCTATAACCGTGGAAACTCTAACCATCTGGCTTTTTTTTTGCAGGAAGAATAAGAATATAAACTCCTTACCTTCTAAGTCAGGAGTTAAGAGTCATTCTGTTAGGTTTAAGCCACAAAATCCTTGTTTTCATTGTGGTAGTGTGTGGCATTCCATTTATACTTGTAAGGAATATCATAGTTTGTACTATGATTATTATCAGATAAAACCTTCTTTGAAGAAAGTTACTTTAATTCCTTCTAGTGTATAGTATGATGCAAAGTCTGATACTGTTAATACTGATAAGAAAAATGTTAGCATAAATTCTGATGTTAAATCCGCGGCAAATGTTAACAAACTTAAAAAGGCCAAAGGATCCAAGCAAGTCTTGGTCCTTAAAACTAACCTTTAATGGTCTTTGTGATTTCAGGGCAACAGGAAGAACATCCTAGTTCTGGACAGTGGATGTTCAGGACATATGACTGGAAATAAAGCCCTGCTATCAGACTTTGTGGAGAACGCTGGCCCAGAAGTTTCTTATGGAGATGGCAACATTGGGAAAACTCTGGGATATGGCAAGATCAATCTTGGGAATGTCATCATTGAATCACTAGCTCTTGTCTCAGGACTTAAACACAATCTGTTAAGTATAAGTCAAATCTGTGAAAGAGGTTATCATGTGTATTTCTTTGAAGAACACTGTGTAGTAATAAGTAATTCAACAGGAAAAGTGGTTCTGAAAGGATACAAGAATGGTAACATTTATGAAGCCAGACTTTCAATAAGTACTGATGGTTCTGCAGTCTGTCTGTTGAGTAGAGCATCAATTGAAGAAAGCTGGAATTGGCACAAGAAACTCTCTCATTTAAATTTCAACAATATAAATGAGCTTGTAAAGAAAGATCTTGTGAGAGGACTGCCAAAACCAGTATTTGCTCCTGATGGCCTTTGTGATTCATGTAAGAAGGCAAAACAAAGAAAATCTTCTTTCAAGAGCAAAACTGAGTCATCAATTCTTGAGCCTTATCACCTAATGCATGTTGATCTATTTGGTCCAGTCAATGTCATATCTATTGCAAAGAAGAAATATGCTATGGTTATAGTGGATGAGTTCACAAGGTACACATGGGTGTATTTCTTGCACAAGAAGTCTGAAACTGCATCTACCCTAACGGATCATGTCAGACAGCTGGATAAATTGATCAAAGATTCTGTTAAAATCATAAGGAGTGATAATGGCACTGAGTTCAAGAATTCAATCATGGAAAAGTTTTGCAAAGATCATGGAATCAAACAAGAATTTTCTGCACTTGGAACTCCACAGCAAAATGGAGTTGTAGAAAGAAAGAACATGACTCTCATTGAAGCTGCACGAACAATGCTTGATGAAGCAAAGCTATCAACCTATTTTTGGGCTAAAGCTGTGCAAACTGCTTATTTTACACAAAATGGTACACTTATAAACAAGCATGGAAAAACACCATATGAGATGGTGAAGAAGAAGAAGCCAAATCTGAAATTCTTTCATGTATTTGGTTGCAAGTATTTTGTTCTTAAGACTCATCCTAAACAACTGTCAAAATTTGATCTAAAAGCTGATGAAGGAATATTTGTTGGATATCCACTTTCCACAAAAGCCTTCAGAGTCTACAATTTGAGAACAAGAGTTTTCATGGAATCTATCAATGTCTCTTTTGATGATAAGAAGATTACTAGACTTGAAGATTTTGATGATCATGATTAGCTGAGATTTGAGAATGAAGATTTAAATTCTGATCCTGAAAATTCTGATCCTGTAAGTTCTGATGGATTAAATTCTGATGTCATTGAAACTGTGGTAACAACTCCAAAGGAAAATGCACCTGTGCAGGGGGAGCAAGCTGAAGATCCTACCACATCTCAAGATTCTCGAGAATTATCAGAACCTGTCACTGGCTCTTCAAGTTCTGATTCATCTAGTTCTGATGAGCCAAACTCTGATAATTCTGGAAGCTCTGATTCTTCAACTCCTGAAAAATCAAATTCAAATTCTGAAGTCTCAGAGAGCATAACTACAGGGGGCATCAGAAAATGCTGATGGAGACAGCATGGATCATGGGGGAGGATCTAGTTCTAGGGAACAACTTCCATCTACAAGGAAGTGGACTAAAGCACATACACCTGATTTAATCATTGGAGATCCTGAAGCAGGTGTCAGAACTAGAACTGCAACTTCAAATGAATGTCTTTATCATTCTTTTCTATCTCAGACTAAACCAAAGAAAGTGGAAAAATCTCTTCAAGATGCTGATTGGGTGCAAGAAATGCAGGAAGAGTTAAATGAATTTGAAAGAAATAAAGTCTGGACCCTAGTGCCAAGACCAAAGAATAGATCAGTTGTTGGTACAAAATGGGTGTTCATAAACAAAACTGACAGTAATGGCATAACTACAAGGAATAAAGCAAGACTGGTTGCTAAAGGTTACTCTCAGTAGGAGGGTGTTGATTATGATAAAACATTTGCACCAGTTGCTAGATTAGAAGCCATAAGGATCTTTTTGGCTTATGCTGCTCACAAGAAGTTTAAAGTCTTTCAAATGGATGTGAAAAGTGCTTTTCTCAATGGAGAATTGGAAAAAGAGGTATATGTTGAACAACCTCTAGGCTTTGTAGATCCTAAATTTCTCAATCATGTCTACAGGCTTGACAAAGCACTTTATGGCCTTAAGCAAGCTCCAAGAGCATGGTATGAGACTTTAGCTCAATTCCTTCTGGAAAGTGGATTTCACAAAGGCACAATTGACAAGACTTTATTCTACCTCAACCATGGAAATGACTTACTTTTGGTACATATATATGTTGATGATATCATATTTAGTTCTACTAATTCCAAACTGTGTGAGAAGTTTGCAAAGCTAATGCAGTCAAGATATTAAATGAGTATGATGGGAGAACTCAGCTATTTTCTGGGTCTTCAAGTCAAGCAAACTGAATAAGGCACTTTTATCTGTTAATCCAAGTATACCAAAAATTTACTGAAGAAATTTGGAATGCGAGATTGTTCAACTGCATCCACTCCCATGGCCACTGCAACCAAGTTAGATAAGAATACTGGTAAATCAGTAGATATTACTAACTACAGAGGTATGATTGGCTCTTTACTCTATCTAATTGCAAGTAGACCTGATATCATGTATGCTACCTGTCTTTGTGCAAGATTTCAGGCTGATCCAAGAGAACCTCACTTATTAGCTGTGAAAAGAATTTTCAAGTACTTTAAGGGTACAGCTGATCTAGGATTGTGGTATCCTAGGGAATCAGATTTTAAGCTAATTGGTTACTCAGATGCAGATTTTACAGGATATAAAATTGACAGGAAAAGCACTAGTGGAAGCTGCCAATTTCTTGGAGGCAGATTGGTTTCTTGGTTTAGCAAGAAACAAAAGTCAATTTTCACATCAACTGAAGAAGCAGAATATATTGCTGCAGGAAGCTGTTGTGCACAGATTCTTTGGATGAAGAATCAGTTACTGGATTATGGTTAGAATTTTTTAAAATCCCTATTTACTGTGATAATTAAAGTGCTATTGCTATGACAGGTAATCCAGTTCAATACTCAATGACAAAGCACATCAGCATTAGGTACCATTTCATAAGGGAACATATGGATGAAGGTACAGTGGAATTGCATTTTGTTCCAACAGATCAACAGCTAGCAGATATCTTCACAAAACCACTATGTGAAACTACTTTTATAAGATTGGTAAATGAACTTGGAATGGTTTCAGGTTCTTTCTCTAAATCTGCTTAGTTTTTGTTGTCATGCATCAGACTTTATGATCAGTGTTTACAGATTGTATTACCTATATGTAATATGTGCTTAATCTGAAAATTCATTAAATGCTGATTGTTATTTGATGTGGATTTATACACTCTTATAAGTGTTTTGAATGATCTGTGACTATTCAATCCAATTAGGATAACTGTGCTAGATGCTGACCTAGTAGTTTTTAACATACTAGAAATCTCATGTTTGAATTAGTTATTTATGTGGAAACTCATTAACACAAGCAGATTCTGATATTGAGCTTAGTCAAGTTTACTTTGTGTATCTTATTACTAAGTCACAAAGTAGATTATTGTTTTTTATCTGTCAAATTCTGATGTCAGTAAATCTTAAGAATGAACTAAGTGATGATAAGCCTCACTTATCAAAAGAAAAGAAAAGAATAAAAGTCAGGTACTCCTTTGAGATCTAGAGTAAAAATGTGGAAGGGAAGACCCAAGTGCATTGCTGGTATTAAGTAATATGCATTAGAAAAGCAAATATTTTTCTTGGTGACTTTTCACACTCAATGATTACTGGAGAAATACTCTGATAACAGCATAAATTCTGATAAGCAGTCGTGACTCACTTACACTGAGAAGCCACTGTAAAAAGAAATTTCAAAAGATGCATAAAATGAGCACAAACAGTTGAGGTAGACTCATGCATAAATTTGTTCTTTAGTAGACATCATGACTGATGACATATTTTAAGCATTTTTCTTAGTTATGCCTTATTTCTAAGATGTACTGAAGTTGATCCGACTTTAATATATATCTGATATTTTGCTGAATGCACACACTTTCACTCCATATGAATGATGAAAATTATTGTGGTGATTAAGTTGTTTTTGACAAATAGTTAAGTGTCATTTGCATAAATTCTGAAGACAAGTTCTGATGGAAGTTCTTATGATTAAACTCTGAAGAAAACAAGTCAGTATTTGTATAAAGAATCACATAAAAATATATTCATTATTTGAGTACAGAAGCCATGTTCTGATGACTGTTAAAATCTGATATAAGTTAAGTTTTGATATTAAATCCTGATGGAATCCTTGATGCTTACGTGGCATTTTTCTTTACTTGACTTATTTGTGGTTAAATATGAAACAGTCATATTTAAATCAGAATAAAATTGGGGTGAGATAAAAACAGTCATAATCACTATGGGTTAGTGGTTAACGTGTATGTCCTGAAAACCTGCATGTGCACGGTAATTGCTTATTTTACGTGCCCATTAACTCCTCTCTAGCCGTTTTTTGACTGTTTACACGGTACCAGGTGTAAAGTGTATATTATGCTTCAAAAATATAACTGTTGAGTGGAGAGAGACCTTACATAAGGAGGGAATGGAGTTTCTTCTTTGACTGCATTACCAAGGCTTTTGCAAACAAATGTTCTAACTTCGATGCAATCCCCATATTCAGTCAACAAATCAGGTATGCTCTCATTAATCAAACTGATTTTGATTATGCAAGTGTTGTCTTAGATTTCATTTGGGATAGGATGACAGAAGATAGATTCTGTCAACTTATTCTGTCAGCTTATTTATAGTTTTTGTTGTGATGTTAAGCCCCAATCAACTAGTGAATTAATTCCATCATTCAGACTAGCTAAAAGAGCTTTTAATGACTTATTATCTACTGATAATAAGAAGGCTGTGTTAAGACCCCTCCGAGTTCCTTTATATGTCAAACAAGCCTTAATAATCTATGATCCAGTTAAATACACTGCACAATATCCAGATGTCAAATCATCAGAACCTCAACCATCAACACCTACCACCTCTACACAAACACCTCAGACTTCTCAACCATCAGCACAAACAACCATACCTTCATCTTCCAAAACTTCTAAGAGGACAAAGTCTGTTCCTCAACCTCCATAAAAGAGAAGGAAGATGATTCTCAGAGATAAGTCTGAGAGTGAAGAAGAAATAATTGAAGGACGAGTTCATGCATCTGAACCTGTGATAGTTGAAGCTGAGAATGTTACTTCTCAGAAAGAAACAACAGCTCAAAGTGCTGAAGAATTCTGCTAAGGTGGAAGTTATTCTGAAAGGAAGATGCTTATGTTATAATGAAAATCTTCACATCCTAAGGTTATCAGACTTGGTGATGGACTTGAAAGAACATCCATTCAAGCTCTTAGAACAACCATTTATCAAATTGGTAATAGTAATGAAGAAGAACTGATGCAGTTCAAAGCACAGTTAGCTGAAGTTCTGAAGAAAGCTGAAGATAATCTGATAAATGATTTTGTTAAGAATCATTATGGATTCAGATTGATTCAGTAATATTGGTAAAGCTGGATGTTTTGTAAGTTGTAATTTATAGTCTTATTAAACTCTTATTGCATTTGAACTTAAGTGTTTTTGACATCATCAAATCTATTAACTTGTATATTCTTGCATAATTACAAGTTGGGGGAGATTGTTGGATATATTTGAGATGTCATGTCTAATATATTTCATGTTTAGTTTTCATATCTTAACTAACAGGAAATATCAGTACTTACTGGAATCAGGACTTACTGGAAGTCAGGACTTAAGGATATCAGTACTTAGATTATCAGAAGATACTATCAGAAGATGGATATCAGAACCTAAGTACTGGAGGACTAACAGTTAAGGAAGGAGGCTGAGTCACAGGAAAGAAGATCGAGACTAATACAAGAAGAAGATATGCATGGAAAGAGTTCGAGGACTAGAAGAATTATATAAGATATCTGGTTGATATATTTTAAGAGACAGAATTATATTCCATATCAACTAGAAGTTATCTTGTAACTGCGTGTCTATATAAACACAGACATAGGTTTACTCTATAAGAGTTACGATCATCGAGAAGATCATATATTGTAACCTAGCAGCTCTCGTGATATTTGTTCATCACTGAGAGAGAACAGTTCCATTGTAACAGAGTTTTTTATATCGAATACATCTATTTTCTGTTACTTGTACTTTAAATCTATTTAATTGTATTCTACACTGTATTCAACCCCCTTTTACAGTGTTGTGTGACCTAACATCAAATTCCAGTCATTTATGCTGTGGAGCAAAAGAACAAGGGACCTTAGAAACAAGTTGTTTTGGATCTAGAGGAAGATGAATACTACACCCTTGATGAGCTAGATGAGATGGATCAATCAATGTCTTACCTGGCTAGAAAATTCTCTAACATCAGGGTTAAAAAGCCAAGGTTTTTCAAGAATAAGGCACAGTCCTCAAATACTAAAAACTGGAAACCAAAAACTCACTTTAACTCAGCTAAGAAAGGTGGCTACAGAACTGCATCTGTTGACATATCAAAAATAAGGTGATTTAACTATGTTGAGTTGGGCCACTTTGCAACTGAGTGCCGGAAGCCAAAGAAAGTGAAGAAGGATAAAACCTATTTGGAATTGGAAGCAAAGTATGAAGCTCTCTTGAAGAAACAACAGGGAAAGGCTTACATAGCTGAAGGCAAGAGTTGGGATGGCACTGATGAAGATGATGAGAATGAAGAATTTGGAAATTATGCACTTATGTCTCTTGAGCAAGGAGAATCATCCTCATCCAAATCAGAGGTACCAACTCTAACTACCATTAATTTAAATACAAGCCAATATAAAGATGAAAAGATGAGTATAGAGATGTTATCCACACAAGCATGGTGGCAACTACTGAGGAAGTTAGTAGACTATCAAAGATTAATGAGAAGCTTGAGATTGAAAAGCAAGAATTGGAACTGCAGCTTGTTGAGCTTGAAACAGTCAAGCAAAAAAATGAATACCTAAAGAACAAGCTCAAGTGTTCAAGTGAAATTGAAGTTGTTTTGAGGGAAAAATTGGAGAAGAATGAGGTGAAATTGAAGTCTTTCAGAAATGCATCTCAGTTGATTGTAAAATACCATGAGAAGAACAAACCATGTGCTTATATAGCTATTGGTTTGGACTATGATGCCTTGAACAGTAACAAGAAAAATGAAGGTGACAAAGGTAAGGCAATTGTAGATCAAAATGTCCCAGTTATGCTGAGAAAAGTTGATGCACCTTTGTTCAAGGCATGTGAAGTCAATTTCAGTGAAGTTGAGTTGGTCATCAAACAAGAACTTGCAGATGAAGACAATGTTGGGGTGTCTAGCATATCCCTATATCGAAACGTGGCGCTAGATGCACACTATAAAGGTTATAGTTATGCCTTCTCCACAAGTAGCTGATTTTGGAGTAAGTGGTAAACGCTTGATCCTAATAAGTGGTATCAGAGTAGGTAACGGGTTCGATTCCCACTATCGCACATATTTATGAGATTTATGTCAAAAGCATGTTGTGTAGTCATGGTCTCAAACGGGGATAACCATTTCTTAAACGGGGATTTGGTAGTGCTGGCATATGCTGGGGGGATTGTTGGGGTATCCAGAATCTCCATATATCGAAGCGTGACGTTAGCTGCTACACTGTAAAGGTTATAGTCGTGCCTTCTCCACAAGTAGCTGCTTTTGGAGTAAGTGGTAAGCGCTTGATCCTAACAGACAATGAAAAAAAATGAAGAAACCACTCCTACTGCTGAAATTAAGAAGAAGCCCATGGTTAATCAAGTTTCTAAGACACCAATCAAGACTGAGAATGTAGGAAAGAAAAAGAAGAACATGAATGGGAAAATTGGAGTGAATAAGAGCAACAACTTTGCATTTGTTACAGATGCTCCCAGGGAATAATGTTAAAAGTGTGGCTCTACAAATCACCTAACTCACCTTTTTAAAAAGGTTGTTAGTGAACCAAAGGTGAGAGCATGCAAATACAATGAAGCAAAGGATGAAGATCCCTATTCCTTCTATGACAAATTTAATTGCATTCCTTGCAAGCTGTCATAGGCTAAGAGTATATCTCAAAGAAGTTAAAATTGGATCTACAGCTAAAAAGGAAAATGCAAATCAATCATTGAATACTGTTCTTTCTGAGTCATTAAATTTTACTTCTACAACTTCTGTTTAAAAGAAGAAAGTACCCAACACTGCTTGGGTAGCTAAACACACTTAATCCTCATTGTGTGCAGGGAAAAATGAAGAGAGTCATATGGATCATTGACAGTGGATGCTCCAGACATATGACAGGTGATAAGGCCCTGCTATCACAATTTGAGGAGATGGTTGGCCCATTGGTGACTTTTAGAGACAACAACAAAGGATTCACAATGGGATATGACAAGTTAATTTCTGGGAATGTTGTCATTGAAGATGTAGAACTGGTAGCTGGTCTTGAGGTGAATCTCCTAAGTGTCAGTCAATTCACAGATAAAGGATTCAAGGTTTCATTTGACAAAGGAGACTGCTCAATTATCAGCAAAAAGACTAGTGAAGTTGTTTTGAAAGGACCAAGAAAAGGAAGTTTGTTTGTTGCAGATCTATATTTAGCAAATAAGGATGTCATATGTTACTTCTATACCGAAGCATCTATTGAGCAAATCAAACCGTGGTACAAGAAACTCTCTCACCTAAATTATAAAGCAATTAATACCTTGGTGAAAAAGAAATTAGTGAGAGACATGCCAAATTTGGAATTTGCTCAAGATGAAGTTTGTGAGGCTTGTCAAAAAGGTAAGATGAAAAGGTCCATTCACAAAAGCAAAAATGTGAATTCCATAAGTGCACCACTGCAACTTATTCAGATAGACCTGTTTGGACCAGTTAATGTCTTATCTATTTGTAAAAATAAATATGCACTTGTGATGGTGGATGACTAATCAAGGTATACATGAGTAGAGTTTATGCATTCAAAGGATGAAACTCCACACATCATTATTGAACACATCAAGAAGATTGAGAAGCAGGCTGAATATCAAAATTGTATGAAAAGATTGAGAAGTGATAATGGCATAAAATTCAGGAATGCAATATTAAGTGAATTCTGCAAAGACAAGGGTATTTTTCAAGAGTTCTCAGCTGCAAGGACACCTCATCAAAATGGGGTAGTTGAAAGAAAGAATAGAACTCCAGTTGAGGCTGCTAGAACAATGCTGCAAGATGCAAATTTGCCAACAAGTTTTTAGGAAGAAGCTGTCAACATTGCATGCTACACTCAAAATATATATATCTTCAACAAAAATCTTGGCAAGTCACCTTACTCAATTTTATCAAAAAGAAAGCCTGTTATGAAGCATCTGTATATTTTTGGAAGCAAGTGCTTTGTTCTAAAAGACAACTCTGAATATGTAGGAAAATTTGACTCTAAAGTTTTTGAAGTAATTTTTTGTGATATTCATTGGAGAGAACTGCCTACAGAGTTTATGTGCTTGAAAAAAAGAAATTATGGAAAGCACGGATATGACTTTTGATGATGACAAATGTCCAGGCTTAGAATGCCTTGATGAGAATGAAGTTGAAGCCCTTAAGTTTGAAAATCTAAACATTGATAGTGATTCTGAAGATGAAGCTACAATCAACACAAGCAACCGAATGAATGAAGAGTCAACTGAGTAAGTGAATCATGAGGATGAAAACTCATCTCAAACACCTGAATTTGATGGCACAAAGTAAGGGGGGAAAGAGGAGAAAGTTCTGTAAGTCATGCCAGTGGTGAAGAAAGTGTAGCAAATTTAAGTCAACAAAACCATACTAGAAAATGGGATAAGAGTCACACAAAAGATAAAATTATTGGTGATCTAAATGCTGGAGTGAGGACTAGAACTACAACTGCAAATGAATGTCTACATGCATGCTTTCTTTCACAAATTGAGCCTAAGAAAACTGAGGAAGCTCTACTTGATCCTGACTGGATGATGACAAATGTCCAGGCTTAGAATGCCTTGATAAGAATGAAGCTGAAGCTCTTAAGTTTTAAAATCTAAACATTGATAGTGATTCAGAAGATGAAGCTGCAATCAACACAAGAAACATAATGAATGAAGAGTCAACTGAGCAAGTGAATCATGAGGATGAAAACTCATCTCAAACACCTGAATTTGATGGCACAAACTCAGGGGGAAAGAGGAGAAAGTTCTGAAAGTCATGCCAGTGGTGAAGAAAGTGTAGAAAATTCAAGTCAACAAAACCACACTAGAAAATGGGATAAGAGTCACAGAAGAGATACAATTATTGGTGATCCAAATGCTGGAGTGAGGACTAGAACTACAACTGCAAATGAATGTCTACATGCATGCTTTCTTTCACAAATTGAGCCTAAGAATACTGAGGAAGCTCTACTTGATCCTAACTGGATATCTACTATACAGGAAGCTAAATCAATTTAAGAGGAACAAAGTTTGGAAGTTAGTTCCGGCCATAAAGAATAGAAGCATAATTAGAACTAAATGGATGTACATGAACAAAATAGATGACAATGGAATTGTAACAAGGAACAAAGCAAGGTTGGTTGTAAAAGGATACTCACAAGAAGAAGGGATTGATTATGATGAAACTTTTGCTCCAGTTTCAATACTTGAAGCAATAAGGATCTTTCTTGCATTTGCTGCACACTCAAATTTTAAAGTGTATCAAATGGATGTAAAGAGTGCATTCCTTAATGGTGAGTTGGAAGAAGAGGTTTATGTGCAATAGCCACCTGGCTTTGAAGATCCAGAATTTCCAGATTTTGTTTATCAACTGCTAAAGGCTCTCTATGGATTGAAGCAAGCACCTAGAGCTTGGTATGACACACTGTCAGAATTTTTGCTAAAATATGGATTCACTAGAGGAACAATTGACAAGACTCTATTCTAAAAGCAGCATGGTGGTGATACGATCCTAGTTCAAATCTATGTGGATTATATCATATTTGATTCTATAAATGAAATAATTAAGTTACTTTCTTGGACTTCAAGTCAGTCAAAGAAGTGATGGAATCTTCATCAGCCAAACCAAGTATGTTAAAGATTTATTGAAGAAGTTTGGAATGGTTGATTGTTCATCTGCATCAACACCTATGTCTACAGCTACAAAGTTGGATGAAGATAAGAAAAGAAAAAGTGTAGACATTTCAGGTTATAGAGGAATGATTGGATCTTTGTTGTACTTAATTACGAATAGACCATACATTATGTTCGCAACTTGTCTGTGTGTAAGATTTTAAGCCAATCCAAAGGAATCACATTTGGTAGATGTGAAAAGAATTTTCAGATACTTAAAGGGAAGACCAAACCTGGGGTTGTGGTATCCTAAGGGTACATGATTTAAAGTTGTTGGATACACAGATACAGATTTTGTTGGATGAAGGGTTGACAAAAATAGTACTAGTGGAAGCTATCAATTTCTTGGTCAAAGACTTGTATATTGGCACAGTAAGAAACAACAATTTGTGTCAACTTCTTCAGCTGAAGCTAAATACATAGCTGCTGGAAGTTGTTGCGCTCAAGTGCTTTGGATTATAAATCAACTAATGGATTATGGTCTAGTGTTACACAAAATTCCAATTATATGTGACAATACTAGTGCTATATCTATTTTTGCTAATCCAGTTAATCATTCTAGAACTAAGCTCATTGATGTAAGGTACCATTTTATTAGAGAATATGCTGCAAATGGTACTATTAAGCTCATTTTTGTTCCAATAGAAAAACAATTAGCTGACATTTTTACTAAACCTTTGGATGAAGCAACTTTTGCTAGACTTGTTAGTGAAATTGGAATGTTTAATTCTTCATCCTAAAGGCAAGAACTCAGCTAATATGTTACAGCAGATTAATTCCTAATAAATCAAAATTAATTTGATTTAATTGGAAATTAATTGGAATATGATTTATAAATATTTCATAATTCTCTGTATATTTATTTTTCAAAATTCAAAATTCAACTTGGAATTTTTCAAATTCTAAGAAAAATTGTCTAAATGTTAATTTACATTCTCAATATGTGAAATTAATATAAGACATAACCAAAAAGAACAAAAGTATATACAGAACTGAGTTCTCGATAAGTCTAACTGACTTCTCGATAAGTCATTTTGAGACTTCTCAATAGAGTTCTCGATAATTCTTTTTCTTGACTTCTCGAAGGACTTCTCGATAAGCCTTGTAGAGATCTCGACAAATGTTGATTCATAGAGTTCTCAACAAGTATCCATTTTAGACTTCTCGATAACTTAGAACTGAAATAATTTAATTTAATAACTTATTTTAGTAAAGTACTTTTGATATAAAATCGTTGATTTATTTAAATAAAAATTTAAAAAATTCTGTCCAAACTGGGTATTTTTTGACATCTCGATAAGTCACTATCTAGTTCTCGACAAGAGTCAGGAAAGTGACATATCGATATGTATATATTCTTTCACGTGACTTCTTGATAAGAAAATCTCAAACATTTATTCCTACTTCTCGACAAGTCAATTACCTTTTTCTATAAATACCCAGACATCTCAACATAACCCCTCTTTACGCTTTCGAGATCTCAATTGAACTAATTTTTGCAAACCTTAACCATTCTCTCTCATTTCGAGCTCTTTCTCTTTCAAATTTCTTACCCACTCAAATTCAAACACATTCAATGGCTTCAAACACTGTTAGAGCTATTATCCCTAAGGATGGTACCAACTACCTAGCTTTCACAGATGTTAACCAAGCTCCTGACAGTTTCAAGAGCTTTGTTAAGTTTTTGTCTGAGACATACTTTGCAGGTGCTTTGACTGCAATCCTATTCTGCACATGGATATTCTTAATGAATTCTGGAATTCAACTGTGGTTAGGACAGTTGTGCATGAGACTCAGGCTGTATCTTTGGTGATAAACTTCTCAATCCAAGGCCATTAAATGGAATTTGATGAGACTGATGTCAACAAGTCCTTGGGAATCCCCACTGACAATATGGTGGAGGTACCAACTCAACAGGAGTTAGCTGAATTTATGGACTTTATAAATTAAAGTGAGAAGATCAACCTTGCCAACCTGAACAAGAAGCATCTAAGGAGGGAATGATCATTCATGTTTAACTCAATAGTAAGAGCCTTCACCTGCAGGAAGACTGGGTATGACAATATCTCTAGTGTGGTCCAAAAGCTGGTGTTCTCCATGGCTCACAACATGCACATTAATGTGGGGCTATTGATCTTGGAAGAACTCAGCACAAGGCACACAATGCCTTTGTGTAACGACCGAGAAATTACGCTTGTATTATATTATAATAAAGATAAATTATGTGTATTATTATGTGATTAAATGTGTGGAGTCATAAAACCCTAATTGCTATGTGCTACGTGTTGTCTGTTTTGATCCGAACATATTTTGGATATTTATTGAGTGTTTTATCGTAAGTTATATGTTTTATATTAAACCCCGTACAACTCAAACAGTGTTTTAAAAGCCCGTATTTCAAACAAAATCATTGGCCCTATTTTACCAAAAATGACCTATACCATATCGCTATTCTAAACCCCTAGACGTTTTACAAATTTACCTTTTTCGCGAAAAACGATTTTTCCGGACCCCTTCGGGTACCAAAAACCCCACAAAAATCACATTTTTATTATCATATGATCATAAAATTATCATACATCATTTTTCTTTGCATTTTTGTAATATTCATAATTTTTGAGAATTTTTAGCATTTATTTTATATTTATTGGATATTTAAAAATTTATTATTAATACCCAAAAATTTTAAAATTTGGGGCCAAATATTTTTATTAGGAGTGTAATTAGCCCCTTAATTTTATTGAGGGGTATTATTTTCATAAATATAAATAGCTTATTTATTGATAATTAATTAGTTAATTAATCATAAAAAAAAATCAGAAAATTAAGAAATTAGTTTGTTGGTGAATAATACTCAAGGAATTAAACCTTAGATTTGAAGGTGATTCTGTTAACCAAATCCTTCATGTAAGTAGTCAAATTGAAGCTTGTGACTTCTATTTTCTGTTTATAACATCAGTTTTTCATTTTGAAGTTTTGATTTTCAATCCGAAAATTAGGGTTTATACCCGAATTTGGGTATTTTGATTCCTGTGATTTATGCTTGAATTTGATACTTGATATAGTTTCTTGAGGATTGTTATAGTCGATTACAACTGGAATTAGCGTCGAATGATACCCATATAGTGTAGTTCGAATAGCAAGGTTTTTACGAATTTTCTGTTAATTGTTGTGGTGTGTGGATTGATTGTTGGTTTGTTAGACGATAGGGGTTAGATTTTCCAGGTTATGAGCTTCGTTTTGGTGTATTGATATTGAAGTTTGGTGTACGATTGTGGTAAATCGTCGTTTGGCCGGGAAAACGCCGCCGGCGGGCCGTCGATTGGCCGGAGAAGATGGAGCAGAACCTGGGCTTGCTTTCCATTGCAGCGACGTGGAAGAGGAGTTCGTGGCGATGAAGAACAGTGAAAGAGGGAGTCGAAACGGAGGGGTTTTGAGGCTTAATCGAATCGCCAAACTTTGGTCGGAAAAAGCCCCGCCGGCGCCGGATTCTGGGCAGGCCGACGGCTGTTCTTCGTGACTCGGGTTCGACCCGGTTCCAACCCGGAAATCGACCCCGGTTTGATCTTCAAAACACTGATTAAAAACCCTGAATTGTGTTTCTGATTTATTTAATTAATTATTCATATTTTAGAAAATCAGAATCAGTTTTTAATAATTCTAAAAATCAAGTAAAAATCAGTTTTAAATTCTGAAAAATATAATTTATAATTTCAGAATTATTTTATTAATTTAGAAATTCAAATTTAATTATTTATTTAATTATTTAATTATTTATCTAATTATTTATTTATTTATCTATTACTTAATAATTAGGTAATTAATTAATAAATAAGGATTAAAAATGATTGAATAATATGAATAATAATTCGTTAATTAGTTGAATACTGCGAGTAACTCGTATCTATACGAGTATGGATTCGTTAATTAGAATTATTATTCGAGCGAAAATTTATTTATTTGAAGAGTGTCGTAATGATTTTTCATATCGAATAATTAAATACAGATAATTAATTAATTAATTAATCGTATAAGTTATAATCATAATAATAATAGTTCGATAATTATACGAGGTATGCGAGTAGCTCGTATTTATACGAATAGTTAATCGTTGAGTTAGATTATGGTGCGAATAATAATAATTAATCCGATAAATAAATATAAGTTAATTGTATCGATTGATTATTTGTAAATAATCGATCTAATCGAGTGAATGATTATAATTTGTAAATAATGGTAATAAATTGTAATTAATCCTAATAATTAGGGATTAGTTATTTTAAAATATAATAATTATTAAATAATTATTTAAAAATATAATTAAGTATTATTTAATTATAATTAATTATTTATAATTAATTATTAATTAATTAAATCTTGTTTAATTCGTAGTAATTAAACCGTTAGTCCGTTTTGAGTGAAGCGAAGACCTCTAGACTCAGAAAAATGAAATGAATCCAATAAAAATAATTGTAAGTCATAATTTCTACCGAAAGAGAGTCGTATTGTGTTAGTTAATTGTTTATATGCCCTAATAGGGGTAGAATTGAGCCAAATAAATTCCGAAAAAATTATAATAAAATCAGATAGGGTTAGTTAATACAGGTATGAGTCTAGTATCGATTCTAAAAATATTTATAAACCCAAAAATACATTATGTGCTTTATGTGCTATGTGCCTTACGTGGTTATGTGAACCTTATGTGCTATATAATTATATGTGTATATATATGAGTCAGATAGAAACGCATGGGTAGATTGATAGGGTTACGTGGTATCAATTTGAGATACGCGTATATAGTAAGCTATCTAAACGACTATTTTTCTATGATTGATTCAGTATCAGCAAGGCAGATCAAGCAGGAGACCGAAGGCGGTGAGTTGAACCAGGTTAAGTACGCGCAAGGCAAGTTTTTCCCCTATTCTAAATTCAGAATAGTGAAGTATACCCCATTTTCCATATCAGTTACACTTTGATAATTCTTGTTCATACACAATTATTGGTTCTTGTTTCTATTTCATTTCAATTCTTAATTTCTCCCAATTTATTGAATCCCCTATTCATATTCCAATACAGATGTTGGTTCTTGTTTCCAGTCTTGTTCATTTGGCACTCGCCAGTGTTGGCAAATTATTATTCTATACAGATACAAATGGTTGTTCAAACCATCAGACTATCGATTCATTTATTCCTATTATTTTACAGTTTAGGTAGAGAATGAAACCCATCAGAACCCGTATAGTCAAGAAGCGAGTCAAGCAGTAGGACCCTCTTATACCAATAGTGTACATCCCTATCCCAGAAGAGAGCTTTAAATTACCAGATTAGGTGTAACAGGATAAGTAGTAATGTTGGTTTGAATAAAAGTTGTGTGGTGAGAATGTAGATAGAATAAAGTTTTATAATAAAGAGAGTTCTTGAGACAGATTGTTTTTATTTGGGTTTGTAATAAAGTTAGTGTGTCGTTCTTGTTTTCAACTCTTAACCTTAAAAGATCCTGAGTAGCAGTAGTTCGGGATAATTATTATATTTATATTCCGCTTGTACAGGTTTAGTTTGTAGTTAATGTTAATAATGCCCCAAATCTATACCCCCGATTTGGAGCTTCCTGAAAGTGTTTTTCCTGAAAGTGTTTGTCCTAAATCCAATCATGTATGATGAGTTAGGTAGAACTTTCTTGTATTCCTATTTGATTTCATTGATATTAATAAAAGACTTGTTTTGGTTTTATTATGGGATTTATCTATTAAATTTTTTTAAATAAGATGCTCCATAGTTTAGAGTAAAGCTTCTAGAATTATAATGAGATTATAATAGTGAGATCTAGAATATGATAACTCTAGACTTAAACAGTTCCTGATCATAGGATAACTAATCGGATGTTATTGGATCCGCAAAGATTGGTACATACTATGCTTGCTCCCTTCAGGAGGATGTCTGTTCTCATAGGCATTTGTGTGGTGACACTATAGCTAGTATGTAGGTGCTTATTAGGGAATAAGTTCACTGAACATGACTTGATAAGTTGAACAACTAATGGAGATTACTCACGTGTCAATAGTTATTCACTGAGTGATAGTTGTATAAGTGTCCTTGGACTTGAGATCGTTAAAGTTATCTTGTATATAATGAACTGTGCTTTGGTTTAGTCCTTAGCCTCAAGGACATCCATTTGGTCTATTCTAGGCATATGGATTTGTGTATAGAGATAGTTAACGTCAATAGAGGATCTACCCCTTCCAGTATAGGAAGAGAATATCCTATGTTATTCTTAGTATGCGAGTTCTGGAATCTTTGGCCAGAGTGTATGAAATTAGAAAGGAGTTTCTAATTTGCATTAATATGAACTTTGCATTATGAATAAAAAATCATATGATTAAATTTGATAGGCCTGACACGAGATCCATGTCTTGTATTTAATCGGGATATTGTAAGGGTAGAAAGAATGCATTGTACGGTAACTTGTCGCTAACAGGTTCTTGGTATTCTAAGCAGTGAATTCATATTATCCGGATAGTCGCGATATGTTGAGAAGCATCACTCACGATGTAGAATAAATATAATTAATCAGTTAATTATATTTAGTGAATTTTAGTATTCATGTAAATAATTAATAAAATGTTATTATTACTTATTTCTACTACCGGCATAATATTGAACCTACAGGGTCACACCATAAAAGAATATTTTCTTTGATAAAATAATGAGAGAGAGAGAATAATTTTCTAAATATTTTAGAAAAAGAAATAATGATTAAAATAGTTTTAATTATTATTAAAGCATTTTATAAAGATAAAATGTGGGGTTAATATATATAATGATATATTATAAAACCCTAGGAGATCCCTATAAATAGAATGAGATGGCTCATTCTAAACACATACTTGGTTTTGTGAAAACCCTGACCTCCATCTTCTTCCTCTCTCTCTCTCCCAAAAACTCCATTTTTATAGAAGCTTGGTTTTATAAAAAGCTTTATCGAAGAAGATCATTCTTGGTGGATACCGGTAGAGTGCTTCACACACTGAGGAGAAACTGCTAGCAACCATAATTATAAAGCTTCGATTTTCAAGGTATGGTTACGATTCCTCCGTTTTTCTGATTTATACGTTTTTCTATATGTGCGATACATGGTTTTTATGGAATAATTATTATATCACGCTTTCGCTCATCCGTAAATTCCTTCATTGGCATCAGAGCTAGGTTTTGCATATAGAGATTCATATAAAAAAATTCAGATTTTTTTATGCATGTATGAATTTGTTATGATATTTGCAAGTTTATTTAGATTTAATTATGAATTAATTCGAAATAATTTTGCATAAGATCTTGACTACTGATCTGGGTTCTACAAGTGTTGTAGATCATCTAGGTATTTTTTTTCATAATTTTGTGATGTGTAGATTATTTGTTATGAATTTTTTAAAATTGTTTTAATTAAAATTCATGAAATAATTATGCATGTGAATAGTTATGATTAAAATTTGCACCAGGACCCATGGCTGATTTGATAATTTTCGGCTACTTCCTGATTTAAGAAATAATATTATTTTGATTTTTATTAATTTATTAATTTATTGTTAATTAATTTATTAATAATAAAATTAAAATTATAACATATTAATAAAGGTTATTAAGTGAGGGAGTAAAGGAAAGGAGGTTACTCCTCTTTTTTTTTTGTAACAGCAGGAAAGCAAACGGCAAGAAGAAACAAAAAAAAATTTCTGCAACGGTCAGGTGCCAGGCGCGTGTAGCGCACGCGGGGGGGGGGGGGGGGGGGGGTGGTTGCGCATTCCGTGAATGCGTTACACACTTTTGCGCATTTATGGAATGCGTTACACACGTAAATGGCTCAACAGTGTTGTGACACATTACCGAAATACGTTACAGCCCTTGTAACGCGTTCCTGTAATGCGTTACAGCCCAACTGTCCATATTAAATTTGATTTTTTGGGAGTTTCGTAACTCCATTTTGGGTGTGCAATATATCGTTGGATTCGTTTTTCTGAGATAGATCTAATGGAGTGGTCAAATATTTGTTATATAAAAGTTTTGAACAGTTTATATTCCCAAAAGTGTTTTATAGCATGTTTTAATTATTTTAATTGCTCTTAAATGCTATAATAAATCCATACATCATTATATCAATGTGTGACATGATATTACTTGCATCCTTACTTGTTTATTTATTTTTATATATGAGATATATGCCTATGTTTACCGTGCGATGATAGATTTAGGTGAACTTAAATCAAAGTAAGGCATGCTCTAGAAAATCTAGAATAGGAATCATTTCTTGCCTTAACAATAATATTATGAATACAATCATGAGATTATTGTGTTTATTACACACGTATTTAAATATGAATTTTCAATTTTGAGAGAAAGGATGATTCTGTCAAAAGCAGATTTCGATCTGTAAGAAAGGGGTATTAAGTGACGCCTCTTGACAATGCTCCCCCCGATCTGGGAATCATCTGATTATCGATTATTGATTTGAAATATTTAATTTAAAAGGAAGAATCTCTTTATAATATGATTATGATTGTAATATAATATAATCCCTCTAAAATTAAATAATATCAAGTAGTAATTGGCCAATGACACAACGAGCTTGTGTCAGTCAAAGCCTTCCAACATGGTAGAAAGTAGTTCTTATTTTTAAATCATTGTCGTTTCACGCTACAGTCGAGGGATTTGATTTCTAAATAAGAAATACTTGTCTATTACATAGAGATGTGTACATTGAATTAGAATCTAAAGGTCGTTACGTGCTGCAGCCGTGGGCCGTTGGAGACTGATTCAATTGTACAAAATGTTGGGTTAGACTTGACTTAGAATATTGAGTGTGTCGTGCTACAGCCGTGACTCAATTATTCAAGAGGCTAAAGTCTTATTAGGGAATAACATAAGATGTAATTGACAAGAGTTGTCTGCCTATTGAACATCACATGACGTTTCGTGCTATAGCCGAGGTTGTGTGATGGAATGTAGGATCCCTATTCCCACTAGCATTATGAATGCTTAATTTTTCACTTAAGGGGGTTGTTTAAATTAGATAAACTAGTGGGAGCCACTTATGAATAAAGACCCGATTCATATAGTGTTTTGAAATGAAATTGAATATTTGCTAAGTGTTGTTATGTGTTCATCATTTACAGATTTACTATATACGTTATGTCTTCTGCACTATCACTCCGGAGTATACTAGATGCTCACAAGTTGATTGGTCCTAATTTTGCTGACTTGCTTCGAAACTTGAGAATTGTTCTCAGGGTTGAGAAGCTGGAATATGTGCTTGACTCACCTAAGCCTACTGAACCTGCTAACGATACACATAATGATGAACATGTTATGTATCGTAAGTGGATAGATGATGCAAATGTTGCTCAATGCATCATGCTAGCTTCCATGAACATTGAGCTACGGAAGCAGCATGAGCATATGGATGCTCACACTATCCTTATGCATCTACAAGAGTTTTATGATGTGGCAGAGAGGAAAGCTCGATATGAGATATCGAAGGAGCTATTCGGTTGTAGGATGTCTGAGGGATCATCTGTGAATGACCATGTACTTAAGATGATAAATTTGATTGAACGTCTTGGACAACTTGGTTTTGCCATGGATGGGGAGCTGAGCCAAGACTTGGTCTTGCAATCACTTCCGGGTTCGTTCTTGCAGTTTGTTGTAAACTTTCACATGAATAAGCTGGATGTCAGCCTGGCTAAACTCCACAACATGTTGAAGACTGCGGAATCAAATTTTCCCTCTAAGAAGAGATATGTTCTTCTAATTGGTGAAGGTTTCAATCCTAAGAAAAGGAAGAAGAACCCTTTCAAGAAGAAGAAAGTAGGTGAGAAAAAGCTTATTCCACCAAAAGCTGAAGACCCCAAGAGCAAAGCTATTTGCTTCCACCATAATAAGGTGGGGCACTGGAAGAGGAACTGCAAGGTTTACCTTGCAGAATTGAAGAAGAAGAAGGGTAGTGAGACTACCGCTTCTGTTTCAGGTATGTTCATGATTGAAGTTAATATGTCATTAAATCAAATTTCTACTTGGGTATTAGATAATGCCTGTGGTTCTCATATTTACAATTCGTTGCAGGGACTAAGGAGAAGTAGGACTCTTGAGGAAGAAGATGTGATTCTACGGATGGGAAATGGAGCAAGAGTTGTTGCTGAAGCTGTAGGATCATTTCATTTACATATGCCTACATGCAAGACTATTATTTTAAATAATTGTTATTTTATTCCCTCGATTGTGAGGAATATTATTTCTATTCCCATGTTAGACTTGGCTGGATTTTCGTTTGTTATTCAGAATAATAAATGTTCAATTCTTAGAGATAACGTTCTTTATGGAAGTGGTATTTTAAATAATGGTCTGTATGTATGTGACGTAGAGCATAATTTACTACAAATTGAACATACTAATAAAAGAAAAAGGGATGATGAAAATCTCACCTTTTTGTGGCACTGCAGACTTGGTCATATTAGTGAAAATAGACTGTGGACATTGCATAAGGTAGGGTTACTTGACCCCTTTGATTTTGAATCATATCCTACATGCGAGTCTTGTCTATTGGGTAAAATGACCAAATCTCCATTTAGTGGACATGGAGAGAGGGCTGCAGATTTGCTAGGATTGGTACACACAGATGTATGTGGACCAATGTCTACGCAAGCCATGGGTGGATTTTCATACTTCATTACTTTCATAGATGATCGATCTAGATTCGGATATGTGTATTTGATGAAACACAAGTCTGAAGCCTTTGAAAAGTTCAAAGAATATAAGCATGAAGTGGAGAAACAAACCAAACATAGTATTATAACTCTTCGATCAGATCGAGGTGGTGAATACTTGAATAGAGAGTTTCTAGATTATCTCAAAGAAAATGGTATAGTCTCCCAGTGGACTCCTCCATATACTCCACAGTTGAATGGGGTATCTGAAAGGAGAAATCGAACTTTGTTAGACATGGTTCGGTCCATGATGAGCTATGCGAATCTTCCAGTATTCCTGTGGGGTTATGCATTGGAAACCTCATCATATTTACTGAATAACGTGCCTTCCAAATCTGTTCCTCAAACTCCATATGAGATATGGAAAGAAAGGAAACCGAGTCTTAAACACGTTAAGAATTGGGGATGTCCAGCTTATGTCAAGAAAGTTGACCCAGATAAGCTGGAATCTCGATCCGTAAAATGTAGTTTTGTCGGATATCCTAAAGAGACTTTAGGGTATTACTTTTACACCGATCATAGGGTATTTGTCTCCAGACATGCTACCTTCTTGGAAACGCAGTTTATCCTTGAAGGAAACAGTGGGAGCAAAATTGAACTTGATGAAGTTCAAGAAGCACAAACTACTACGGTTCAAGTGAAAACACTCAGACTAAACAACTTTCTGTGGAACAGCCCATTCGTAGGTCAGGGAGAGTGTCTCGCCAACCTGAGAGGTATTATGGCCTTGTCATTGAGAATGACAATGAGTTGTCAATCATTGATGATGGCGACCCTATGACCTATAATGAGACTATGAGTAGTGTTGACTCAGAGAAATGGCAAAGTGCCATGAAATCCGAAATGGAATCTATGTATACCAACCAAGTATGGACTTTGGTTGAAGCACCTGAGGGTGTGAAGCCTATTGACTGCAAATGGGTATACAAAAGAAAGATTGGAGCAGATGACCAAGGGGAGACCTATAAGGCCAGGCTCGTGGCAAAAGGATTCAGACAAAGGCAAGGGATTGACTTTGATGAAACTTTTTCGCCTGTAGCCCTGTTAAAATCAATTCAGATTTTGCTTGCGATTGCTGCTTACTACGACTATGAGATCTGGCAAATGGACGTGAAAACGGCCTTCCTCAATGGGAAACTTGAAGAGGAAGTGTATATGACACAACCAGAGGGTTTTCTTTCCAAGGTAAATGAACACCTAGTGTGTAAGATGCTGCGAACCATATATGGTTTAAAGCAAGCTTCTCGTAGATGGAACATCCATTTTGATGAGATAATTAAAGAGTTTGGTTTTATCAAAGACATAGATGAACCATGTGTCTACAAGAAGGTTAGTGGGAGTGCGGTAACATTTCTTGTATTGTATGTGGATGACATACTTCTTATATAAAATGATATACCGATGCTGCAATCAGTTAAAGTGTGGCTATCGAAGAACTTCACTATGAAGGACTTGGGAGAAGCATCCTACATTCTCGGTATGAAGATCTATAGAGATAGATCTAGAAGAATGATAGGTCTTACCCAGGGTACATATATCCAGAAAGTGCTTAAAAGGTTTTGCATGGAAAACTCCAAAAGAGGGCTCATACCGATAAGCCATGTAGTGTCCCTTTCCGAAAAGATGTCTCCTAAGACACCTGAGGAAAGAGAGCGTATGAGTAAGATTCCTTATGCTTCAATAATAGGATCTATCATGTACGCGATGTTATGTACTAGGCCTGATGTTGCTTATTCAATTAGTGTGACGAGCAGATATCAGTCCGATCCAGGTGAAGACCACTGGAAAGCAGTGAAGAACATCCTTAAGTACTTGCGAAGGACTAAGGATATTTTTCTTGTTTTTGGTGGTGGATCTGAGTTGAAAATAGAGAGTTATACTGACTCTAGTTTTCAATCAAAAAGTGATGATAGCAAATCCATGTCAGGGTACGTGTTTACTTTAAATGGTGGTGCGATTAGTTGGAAGAATTTCAAACAGTCTAAAACGGCTGACTCCACAGCGGAAGCAGAATATATAGCTACAAGTGAGGCTGCAAAAGAAGCCGTTTGGATGAGGAAATTTGTTTCTGAGTTGGGAGTTGTTCCTAGCATTGAGGAGCCTATTGTGTTGTATTGTGATAACAATGTAGCAATAGCACAAGCCAAGGAACGTAGTGTAATAACCCCAATTTTTGGAAAAAATTAGAAACCCTTATGAATAGTGTTTTTGCTGAATGAGAAAACTTTTCATGCCACACTATGTAGGGGTTCTGTTATTGATCTTCTGGGATATTATTAGTACTCTATGTGGTATATAAGTGTATGTAAAGATCGTCAGAATCCAATTTCCGAACACTTGGATTTTTCCCTGAAATCCACTAGATACGGAAAGGATTGAGTATAAGGTAACAGGATAAAACAGATTTAAATTAAAGGATTATAATAGAGGATCATAAAAAGGAATATAATGTATTGAGAAAGGTTAAGGGAACCTAAGTAATAAGATCCCGGGTATGATCCTTCAAACGATAAACGAGAACGAAAGTAAAGCGAACCGTATAACAGATCAGCGGTCATTAGGCAAACAATTAGGAAGTTAATCAAAGGGATTAGTGGGGATGATGTCATCCAACCAATAGAAAGAGGACAAGGAGGGGAGGATGACATCATGAGGATGACACAAGCATGACATGGGAAGGAAGGAGGTGTGGTGGCTTTTTAACCACACAAATTCAAGGGCAACAAGGTAATTAACTAAATCAAACACAAAAACAAGCCAACCAAGCCAAGCAAAATCATTTTCATCAAAATCAAAAAGAACCAAGGCTTGTTCTTGAAGAGCTCTCGGCTTTTTACTATTCAAAAGAGCAAGAAATTCAAAATCAAAGATCCAAGCTTCCTAAATTGGTGAGTTAATTCCCTAATCATCTTCATGCTTAGTTAGGGCTATATCATGAGTTTAAGCCATCAATTCCTTCTCTATCTTCTTCATTTAATCAAAGAAGAAGACTATGAATAGTGTTTTCAAGTTTTTAACTTGAAGTTTTTCTTGTTTTCCTTGAAGATCCAAGCATTCCTAAGACTTCTCAAAGCTTCTTAAGGCTTCCTAGCTCCTCCCACCACTTCAAGGAAGGTATATCATCTCCAAACCCTAGATTCCTATGTATTATAAGATGATTTTGATTAGTAGGATGATATTGTAGCTTGATATTGGTGATTTAGAGTTTGGGATTGAATTGGTATTGAAATGGAATGGTAAATGTTGTTGTTTTGTTTAAAAGAACTTAAGTATGGTTAAAGGTAAGCTTAGGCATAAGTATGAATGTTAAAATTGAATTGGTTGGGGTTGTTATGATGTGATAAGGATGGATGTTGGTTGTATGTTGGATTTGAGGTTGAATTTGGGTTGGTTTTGAATGGTTTAAAATTGGGAAATCGCGTAAACATAGCCGTCGTAACGTCCGATTTTCTTTGGACTGTTTTTGTGCATAGTATTAGGACCCGAGAACCCCCTGTTAGATTATGACCACTGCCATGTTTAGATAGCTCATGTTACGAGCTTCGTTTTGATATGTAGTTCGTTCGATTCCGATGCACGGTTTAGGAGAAACGACCGTTTTAAGTAACGGCGTTTCGCGAACGAAACTTTTCCCCTCGCCTTACTTTGAAACATAGGTTAAAGACCAAAAAAGGTTAATTAGTGTATGAAACAATTATGGTAAGAGTTTTAGGCAGTTGGTAAGACACTCGCGAAGGAATCGCCTTAAAACTCGTAAAGGTTAAATTATTAAAAATGGTGGAGCCGAGGGTACCCGAGTGACTTAAGCGAATCAGTGAGCGCAAAACAAGCGTTGGAGTCTAAGTTAGTTAAAGTATAGATTTACAAGTGACTTTGGTTTAATTCCAACTTACTTGTTGTTTATAGGTTACCAGACTCGTCCCGAGCCTTTTATCACCCCAAGTCGCTCAGGCAAGTTTTCTACCCGTTATACTGTTGTTGTGATGTATATATGTATATGCATTATCTTGTGATAGATGCATGTTGGTTAATTAGCAAATTTTGCGATATATTGAAGCATGCTGATATGGAATATATATGCATGCCTGTTTCGTATTCTTTCCATATATAATTGTTGATAATACCTATGCTAGAGGATAGCGGTAATTTGCATATACCCTTAGTATAGGGACCCAAAGGTGGAAATATTTTCTAAAACCGGGAGTCGAGGATCCCGAGTAGATTTTGTATATATGGATATAAATATATATATATATATATATATTTATACTTATATATATATATGGTCATAGTTTTCAAAACTATTAATCGAATAAGGTTTATTCGATAACTTTAACTTTATTTTATTATTGAATATTATTTCGAATATTCATTCGAGGACTTATTATGACTCCTTTTATTTTATATTAAATGAATATTATTTTGAATATTCATTCGAGGACTTATGACTCCTTTTATTTTATATTAAATGAATATTATTTTGAATATTCATTCGAGGGCTTATGACTCAGTTTATATTGTTTAATGAATATTTTTGAATATTCATTTGAGGATCTATGACTCCGATTATTTGCTGAGATTTGTTCTTTATTTTATTAAAGAATAAGGTGTAAATAATCAAACTTATTTTCGATTATTCAAATAAAGATAGTACTTTCATATAAGTATATCTTTGGTTATTTAATACTCGTTTCAAGTATAAGTTTTAATACTTTTACTTCAATTATTTTTATAAAGATTATTCTTTATGGGAATATTATTTAAATAATAATATTCAGTTATTTTCTAAATATTCTGGGGACTGATTTACTTCATTAAATCAGCTTTACTCCAAACACTCTATAAAGTGTTTTCGAGTCTTCAAAATGATTTTTAAAAGATAGAGCGGATCCCAAAACTCATTTTTATATTTAAGATCTTCCTTTTAAGGGGATTTAAATACTCGCTCAAAACCTGAGGGATCCGGCTCTGTGGTGTGTTTTATATTCGCAACAAGGTTGCTGTTTTGTTAAATGAATTGATTACTTACCCAACACTCGGGAAGTAAAATTCTTGGAACAAGTTAATCCATTAACAGGCATCGCCTGGGAAATATCGGTGAGTTTTCCTTTCCAACTAGATACGACTTTTTGGTGGAGCCGTATCAACAAGTTCTACTTGGGGAAAGGGGGAACGAGCTTTACGTTTCAGAGTCATGGATTTCATCTGAACTAGGAGTGGCGTAAGTGGTCGAGTGGCGCCGGCCCAGCCTTATTATATTGGCCCAAATGGCCTGGAAGTTCCGCTAAGGCGGTCCATTCCTTAGGAGTTCAGTGTTCGGTTGACAAGTAAATCCCACAGGTTTTCCTCTACATGTAGAAAATGGTGGGGTTGCACTACTACGACTGATCATCGTAAGTGGTCTTCCTGGCGCGGCAAACTCCCGTAATGAGTTCATCATCCAATTGGATATTTCTGCAACACTACCCAGAGCACTTCGATAGAAAGGCTACGGTTGGGCGATTGTTGAGTGTTGGCAGGGTCAAGTTTTCAAAATGATGTTTGCATCAAATGAAGTATCTCGTAACTTCATTTTATTTTGATGATATTTTAAAGATTTAATCTATTCAAATCTGGTCTTGTAGTCTCATCTATGTGATGAACTTTGGAAACTAATTATAACTTGAATGGTGGTAGTTCAAGTAGTATTTGGAAAAGATATAAGTATATTGGAGTATCTTGTAACTTCATCTTTTAAACTTATATCTAGTAAATGATTATCTTATGCATGATAAAGATTTTCAGAAAAATGTTGAGACAAGGTTAGATATATGAGATCACCTTGCAACGATATTTTTATACAGTTATACACTGGAACTCTGTGTGTATTATGCATGGAAGAGGACTTCCAATATTTTGAAAAGTATATATGTATATATATACTGAATATTTTGCGACTTCATCGCATTAAGATATCATCTTGGTTCATTTCTTTTGACCAAGACCTTCATGAGTACTATGAGAAGGCTCATATATTGTTAATCATTATACATATTATTTTGGTGGGCTTGCTGCTCACCCTTGCTTTCTTCTTTCATCACACAACATCAGATAGACAAGATGAACAGGACCAAGCTCCCAATTCGCGAGCGGATAGGAAACATTCCGCAGCTTCCTATAGGCGTTGATATCGCTGTAGCTGAGGTAGGAACTACCAATAGGCTAGGCTTTCAACTTTTGATGTATCAGATTATGTATATTTATGAATTGTAATAATGGCAAAGAAATGTACATTTATTCAGAAACCTGTTTAAGGTGTATTGGCATATAATTGTGGAATAAAACGACTTGTGATTATTTTTGGATATTCATCTCTGAGACTATAACTTGTGGTGTGTGTGTTTATTGTGGGGTCACAGTACAGAGTAGTTGATTATTTATTAAGAGTGGGTGTTATTAAGGGAAATGGAACTCGTGACAACCCGGATCCCCGACCCCGGATTTGGGGGTGTTACAGAAATGGTATCAGAGCTAAGCGTTATAAACCTCAGAGATGATGGGACGTTAAGATAATAAGTTCACTAAGATAATAAGAACTCTTGCCAAGTTCATAGTCGGACTACCTAACGTAGTACTGACAGTTAAAACCCTTATGGGAACCCTTATAAATGTAGCGATAGAAGCGTAGTTCGTTATCGTATAGGGTAGCGGGACTCCGAACCCTGAGGTTGAGGAGCAACAGCGCGATGATGTTTTATTACTAATTGGAGATCGGATTGTGGATCCGATAGAGTGTCCTAATGCAGGACCGGATGATGTTGATATTGAGGATGTAGCGGTTGAGGATGTTGTCCTAGATGGGATTGTTGCTGAGGAGGATCTCGTGGAGGATCCTGACAAGAATGAATAAAGGACCACTGATGAATTGATGACCATGGTTAGGGCAACTCCCAGAGGTAGGATTGGCCGGTCACTACCGGAGGTTCGTTCAAGTTTGTAAAGATAGTAGCCCCTTTAACGCGGCTTACTCGTAAGACTGAGAAGTTCGAATGGACAGAGAAATGCGAGAACAACTTTTAAGAACCGAAGCAAAGGTTGGTGACGTTCCCTATGTTGGCGTTCCCGGATGGAAAATGAGATTTTGTGAAGTGTAGTGACGCTTCGCATAAGGAATTAGGGTGCTTCTCATACAGCACAGCAAGGTAATCGCGTACGCGTCAAGACAATTAAGGTAATATGAAATTCAATATCCCCGCCCATGAGCTTAGGCTCGTGGCAATAGTTTTACCCTAAAGATTGGAGGCACTACTTGTATAGAGAGAAGTGCGAGAATTACCTAAGCCATAAGTGCTCTAGTATATTTTCACGTAGAAAGAGCTCAACATATGCCAGAGGAGGCAGTTAGAGCTAATCAAGAATAATGATTGGGAGATTCTTTATCATTCGGGGAAAGCCAATGTGGTGGCTGATGCCCTTAGTAAAAAGGAGAGACTCAAGATGATAATGTCTTTGGGAGAGTTTATAAGAGATTTTGGAAATAGTAGTGAAGGTAACCGGAGCCGGTACCGAAAAGCTATTTGAGATTGCAATAGAGACCGAATTATTGGAAAAGAGCATACGGTGCCAGAGAAAGGTGATGAATGAAGGCAGAGAGCCAACAAATAAATATGAGATTAATACCGAGAAAGATGATAAGGGAATAATGAGGTATTCCTATAGAATTTGGGTTCCGAAAGTTCAAGAGCGTAAGGATGAGTATGATGAATTATGAATCTAAGTTGTAAAAGTTATCAAGATTCGTTCTGAGGACACGAATCCAGAATGACGGGATATTTGAAATCAATGCTTATGTTGTGTTGGTTCATGAAATAATGATAAGAGAAAGGAAAATAAAAAAAAACTGAAGTGGAAAGGAATATAAAGGCAATAGAGTTTGAGGAATGATAAGGAAGTTGGGTATGAGGAAACCCTAAAGACTCGTAGCAATAGAAATAGAAAATTATGTAATCGTCAGGATGAGGGTGATTCACCATGAGTTAAATTGATGGTTGAAGGAATAAGAGATACATATATTTTATCCCCTGTAAGTTGGGAGGATTTAAGGAAACCTTGAGATAGTTCGAAGGATAAATATTGAGACACGGATAGACTGAGGAGACAAGAAAGTAAGAAATTAGGAAAATTGGATGAAGGAAGTGACCCTCAAGAATGTGAAGTGTAAGACCGGTGGCTTGATACCCAGAAAGGGAGACACCAGGTATGAAAGATATCCCAACATTGAGATGACTGTTGAGATAAATAAAAGAGGTAAATGAGTAGTTAGAACTAAAAGGTTCACGTTGAACACGACAAACATCTTCTAGAACATCCCTATTATCATTACTGAATCAGGCAAGAAAAGCGGATAACCGTTCTTATCTTTTGGAGGCCATATTGATTGACCTCATTTTGAATACAGATGTTATTGTGAAATTAGGCATATACTATCGAGGTGGGAATGATTAAATAAGATACCCTTATCAGGGATATATGACTTGATTTATCCATGGAAGGATGCATGTACCTTTTAAAGGTGGAATTAAGGATAGAACATCGGTAACTTAAAATGAATCCTCGGGGAATGCATAAAAGTTGGAATTTCACCCTTAATAGGGATAGTATGAGTTTTGACAGTATGAATTGGAAAGGATTAAGGTAATAATAACCTTTAAGGATCAGTGGAGAAATTCTTCAGAAGTATATAGACAATGGTTCTAGTATTAGTGAGTGGTATTTTGATATGCCCTGTATATAGGGAATACAGGAGGAACGATTAAAGGATAACCTTAGACGTTTTACAAGGAGAAAGGAAATATTCAAAATTCTCAAGAATAAAAATGTTGATAAAGGAAATATGACATAATTATAATATTGCCAAGTGGGGCACGTGTTAAACCACGAGAAAGTATGGATCGAACCAGTAATGGTCGAAATTGTTCAGGGCAATTAGGACTTAAGATAAAAGATGTTCTAATTATGATTGAGAGTCAGTCATGATAGTGATTAACCTCTAAAGACTGAGGCAATAACTTATGGAAAAAAAATGGTGATTTTTTTTTACTCATCAGATTTTAAGGAAAGCATTTTCACATAAGCTGTGATTGAAATAAGGTAGAAAATTTATTTGGAGGTGGTTAAAATGACATTGACTGTAAGGAAATTTTACTATCAGGAAAGGCTAAAGAGGTGGCCGACACTTTAAAGGTAAGAGGATAATTATAGGCGCTTGTTCCAAAAGAATACAGTGATGATGGTTAAAAGTGTGAAGGTTGTATTATGGTTTGGAAGATTGACATTCCTCCTGATGACTGTGCAATACCCAACCGTAATAGTAGTTGGTAAAGGTTTAATTCGTGTAATCGCCATGAACGGGCTATCTATCTTAGAAGGTCCTATCTTGAGATAAGCCAGGACCATGTTTCAAAAAGGACTAGATGAACCCTTGAGTTAAGTCTTCTATTTAGGGCGTATGATTAAGAATGGTATTAACCTGCTATCGTTGCTTTGATTGAAACTCTTCTGCAATTTTATCTGCTTCATGTCATGTATGTATGTCAGGATCAGGAGTGTTCTTCATGAATCAGGAATGGTGATTAGGTTACCTCCTTAGAATGATTTGATACGACATGTATGGACTCCGTATGGTTAGATATTAAGATTTTATGGAAAAGTGAATGACGACAGTAGGTCAGTGGTGGACCATAGTAAGGCAGCAATGATTCTGCGAGTAGTGAGCTGATTACAGCCATGAGAGTTGTATTGGAATGGGTGTTGAGATTGAGTACCACTAATCGGGTCGTGGTAGTGTATAAGTTATCATTGATAGACTAATTAAGTAGAGTATCTACCTAGTGAATAATTATTCTTTCTTATCAATAGAGAGTCGTATTATTATACGAGGAAGGTTGCGGTGCAAGCATAGAATTCTAGTAACGATGATGTATAGAATGAGATCCCAGATTCGATTTTCGATGTCGAGGGAGTTTCAAAGGTAATTGTGTATAAGCTAGAGGAAGTGCATGGGTCCATAGAATGATGGACGGAATAGCAAATATTTAAGCATGTGAAATGCGATGTGATAATACTCGATGTTGATATAAATACATATATGTTTTGTTCTCCTATGACAAACCTCTATAGTTCAGAGGTAGATTCCAAGCCAGATATTTTGTGGCAATAAAATTTTTACGAATACACAATTCTCTTCAGTTCATTCTTTTCTCTTCTTTTCATTTCATGTAAGCTGAGAAGAACAACCCTTCTAGAAGGGGAGGTATTGCTGAATGACTATCTATCTGTGTGATAGAAGCCTAGTAGGATACCATCTATTGTTTAATTGCTTGTCAAGTACTAAAGGCTGGCCACCTTCTGTACTAACTATGCGATATAACAAGTGTTCATGATCATAATGATCTCTCAACAAATTCCTTTACTTCTATTTGATTGATCAAATTTTGGAAAATAGAAACAACTGAAAAAGGAGTAATAAAGTGGTGGTAGTATGCGGAATGGAAACACATTCGTGATACTAAGGTTGACGTGGTTATTAAAAAGTTATAGAACGCTAGCAAGCAAAAGTATAACTAGTAAAATATTAGGAACGGAAGGTAGTAGCGACTACGAACTGGGAAAAAGGATGGGTAGTGAGAAGCAAAAGCTATAATGATTAGAAGCTATGATGAGAGTCTGTGTAATAGACTTGAAAGAATTTGGAATGATCACTTAACGCGGATTAAGTTATCTTACGACAATAGATCATATGTCAGTATTTAGGTATCGCCTTATGAGATCCTTGAGGGAAGACAATGTCGATCTCCCTTATGTTAGGATGAAATTGTAGAGCGCAAGATGCTCGGACCCGCAGTAGTCCAAAGGATCAGGGATATAATAGATCTAATCAGAGGACGACTGGTAGTAGCCAGGAAGGACATAAGAAGTATGTCGATTTGACACGAAAGGACAAAGAATAGGAAGGAGGCAACCTTGTATTGTTAAAAGTATTCCCTTGAAAAGAATTAATGAGATTCGGAAAGAAAGGAAAGCTAAGTCCACCAATTGTTGGACCCTTGGATATATTAAGACGTTTTGGGAAGTTAGCATATGAGCTAGCCCTACCCCCGAACATGTAGTAAGTTCATAGCGTGTTCCACATATCAATGTTAAGGAAGTGTAATTCGGATGCCAGACAAATAGGGGCATAGGAGCGCATAGACATGCAACCAGACGTAACCTATATGAAGCAACCAGGAAGGGTATAGATTAAGAAGGAACGAGTGCTTAGGAGAAGGGTTATCAAACTAGTAAGAGTTTGATGGTAGAACCACAATGTAGGAAAATTGACTTGAGAGTTAGAAAGTGCAATACTAAGAAGGTATCCCTATTCATTTCTATCTGATTCCGGGACGGAATCCTTTTAAGGAGGGGAGACTGTAATAACCCCAATTTTTGGAAAAAATTTGAAACCCTTATGAATAGTGTTTTTGATGAATGAGAAAACTTTTCATGCCACACTATGTAGGGGTTCTGTTATTGATCTTCTGGGATATTATTAGTACTCTATGTGGTATATAAGTGTATGTAAAGATCGTCAGAATCCAATTTCCGAACACTTGGATTTTTCCCTGAAATCCACTAGATACGGAAAGGATTGAGTATAAGGTAACAGGATAAAACAGATTTAAATTAAAGGATTATAATAGAGGATCATAAAAAGGAATATAATGTATTGAGAAAGGTTAAGGGAACCTAAGTAATAAGATCCCGGGTATGATCCTTCAAACGATAAACGAGAACGAAAGTAAAGCGAACCGTATAACAGATCAGCGGTCATTAGGCAAACAATTAGGAAGTTAATCAAAGGGATTAGTGGGGATGATGTCATCCAACCAATAGAAAGAGGACAAGGAGGGGAGGATGACATCATGAGGATGACACAAGCATGACATGGGAAGGAAGGAGGTGTGGTGGCTTTTTAACCACACAAATTCAAGGGCAACAAGGTAATTAACTAAATCAAACACAAAAACAAGCCAACCAAGCCAAGCAAAATCATTTTCATCAAAATCAAAAAGAACCAAGGCTTGTTCTTGAAGAGCTCTCGGCTTTTTACTATTCAAAAGAGCAAGAAATTCAAAATCAAAGATCCAAGCTTCCTAAATTGGTGAGTTAATTCCCTAATCATCTTCATGCTTAGTTAGGGCTATATCATGAGTTTAAGCCATCAATTCCTTCTCCATCTTCTTCATTTAATCAAAGAAGAAGACTATGAATAGTGTTTTCAAGTTTTTAACTTGAAGTTTTTCTTGTTTTCCTTGAAGATCCAAGCATTCCTAAGACTTCTCAAAGCTTCTTAAGGCTTCCTAGCTCCTCCCACCACTTCAAGGAAGGTATATCATCTCCAAACCCTAGATTCCTATGTATTATAAGATGATTTTGATTAGTAGGATGATATTGTAGCTTGATATTGGTGATTTAGAGTTTGGGATTGAATTGGTATTGAAATGGAATGGTAAATGTTGTTGTTTTGTTTAAAAGAACTTAAGTATGGTTAAAGGTAAGCTTAGGCATAAGTATGAATGTTAAAATTGAATTGGTTGGGGTTGTTATGATGTGATAAGGATGGATGTTGGTTGTATGTTGGATTTGAGGTTGAATTTGGGTTGGTTTTGAATGGTTTAAAATTGGGAAATCGCGTAAACATAGCCGTCGTAACGTCCGATTTTCTTTGGACTGTTTTTGTGCATAGCATTAGGACCCGAGAACCCCCTGCTAGATTATGACCACTGCCATGTTTAGATAGCTCATGTTACGAGCTTCGTTTTGATATGTAGTTCGTTCGATTCCGATGCACGGTTTAGGAGAAACAACCGTTTTAAGTAACGGCGTTTCGCGAACGAAACTTTTCCCCTCGCCTTACTTTGAAACATAGGTTAAAGACCAAAAAGGGTTAATTAGTGTATGAAACAATTATGGTAAGAGTTTTAGGCAGTTGGTAAGACACTCGCGAAGGAATCGCCTTAAAACTCGTAAAGGTTAAATTATTAAAAATGGTGGAGCCGAGGGTACCCGAGTGACTTAAGCGAATCAGTGAGCGCAAAACAAGCGTTGGAGTCTAAGTTAGTTAAAGTATAGATTTACAAGTGACTTTGGTTTAATTCCAACTTACTTGTTGTTTATAGGTTACCAGACTCGTCCCGAGCCTTTTATCACCCCAAGTCGCTCAGGCAAGTTTTCTACCCGTTATACTGTTGTTGTGATGTATATATGTATATGTATTATCTTGTGATAGATGCATGTTGGTTAATTAGCAAATTTTGTGATATATTGAAGCATGCTGATATGGAATATATATGCATTCCTGTTTCGTATTCTTTCCATATATAATTGTTGATAATACCTATGCTAGAGGATAGCGGTAATTTGCATATACCCTTAGTATAGGGACCCAAAGGTGGAAATATTTTCTAAAACCGGGAGTCGAGGATCCCGAGTAGATTTTGTATATATGGATATAAATATATATATATATATATTTATACTTATATATATATGGTCATAGTTTTCAAAACTATTAATCGAATAAGGTTTATTCGATAACTTTAACTTTATTTTATTATTGAATATTATTTCGAATATTCATTCGAGGACTTATGACTCCTTTTATTTTATATTAAATGAATATTATTTTGAATATTCATTCGAGGACTTATGACTCCTTTTATTTTATATTAAATGAATATTATTTTGAATATTCATTCGAGGGCTTATGACTCAGTTTATATTGTTTAATGAATATTTTTGAATATTCATTTGAGGATCTATGACTCCGATTATTTGCTGAGATTTGTTCTTTATTTTATTAAAGAATAAGGTGTAAATAATCAAACTTATTTTCGATTATTCAAATAAAGATAGTACTTTCATATAAGTATATCTTTGGTTATTTAATACTCGTTTCAAGTATAAGTTTTAATACTTTTACTTCAATTATTTTTATAAAGATTATTCTTTATGGGAATATTATTTAAATAATAATATTCAGTTATTTTCTAAATATTCTGGGGACTGATTTACTTCATTAAATCAGCTTTACTCCAAACACTCTATAAAGTGTTTTCGAGTCTTCATAATGATTTTTAAAAGATAGAGCGGATCCCAAAACTCATTTTTATATTTAAGATCTTCCTTTTAAGGGGATTTAAATACTCGCTCAAAACCTGAGGGATCCGGCTCTGTGGTGTGTTTTATATTCGCAACAAGGTTGCTGTTTTGTTAAATGAATTGATTACTTATCCAACACTCGGGAAGTAAAATTCTTGGAACAAGTTAATCCATTAACAGGCATCGCCTGGGAAATATCGGTGAGTTTTCCTTTCCAACTAGATACGACTTTTTGGTGGAGCCGTATCAACAAGTTCTACTTGGGGAAAGGGGGAACGAGCTTTACGTTTCAGAGTCATGGATTTCATCTGAACTAGGAGTGGCGTAAGTGGTCGAGTGGCGCCGGCCCAGCCTTATTATATTGGCCCAAATGGCCTGGAAGTTCCGCTAAGGCGGTCCATTCCTTAGGAGTTCAGTGTTCGGTTGACAAGTAAATCCGACAGGTTCTCCTCTACATGTAGAAAATGGTGGGGTTGCACTACTACGACTGATCATCGTAAGTGGTCTTCCTGGCGCGGCAAACTCCCGTAATGAGTTCATCATCCAATTGGATATTTCTGCAACACTACCCAGAGCACTTCGATAGAAAGGCTACGGTTGGGCGATTGTTGAGTGTTGGCAGGGTCAAGTTTTCAAAATGATGTTTGCATCAAATGAAGTATCTCGTAACTTCATTTTATTTTGATGATATTTTAAAGATTTAATCTATTCAAATCTGGTCTTGTAGTCTCATCTATGTGATGAACTTTGGAAACTAATTATAACTTGAATGGTGGTAGTTCAAGTAGTATTTGGAAAAGATATAAGTATATTGGAGTATCTTGTAACTTCATCTTTTAAACTTATATCTAGTAAATGATTATCTTATGCATGACAAAGATTTTCAGAAAAATGTTGAGACAAGGTTAGATATATGAGATCACCTTGCAACGATATTTTTATACAGTTATACACTGGAACTCTGTGTGTATTATGCATGGAAGAGGACTTCCAATATTTTGAAAAGTATATATGTATATAGATACTGAATATTTTGCGACTTCATCGCATTAAGATATCATCTTGGTTCATTTCTTTTGACCAAGACCTTCATGAGTACTATGAGAAGGCTCATATATTGTTAATCATTATACATATTATTTTGGTGGGCTTGCTGCTCACCCTTGCTTTCTTCTTTCATCACACAACATCAGATAGACAAGATGAACAGGACCAAGCTCCCAATTCGCGAGCGGATAGGAAATGTTCCGCAGCTTCCTATAGGCGTTGATATCGCTGTAGCTGAGGTAGGAACTACCAATAGGCTAGGCTTTCAACTTTTGATGTATCAGATTATGTATATTTATGAATTGTAATAATGGCAAAGAAATGTAAATTTATTCAGAAACCTGTTTAAGGTGTATTGGCATATAATTGTGGAATAAAACGACTTGTGATTATTTTTGGATATTCATCTCTGAGACTATAACTTGTGGTGTGTGTGTTTATTGTGGGGTCACAATACAGAGTAGTTGATTATTTATTAAGAGTGGGTGTTATTAAGGGAAATGGAACTCGTGACAACCCGGATCCCCGACCCCGGATTTGGGGGTGTTACACGTAGGTCTCATAAAAATTCCAAACATGTTTTGCGATGCTTTCATTTGATTAGGGAAATCATTGAAAAAGGAGATGTCAAGATTGAGAGAGTTGACACACATAACAACGTAGCAGACCCACTCATAAAGTCATTGTCTCAGATTCACTTTGATCGTGATAAAGAGAAGATGGGAATTAGATACCAGAGTGATTGGCTTTAGTTCAAGTGGGAGATTGAAAGTGTTTGTCCTAAATCCAATCATGTATGATGAGTTATGAAGAACTTTCTTGTATTCCTATTTGATTTCATTGATATTAATAAAAGACTTGTTTTGGTTTTATTACGGGCTTTATCTATTTAAAGTGTTTTAAATAAGATGCTCCATAGTTTAGAGTAAATTTTCTAGAATTATAATGAGATTATAATAGTGAGATCTAGAAGATGATAACTCTAGACTTTAACAGTTCCTGATCATAGGATAACTAATCGGATGTTATTGGATCCGCAAAGATTGGTACATACTATGCTTTCTCCCTTCAGGAGGATGTCTGTTCTAATAGGCATTTGTGTGGTGACACTATAGCTAGTATGTAGGTGCTTATTAGGGAATAATTTTATTGAACATGACTCGATAAGTTGAACAACTAATGGAGATTACTCACGTGTCAATAGTTATTCACTGAGTGATAGTTGTACAAGTGTCCTTAGACTTGAGATCGTTAAAGTTATCTTGTATATAATGAACTGTGCTTTGGTTTAGTCCTTAGTCTCAAGGACATCCATTAGGTCTATTCTGGGCATAGGGATTTGTGTATAGAGATAGTTAACGTCAATAGAGGATCTACCCCTTCCAGTATAGGAAGAGAATATCCTATGTTATTCTTAGTATGGGAGTTCTGGAATCTTTGGCCAGAGTGTATGAAATTAGAAAGGAGTTTCTAATTTGCATAAATATGAACTTTGCATTATGAATAAGAAATCATATGATTAAATTTGAAAGGCCTGACATGAGATCCATGCCTTGTATTTAATCGGGATATTGTAAGGGTAGAAGGAATTCATTGTACGGTAACTAGTCACTGACAGGTTCTTGGTATTCTAAGCAGTGAATTCATATTATCCGGATAGTCGCGATATGTTGAGAAGCATCACTCACGATGTAGAATAAATATAATTAATCAGTTAATTATATTTAGTGAATTTTAGTTTTTATGTAAATAATTAATAAAAGTTTATTATTATCCTCAATTATTTACATAGTGTGATTCTGAGGACAGAATCCTGTTAGGGGGGGGGGAGAATGTAACGACCGAGAAATTACGCTTGTATTATATTATTATAAAGATAAATTATGTGTATTATTATGTGATTAAATGTGTGGAGTCGTAAAACCCTAATTGCTATGTGCTACGTGTTGTCTGTTTTGATCCGAACGTGTTTTGGATATTTATTGAGTGTTTTATCGAAAGTTATATGTTTTATATTAAACCCCGTACAGCTCAAACAGTGTTTTAAAAGCCCGTATTTCAAATAAAATCATTGGCCCTATTTAGCCAAAAACAACCTATACCATATCGCTATTCTGAACCCCTAGATGTTTTACAAATTTACCTTTTTCGCGAAAAATGATTTTTCCGGACCCCTTCGGGTACCAAAAACCCCACAAAAATCACATTTTTATTTTTATATGATCATGAAATTATCATACATCATTTTTCTTTGCATTTTTGTAATATTCATAATTTTTGAGAATTTTTAGCATTTATTTTATATTTATTGGATATTTAAAAATTTATTATTAATACCCAAAAATTATAAATTTTTGGGGCCAAATATTTTTATTAGGAGTGTAATTTGCCCCTTAATTTTATTTAGGGGTATTATTTTCATGAATATAAATAGCTGATTTATTGATAATTAATTAGTTAATTAATCATAAAAAAATCAGCAAATCAAGAAATTAGTTTATTGGGGAAGAACACTCAAGGAATTAAACCTCAGATTTGAAGGTGATTCTGTTAACCAAATCCTTTATGTAATTAGTCAAATTGAAGCTTGTGACTTCTATTTTCTGTTTATAACATCAGTTTTTCATTTTAAAGTTTTGATTTTCAATCCGAAAATTAGGGTTTATACCCGAATTTGGGTATTTTGATACCTGTGATTTATGCTTGAATTTGATACTTGATATAGTTTCCTGAGGATTGTTATAGTCGATTACAACTGGAATTAGCGTCGAATGATACCCATATAGTGTAGTTCGAATAGCAAGGTTTTTACGAATTTTCTATTAATTGTTGTGGTGTGTGGATTGATTGTTGGTTTGTTAGACGATAGGGGTTAGATTTTCCAGGTTACGAGCTTCGTTTTGGTGTATTGATATTGAAGTTTGGTGTACGATTGTGGTAAATCGTCGTTTGGCCAGGAAAACGCTGCCGGCGGGCCGTCGATTGGCCGTAGAAGACGGAGCAGAACCTGGGCTTGCTTTCCGTTGCAGCGACGAGGAAGAGGAGTTCGTGGCGATGAAGAACGGTGAAAGAGGGAGTCAAAACGGAGGGGTTTTGAGGCTTAATCGAATCGCCAGACTTTGGTCGAAAAAAGCCCCGTCGGCGCCGGATTCTGGGCAGGCCGGCGGCTGTTCTTCGTGACCCGGGTTCGACCCGGTTCCAACCCGGAAATCGACCCGGGTTTGATCTTCAAAACACTGATTAAAAACCCTGAATTGTGTTTATGATTTATTTAATTAAATATTTATATTTTAGAAAATCAGAATCAGTTTTTAATAATTCTAAAAATCAATTAATAATCAGTTTTAAATTCTGAAAAATATAATTTATAATTTCAGAATTATTTTATTAATTTAGAAATTCGAATTTAATTATTTATTTAATTATTTATTTAATTATTTATTTATTTATTACTTAATAATTAAGTAATTAATTAATAAATTAGGATTAAAAATGATTGAATAATATGAATAATAATTCGTTAATTAGTTGAATACTGCGAGTAACACGTCGACGAAAATCGAAGAGTGTCATAATGATTTTTCGTATCGAATAATTAAATACAGATAATTAATTAATTAATTAATCGTATAAGTTATAATCATAATAATAATAGTTCAATAATTATACGAGGTATGCGAGTAGCTCGTATTTATACGAATAGTTAATCGTTGAGTTAGATTACGGTGCGAATAATAATAATTAATCTGATAAATAGCTATAAGTTAATTGTATCGATTGATTATTTGTAAATAGTCGATCTAATCGAGTGAATGATTATAATTTGTAAATAATGGTAATAAATTATAATTAATCCTAATAATTAGGGATTAATTATTTTAAAATACAATAATTATTAATTAATTATTTAAAAATATAATTAAGGATTATTTAATTATAATTAATTATTTATAATTAATTATTAATTAATTAAATCTTGTTTAATTCGTAGTAATTAAACCGTTAGTCCGTTTTGAGTGAAGCGAAGACCTCTAGACTCAGAAAAATGAAACGAATCCAATAAAAATAATTGTAAGTCATAATTTCTTCCGAAAGAGAGTCGTATTGTGTTAATTAATTGTTTATATGCCCTAATAGGGGTAGAATTGAGCCAAATAAATTCCGAAAAAATTATAATAAAATCAGATAGGGTTAGTTAATACAGGTATGAGTCTAGTATCGATTCTAAAAATATTTATAAACCCAAAAATACATTATGTGCTTTATGTGCTTTACGTGGTTATGTGAACTTTATGTGCTATATAATTATATGTGTATATATGCGAGTCAGATAGAAATGCATGGGTAGATTGATAGGGTTACGTGGTATCAATTTGAGATACGCGTATGTAGTAAGCTATCTAAACGACTATTTTTCTATGATTGATTCAGTATCAGCAAGGCAGGTCAAGCAGGAGACCGAAGGCGGTGAGTTGAACCAGATTAAATACGCGTAAGGCAAGTTTTTCCCCTATTCTAAATTCTGAATAGTGAAGTATACCCCATTTTCCATATCAGTTACACTTTGATAATTGTTGTTCATACACAATTATTGATTCTTGTTTCTATTTCATTTCAATTCTTAATTTCTCCTAATTTATTGAATCCCCTATTCATATTCCAATACTTTCACCCTTGTTATATATACTCCGATATATCCTGATGTTGGGATACATCAAAAGCATTCCGATTATTTCGGAAGCTAAACTTTGGACTGGATGGTTACGATAAGGGTTGGGTTTTATCCAGACCTTTAATTAATAGGTCATAGTTGCCTGAGTACTCCTTATGTTGGTTGGGTCTATGCAGTTGGGTATGGATCCCCACTGTATCCTGACTGATCAGCAGGTTATAGTGCATATGTTGGTTCTTGTTTCTAGTCTTGTTCATTTGGCACTCGCCAGTGTTGGCAAATTATTATTCTATACATATACAAATGGTTGTTCAAACCATCACACTATCGATTTATTTATTCTTTTCTCTTTATACTATAAATATTGTTGCAGGCTTATTGAGCAATTTTGGCTCATCCCCTTTTATTGTTATTCCTATTATTTTACAGTTTAGGTAGAGAATGAAACCCATCAGAACCCGCATAGTCAAGAAGCGAGTCAAGCAGCAGGACCCTCTTATACCAAGAGTGTTCATCCCTATCCCAGAAGAGAGCTTTGAGTTACCAGATCAGGTGTAACAGGATAAGTAGTAATGTTGGTTTGAATAAAAGTTGTGTGGTGAGAATGTAGAAAGAATAAAGTTTTATAATAAAGAGAGTTCTTGAGACAAATTATTTTTATTTGGGTTTGTAATAAAGTTAGTGTGTCGTTCTTGTTTTAAACTCTTAACCTTAAAAGATCCTGAGTAGCAGTAGTTCGGGGTAATTATTATATTTATATTCCGCTTATGCAGGTTTAGTTTGTAGTTAATGTTAATAATGCCCCAAATCTATACCCCGGATTTGGAGCTTCCTGAAAGTGTTTGTCCTAAATCCAATCATGTATGATGAGTTAGGAAGAACTTTCTTGTATTCCTATTTGATTTCATTGATATTAATAAAAGACTTGTTTTGGTTTTATTATGGGCTTTATCTATTTAAAGTGTTTTTAAATAAGATGCTCCATAGTTTAGAGTAAAGCTTCTAGAATTATAATGAGATTATAATAGTGAGATCTAGAAGATGATAACTCTAGACTTAAACAGTTCCTGATCATAGGATAACTAATCGGATGTTATTAGATCCGTAAAGATTGGTACATACTATGCTTGCTCCCTTCAGGAAGATGTCTGTTCTCCTAGGCATTTGTGTGGTGACACTATAGCTAGTATGTAGGTGCTTATTAGGAAATAAGTTCACTGAACATGACTCGATAAGTTAAACAACTAATGGAGATTACTCACGTGTCAATAGTTATTCACTGAGTGATGGTTGTACAAGTGTCCTTAGACTTGAGATCGTTAAAGTTATCTTGTATATAATGAACTATGCTTTGGTTTAGTCCTTAGCCTCAAGGACATCCATTAGGTCTATTCTGGGCATAGGGATTTGTGTATAGAGATAGTTAACGTCAATAGAGGATCTACCCCTTCCAGTATAGGAAGAGAATATCCTATGTTATTCTTAATATGCGAGTTCTGGAATCTTTGGCCAGAGTGTATGAAATTAGAAAGGAGTTTCTAATTTGCATTAATATGAACTTTGCATTATGAATAAGAAATCATATGATTAAATTTGATAGGCCTGACACGAGATCAATGCCTTGTATTTAATCGGGATATTGTAAGGGTAGAAGGAATGCATTGTACGGTAACTAGTCACTGACAGGTTCTTGGTATTCTAAGCAGTGAATTCATATTATCCGGATAGTCGCGATATGTTGAGAAGCATCACTCACGATGTAGAATTAATATAATTAATCAATTAATTATATTTAGTGAATTTTAGTATTCATGTAAATTATTAATAAAAGTTTATTATTATTTATTTCTACTACCAACATAATATTGAACCTACAGGGTCACACCATAAAAGAATATTTTCTTTGATGAAATAATGAGAGAGAGAATAATTTTCTAAATAGTTTAGAAAAAGAAATAATGATTAAAATAGTTTTAATTATTATTAAAGCATTTTATAAAGATAAAATGTGGGGCTAATATATATATAATGATATATTATAAAACCCTAGGAGAGCCCTATAAATAGAATGAGATGGCTCATTCTAAACACATACTTGGTTTTGTGAAAACCCTAGCCACCATCTTCTTCCTCTCTCCCTCTCTCCCAAAAACTCCATTTTTATAAAAACTTGGTTTTATATAAAGCTTCATTGAAGAAGATCATTCTTGGTGGATACCGGTAGAGTGCTTCACACACTGAGGAGCAACTGCTAGCAACCATAATTATAAAGCTTCGATTTTCAAGGTATGGTTACGATTCCTCCGTTTTTCTGATTTATACGTTTTTCTATATGTGCGATACATGTTTTTACGGAATAATTGTTATATCACGCTTCCGCTCATCCGTAAATTCCTTCACTTCCAATACTCAATACTAACATCACTAATCTTATATCTCAAATTTCTTCTACATATAATGAAACACTTGAATCCACTTTCCAAGCGTAGTCAAAATCAAGTGACACAGTTCAAGAGACTGTGATCACCACCCAGAAACCACATTTAGATGGTGAGAGACTACTAGCTGGGGTAGACCTTGATGACAGCATCAAAACCACAGGGGTTTCATCAGTTTTAACTGAAGACCCTGTAGATGTTTCTCAAGCACCTTCATGTGCTGAACAATCTTCAAAAATTGAAAGGTTTGAGGGTAGTACTCCTGATGGGGATCTATCTAAATATTTTCCAATTTAATTGGAGGTTTCTTAGGTTGAGATAACTCCCCTCAAAACTCTGGCTGAAATTGCATTATCAATAGAAGCTGGGAGTAAAATTGCCAATGATCCAACTATTGGGGAGGCAAGTATAGCACATTCAAGTGCCAGTTATTTTCAAGAAGAGCAAGGTTTTGAGGCCATGGCACATGACCGTAACCTGGTCAAATCCTCTCCAATTCAAATGGAGGTTCCCATTATTGGTGAAAAACACACTGTCACAACCATAGTTCCAACTGTGAGTTCAACTGTGACTCCAATAACAGGGTTACCTACTACCATACCCTCCACCTCAATCCAAACAGACATCCCATCCACCTCAAACTACACCACAATCCTCTCACAATCTATCTCAATGGTTGCAGGATGCTCAAGCCCAACCTACTACAGTTGATGATCTTTTAATTGAGCAACTTGCAGGCCTAGCCAATGTCTCCCAACAACTCCTTACAACATATATGTCAAACCAAGACTATCAAGCTATACCACTCTCATACAAGGCAGATGTTGAATAGCAGATGGAGAAAATTGTAGATGAAGCAGATGGTAATGTGGATGCATGGCTCTCAAAGGATTTCACAAAAACTATGGAGGAGGCCTTAGTAAAATACAGAGAAGAATATGTCACAATTTTGAGCATTAATGCTAAGGTTCTCACTCCTCAGAAAATATATGATGTTGTGACAGAGGTGTACAAAGAACAATTGAAGGTCTTTCATCATATTGGAAGATCCATGGAAAGCACTCTGGTCAAGCATCAAACTGAAGTGAAGAAGTTGGTAAATGATAGGACTGATGAGCTGATGCCATCATTTTAAGAAATCAAGACCACGTTCAACAGATTCTTAAACAGACTTTAAGCCCTCTCTCTCAATCCTGTAGAAGAGAATGTGTCCAAGCTAAGTAAATCTTTCATAGCTCTACATGAAGTAATCCAGAAGCAAATCACTCAACATAATCACTGCAAGGTCAAGCTGGATAAACTTTACCAAGCTAGGTTTGAACCTTCAGCCTTGGTCATAGAGGAGGTGAAAAATATTGTGCAGAATTATGTTGGTCCTTTGGCAGCATCAAGCCCATACCAATCCTTGTTTACATCAACAGTCCTAAAAATCCAAAATCTGCAAGCTCAAATTTCATCACTACAATCTTCCAATGCTTCTTTGACAACTCAAGTTTCTCAGTTGACAGCTTTGGTGCAGAGTCAACAGAATGATATCAAGTCCCTTGTAGACTCCCATAAACATCTCCAAATGCAAAATTCTGTATCTTTGGGAGCTATTATGGGCGCTTTGAATATTCCTCTTCCTGCATTGTTAGAAGCAGTTAGGCCTGAAATTCCTACTTCTCTAATCTTGCCTGCTACCAAGACTAAGGGGGAGATAGAAGCTAGACTGCTAAAATCATCATCCAGCCAAGCCACAGTTCAAACAAGTCAAGTTGATATTGGGAAAAAAAGACTACATAATGCAACTGAGGGGCACTGTTTGGACAAAGAGTTTGATGAATTGCTTAGGGCTCTCAAAGTTTCTCTAACCAACAACTTCTTCACATACAAAAAAGCTTTGGACATAAATATCAACTTTCTAAGGGTGATAATGGTGATGTAGATAACTTTCAGGAGAGGAGGATTGTTGCAAACATCAATGACTCTGGTGTGGAAAAATGTATGTAGGTGTCTCTCAACTATCTCATATCTAAAAGAGCATCTGAGATGAATTTAAGCTTGGGGTTAGTCTTGTTATAAATGTATATAAATGTGTATTTGTCAATCTATCAATTTTTATGTAATTGATTTAAGCTTGGGGTTAGTCTTGTTATCAGGCATGAATTTGTGATAAGCGATCTTCTCAAAAATTGGGGGAGATTGTTGTGTAAGACATGCCTGTATAATAACAAGACTAAGTCACATTGACAACCCTAAAATTTAGTTGTTTGATAATCAATTTCGTATTCTGTATTATATTTCTTGAATCGGTAAAAAGGTTAGAAGATTAGACTGGAGGATTTTTCCAGTGAACAGATTCAAGCTAAGGAATAAACTCTGGAAGAAGATCAAGCCATGATCATATCTTAGAGAAAAGTGTAGAAGTTTGGAGTTGAATAAAACTGTTCTATGAAAAATATTCTAAGTCAAGATATCGACAAGTCATAGATCAAGTTATATCGAGAAGTTATTCGCGAAGTCCAGAATGACTTATCGAGAATTCCAAAATGGCTTATAGAGAAGTCTCAGAGATATCGACAAGTCAAATAAAGATGTAGAGAACTGGAGATATCGATAAGTCATTTCTGCATGTATAGAACTCAGAGATATCGACAAGTCAAATGAAAATGTGAAGAATTGGAGATATCGACAAGTCAATTTGTCATATAGAGATCTCAGAGATATCGACAAGTCATTTCCTACATGTAGAGATCTCAGATATATTGACAAGTCATTCCACATGCAAGAATCCAAAGACCTCGACAAGTCAAGTATACCTATAGAGAACTCAAATATCTCGATAAGTCATTATACATATCGAGATGTCACTTCTCTATAGAACAAACTGGAGATCTCGACATACTTCTCAAATACAAAATGCAGATAAGTTCAAGATTATCAGTCAACAAACGATCTATCATATAGATTGAAAAGGAAAGATTGGTAACAATATCATGTCTTTAAATAAAGCTCGATATGTTAAAGGTCTGACTTATAATATGCTTAGTATAATTCAATTATTTGATGATGGTCATAAAGTAGATTTTGATCAACATGATTGTATTATACTTGTTAGTTCTAATGAAATTCCTCTAGTTGCTAGAAGGGAAGGAAATATCTATTTTTATTGGATTTTGAAGAACAGGAACAAGCATGTTGTCTAACAGCAGTTGATACAAGTCCAGTAATTTGGCGCAGAAGGCTTGAACATGCTCACATGGAACTACTTAACAAGCTGTCAACAAAGCAGCTAGTTCGAGGATTGCCAAGACTGAAGTATGTAAAGATGGAAACTTGCACTGTTTGTCAACTGGAAAAGCAAATCAGAATATCACATAAAGTCAAGAAAGTGATATCAACTTCTAAACCTTTAGAGCTTTTACACTTGGATTTATTCGGTCCAAAAGGTTATAAGAGTATTGGAGGTAAACTATATGCTTTTGTTATTGTTGATGATTATTCTAGATATGCATGACTATTGTTTTTATCTACCAAAGATTGTGCTTTTAGTGAATTTGAGAAGCTAATCAATATATTTGAGAATAATCTTAAAACAAGACTTATAGGTATACGAAGTGATCATGGTGGTGAATTCCAAAAGGATTTTATTTCTTACTGTGAAAAAAAAGGAATTACACATCAATTTTTATGCACCTCGTACACCATAACAAAACAAAGTTATAGCGCGTTAGAACAGGTTATTACAAGAAATAGCAAGGAAATTACTTCATGAAAGCAAGCTGCCAAGAAGCTTTTAGGCAGAAGCTGTCACCACGGCAAGCTATGTTTTTAACAGGGTGTTAATCAGACCATTACTCAACAAAACTCCTTATGAATTATTGAGGAACAAGAAACCTAATATTGGTTATTTTAAAGTTTTTGGTTCAAGTGCTTTTTACTCAAAACTTCTGAAAGCAATGGTAAATTCGATTCTAAATCTTAAGAAACAATATTTTTGGGTTATTATTTAACAAGTCGTGCTTATAGAGTTTATAATCTATTTAAAAATGTTGTTGAAAAGTCTATCGATATTTCATTTCAAAAGTCTAATAATGATTTATCAAGGGAAGATGAAGATATTGCAGGTACAGAACTGGAAGCGAGCTAGCAGTAAAGAATACTGACTCACATCAAGATGACAAGTCAAATAATGCAACTCCAGAAGTTAATAAAGAAGTTGAAACTTCTTCACCTATTGATGAAACTCCGGAAAAGCTATCTAGACTCACTCTAGATTGTCCAGGAGGAAATAGGGCTACTGAGAAGCTTCAGAATACGTTTGATGGTGAAGATCTTTCATATTCTTCTAAGAGAATTTGAACAAATGAGGAATTCATAGCTCAATATTCTCTACCAAAGTCATCAAAAACGTTGAAGAATCATCCTCCAGAATAGATTATTGGTGATAGATCAGAAGAAATCAAGACAAGAAAATATGCAACAAACATTTATGCTTTTGCAGCTTTTCTAGCTTAGGAGGAACCAAAGAATATCAATGAAGCTCTTAATGATGAAAATTGGATCATGACAATGCAATAAGAATTCAATCAATTTGAAAGATGTGATGTTTGGGAACTTGTAGAGCCACCAAAGGATGCTTCTATCATTGATACTAAATGGTGTTCAAGAAAAAAGTTGACGAATTTGGAAATATCACTAAAAATAAGGCAAGACTTATGGCACAAGGATACAATCAACAAGAATGAATTGATTTAGATTAAACTTATTCTCCTGTTGAAAGATTGCAATCTAACAGAATGTTACTTTCATTTGCACGCTACAAGAAAATCAATATACACCAAATGGATGTAAAGAGTGCTTTCTTAAATGGATTTTTTAAGAAGAAATTTATGTTAAGAAACCTTCTGAATTTGAGGATGAGAAATATCCTAATTATGTGTTCAAGTTGAAGAAAGCTTTATATAGATTAAGGAAAACACCTCGCTCTTGGTATGAAAGATTAAGTAAATTATTAATCAAGAATCATTTCATTCGAGGTACTATTGATCCTACTTTATTTACTATATTTAAAGTTAAAGATATCTTAGTTGTACAAATATATGTGGATGATGTTATATTTGGTACTACTAATGACACTTTGTACAATTGGTTTTCAAAGTGTATACATAGTGAATTTGGCATGAGCATGATTAGAGAGCTCAATTTTTCTTGGGCATACGAGTCAAGCAAAATCCTGAAGTCACATTTATACATCAATCAAAGTACATAAGGAACTTACTCAAAATATTTGGTTATGATAATATCAAGTCGAAATCAACACCGGTGAGTGATGTCAGCAAGTTGACAACCGATGAACAAGGTAAAGATGTTGATATTCGAACTTTTAGAGGTATGATTGGAAGTTTATTATATGTTACAGCCTCTAGCCCTGATATTATGTATACTGCTTGTGCTAGATTTTAAACTAAACCTAAAGGGTCTCATTTGAATGTTGTTAAGAGAATATTCAAATATCTGAGTGGAACTATTACTTTTGTTTATTTTATTCTATCATAAATGCATTTGATCTTGTTAGGTATAGTGATGAAGATTATGCAGGTTGTCAAACCGATAGAAAGAGTACACGTGGTGTTTGTGCTTATCTAGGACACAAAATGGTTTCTTGGTTAAGCAAGAAGCAAATATCAGTTGCATTATCTACAGCTGAAAGAGAGTATCTAGCAGCTAGGAGTTGTTGCTCACAAATACTTTGGATGAGACAATAGCTTGAGGATTTTGGAATTTTTTGGGGTCAAACCCTTATTTATTTTGATAACACAAGTATTATCGATATTTCTGAGAATCCGATAAATCACTCAAGAACTAAGCATATCGATGTTAGACGTCATTTCTTGAGAGATAATGTTGTAAAAGGGAAGGTCAAGCTGATTTTTTTGCTACTAAAGCTCAAGTTGCTGATATCTTTACAAAACCTTTGGCTAAAGAATGTTTCAGCATGCTAAGAAGAGAATTGGGAATGTGTAATATTCAGTAAGCAAGCTCACAAGCTACAATCAAGTACTATCATCTTACTATTAGTTTTTGGTACTTACTTGATCTTTTTGCATGACTGTTAAAATGTGTGTTATTTGATCAATTTTATGTCTTTTCGATATGTCCATTATTGAACCTGATGTTGTTGCTCCTATTGAGGGTGAGGATAGTTCCTATGCTTCTTTACAGATGTTGGAGTTCATGAAGGAGATGAAAGCAGGGCAGGAGAAGATTCTGAAGGATGTTGAAGGGGTTGCTTAGGAGAACAAATGGCTGAGGGAGATGGTGACTGGAACTTCTGCATCTGGTCCTTCAAATGGCGTAATCACTCCTACTCCCAAGTCATGTAATATTGATGATATGGTGGTTATTGCTGCAGCTCTTTTCAAGAAGGAACAAGATAAGGAGTCCACTGCTGATAAGGAAAAGAAAGATGATTCTGAGAAGACTGATGTTAAGACTTAGTTTTAATGAACTTTTTAGTGATTAAGGGGAGTAATTAGGAAAGTTTGTTAAGTCTGTTACCATGATGGTTTCTTTGAATAATGTGGTTTATTTTAGTTGAACTTATTTGGTTTAAGTTTGTGATATTTAAGCATGGTATTTGGTTTTATGTTGAATGACTTACTTGCTGGTTTTAAATTTGTTCATCTTTATGTTATGCTACATTGTGTTACACTTGAATCTGAACATGTGTTTTATGGCTTAGGTGGAGTATACTTTCCTAAAATTTGTGTAATCATAAAAAAGGGGAGATTGATACCCTTCTAATTTTGATGATCTCAATTTTAACAAGTTTATAGATTGCTTTGTTATCTTATTAACAAGTTGAGTATAATATTTTCTATATATTACTAACAATGTTTTGCATAAGTCAAAATTCATGATAGACTAAGTATGTCATCAAGCTAACAATATTTTGACATGAATTTCAGCGAGCTTACGGTTACCGCCAGGGATAATTCAAGATTAACTAGATTTGCGGTTTTCAAGGAGAATAGATAGGAATGAGTTTTTGTAAGGACTCAATGATATATCCAACGTGTTTAAATATATTAGAACTCTTTATTTATTCAAACTTTTTTAATTAAAATCACTTCCTACTTTTTAGTAAGTTATTTATAAATGTTTTATGTTTCAAACAACTTGCTTCAAGATCGGTATTGAATTTAAACTAAAGATAGAGATTCTAATCTATTTTATTTTTAGTTTAAATGTATTATAAGATTATTTTAACATTCAAAATAATAATAAACTAGCCATGAGACTTGGTCATGATCGGGAGTATTTTTTATTAGATTTGAAAGTTAACTTAGTCTATAAATATACTTGGATATGCTTTCTTTTGAGGTTAATCCACGAAGTATACATTATACTATCTGAGAAAATACAACATTGCATTCTTTGAATATCTTCTTACTGAGGTTTTACATATACACGTATATCTATATTCATAGAGTTCGTTGTTTCGGTAGTAGTTTCCATTTAAAATTGTTTTTTTCAAGATTTAAACATTTGTTGCTGAATAGTAGAGCTTGGATAACAAGGATTCATGGAGTTATATTGCTAGAGAAGGCTATCCAGGTTTGGTACACGGCTAAGAGGGAAATTCACTCAAAAGAACAGGTGTTATCAGCTAGCTGCTATCAGGAATAAGGGATAAATGGAGATATATTATTGAATCTTGTAATCGTATCATTTCAGTGATTAATAATATATTCTCTTACCTAGTTGGTAAGGGACTAGGACGTGGAGCATTAGACATATGGGTCGAACCTTGCTAAAACTCTCTGTGTTATTTACTTGCTGTTATTTATTTTCTGCATTTCATATCGAGTGTCACCTTGCTGACAACATATTTTCAAAACTAACAGCAAGCTGTCTGACAGTTTGATAAATATTCGATAACTTTTTAAATCAGTTTTAGTTAGCCATAACACATATTCACCCCCCTCTAGGTGTAGAATTTCAATTAATATGTGTTATTTTTTATATTCACTTATATTTATTTCTCTTATGAAAATTTCTATTGTAAGAAATTTAAGAATAATCATATCCATTAAGATAGTTTACAAAATAAGTCAAATCTAGAAATATATTTAAATAAATAACTACATGTTATGAATTGAAACATATTTGTTACATAATTAAATTTAGAGATGCAAAAAAATCCAATGGGCTGGACTTTGGAGAGACTTTAGAATGGCAATTTTTTTAAAAAATGGATTAGGCCGATTTTAATTTTAAAATCCAGGTCAAGAAGGGTAGGACTTTCCCCAAAATATGAGACTTATTTTAATTGAATAATCGGTTTCTTTTTTAATAAGATCGAATATATAGTATTTTATATTTTCACATGATTTTATTATTTGAACTTTTGAAATAGTGTAAAAGAATGTTCCAATATGGTTCTTAAAATTTAGAGATAGTATAAATTCTTCCATAATAAAGAATTTATTTAATTAAATCTCTAATTTTCATTTTAAAGTTCTAACTTCTAAATATGATTAAAATAATATTATCCTGGTTTATTTGTATTCATTTTCTACCTTTCTCACATGACAGAAGCGTAAGATTTTTTCAATAATTTTTTTAGTCCGATATTTACGGTTAATTCGGTTATTAATAATTTTGATGACTAAACAAGCTATGCATTAACTGATGAAGTAGCCCAGTACTTTCAGATATTTTACTCACAAATACAATTTATTAACTTTAGTGAGTAAATATATATAAACCTGGCAATGTTTTAAAAATCCGATTTAATCGATTAATTCCATATTAATTCTCTACAAAGTGCTTGATCGATTTCATATTTTAATTTCAATTAGTTCTTACGAGTTTTTCTAGGAGTATATATAGTAAACCAAACCAAACGTATCCAGTATATCCTTAAAAGGCAGGGTCTGGGAGGGTATGATGTACACAACTTTTCCCTCATTCAAAAGAATGAAAAGGTTATTTCCCGAAATACTCCCAGCTTGTGTGTGAATATGCAAAAATAGTGATCTAACTATAAATAAGATACATCACACAACACCGAATAATGACTGTTATAGTCACTTTTATTCCACAAAAAACATGTTTGATATCTCGAATTCAGTCTTGATTATAGATACTCATAGAAAATCTGCTCGGTCTTTCTATCATTCTTACACCCGGTAACACTAAACCTTTCACTCTCCATACTGGAACCAATATATGTCTTCTCCGCACATGTCCAAATCATCACAATTTATATTCCCTTGTTTTTTTTTTATAATAGATGCAACTTGTAATCGCCTTCTGACAAGGTCAATCAGCAATCTACCTAACATGTTGCAGTAATAAATCCAACGTAACATCATCATTTTTGCTACCTCTAATCATAACTCTTGTCCCTTTTTCACTGCCCAAGACTTATCCCCATACAACAAAACTGGTCTAATCGCTACTCAATAAAATCTTTCTTTTAATTTCAAAGGAATTTTTTTACACAATGCTCATGAGGCAGCCTTCCACTTAACCATCATGATTGAATACAATGAGTAACACATGCATCTATTTTAACATCTTTAAGAATTATAGAACCCAAATCCTTGAAATTTTCATTCGGAACTAATAAATGCTCTCCGATTCTAACACCAACCCTGTTATTCCCTAACTATATAACAAGAATTACAGGGGGGGGGTGAATGTAATTATGGCTTCTTTTCTTGATATTAAAAATTATTCTAAATTAATACATATAACAGTGTTTGATTTGCTAAAGTTCGGAATAGAAAGATAATTGAAATCAAAGCACTAAGTAATAAAACACAAGCTTTAAAACTTTCTGGTGGATTTGAATGTATCCACCATATATATATATATATAAGTTTGAGAACTCTGTGAAGCTTTGAATAGCTCACAGCTGCTTTACAAGTTGAATAAACAAACTACAGAGAAATTCTTGACAAATACAACTTTTCTATCTCTCTTAAAATATGTTTGCTTAGTTGTTTATTCTACTTGCTACACTTGGTTTATATATCACCAAGTTTACACAAAACAGTAAGACAAGATAATAAAACAAAAGTATATCAGGCCTAACTTCATGCTGCTTTACTACTCTATTCCAGCATCTTTGAATATCTTCACATTTGCATAGAAATGGTAATGCTTCTTTGTTCTCAAAATCCTGCTTAGCAGGCTACCACATTCCTTTTACAAACACCCAATGCATAAGACTGTGTTGTCACTATCAACAGTTATTTTGAATTTGATCATCCGTCGGGACTATATTTGTCATCCGTCGGGAGCTTTATTGATCATTCGTCGGGAGTCTTGTAGATCATCTGTCGAGAGTCTATCTGACACTTGACTCTATTTCATTTATATAGAATTACAAGACATGTCATATATAAAATTAGTCAACCTATTCTGCATATCAATCTAGAGTCAACATGACTTAGAGAACCCTACACAATTTACCAGACTAAACCATGTTGTTTGCAGAAATGTACTACAGTACTTATTTGATACATAAGCTCCACTCTCGATGGATGTCAAATTGTCATCCGTCGGGACTATAAAGTTTATCTTTCGGAACTATATTAGATCATCTGTCGAGAGCTACAAATTTCATCTATGTTAAATCTACTAAGGTGTTTTGTTTAACTTATCATCAAGTTCACAACATATTCCTAACAATCTCCCCCAATTTATGTCTACTGAAATTGTAGCCATAAATTAAGAGAAACTTGATGATAATAAAACACCCTAAAAATACAAATTAAAATGTAGTAGATAAATCTGATAAGTGCTACAAATTTATTGAAAATTGAACAAAGCAAAGTGTACAAAGAGTTCTCACAATCATAATCAAGGTGCTCCTCTAGTCTGAGCAGATGATTCTATTTCCTTGATTGTCTGGATTTCTTCCCAAGCTTCCTGTTGTTTTCTTCTATTTGATTCTGGAGTTGTCTATGGAATATAAGTTCATCAGCTTTAGATAGATCCAGCTTTTCTTGCATTTCCAATATAGTCTCATTGCTAGAGATACTCAATTGGTCATCCCGTCTGAAGAATCTTCTAACACCCTTATCATCCATGAATTTCATCAGCCAATAAGGCCTCAAATGCACTCTTTTTCATGTGAAGGGAATTGATAGAGTTTTTGGGAGTGCATCTTTGGCTCTATTGCTCCTTAGATCTTCTATTTTATTTAGGACTAATCATCTTGCAGTCATATTGAATCCAAAGTTCTTCGGGAAGGATGAATAGTCCTTTATCAGTACAAATTAGCTTTCTTGAAGTATCCTGTGAAGTGGTCATGTTGTTTCTTTCCCTCCCTTGTATTTGAACACCGGCCTTTCCGGAAGATGTCTATGAGCATCAATCCCTCTTACTTCTTCTAATTCATCCAAGTAGAGGTTTATTTCAGAATACTCCTTGATGTCACAGATGTATAAAAGATCTCCCTTGTTGACTGTGGATTGAGATTTGGTTAGGGTCTTGGATCTAAGAGTTACAGGCTTCATTTTCTTGATTGTTCTAGTCTTTGTTTTCTTTGGCTTGTTGAAGAAAGGTAAATTTAGTTCAGGAATTGGCATAATTTCCCAGTCTATTGGCTCATCCTTGGGAATAATAGGCTCACCATGAAAGTTCTTTGTTGGATCCACCTTGAATTCCTCATTTGCCACAGAGGGCTTGGATGTTTGAGTTGAAGTTGTAGACTGTTTGGGAATATAGTCTTCCATTTCCTTATCACTGAATTCTAATTTTCTCTTGATTCTTTGCTTGTATCTTGGTTTCTTTGTTTGTTGAGGTTTATTTTGCATTCTTTGATCCTGAGTTTCAGCTTCCACAGTTGGTTTTTCAGAGATTTCAGTTGCAACTTTCACAGCTTGAAGCTTGGCTACTATAGCAACTTGCTCTTTCTTCTGTTTGAGCTTCTTAGGATCTATAGCAACTTGTTTCTTTTTTTGCTTAATTCTTTCTTTTTCTTCCCTTTTTGCTGCTGTAAACTGAGGGTGTCCAGCCACCACACAAATCTCTTTTCCATTCCTGTAAATTTTGGCAATTCTTTTCTTTTGCACTGAATCAGATGGATCTTTATAGAATGTTATGGACCTTTCCAACAACTTTTTTTCATCTGGCCTAGGTGTCTCAAACATAAGATCCACAGGTTTTTTGTCTAAGAACTTTGAATAGTTTCTTTTAGGCTTCAGAATTAGATTGGCTTTTGGAGATTTGATGTATGAGGTTTGGCCTTTTTCCAAGCTACCTAGGCTCATTTCATTCACTGAGATTTGTTTGACTTGTGAGTGGTGATGAAAAGACTTGTCTGGTTTCTGTATCTGACCAAATTTCTTTTAAATATCTGCATCAATCTTCTTCCATTTATCATCTAGCTCCTTCTCAACTGCTGCTACATCAATTTTGTCTGTTTGTCATTTGATTCCAGTTTTTCTGCTGTTAGATTGATGAGACCAATGCTATCCATATCCGGTGGCTTAATGAAAGCAATTTCTGGCACAATTGCTTTACTGACTTGAATTTTGAGCAGTTTCTCCCCCTCACTTGATGAGCCTTTCTCCCCCTTTTTGTTAGCATCAAGTTGTTGAGAAGAAGGGAGTTGTGCAACCACCAACTGTTGGTGCAGAGCAGTCTGAGCTTCCTGATTTGCAAGTATATTGGCCATGGACTTCTCCATATTAGACAACCTAGAGTCCATGGCATCAACCTTTCCATTTAGATCAGCTTCTTTCCTTAGCTTTTGAGCTATCTCAGTCATGGTGGTTCCTGGAAGTCTGGCATCCAACCTTGCCATAAAATCTTGTTTGACTTCAGAAATTTCTTGCTTCATTTCATCCATACTTTGACTGTGTTGGAGAGCTTGAATCTTGTGCAGTTGTAGAGCTTCAAGATATGCTGTGAGTAATCTTTTACTGTTGGCACTTGTGGATGCCTGAATTGCTGTTTGGGTGTCATGAATTAGCTTGAATAAGGTGGATTTGAGATGTGAATATGAACACTCTTTAGTCATCATCCAAGAAGGAATATCTGCATCTCCCCCTATGCTCATGCTATCATCCTCCACATCTTCACCATCAACCCCAAAAGAGTGTTCAACCAATTCTGGATCACTGACAGTTGTAGATGGCATAGCAGTGATTGCATCCTTTGCCCTTTGTATAGAAGCAGTTGTATGCACTAGGTTCAACATCTTCCCAGCATCCTCATTGCCCTGTCCATCTAGAGTTTGATAAGCTGGAACAGGATGAGTAAATATCTCAGCATCCAGGGAGATAGAATCTATGACAACTTGATATTCTTGCTGAAATAGTCTCTCCCTTTATGCATCACTGACAATCATTGACTCACTAGCAATGGTTTCCTCCTTATAACTCATGTACCTGCATTTCTCTCATTTTCTCTCTTTTGTTGCATCAAGGGCTCTCCTTGTCTCACCATCCTCACACCCTCACCTTCATCTTCTAAGGAGGGACTCCTCTTACTCTCTTTTGCCAGGCTGGAAGAAATAGCCTGCATGAGTTCACTCTTTATCTCTCCTTTTGCCTGGGAGCAACCTAGCCTCTCACTCATTTCACTCCCTTCCTTCAGTCCTAAGAGTGATTGTACAACTACTAACTCATCTACACTTGTAAAAATTATTGAAATTTTAGTGTGTGTAGAGAGTACCGACAGATGAGAAACATCCATCGGGATAGTAGTCAGGATAACCGATGGATGACTGCTGTTAGGCACATCTGCCAGGATACAATCACTAGCCGACAGATGAACAATATCCATCGGAATAGAAGAAATGAATGAGTTTGCTGTGGAAACTATTGTGGACTCTGTGCAGATTGATGAAAATTTGGGCACAGATGTTTCAACAGTTCCTGAAAGAATTGGCAAGTGAGCCAACAAATCATCCAAAAGATGATGCTCACTTGTACTAGATTTTGGCTTCCCCAACAGAGTTAAAGAAGGGGAATCAGGAATTGATGTGTTGATCATATCCACATCCAGAGAATTTATGGGAGAGTTTGGTGTTTGTGGTGCTTCTATTACTAAAGATTTTGGCTGTGACTCCACATTTATTGGAGCCACATCAAACTAACTTTGAGATGGTGCAGTGACTGAGTCTTTAGCTTCAGTTTGCACTGTATATTCCCTGTGAATCCCCAAGGGTGTTAGATCTCTTCTTTCTGGCATAGGTTTGAGGTGAACTTGTGTCCCTTACCCTCTTGGCATGTGTTCCTGGTTGGGAGCTTGTTTCAATAGTAACATCCTTTTAGGAGTGCATCTTTGGCTCTATTGCTTTTATCTGTGGCTATGCTTTTATCTGGTAGAAAGTTTGATTTAGTTGATTTAATCTTAAAAAATATGCTTGATGTGTTATCTGCAAAGCATGGTAGTAGTTTGCCTTATGGTTTAAAAAAAGTCTTTAAGTTGTATGGAGTTGAGTTAAGGGACAAGGATTATGTTCATGTTGTGGATTTGTTTGATGTGAAGACTCTTACTCAATCAAACTTGAAGTTTGATAAAGATGGTCAACTGGTACATGTGGAACCTGTTGTTGTTGCTCCTATTGAGGGTGAGGATAGTTCCTATGCTTCTTTGCAAATGTTGGAGTTCATGAAGGAGATGAAAGCAGGGCATGATAAGATTCTGAAGGATGTTGAAGGTGTTGCTCAGGAGAACAAATGGCTGAGGGATATGGTGACTGGAACTGGAACTTCTGCATTTGGTCCTTCAAATTGGCGTAATCACTCATACTCCCAGGTCATGTGATATTGATGATATGGTGGATGTTGTTGCATCTATTCTCAAGAAGGAACAAGCTAAGGAGTCCACTGCTGATAAGGAAAAGAAAGATGATCCTAAGAAGACTGATGTTAAGACTTAGTTTTAATGAACTTTTTAGTTATTTAGGGGAGTAATTAGGAAAGTTTATCTATTACTATGATGGTTTCTTTGAATAATGTGGTTTGTTTTGGTTGAACTTATTTGGTTTAAGTTTGTGATATTTGAGCATGGTATTTGGTTTTATGTTGAATGACTTACTTGCTGGTTTTAAATTTGTTCATCTTTATGTTATGATACATTGTGTTACACTTGAATCTGAACATGTATTTTATGACTTAGGTGGAGTATACTTTCCTAAAATTTGTGTAATCATAAAAAAGGGAGATTGATACCCTTTTAATTTTGATGATCTCAATTTTAGCAAGTTTATAAATTGTTTTGTTATCTTATTAGCAAGTTGAGTATAATATTTTCTTTATATTACTAACAATGTTTGCATAAGTCATAATTTCTGATAGACTAAGTATGTCATCAAGCTAACAATATTTTGACAGGAATTTCAGTGAGCTTATAGTACCGCCATGTATAATTTAAGATTAACTAGATTTGCGGTTTTTAAGGAGAATAGATAGGAATGAGTTTTTTTAAGGACTCAATGATATATCTAACGTGTTTAAATATATTAGAACTCTTTATTTATTCAAACTTTTTAAATCAAAATCACTTCCTATTTTCTAGTAAGTTGTTTGTAAATGTTTTATGTTTCAAACAACTTGCTTCAAGATCAGTATTGAATTTAAACTAAGGATAGACGTTCTTAAATCTTTTCTAATATATCTTATCTTTAGTTTAAATATATTTTAAGATTATTTTAACATTCAAAATAATAATAAACTATTCGTAAGACTTGGTCAAGATCGGGAGTATTTTATATTACATTTGAAAGTTAACTTAGTCTATAAATATACTTGGGTATGCTTTCTTTTGAGGTTAATCCATGAAGTATACATCATACTATCTGAGAAAATACAACATTGCATTCTTTGAATATCTTCTTATTAAGGTCTCACATATACACGTATATCTATATTCATAGAATTCATAGTTTTGGTTATAGTTTCCATTTAAAATTGTTTTGTTCAAGGTTTAAACATTTGTTGCTGAATAGTAGAGCTCAGATAACAAGGATTCAGGGAGTTAGATTGCTAGAGAAGGCTATTCAGGTTTGGTACACGGCTAAGAGGGAAACTCACTCAAAAGAACAGGTGTTATCAGCTAGCTGCTATTAGGAACAAGGGATAAAGGGAGATATATTATTGAATCTTGTAATTGTATCATTTCAGTGATTAATAATATAATCTCTTACCAAGTTGTTAAGGGACCAGGACATGGAGCATTAGACATATGGGTCGAACCTTGCTAAAACTCTCTGTGTTATTTACTTGCTGTTATTTATTTTCTGCATTGCATATCGAGTGTCAGCTTGCTGACAACATATTTTCAAAACTAACAGCAAGTTGTCTGACAGTTTGATAAATATTCGATAACTTTTTAAATCAGTTTTAGTTAGCCATAACACCTATTCACCCCCCCTCTAGGTGTATAATTTCAATTAATATGTGTTATTTTTTATATTCACTTATATTTATTTCTCTTATGAAAATTTCTATTGCAAGAAATTTAAGAATAATCATATCCATTAAAATAGTTTACAAAATAAGTCAAATCTAGAAATATATTTAAATAAATAACTACATGTTTTGAATTGAAATAGATTTGCTACATAATTAAATTTAGAGAGGCAAAAAAATCCAATTGGCTGGACTTTGGAGAGACTTTAGAATGACAATTTTTTTTAAAAATAGATTAGCCGATTTTAATTTTAAAATCCAGGTCAAGAAGGGTAGGACTTTCCCCAAAATATGAGACTCTTTTTAATTGAATAATCAGTTTCTTTTTTTTAATAAGATTGAATATAGAGTATTTTATATTTTCACACGATCTTATTTTTGAACTTTTGAAATAGTGTAAAAGAATGTTCCAATTTGGTTCTTAAAATTTAGAGATAGTATAAATTCTTCCATAATAAAGAATTTATTTAATTAAATCTCTAATTTTCTTTTTAAAGTTTTAACTTCTAAATATGATTAAAATAATATTATCCTCTTTCATTTGTATTCATTTTCAACCTTTCTCACATGACAGAAGCGTAAGATTTTTTCAATATTTTTCTTTAGTCCGATGTTTACGGTTAATCCGGTTATTAATGATTTTGATGACTAAACAAGCTATGCATTAACTGATGAAGTAGCCCAGTACTTTCAGATATTTTACTCACAAATGCAATTTATTAACTTTAGTGAGTAAATATATATGAACCTGGAATGTTTTAAAAATCCGATTTAATCGATTAATTCCACATTAATTCTCCACAAAGTGCTTGATCGATTTCATATTTTAATTTCAATTGGTTCTTACGAGTTTTTCTAGGAGTATATATAGTAAACCAAACCAAACGTATCCAGTATATCCTTAAAAGGCAGGGTCTGGGAGGGTATGATGTACACAACTTTTCCCTCATTCAAAAAAATGAAAAGGTTGTTTCCCGAAATACTCCCAGCTTGTTTGTGAATATGACAAAATATTGATATAACTATAAATATGATACAACACACAACACCGAATAATGACTGTTATAGTCACTTTTATTCCACAAAAAACATGTTTGATATCTCGAATTCAGTCTTGATTATAGATACTCATAGAAAATCTGCTCGGTCTTTCTATCATTCTTGCACCCGGCAACACTAAACCTTTCACTCTCCATACTGGAACCAATATACGTCTTCTCCGCACATGTCCAAATCATCACAATTTATATTCCCTTGCTTTTTTTATAATAGATGCAACTTGTAATCGTCTTCTGACAAGGTCAATCAACAATCTATCTAACAAGGTGCAGTAATAAATCCAACGCAACATCATCATTTTCGCTACCTCTAGTCATAACTCTTGTCCCTTTTTCACCGCCCAACACTCAGCCCCATACAATAAAACTGGTCTAATCGCTACTCGATAAAATCTTTCTTTAATTTTAAATGGATTTTTTTACACAATACTCATGAGGCAGCCTTCCACTTTAACCATCATGATTGAATACAATGAGTAACACATGCATCTATTTTACCATCTTTAAGAATCATAAAACCCAAATCCTTGAAATTTTCATTCGAAACTAATAAATGCTCTCCGATTCTAATACCAACCCCTCTTCATCTAACACCAACCCCCTCTTCATCTGGTTCATTACTAAAATTACACCACAAGTATATCAATTTTGGAACGACTAGCCCGCAAGCCCGAAGTCTCCAATGTAACTCTCCATCATTCTAACTTCTCATTAATCACCAACCTTGTTACAAATATACACCATGGTACATAATACTGGATTACTCTGGCGAGTAAAACTATAATTATTGTGAAAAAATGGACTAAAAGATGATCCTTAGTGAAGTTTTATCTTGATCGGAAAATATTGAGTATCACTAATAGGAGTATGTACAGTAACATATTAAAATTAAAATACCACATTCATTTAAGTATGAATAATCATGAAATTGGTGACATAATAAATGTTGATACCCTTGAAAAAAGTAACAGGGTTAGCCAAACTAACACTGGGAGACAAATATGTTATACAAAATTGAAAAAATAAGAATTTACGGAAGTTTGAAAAATAAATGAATAATAATATGCATGAAAAAGACGATAATGATAAAAACTATTGAAGAAATTATTAAAAAATCCCCTCAAAAATATTAAAATTAAATAAATTAATTTTAAATAGTCTAATTTATTTAGTATTAAAAAAATTATAGTAATTTATTAACAAGCCTAAGTTTATAGGTTGATAAGTCTGAACATCCTTTGATTTTGTAAATATTTACTTGTAATCCACTGTGGACAAAAAATATAATATCCATATAATAAAATATGTACATTTTTGATAATTAATCACACACACGCATACACCAGGAGTCGAACTAGTGACCTCCCGCAAGAAGGACACGAGCCATTATGTCAACACTTTGTGTTGTGAGTCGTGAACATAATTTTAAACTTAAAAACAAATCTAATTTTTGACTCTTTTTTGGTTAAACACACTCACATACCGCTACATCAATAGGTATTTTTGCATTGTACTCTTTATGCAATATGTAATTATTTTTATAACTGCAACCTTTTATGGCAAGGTGAACAAAGAAGTGAAGCCTGAATCACTGCATCACATAAGTGTACAATTATATGAAATCAGAAATAAGACAACAACAAGTAAGCAACAAGTAGTCAGAGCACCCACAGTGCAGTCCCATTTGCTGCATATGGATTCAGGAAATGTCCCAAGGTCGCTGACTATGCAAATACTTGGATTGTATTGAACCACAAAAAAAGGCTAGTCCCACCCTCTCAGGTCAATCCCCATTCCTTACTTTTTATTTTTATATCATAACTTTGCAGTAACTGGCAGGAAAAGAAATGCATGTGCCACTACTATACATTACTACTATGCAGACTTCTTTTATAAACGTTAATACTAAAAATGTTGGAATAATAATAGATAAGTAACGTATACATCAGAAATGGTAACATTTTACTCTTATAAATACAATTTTCACTCCCCATTATTCATATCTTCATTTCTTAAAAAATCAATATTTTTCCTACCAAAAGATGAATTCAAATAATTATCAATTTTCAAATCCTTAGAATCCAAACTCTCCATTTCTATATCCATATCTAAATCCTTATTTTTCAAACCCAATTTTTTTACTAATTCTCAAAATTCAAATTCTTAGTTCCCATTTTCTAATTCTTGGACTTCTCAATTTCCATTTTCATCTATTCAAAATTCTCCATATCAACTTCCATTTCCTCCATTTTTGAATCCACAATTTGAAACCCAACAAACACCAAACAATATCTAAAATTCTCCAGAAGTGCAAGTGTCGGATTTTGGTCATAAAAATATTATTGATCTAAATGATGATTGCAAAAAAACCAACAATTTACGAGAAATAATCGAACAGTGGAGGTGGGTTGATGTTAAACTCTTAATAAGTGTATGGTTGAATGTGTCAATTGATCCACTAATCGGCACTGATAAAAAATCAGAAGTATTTTGAAACTGAATTCATCAATATTGTGAAGAAGATAATATCGGTGTCAATAAAATAGGAGTTGTGGCAATGAAAAAAAGGTGGCAAAGAATAAATGAAGATACTCTAAAATTTGGTCGGTGTTACGATGAGGCTCAGCGAAAAATCGAGAGCGGTTCAAAATTTGACAACATAATTAAGAAAGCTCACGAAGACTATTTAACTAATTACAAGAAGAAGTCTAATTTTGAACTCCATTGGTGTGAGCTTCGTGGATATCCCAAGTGGAGAACTTCTTAAACTAGTGCAACTTCTAAAAGAACTAAATTAAGTAGTTCTGGAGCTTACTCATCAAAAGAAAATAACGATACACCAACATCTGTTCGTCCTAAAGATACAAAAGTTGCAACCGAAAGGAGTGGAAAAGGGAAGGCTAAATTTGTAAGAGTTGATGAATGGGATTTTTTACAAGTTAATCATGAAAGAAAAATGGACATAATGGATAAATTAAATGAAATTCGGCTAAGGAAGCTTTAGGTGAAAAAATCTTAGATGGATTTTATTAGATATATTTGATAATGTCATGACTAATATGATTTATGTTTAGTTTTCAGATCTTACTTAAATAGGACAAATCAGTACTTAACTGAAATCAGCACTTATACTGAAGTCAGATTTAAGTCATCAGTACTTAAGGTTCAGGAGATATTTATCAGAAGATAATATCAGGACTTAAAGGAAACGTTCAGATAAGGAAGGCGGCTGATTGAAGAAAGAAGATCGAGACAAACGTAAGAAGAGATATGCATGAAGAAGGAATTCTATGAAGAATAGAATACTTGGAAGAAAAGATATCTGATTGATATATTTTAGGAAGCAGAATTATATTCCATATCAATTAGCGATTATCTTGTAACTGTGTGATATATAAACACAGACATAGGGTTTACACTATAAGTGTTATAATTATTGAGAATATTATTCATTGTAACCCTAGCAGCTCTCGTGATATTTGTTCATCACTGAGAAAGGACAGTTCCATATTGTAACAGAATTTATTGCTTTGAATAAAGTCTATTTTCTGTTACTTGTGTTATTTGAATTCGATTTGATTGTGCTATACACTGTATTCAACCCCCTTCTACAGTGTGTGTGACCTAACAAGTGGTATCAGAGCTGATCTGTTAACACACAAACAGTTTAAGATCCAAAAACAATCATGTCTGAAGTAGAAACTCCAACTAAGCCCACCAAAACTGAAGAACCTCCAAAGACACAAATCCATAGTCGATATGAGGCTATTAGAGTTCCCATATTGAAGCCATCTGAATATCCCATATGGAAGGTGAGGATGACTATGTTTCTGGAAGCTACAGATCCAGAATATCTTGATAGTTACAAGGAAGGACCTCACAATCCAACAAAACTCGTTGTTGCTGTTGCAGGTGAAGCAGCAAAGTCTGTACCAAAAGAGAAGAGTGATTACACTGCTGAAGATATCGCATCAATTGCTAAGGATGCTAAGGTACGACACTTGCTGCATAGTGTCATTGATAATGTAATGTCAAACAGGGTAATAAACTGCAAAACTGCAAAGGAGATATGGGATGCCTTGGAAACAAGATGTCAGGGAACTGATTCGATTAAGAAGAACAGGAAGACTATACTCACTCAAGAGTATGAACACTTTGACTCAAAGGCTAATGAGTCATTGAATGATTTATATGATAGATTTGTCAAACTCTTGAATGATTTGTCACTGGTTGATAATGAGTATGATCTTGAAGATTCAAACCTTAAATTCATGTTAGCTCTTCCTGAAAACTGGGATTTGCAGGCCACAATCATAAGAGACAACTATAGTCTTGAAGAAACAACTCTTGATGAAATCTATGGGATGCTCAAGACTCATGAACTTGAGATGGAACAAAGAAGCAAGAGGAAAGGAGGAAAGTCAAGGACAATTGCTCTTAAGGCTGAAGAAGAATCTCCCAAGGCAGCTACCTCAAGGAAAGGCAAGGGTAAAGCACTCTTCACAAAGTCTGATACTGAGTCATCAAGTTCTGATAGTGATGGTGACTCAAAAACTGAAAGCTCGCCTGAGATGGATGCTGATGAAGAGATGATGGAGCTGTGTGCTCTTATGGTGAAAGGAATCATAAGGATTGCATACAGGAAGTTCAGGAAGGGAAAGAAGTTTTCCAGAAAAGGTGCAAGTTCTGATAAGAAGAATTTCAGAAAATCTGAAGGCAAAGGAGGGAAGTCTGACAGAGGAGATTACACAAATGTCAAATGCTACAACTATGGTGAGAAAGGCCACATATCTCCTGATTGCAAGAAAGTGAAGAGTGACAAAGGCAAGGCTCTTGTCACAAAGAAGAAAAGCTGGACAGACACTTCAGAGTCTGAAAGTGAGGAGAACTATGCCTTGATGGCAAATGCTGATAGCAGTCCTGAAGCTGCTGAGTTAAAGGTACCTCAAACTACTTATGCCTTTCATACTGATGATATTAATGAGTTGAGAAGATATCTTAAAACCATGTTCATTAGCTATAGAGATCAAACTTTAACATGTGAAAGATTAACTTCTGAAAATCTTGCTTGTAAAAAGAGGAATGATTATTTAGAAAAGGAGTTAGTCATGTTCCATCAAACTCAGAAAGATAGAGATGATGCTTTCTATGTCAGGGATGAAGTACTTAAAATGAATGAATCTCTAAAAACTGAGCTAGAAAAGGAAAGAGAAATTATCAGGACTTGGACTAACTCTGGCAGAACAACTCAAAATTTGTTATGTAGTGGAAACTGGAAAGAGGGTTTAGGTTATGGAGATGATAAGAATGATAAAGGAACTGTAGATATTAAGCCTACAGTTGTAAAACAAAAGCTAAAGTTAAAACCTATTAAGTTTGTAGCTGTAAAGTCTGATACTGAGAAATCAGAATTTAAAAAGGAATTAACATCTGATAAACTAAAACATGAAAAGATAACTGAAGTAAATGTAGGCTTAATGACTAAGAAGCAGCTTAAGCATAAGCTGAAAGAAGTTAAAAATGCAAACAAGGTAAAATCACCTAGGAAAAATAGGAATGGAAAGGAAGGTGTGAATAAAAGTAATGACTATAAGCCTGTTCCTGATGCTCCTAGAAAAACGTGTCATAACTGTGGAAGTTCTAACCATCTGGCTTCTTTTTGCAGGAAGAATAAGAACATAAACTCCTTATCTTCAAAGTCAGGAGTTAAGAGTCAGTCTGTTAGATATAAGCCACAAAATCCTTGTTTTCACTATGGTAGTTTATGGCATTCCATTTATACTTGTAAGGAATATCATAGTTTGTACTATGATTATTATCAAATAAAACCTTCTTTAAAGAAAGTTAGCATTGTTCCTTCTAGTGTAAGTTCTGATTCAAAGTCTAATAGTGTAAATTCTGATAAGAAAAATGTTAACATAAACTCTGATGCTAAATCCGCTATAAATGTTTAACAAACTTAATAAGGCCAAAGGATCCAAGCAAGTCCGGGTCCTTAAAACTAATCATTAGTGGTCTTTGTGATTGCAGGGCAACAGAAAAACATCCTAGTTCTGGACAGTGGTTGTTCAGGACATATGACTGGAAATAAAGCCCTGTTATCAGACTTTGTGGAGAAGGCTGACCCAAGTGTTTCTTATGGAGATGGAAATATTGGAAAAACATTGGGATATGGCAATATCAATCTTGGGAATGTCATCATTAAAGAAGTAGCTCTAGTCTCAGAACTTAAACACAATCTGCTGAGTGTTAGTCAAATCTGTGACAGAGGTTATTATGTGGATTTCTTTGAAGAACACTGTGAAATTGTAAGCAAATCTACAGGAAAAGTTGTTCTGAAAGGATACAGGCATGGTAACATTTATGAAGCCAAGCTTTCAACAAGTACTGATGGTTCTGCAATCTGTCTGATGAGTAGAACATCAATTGAAGAAAGCTGGAACTGGCACAAGAAACTCTCTCATTTAAATTTCAACAATATAAATGAACTAGTCAAGAAAGATCTTGTGAGAGGACTGCCAAAGTTAGTATTTGCTCCTGATGGCCTTTGTGATTCTTGTCAGAAGGCTAAACAAAGGAAATCTTCGTTCAAGAGCAAGACTGAATCATCAATTCTTGAGCCTTATCACCTACTACATGTTGATCTATTTGGTCCAGTGAATGTCATGTCTATTGCAAAGAAGAAATATGCTATGGTCATAGTGGATGAGTTCACCAGATACACATGGGTGTATTTCTTGCACACAAAAGGTAAAACTGCATCTATCTTGATTGATCATGTAAAGCAACTGGATAAATTGGTCAAAGATTCTGTGAAGATAATAAGAAGTGATAATGGCACTGAGTTCAAGAATTTGACAATGGAAGAGTTCTGCAAAGACCAGGGAATCAAGCAGGAATATTCTGCTCTTGGAACTCCACAGCAAAATGGAGTTGTTGAAAGAAAGAATAGAACTCTTATTGAAGCTGCACGAACTATGCTTGATGAAGCAAAACTTCCAACCTATTTCTGGGCTGACGCTGTGCAGACTGCTTGTTTTACTCAGAATGTAACACTCATTAACAAGCAAGGAAAGAAACCATATGAGATGGTCAAGAAAAAGAAGCCAAATCTGAAGTATTTTCATGTATTTGGATGCAAGTGTTTTGTTCTTAAGACTCATCCTGAACAGCTATCCAAATTTGATCTAAAAGCTGATGAAGGAATCTTTGTTGGATATCCACTTTCCACAAAAGCCTTCAGAGTCTACAACTTGAGAACAAGGGTGGTCATGGAATCTATCAATGTCTCTTTTGATGATAAGAAGATTACTGGACTTGAAGATTTCAATGATCATGTTCAACTGAGATTCAAAAATGAAGAATTAAATTCTGATACTGAAACCCCTGACAGTCTAAGTCCTGATACTGCAAACTCTGATGGATTAAACTCTGATGTCATTGAAACTGTGGTGACTACGTCAAAGGAGGATGCACCTGTGCAGGGGGCATACTGAAGATACAACCACATCTCAAGAAGCATCAGAACAGACAACTGGCTCTTCAAGTTCTGATTCATCAAGTTCTGATAAGCCAAGTTCTGATAGTTCTGAAAACTTAAATTCTGAACGATCCAACTCAGAGAGCACAGTTTCAGGGGGAGCATCAGAAAATGTGATGAAAATAGCATGGATCATGGGGGAGCATCCAGTTCTAGAGAAAACCTTCTATCTGCAAGGAAGTGGAATAAATCACATGCACCTGATTTAATAATTGGAAATCCTGATGCAGGTGTCAGAACTAGAACATCTACTTCAAGTGAATGTCTTTATAATTCTTTTCTTTCTCAGACTGAACCAAAGAAAGTGGAAGAAGCTCTTCAAGATGTTGATTGGGTGCAAGCAATGCAGGAAGAGTTAAATGAATTTGAAAGAAACAAAGTCTCGACCCTAGTGCCAAGACCAAAGAACAGATCAGTTGTTGGTACAAAATGGGTGTTCAGAAACAAAACTGATAGTGATGACATAATTACAAGGAATAAAGCAAGGTTGGTTGCAAAAGGATATTCTCAACAGGAGGGAATTGATTATGATGAAACATTTGCACCAGTTGCTAGATTGGAAGCCATAAGGATATTTTTGGCTTATGTTGCTCAAAAAAAGTTTACTGTCTTTCAAATGGATGTGAAAAGTGCTTTTCTCAATGGAGAATTGGAAGAGAAAGTATATGTTGAACAACCTCCTGGCTTTGTAGATCCCAAATATCCAAATCATGTCTACAGGCTTGATAAAGCACTTTATGGCCTTAAGCAAACTCCAAGAGCATGGTATGAGACTTTAGGTCAGTTTCTTCTGGAAAGTAAATTCAACAGAGGAACTATAGACAAAACACTGTTCTACCTCAACCATGAAAAGGACTTACTTTTGGTTCAGATATATGTTGATGATATCATCTTTGTTTCTACAAATGATAGACTTTGCAAAAAGTTTGCCAAACTGATGCAGTCAAGATATCAAATAAGTATGATGGGGGAACTTAGCTATTTTCTGGGCCTTCAAGTCAAGCAGAATGAAAAAGGCACTTTTATTTGTCAAACCAAGTACACCAGAAACTTGCTGAAGAAATTTGGAATGCAAGATTGTTCAAGTGCATCCACTCCCATGGCCACTGCAACAAAACTGGATAAGGATACTGGTAAATCAGTAGATATTACTGATTACAGAGGTATGATTGGCTCTTTACTCCATCTAACTGCTAGTAGACCTGATATCATGTATGCTACCTGTCTTTGTGCAATATTTCAAGCAGATCCAAGAGAACCTCACTTAACAGCTGTGAAAAGAATATTCAAGTATCTTAAGGGAACAGCTGATCTGGGATTGTGGTATCCCAAAGAATCAGATTTTAAACTAATAGGTTGCTCAGATGCAGATTTTGCAGGTTGCAAAATTGACAGGAAGAGCACAAGTGGAAGCTGCCAATTTCTTGGAGGCAGATTGGTTTCTTGGTTTAGAAAGAAACAAAAGTCAATTTCCACATCAACTGCAGAAGTAGAGTACATTACTGCAGGAAGCTGTTGTGCACAGATTCTTTGGATGAAGAATCAGTTACTGGATTATGGGTTAACATATTTTAAAATCCCTATTTACTGTGATAATCAAAGTGATATTGCTATGACACGTAATCCAGCTCAACACTCAATGACAAAGCACATCAGCATTAGGTATCACTTTATAAGGGAACATGTGGATGAAGGTACAGTGGAATTGCACTTTGTTCCAACAGATCAACAACTAGCAGATATCTTCACAAAACCACTGTGTGAAGCTACTTTTACAAGATTGGTAAATGAACTTGGAATGGTTTCAGGTTCTTTCTCTAAATCTGCTTAGCTTTTGTTCTGCTGCATCAGACTTTATGATCAGTATTTACAGATATTACTATCTTTGTGTATTCTGTGCTTAATTGAAAATTGCTTAAGTACTGATTGTTGTCTGATGTGAATTTCTAAACTCTGATAGTGATATGACTGTTCTTGTGACTATTCACTCCTATGAGGATAACTGTGCTAGATGCTGACCTAGTAGTCTTTAATACTAAAGATCCCATGTTTGAAGTAATTATTTATGTGGAAATCAATTGACACAAGCAAATTCTGATATTGAGCTTAGTTAAGTTTACTTTGTCTATCTTATTACTAAGTCAAAAACTAGAATAATGCTTCTCATCTGTTAAGTTCTGATGTTAGTAAATCTAATGGATGTACTAAGTGCTGATAAACCTCTCTTATTAAAAAAAGAACAAGGAATAAAAATCAGGTACTCCTTTGAGATTGTTAGGGCGAAAACATGCACTAATATTCACGCAAGTATACGCGTTCGCAAGTAATATAGAATACTTTCTAGTTCGTTCCCTCAGAGACTCGGACTAAGTTATTGTCTAATTAAACTCACTCACCAATGTATGATTACTTCTCAATGTTAAGATAACACTTAAAATTGTTGATTAAATATTAACTATAATTAACTATTTAATTAACCACTTAACTAACACTTCAATTTATCAATAATAAAACACTCATGAGATCACAACTTCATTATTACTTCCTTCTATAGCCATTGTTATTACCTTTAGCATGTAACAGTGATGACATTAATCGAATAACACGAAACTGATAAAAGCCAACTTTCATTATACTAATACCATTCTACCAAGCATCCACAATTAAGATAGAAGTTGAATAGTCATCAATTATGTTGAGTTCCTATATGTCTACAGAAATTGACAACACAACGATTTAAGCACAAGTTATTCCTTTTGATTACATAGGGCAAATAAAACTGTTAGAGTTACCCACTAATCATGCACAACGTACATGAACCTATGCTAGCATGGCAAGTTCTAAATCTCAAGATCCACTGTCGCTTCACAAGAGATTAACACCCTATCTTATATGTTCGCGACGCACATAAGACGAATACGCACAACCAATACTAGATATCATGCAATCATCACACACTAAAGTATTAAACAATTAACTAAAGAATTCCATAATAAATCCGTTGCAACCCCATGATCACGATTAGCCCATAATAGAACTTATCGCCATCATGGGTTCATATGAAATCATGATAAACAACACAAGAAAATAATAACTAAACTAATTATATTAAAACAGAGTACGTCACAAGAGTAAATAAGTCAAAACAAGAAAACTAGCATCCAACGTTACAACGAAACAAGAATCACAAGAATATATGCTTCCTCTTCGTTACGGTGTGCTAAATCGGTCTTCTTCCTTATCTCCTTCGCTTCTTGCAAAACACAATCTAAAACATAATCTCCTTCTCTTTTTTTCTATGAAAACATCTCAAATCTACTTATATAATAGTCCCATAAAACTCAGATTACATAGAAGTTGGAAGCCAAACAGAAGTAGAAGTCTAAAATAATTCAGCTTTTTCCCCCGACCCTGCGCGGCCGCTCAGCATTGCTGCGCGGGCGCGCAGGACCCTTCTGGAAAAATTCCAGGTTCGCTCCGTTTCTTCACCGTAATCTGCCCGTTCTTTTCCTCTCGCAATGGTGAACACATGCCAAGGCTTATTCTTGATAATTCCTCCTCCGAAATGCAACTAATACCCTGAAATGCATAAACACTAGAAAAACGCATCAAATACACAAAATAATTGATTTCAAGACACCAATTTAAGCCATTTTAAGACGTTCTAAGTGGTATAAAATGCCACTTATCACACCCCCAAACTTAAATCGATGCTTGTCCTCAAGCGTCACAGACTCAAAACAAATAAAAATATGCATGAATGCAATCTATATGAAAATGCAACGATCCCCCTTACTACAATTAACCAGCCAAATTGTCACGTCTCAACGAATGCAGTTAGACACTAAAGATCAATAAACTCATGCAAACGGACATACAGCCAGAAACATGGTGTGTGCAAATGCTTAACAGATATGCTTCGGAACTAGACCAATTACTATGACTAGACTATCCTCAAGGCAATCCTACGATTATATAAAGAATAAAAATTCTAGGCACAAAGTGATATACAACACTACAAGAACTCTGGAGCTTACTACGGAATTGTGCTTTTTATTTACAACTCAAATGCTTATTTGACCGTGCAATGAGTGAGGTCCACAAAAGACTTATACAATGGTATCCATGTAACGAGCGTTAGGTTAGCGGATCCCAGACTCTAAAAGCCTTAGGTCACTAGGCACAAAGTCCCCTAAGAACTTAATAACTCGAATACCAAAGAGCCCACTCTTGATCAATTATGCAATTTTTTTTTTTTTACTGAGCAAGTGCGTTTCGCTCCATCTTGCTCAACCCTAGACTACTCGCATAACATGCGAGCCGGCTACTAGCCATTTGACGCCTAGCCACAACTAGCAACAAATTCCATTTTTACTCCATTTTTTTTTCTTTTTCATGCCTTTACCACTAAGAACCTATTATCAAATTCTAAGCATAATAAATAGATTATCCTCGAAAATAATCAGATCATAACGACAATCTAGCCCTTAAGCATTCTCTAAGACTTAGTGAAAATACAAGTGCTTCTAGCATGCATATCAACCTACACAACTTAATGTCACTTTAATGCTATCACTACACTCGCATCAATATCACAATTCAGTCGATAAATCATTGCAAAAGGGATCATGGTATATGCATGAGCTATATGATATGACAAACAAATAAAGCTATATATAAAAAAAAACTATATGGCAAAAATTATGCAACTATATGAACTAACTATCATGAATATGCAGCTATATGACACACACAAAATATTCCTTAACTACCACCCCCAAACTTAAAATCTTCACTGTCCCCAGTGAAGGTAGTAGAAAGGAACACAGGGTATACCTACTCGGAGTCATCATCATCATCACCCTCAGTGGGTGGAGTATCAGGCGGCGGGTATGCAGAGTCCTCACCAAAAACTGGCCACTGGATATCAGCTCCAAGGCCTCAAAAAGCAGTCCCTAACGCAATGGTGAGCTCCTGAGCAAACATGCTCTGCGTCTCATACATGGCATCCATCCGCCGTGAAAGCCTCCTATACTGGGCATCACCCATTCCAGCACCCTCCTGAGCTCTCGAAGAACCAGCCTCACCACGCCCTGGCCTAGCCATAGTAGCACCTCGTGCTGGACGCCCTCCTGGAAGACGATAACCCAGCCCATGCTCCTCAGGCTCACCACCGGTCCACTCCTGCATCCCATTCAGAGTGCCAGAATCTATCGGAGCTGCTGGCAACTGCAACTGCTCATGAGCCGGCCAGTTCACTCCTACTGCTCGGCATAGCTTCGTAACCGTGGATGCATAAGGGATGTTCATATGCTTTGCTCCCCTCAAAAACTTCAGAATTCCTTGGTAGATAAACTCACCAAGGTCCACATAGTATTCCTCATTCAGAATTCCCCACAACAACTGTGCTCTCTCAACTGTGACCTCGTGTGCATGTGAAGAAGGCAAAATATTAGCACATATAAATGCATTCCATGCATGGGCATACCTGTTCATGGCGATCGCCGGAAAGTGACGATACTCATTATTGGCTGGACTGCGGTTCCAAACTGTGCCCGGTCAACAGAGAGTCGCACAAATCAAATCCAAGTCAAAATCCTCAGCAGTCTTTTCATTCCAGTTCTCCTCCTCGAGCTTCCTCTCTCGCTGTCCAATCACACGGCGAATCGCCGCAGGATGATAATCAACCGTCAGCCCACGAACTACAGAAAACCCATTCTTTTCAGCCTTCACGTTCGCGTAGAACTCGCGAACAACGCTCATCGGTACTGCTTCGGGTGACTCACAAAAAGCTATCCACCCCTTCTCTGCAATCATGGGCAACAACTCACCATCCCTCCCTGATGGTAAAAACCCCCCTCTCCTTCAGAATCAGCTTCCCCAACAGCCTAGTGTACTCCTCCTCCGCAGCTCTGTCAGTTAACCGAGGCCTTGCAGCAGTACCCCTTGATGAATCAGCAGTAGGAACTGTGCTGCTGCTGTCAATAGTGCGTGCTCTCTTGGGTGCCATTGATTTGTGAATAAAAGTGTGTAAGAACTGATTTTTGATGTTTATGAGAGGGTTTAAGTGTAGGAAGTTTGTGGGAGATATGTGGGATAGGTGTATGTATATATAGTGTGTGGAGTAGGTTAAATTAGATTAGGAGTGGAGTTGAGGGATAAAATCATGGGGTAATGGGAAAAGAATTCGTGGGTTTATGGGCTGTGATGGGTTTTTATGTTTTTGTTTTTTTTTTTTTCTGAACTGTAAAAAAATTTCTGGAACTCGACCCCTGCGCGGCCGCTCAGCATAGCTGCGCGGGCGCGCAGAGGGTCTCTGGGAAAAAAAATTTTCAGCCCCTTTTTTCTGATTTTTTTGTGTTTTTGGTTAGGTTATTAACTTCTAAGGGTTCCTGTAACAACAATTCATGGGTTGCCTCCCACGCAGCGCTTCTTTTTCGTCATTAGCTTGACGTTCTGTACCTTTCTCAAGTAGTCAACAAAATGGCACTAACCACCTCTCGGTTTGCCATGTCCCCATAGTAGTGCTTCAACCGCTGACCGTTAACCTTGAATGCTTGGTCCGAATCATTCTCAAAAATTTCCACCGCTCCATGTGGAAACACAGTTTTGACAATAAAAGGTCCAGACCACCTTGATTTTAACTTCCCAGGAAAAAGTCAGAGCCGAGAGTTGAATAACAGAACTTGTTGCCCTGGCACAAATAACTTAGGATGTAGCTTCCTATCGTGCCACCTCTTCACCTTTTCCTTATACAATTTGTTATTCTCGTACGCTTGAATTCGAAATTCATCAAGTTCATTAAGCTGAAGCATTCTTTTCTTACCAGCTGTATCTAAATCCAGGTTCAATTTCTTCAATGCCCAGTAGGCCTTATGCTCAAGCTCCGCCGGTAGATGACATCCTTTACCGTACACCAACTGAAACGGTGACATCCCAAGTGGAGTTTTGTATGCTGTTCTGTAAGCCCAAACAGCTTCATCGAGCTTTAAAGACCATTCCTTCCTTGACGGACAAACAACCTTCTCTAGAATGCGCTTTATCTCTCTGTTAGATACTTCCGCTTGACCATTTGTTTGCGGATGATAGGCAGTAGCTACTCGATGATTCACATTATAACGCTGCATCATAGAAGTGAACTTACGGTTGCAAAAATGCGATCCTTCATCACTTATGATTACCCGAGGCGTTCCAAACCTTGTGAAAATTTTCTTATGAAGAAAATTTAGCACTGCCTTTGCATCATTTGTCGGTAAAGCTTTAACTTCGACCCATTTTGAGACATAATCGACTGCCAGCAAGATGTACTGATTATTGCAAGACGAGATAAAAGGCCCCATGAAATCGATTCCCCATACATCAAAGACCTCGACTTCAAGCATCACATTTAATGGCATCTCATCCTTCCTTGACAAATTTCCCACTCTTTGGCAACGATCACACCTTAAAACAAACTGATGAGCATCCTTGAACAAAGTAGGCCAGAAAAAACCTGCTTGCAGAATACGAGCTGCCGTCTTCTCACCTCTATAGTGTCCACCATAAACCGTGGAATGGCAGTCTCGTAATATCCCCTCCGTCTCACAGAACAGGATACATTACCTGATGATCTGATCAGCTCCCTGTCTAAACAAATATGGTTCATCCCACATATACCACTTCACCTCATGCAGAAACTTCTTCTTTTGAGCGGATGTCAAATTAAGCGGCATTATATTGCTGACAAGATAGTTTACAATATCTGCAAACCATGGTTCTTCCTCCTGAATTGCAAACAACTGCTCATCCGGAAAAGATTCATTGATTAACGTCCTATCTTGTGAAGTAGAATCGGGATTCTCCAACCTAGAGAGATGGTCAGCTACTTGATTCTCGGTACCTTTTCTATCTTTGATCTCTAACTCAAATTCTTGAAGTAAAAGCACCCAACGAATGAGTCTCGACTTCGAATCCTTCTTAGAAACCAGATAGCGAATAGCTGCATGATCAGTGAATACTGTCACTTTCGTACCAAGCAGATAAGATCGAAATTTCTCAAAGCCAAAGACTATAGCCAAAAGCTCCTTCTCAGTAGTGGTGTAGTTCAATTGGGCCCCAATTAAAGTCTTACTCGCATAGTAGACCACATGGAAGAGATTTTTCTTGCGCTGTCCCAGAACTGCACCTACCGCATAGTCACTCGCATCACACATCATCTCAAACGGTTCTGTCCAATCTGGTGCTGTAATAACTGGTGCCGTGATCAAACTCTCCTTGAGAGTCTCGAATGCTGCCAAACATTCATCATCAAATTTAAAAGGCACATCTTTCTCAAGTAAATTGCACAACGGCTTAGATATCTTTGAAAAGTCCTTGATGAATCGCCGATAAAAACCCGCATGACCGAGAAAACTACGGATTCCTTTCACCGAATTAGGTGGGGGAAGATTTTCAATGACTCCCACCTTGGCCTTGTCCACCTCCAGACCTTTGCTAGAGACCTTATGCCCAAGGATAATGCCTTCACGCACCATAAAATGACATTTCTCCCAATTAAGCACCAAATTAGTTTCCACGCATCTTTTGAGTACGGCGCACAGATTATTCAAACATTCATCATATGAGTGTCCAAAGACGGAGAAGTCATCCATGAACACTTCGACGTTATTTCCAATCATGTCAGAGAATATAGCCATCATACATCTCTGAAAGGTGGCCGGGGCGCCACATAACCCAAATGAAACTCTACGAAAAGCAAATGTGCCAAATGGACAAGTGAAGGTAGTCTTTTCCTGATCCTCTGGTGCAATACAAATCTGATTATACCCGGAATAACCATCCAGAAGACAAAAATACTCATGTCCCGCTAATCTGTCAAGCATTTGATCAATGAATGGGAGAGGAAAGTGATCCTTCCTTGTGGCTTTGTTCAATTTTCTATAATCCATGCATACTCTCCATCCTGTAACTGTTCGAGTAGGGATGAGCTCATTCTTTTCATTTGCGACCACAGTGATACCTCCTTTCTTAGGTACACATTGCACGGGGCTCACCCACGAGCTGTCAGAAATAGGATAAATGATGCCTGCATCTAGCCATTTCAGAATTTCTTTCTTCACCACCTCCTTCATGATCGGGTTCAGTCTTCGCTGCTGTTCCACAGTTGGCTTACTACCTTCCTCTAACAGAATTTTATGCATACAATATGAAGGACTTATCCCCTTGATGTCTGCTATGGTCCATCCTATAGCCGAATTGAATTCTCTCAAAATCCTTAAGAGCTTATCTTCCTCACTACCTGAAAGGTCAGCTGAAATAATAACAGGTAACGTAGATGAATCACCTAAAAAAGCATACCTCAAGTGTTCAGGTAATGGTTTGAGCTCCAAGGTAGGTGCTTCCTCTATTGATGGTTTGAGCTTCCCTTCAGCATTCTTAAGGTCAGAAGTACCAAGAGATTCAAATGGTATGTCGAGCTTTCGCTTCCATGGAGAAGCGTTCAGATATTGTAATTGCTCGTTGCTATCTTCATCATCGCTGTCAAAATCCCCCACTAAGGCCTTTTCCAATGCATCAGACATTAGCATGTGATCGAGTTCCGAAGTAACCGCAGAATCAATCACATCCACTTTTAAGCACTCCTCATCTTCTGTAGGGAATTTCATTGCCTTGAATACGTTGAAGGTCACATCCTGATCTTGGACCCGCATAGTAAGTTCCCCTTTTTGCACATCTATCAAGGTACAGCCAGTAGCCAAGAAAGGCCTCCCCAAGATTATGGGAATCTTCTTATCTTCCTCAAAATCCAGAATAACAAAATCTGCAGGAAAGAAGAGCTTATCCACCTTGACGAGCACATCCTCAACTATGCCCCTTGGGTAAGTAATGGAACGGTCCGCCAATTGTAGCGACATGTATGTGGGTTTTGGATCAGGCAGATCCAACTTTTTAAAGATCGACAACGGCATCAGATTAATGCTTGCTCCCAAATCACAAAGGCACTTGTCAAAAGTTAGATTGCCAATGGTGCAAGGAATGGTGAAGCTTCCTGGATCTTTCAGTTTTGGTGGTAACTTTTGCTGCAGAACAGCGCTGCATTCTTCCGTGAGAGCAACAGTTTCAAGGTCATCCAGTTTCACCTTCCTTGAAAGAATAGTCTTCATAAACTTTGCATAACTAGGCATTTGTTCCAGCGCCTTAGCGAAAGGTATATTGATGTGAAGTTTCTTGAACACCTCCAGAAACTTCCCGAACTGTCTATCCAGCTTTTGTTGCTGCAATCTCTTAGGAAAAGGTGGTGGAGGATAGAGTTGTTTCTCCCCTGTATTAGCCTCAGGCAGAGTGTGTTCAACAGTAGTCTTCTTTAGTTCCGCCACTTTCTCCTTTTGCTTAGATTCTTCATCTCTAACTTCAGCTTCGACTTCTTTTGCCTTTTCAGCATCAGCTACTTTTCCAGACCTTAAGGTAATAGCCTTGACTTGCTCTTTAGCTTCCTTCCTGCCTGGTACTTCCGTGTCACTGGGAAGAGTGCCAGGTTGACGATTGAGCACTGCATTGGCTAATTGACCGATTTGATTTTCCAAGGTCTTGATAGAAGCCGCCTGACTCTTGCACAACAACTTAAGTTCCTCAAAATCAGCACTAGTAGGTGCAGCTGCACTTCCCTGTTGAGGATATGATTGCCTTGCAGCATACTGCTGTGGTTGCTGGAATCCAGGTGGGTTAAACTGTTTACTTACTCCTTGCTGATATGTTGGCCGAATAGCATTCTGATTATTCCCCCAGCTGAAATTTGGATGATTTCTGTTGTTAGGATGATAGGTCGATGGCACAGGCTGCTGTTGTCATTGATAATTATTCACATACTGAACAGATTCGTTGACAAGAGAACATTGATCCGTAGCATGAGAACCTGCACAAAGCTCACAAACCATAGCTATTTGATTAACTCCATACGTAGCCAAAGAATCAACCTTCATTGATAGCGCTTAGAGCTGGGCTGCAATAGCGGTGGCTGCATTAACTTCCAGAATACCTGCTACTTGCCTGACGTCATCCTCTGAGTTGGGTTTTGATGCTCATTTGCAGCCATCGTCTCGATAAGATTATACGCCTCAGTATAGCTTTTAGCCCATAAGGCGCCTCCAGCTGCTGCATCGAGCATGGGCCGAGATTGGGCCCCCAAACCATTATAAAAACCAATGATTACCATCCAATCCGGCATTCCATGATGTGGACATTTTCTCAGCATTTCCTTGTAGCATTCCCAAGCCTCGCACATAGATTCTGTAGGTTGCTGCGCAAACTGAGTAAGAGCACTCCTCATAGCAGCAGTCTTTGCCATTGGATAAAACTTCACCAGAAACTTTTATGCAAGATCTTGCCACGTAGTGATTGACCCAGCTGGTTCAGAATGTAACCAGTCTTTAGCTTTATCCCTCAGTGAGAATGGGAAAAGCCTCAACTTGATAGCCTCATCAGTAACGCCATTATACTTAAAAGTGCTGCAGATCTCGACAAAATTCCTTATTTGCATGTTGGGGTCTTCAATTGCCGCTCCTCCAAAAGAAATAGAATTCTGCACCATCTGAATAGTGCCCGGCTTGAATTCAAAGGTGTTAGCTTGAATAGCCGGATGAAGGATGCTTGACTGAATGTCATCAATTTTAGGCCGAGAAAAATCCATAAGAGCTGGATCAGCTTGAACAATACGATCTCCCATGTTTACTGGTTCTTTCTGCTCAGTTCCTGAATCCGAATCCTCAAAATCTAACTTCTCCGGAGTATCAAGAACTTCGTCTTTCTCCTCAGCTGTATCTAAGGTCCTCTTGCGAGCACGAGAACGAGTTTGCATAAACGCTTGCTAAGTACCTGAAACACAACCGAAAAGAGTAATTAACTACTACGTCCTAATCACTGAGTCCTAATGACCAATGATGGTAAGTACATAAACTAAACAAATACGCCGAGTCCCCGGCAGCGGTGCCAAAAACTTGTTAGGGCGAAAATATGCACTAATATTCACGCAAGTATACGCGTTCGCAAGTAATATAGAATACTTTCTAGTTCGTTCCCTCAGAGACTCGGACTAAGTTATTGTCTAATTAAACTCACTCACCAATGTATGATTACTTCTCAATGTTAAGATAACACTTAAAATTGTTGATTAAATATTAACTATAATTAACTATTTAATTAACCACTTAACTAACACTTCAATTTATCAATAATAAAACACTCATGAGATCACAACTTCATTATTACTTCCTTCTATAGCCATTGTTATTACCTTTAGCATGTAACAGTGATGACATTAATCGAATAACACGAAACTGATAAAAGCCAACTTTCATTGTACTAATACCATTCTACCAAGCATCCACAATTAAGATAGAAGTTGAATAGTCATCAATTATGTTGAGTTCCTATATGTCTACAGAAATTGACAACACAACGATTGAAGCACAAGTTATTCCTTTTGATTACATAGGGCAAATAAAACTATTAGAGTTACCCACTAATCATGCACAACGTACATGAACCTATGCTAGCATGGTAAGTTCTAAATCTCAAGATCCATTGTCGCTTCACAAGAGATTAACACCCTATCTTATATGTTCGCGATGCACATAAGACGAATACGCACAACCAATACTAGATATCATGCAATCATCACACACTAAAGTATTAAACAATTAACTAAAGAATTCCATAATAAATCCGTTGCAACCCCATGATCACGATTAGCCCATAATAGAACTTATCGCCATCATGGGTTCATATGAAATCATGATAAACAACACAAGAAAATAATAACTAAACTAATTATATTAAAACAGAGTACGTCACAAGAGTAAATAAGTCAAAACAAGAAAACTAGCATCCAACGTTACAACGAAACAAGAATCACAAGAATATATGCTTCCTCTTCGTTACGGTGTGCTAAATCGGTCTTCTTCCTTATCTCCTTCGCTTCTTGCAAAACACAATCTAAAACATAATCTCCTTCTCTTTTTTTCTATGAAAACGTCTCAAATCTACTTATATAATAGTCCCATAAAACTCAGATTACATAGAAGTTGGAAGCCAAACAGAAGTAGAAGTCTAAAATAATTCAGCTTTTTCCCCCAACCCTGCACGGCCGCTTAGCATTTCTGCGCGGGCGCGCAAGGCTGCTGCGCGGCCGCTCAGCATTGCTGCGCGGGCGCGCAGGACCCTTCTGGAAAAATTCCAGGTTCGCTCCGTTTCTTCGCCGTAATCTGCCCGTTCTTTTCCTCTCGCAATGGTGAACACATGCCAAGGCTTATTCTTGATGATTCCTCCTCCGAAATGCAACTAATACCCTGAAATGCATAAACACTAGAAAAACGCATCAAATATACAAAATACTTGATTTCAAGACACCAATTTAAGCCATTTTAAGACGTTCTAAGTGGTATAAAATGCCACTTATCAGAGATCTAGAGTAAAAATGTGGAAGGGACGACCCAAGTGCATTGCTGGTATTAAGTAATATGCATCAGAAAAGCAAATAATTATTTTTCTTGGTGACTTTTCACACTCTATGATTACTGGAGAAATACTCTGATAATAGCATAAATTCTGATAAGCAGTCGTGACTCACTTACACTGAGAAGCCACTGTAAAATGGAATTTCAAAAGATGCATAAAATAAGCACAAAACAGTTGAGGTGGACTCATGCATGAACTCATTCAATAGTAGGCTTCAGAATAATAACAGATTTTAAGTAAAGTTCTTAGTTATGCCTTATTTCTAAGATGTACTGAAGTGAATCAGACTTTACTCTTTGTCTGATATTTAGCTTAATGCACACACTTACACTCCATATGAATGATGAAATTTACTGCGGTGATCAATGTTGTTTTTTATGAACAGTTTATGTGTCAGATTGCATAAATTCTGAGGACAAGTTATGATGAAAGTTCTGATGATTAAGTTCTGAAGAACCGAAATCAGAATTTGTGTGAAGAATTACAGAAATAGGCATTCATTTTTCGAGTTAAGAAATCATGTTCTGATGACTGTTAAGTTCTGATATAAGTCTAAGTTCTGATATTAAATTCTGATTCTTTACTTGACTTATTTATGGTTAAAATCTGAAACAGTCCTATTTTACATGAGAATATGTTCGGGTGAGATATTAACAGTCACTACAATTAGGGTTAGTGGTTCACGTCCATGCAGAGTAATGTTTACTTGTTTCTTGTGCGTATTAAACCCTGTTTTACACTTCCAATGACTGTTTTTATTCTCCTCAGTCTAGGGAGACGAGGTAGAATTATTTCTACATGTAGCATTAAATTTTCCTTGCGTCTCCTGACATTCTATTTCCTATATAAACCAACACTTCACTCCAGCCAGCACATCTCTAAATTCCTCACAAACTCACTCTCGTTTTATTCTTAACACCAAAAATGGCTGCATTTGGCTGGTTTTACAATCATGGCGATGAGACTGTACATGTCTTTATAAATGAAATTCCAACTTCATACCCTATCGCCAACATCCCTCACAATCTCTGGATTCAATTTCCAGAGATTATTAAACGTGATATGTTGACAGTTCGAAGAGAACTACATCTTCGTTGTCTTCGACAGCAGGAGCGAATCATACGACTCGCTGTTCTTTTTGTTGAGAGCAGGAAGAAGAAATAGTTTATGCTCCCTGTTTCTCTTCACCGTCAGCTTTGTCAGGCTTCTTAGCTTAGGACAATAGTTGTTGATGTTAAGAGTTGTAGTTTAGGCCAATCTTGTAATTTTGTGATGTAATTTAAATTTCATGAAATGTATTCACTCAATATATTAATGAAATTTTATATTTTTGCAAGATTTTGTCTCTGAGTCGTTTGGTATTTTGATGCGTTTTTAAATCCTGATTTATCCATATTCTGATGACCATTTTATCTCTGATACAAATCAAGTTCTGATTCTGACGTGGCAGTACCTGTTTACTTGATTTATTTTTTGGTCATTCTCTCACTCATTGTATTTTTACAGGATATTGGACTCGCGGTGAATATGATTTACTAAGTGGGATCAGTTTTAAATTTTAAAATTAAAACTGAACTACCTTAATTAATGGGATTACTTGATAAATGAAATGGTTTTTTCTTGAAAAACTGCATGTGATAAATAATGATTACTGTTTTCCCGTGCCCATTAATTATTCTTTACTGCTGCATGTCTGATAGGTGTCCAACAGTTACTTTTTCTACCGTGTATAAGTAAAAGAGAGAGAAGATTGTAAAATATTTAATTTACTTTCACACTTTATCTCTCTTTCTTTACTTCTATTCTCTCTCATCTCCTGACGTTTTTTTTCATACAGACATTTTATCAAACACCTTACAGGCAACCTTATTTCTCAATTTTTCTAATGGCACCTAAGGATTTGATTATAGATGGATCCAAGTTTGTACCCAACAACTATGCTGCAATCTTAAATCATGATGAAGCTCCATCTGATTTGCACTTTGTGCAAGATCTTCTAGCTCACAGTGAGATTGGGTATGCATTGACCCAGCCTCAAGTCAATTCCAGCCAACAAGTTCTGACGTTCTGGCGGACTGGGCATTTTGATAATGGTGGTGCTACTGGTACTCCAAGCATAATTTTTAAAGTAAATGATGTTGAGCATGTGGTAACTCCTGGAGCAGTTCGTAAAGCTCTACACTTACCAGAAGGCTGCATTTTCTCAACAGCGGAGGAACCCGTTCTCCAGCAGCTCATGGCCAATTTGGGGTATGAGAAGAGTTTGGCCAAGCTTGGACAGTTGAAAAGAGCACATATCAGAAAGGAATGGAGCTTTTTCTTCGACTGCATCACTAAAGCATTCGGCAATAAGTGTTCCAACTTTGATGCCATTCTCATTATGAGTCAGCACATCGGGTACACTATTATTAACCAAACTCATTTGATTTTGCAAGTGCTGTGCTAGGCTTTATAGGGGATAGGATGACAGAGGATAGGAATGTAGTATACTTTGCTAGATTCTGTCAGCTTATTTTTACTTTTTGCTGTGCTAATGAATCTCAACCAGCCAGTTCTTTATTTCCACCCTTTAAACTTGCAAAACGGGCTTTTAATGACTTGGTAAATGCTGACCTTAAGAAAAAGGTGGTTAGACCCTTACAGATACCTCAGTCTATAAAACAGATCCTGGTAAATGCTGATCCTCACACTTACAGATCTGTTTTCCCTGATATTCAACCCACCAGCACATCCCAGACACCACAACAACCATCAGAACATACCACACATACACCTCAACCTAATCAACTCCCTATCAGGACACATCTCAAACCTTCACAGATTACTCAACCTTCATCATCAGCACATACTGTGAAGCCTTCATCTTCCAAGCCCAAGAGGACAAAGATTGTACCTCAGACACCACAGAAGAGAAGAAGGATTGTTCTGAGAGTTGAGTCAGACAGTGAGGAACAGGTTCCTGTATCAGAACCTGTTATCAAAGAAGCTGAGAAGATCTCTTCTCAGAAGGATATTGGAATTGGGGGATCTAAGCTTCTGAAAAGGCTTAGAAGAATGTCTTATACTGAAACTCCCAAGGACTCTCCATCTTCAAAGAAAAGAAAGAAACAGAGAGCTCACAGGCCAGTTTCAGATGATGAGGAAGCAGCAGCTAAGGACGGAGATCAGGAATCTCTGATCTCAAAAGAGCCAGAATTTGCTGAAGCTACTGCATCTCCACCTCCATTATCACCAACTCAGGAAGCTGCTACAGATAAATCATCTACACCACCTGTGTCTACTGAACATGAACCAGTATCTACTGCAGACCCAGGCACAAGTACTGAAATTGATATCCACAACCTGGTTGTGCCTGAGGTTCTCTACTTAGAAGCTCCACCAACTCCACTCAATCCATCAACAATACCAGTTTCTGATGCTAATGATACTCCAGAATTGTCTACAACACCCTCTCTGCATCTAGACATTGAAGATCAGACTATAGGTGAGCATCAGAATATGGCTGTTGATCATAACTTGGAAGCAGATCAGCACTTAGAGGATGATGTTGAAGCCTTCATAGCCTCTCATACTGTTCTTTTATCAGAGGATGCTGAATCTGTAAGTTCTGATGCTGCAAATGCTGATGATACTGGTGATGCTGCTACAAATGCTGATGTTGATGAAGCTGGTCCTTCAGGACATGCACCTCCACAAACTGTTCCTAAATCTGAATTAGTCAAAAAGTTTGTTCGAGGAGATGCACAAGTACCTTGGAGTGAAACTCCTAGAGGACAGGAGTGGACTAAGGAGTTGAACACAGTTACCTTTGTTCACTCCTTATTCCACTCCTGGTCCTTCAGGACATGCACCTTCACAAACTGTTCCTAAATCTGAATTAGTCAAAAAGTTTGTTCGAGGAGATGCACAAGTACCTTGGAGTGAAACTCCTAGAGGACAGGAGTGGACTAAGGAGTTGAACACAGTTACCTTTGTTCCATCTGAAAAAATTCTTGCTGAGCACTTGGAAAAAGCTGATGAGATGCTAATTAATGATGATTTCAAGACTCAGCTACGAGTTACTACATTGAGTACTAGACATCTTCAAGGTCTATATTCAACAACTCATGCTGAGGTGCATAAAATTCAGGAAGAATTACTCAAGCAAGAAATGACTATGAAAATTGAAAAGAAAAGTTTTTTCAAACCTACCTTTGACAGAGTTGCTTACATTGAGAAGACCCAAGAGAAGCAACAATCTCAGATTGATAAAATTTTGAAAAATCAAGCTTCTCAGCAATCTCAACTCGATGAAATTCAATCCTCAGTGGAATTGCTTGTCTCTCTTCTTTTACCTGCTGATGCCAAAAAGGGGGAGAAGGTAATTAAGTCCAAATGCAAAACTGTTAAGACACTGGAGGGGAAGGATGATGAAAAAGATGACCAGGGAAACTCTGGAATGGGTGGAGGTCATGGTCAAGGTAGAAGTTTCTCATCAGAAAGAGCTGGAACTACAAGTCATAGAACAAGTTCTGATACTGGGAAAAGAATAACCTCTGATACTGGTAAAAGGATAGGTTCTGATGAACTTTTGGATCTTGATGAAGAAATTTCAAGACAGTTATTTCTGAAAGAAAATCCAGGAATGGACTTTGAGAGTCTGATGGAAGTAGAAGCTAGACTTAAGTCAGGAAAAGTTAATTCTAAATCTGAAGCTTCTGTTGGTAAAAAGAAACTTCCTAAGGCCAAAGGCATTGTGATAAAAGAAAGGACAAATCTTGAGGTAACCAAGGCTAAATCACAATTGCAAATAGATCCAAGGTCCAAGGGCAAAGAAAAAGTTGGTGAATCTATAAAGGTTTATGTGCCTCCTGTGGATGAAGAAATTACTGTTGAAGATGCTGATCTTACTCTGATTTCAAGAAAGATTTCTAAGACAACCTCTGACATGGCTCAAGTTGTTCAGAGTCAAGATATAGTTAGTTCTGATATAACCTTGAAGCAAGCAACCTCTGACATAGCTCAAGTTGACTTGATATCAGAAGATAAGGAAAAGGAAACCTCTGACATTGCTCATGTTAAACCTTCAAAGATACTCCTACCAGGTTTCACCAAAGCCAAATAGACTCAACCTTTGAAGACTGCAGCAAGTGGTTTTGAAGCAAGAGTCGTTACTGGAAAGGAAGCAAGAGATAAATCTGGATTGGGTAGTGCTGATGAAAGAAGAGTACAGAACACAACCAATGATCCAACTTCCTTAAGTGAACCAGGTGTTGGAGCAACTCCTGAAAGATTGAATCAACTAGAATCTATACAGATGGTTTATCATACCTACTTGAAAGAACACATCTTGTTATACTTCATGACAGATGGTAGGGTTTACCATATAAGGGAAAATGCTATTCCACTGAAGTATTTTGAAGAACTGGAACATGTATTATTCTTACTTCAAGTGAATGACAGAATAACAGAGAGTGCTGCAAATTATTTGAAGACTCAAATTCAGAGACAGAAAAGGCTCTATTCTGTAAAGTCTGACAACACATATCTTCCAAAGTACAGAGATCACAAGGGTGATATTGTTGAGATGAAGCCTTACTCTGCTAAGATTATAACTACCTTTCTAGGTTATAGGGCTGTAGAATTCAATCTTTAGTCTGACAATGCATATTTGATCAGACTGGATCAGGACATAAGGAAAGATAGAATAAATAATCTCAGGGCTGCTATTTTCCAAACTGGTAAAGATTCTGCAGAACTTAAAGATGCTAAAAGGAGGATGATTGATGAACTTAGATATGCTGAGAGATGTTTGTTAAAGAACTATCTCAGAACAACTCCTGACATCAGAGAGATCAGAAAGTGAAGCCAAGTCAAGATCTACAACTACTCAAATTCTGATATGAATACAGACTAAAGTTGTTATCAGAAGTTAAAGTTGGTAAAGCTTTAAGGACTATAAGTTGTAGTTATCTAGTCAAATTCTCATGCATTTGTACTTAATGTTTTTGACATCATCAAATATCTATTAAACTTGTATATTATGCTAATTTATAAGTTGGGGGAGATTGTTAGATATATTTGATAATGTCATGATTAATATTATTTATGTTTAGTTTTCAGATCTTACTTAAATAGGACAAATCAGCACTTATACTGAAGTAAGAACTTAAGTCATCAGTACTTAAGGTTCAGGAGATATTTATCAGAAGATAATATCATGACTTAAAGGAAACGTTCAGATAAGGAAGACGGCTGATTGAAGAAAGAAGATCGAGATAAACGTAAGAAGAGATATGCATGAAGAAGGAATTCTATGAAGAATAGAATACTTGGAAGAAAAGATATCTGATTGATATATTTTAGGAAGCAGAATTATATTCCATATCAATTAGCGATTATCTTGTAACTGTGTGATATATAAACACAGACATAGGGTTTACACTATAAGTGTTATCATTATCGAGAATATTATTCATTGTAACCCTAGCAGCTCTCGTGATATTTGTTCATCACTGAGAGAGGACAGTTTCATATTGTAACAGAATTTATTGCTTTGAATAAAGTATGTTTTCTGTTACTTGTGTTATTTGAATTCGATTTGATTGTGCTATACACTGTATTCAACCCCCTTCTACAGTGTGTGTGACCTAGCAGATTTACAAGTTATTATAACAGATACTACTAAAAAGAATGACCTTGAGCGGAAGACTCATGCAAAATTGTTTGAGATTATGTTAAGAAACTAGAGTTTGTACCTTTCTTGTTTGTTTATTTATTTGTAAATTAGATGTTGGAAGCTAGTATTGGAGAGAGTATCGCGGTTCAATGCTTGAATTTTTTTGTCTCCAACATAGTTACGATATTTGAGAGGGAATACTTATGAAATCCTAACTCAAATGGCGTGCAATGCATATTACAAATGGGTGAGGCTTGTGGATTTCCTAGTATGATGGGAAGTATTGATTGCATGCACTGGCAATGAAAAATTGTCAAAAAATATGGATTAGAATGTTCATTAGTGATCATAAAGGAGTTGCAACAATTATATTAAAAGCGGTTTTTTCATCTGATCTATGGATATAACATGTATTTGTTGGAGTTGCTGGATCAAATAATGACATAAATATTTTAGATCGGTCATCAGTATTTGATGATGTGCTATAAGATCATGCTCTAGAGGTAAATTTTACTATCAATGGAAATAATTATAATATGAGATATTACTTAACCGGAGGAATATACCCTGAATGGTTAACATTCGTTAAAACGATACCACATCCATAAAGTGAGAAAATAAATTTATAAATTGAATAAATAACTCTAACATACATTACCATTAACTATTGAATTCTATATAAATTAAGTTCAGTAAAATAAATATAGTAGGACTCGCAAAATATGCAAAGACAATGTTGAAAAAAATGAAACATGCTCCAACATTGGAGTCATTTGTCCATTTCCTTTTGCCGGACTAATTCTACTTACGTAGAATGTGGGGTGGTCGGAAAATAAAAAATAGTCCAAAGCGATGCGGTTATTACGAGGGACTCCGGAGTAGGGGAGTAATCGAACCGAGCTAAGCACTGCAGTTACTAAGAGGGACTATGGAGTAAGGGAGTAGAGTCGAATATTGTTCTGCTCGAACTCGATTAAAATAGTTCGTTCTCGAGCTCGAAATCGAGTTTGACCGCGTCTTTAATTTCAAGTTCGAAACTCGGCTCGTAAAAGTTCGGTAAGCTCGAGTTTTGCTCAAAAACTCGAATTAATTTACTAAATATTAACAAAAACTTGATATATGATCTGTTCGACTCGAGTTATGTTCGAGTGCGATTCAATAATAATAAAAAATATATAAAAAATATTAAATATATATATAAATATATTTATAATAAAATATTTAAAAATAATAGAGACTCGATAAGCCTCGTGAACCTTATGTTCCTAGTAATTAAAGCTCGAGCTCGGCTCGATAAAAAATTCAAAAATCTCGAGTTTGAGCTCGAGCTCGACTCGATAATTTTCGAGTCAAATTCAAATTTTTTACGAGTCGGCTCGATTAACTCACGAACAGTATGTTTCTTATACACCCCTACTTTTAAATGTATAATTATTAGTAGTACTTTTCAGGTCACAATGGAACATGCTAAATAAGTAAATATAACTTTTTCGTTCTCGGTTCTACCCTGAACCGAGAACTAATTTAGCTTTTGAGAGTCAACGTCATGTGTCACGACGTGATTTGACACCCTTGTTAACATTTTATTAGATTGATTTATTGAGATGACATGAGATATCAAGTGAGGTGGCATGAGGTGCCAACTTGGGATGTCAAAAGTTGACGGCCAATGCCAACTTCCAACTTCATTTGTGGTCAGAATGGTGAATAAACTATTATGATAATTTTATTTGTGTTTCCAATAATGAATTAATTCATATATTTCTCATTTATTTATATTACACATATATTTTTTATAATTTTAATGAAGTTGGCATTTTTGGTTGCCAAATATCGAAGTATTTTATGGAAAAAAAGTGTCAAAAATGATGTAAAAGATGGACAATTAAAAAATAATATTTTTGGCTATGTAACAAAATTGGCATCCTTCAGATTGCCAATCATCGGAGATGCTCAATTAGGAATGACAATTTGTACCGAACCAATGGATACCCGATCCGTACCGATCCGATCGGGTTTTACCGAACCTGAATATTTCGGGTTTCGGTTCGGGTTTGAGTATGATTTTTAAACCCGAACTCTTTTCGGGTCGGGTTTAGGTTTAAGGAATACTGTTTCGAACCAGACCCGAAAACCCGAATCTCATTTCATTTTGATCCGAACCCGAACCGAAACCCTGTTCATGTATAAATAATATTTTATATTTTAAAGTATTAATATAATATATGATATCATATATTACAAATATTAGTAGTAAAAAGATTATACTTTATACAAACTATTATGTTAAAGTCTAACATTAGTGGAATACTATCGTTAAACATATTTTCAGTAGTAGTGTTCGATAAGTATACTCTAGGCCAAGATTGTTGCATTTTTAACCCACAATTTCATCCTTAGAATTCTGATCCATTGCCTACTCTGAATCCTCTAATTCAACCCAAAAATTTCAAAAATTTCAATATCGTTAGATCTATGAGCCCTTTTCTCGAATAAGATCATATTAATCCTTCAATAAAATTTGTGGAAATTCAAGTGCAATTTGGTAGAGATCTACAAACCCGAACCCGAACTGAACCCGAATAAAACTCGATCGGTTCGGGTTCGGGTTTGATAATTCGGGTTTTTTCGGATTCGGGTTCGGCTTTGGCAAAGACAATCGGGTTCGGATTTGGTTTTTGCAAAACCCGTTTCGACCGACCCGATTACCATTCCTATGCTCAATGAAATAAAGCTGACTCAGCAAGATATATCAAGTTTAGACTACTTGTTCAGTCTTAAACTAGGAACGCATGAGTTATTAAACTTCAGCTTGTCTATTATTTTTCGTCAGTCCAAAGAAAAACAGCAACTACAATAATACTCTAACTTTTGATTGATGAGAACTTTGAGACGTTTTAGTGTACTTGGACAAGGACCAGCTAAGCTGCTGAAGAGAGTTTTTGTTTTGAACAGCTTCAAATGTGTATCTTATAAACTCCAGTAGAACCGAAAAATGATCAACATGACTACTTAATCTTAAGATGAAGTTCTCCACTGCATCTCAATTTGAATCGTACCATTCTTTGAATCGATAAGCTGGTACGTTTCATTGATCCTTTTGTTGCTAACCACATCTGCAAGGGATATATCCACATACCCCAGGGTTTCCTGCCAACATTAAGAAAAAATTAGTTGGTAGTTCTGTACAAGGATTTGTTCCACGTCGTAATTCAGATTCATGCAATGCTGATATTTTACGAAAAAAATAAAAAAGTGATGAGTCCATTCTGAATATAATAACAACTCTTGATACACCATAGTCCTGAAAAAGAAAAAATTTGGGGTGCTATGCTGTGTAAACTTTATGAACTAATGTATTACTAAGATAACAGTATAGCAGTATAATGTTACGACTTACGAAGGTTATGTTTACCTTGGGATGTAAAAGACCCATCCTTTTTGAAGTACTTACAACTTCTACATGCATCTTGTCATCAGTAGGTGGCTCCTCCAGCATGAACTGAAATTCCTCATCCCATTTTGGATCTCTGTTTTTTTTCATAACCTGCATATAAATAATACCAAAACATAATATTTTTTACTTCTAAACTAAGAAAAATACGCTGTGTTCTTTACGTAAACAATGTGTAGTCTATAGCAGAAAGGATGGAGCATCGTACAAAGTTAACAGGTAGCGCGACATAGCAAAAAATTTATGAAAACTTTTGGGTCTACAATTTACCTTGGTTCTTTTTTCTTCCCCTTTGAACAATAAACGCAGGGATGGATTTGTGTGGTGTTTTCCTTCAAGATCGTGACCTTCATGGACAATAACTACAAGCAAACCACCACCATCAGGAGTTCCTTCAGGAGCCTTTTGAACCTCAGAATCTTCAGAATCAGCTGGTCTCTCAGCATCATCAAAAGGTTTGTACATTGCTTCGACAACAAGCTGACCCCGTGATTTTTCGTTTTGGGGGTCGCTAGGGTCCATGTTTTTTAGCAGATCAAGAGTCAAAACTTTTGTCTCTTCAGGTGTAAGATCTTTCAGATGTATCACATTCATACCCATCCTATCGTGCTTCCCCACCTAAGTACAGAAATATCCGGTCTTAGAAAAAACAAGTAGGGGAGGTTCTGGTGTAACCAAAACTGATATGATCTAAGTAGTCGTAGTTATCTGTTGTGTATCTGCCTGATGAAATCCATTTATCATTTCCAAAAGCATGAAATTGAAGGAAAAAAGTACAGACCAAAAAAAATTTCAATTGTATACTCCATTATCTGTCTGATTGTCTGTAAATAAATCTTAAAAATGTCTAGGACACATCATATCTTAAAAACATAGAGTACCTTTTCCCAGTCATAGACAACAAGCTCCAAAATCTGTGATTCCGGGTCCTTAACAACCACGGTAAATTCTTCATTCCATTCAGGGTTTAAATTCTTGTGCTTCACAGTTGTCTTCTTTGATGGCAGTTTGTCCTCAGAAATTTTAAGTTTTACATACGGGTCTGAGGCTCCTAAAAGATCCTTTTTCTGAAGCTTCATTGCCTTCACAACTTTTACATTCAGAATCCCAACAGGTCTCTTCATGGCCCTGACATGGGATTATGCTCAGGTAATTGGCTGAAAAAGCTACATATTGTTAATTAAACAAGGAAAAACATATTCACTTACTTTGTAGGATCCATGATTTCTACTTCAAGCATTTTGGGCCATAGATACATATTTGCAACCTGCTCCTTAATAATATCCTGCCCAAACATTATATAGTGAGCCAGACTAAGGATCAGGTACGTAAATGGAAATTCTAAATTACTATGAGCAAGATGGTTTTTCATTTTTTCAGCAACAGCTGCAGTGTATCTCATCGAGGAAGAGGTTCTAGATTCTGTAAATGCAGCGTATTAGAGAAGAGAAACACGACAACAAATGTAGTTCAGATTAAAAAGTATCAATCAGAAGGTTGAGAAAGAATATAGAGAATTATCATGCCATGTGGAAACTAGATAGATTTATACTCAGAAAAGTCCTAGTAGTAATAATAATATGCACTCTCTCTAAAATAAACTGTTAACTGAATTAGTCAGTTCAGGATCTTATATGGAAGTGAATGGATTATTGCTAATGGGCAACAAAGGGACTCTAGATTACATGAAAATGTTGTGAGGGTTGTGGTCCACCGACTGGACTTTGAGATGTGTACTCAGGTTAGCTGAATCACTCCATGCAACTCTTTTTAAGTTTTAAGTGCTACGTTAATATATCGAGATCAAGTAACAGAAGCATGAAGAAGACCGCTTTTAAGTGCTACTACGTTAAAATAGCAGGAGATGGTAACAAAAGCATGTGCTACTACGATTGACAACCAATACCAGTATCAATACTAACAACAAATATTTTATTTAAACAAATGGTGGTGGAAGGACTCGAACTTGAGACCATCCCTAAACCGGGCTCTGATACCATGTTAAGTAACAAATATGTTTCAACACAGCTATCTATTTTGTTGCTTTTTTTTTGTAAAACTTGTTATCAGTAGGTATAATAAGCTTAATCAAGAAAAAGCAGGAGAATAAAAATTAAAGCTTATGAAGAATAATATCACTGTGAAATAAAAACCAAATGAGCTTGCCTGGACAAAGCTATACAGCCCGGGGATTGACATAGCATCCGCTCCAAGCAATTTCAGCCCAAAGTCAACATGAGGCTGCAGAATTAGAAATAATGAATGGTGCAAGAGAAACATGATCTATAAGGAGCTTATTCCAATATGTTAAGGGACATATACGATCTCAGAGCTGAATTATGAAAATCTGATTATGAAGCAAATTTTTACCACCATATTCTTCAAAACATTATAAATTTGAGAAGTACATCAGCTCATCTCTAACTAGCATAAGAAATAATGGACACGGAAGCAAAAATATACGATATATAACAGTGTAATTATTTTCCAGGACAAAAAGAATATATTAACAGAAAAGCATGCACGAACTTCTTCAACGTTGACAGTAGTAAACATAACAAGTGTTCTATTTCTAAAATTTACTTCTCACCTTCTGCATAAGAGACACTAATATTTTGGCAAAACAAGGAAAGGTTGGAACCAAGGGCTTAAGGGTGATACGAGGAAAAGCAAATACTTGCAAGTCAACCACCTGAAACACTTTAGTGAGTTAGAGCTGACAGCAATGTGTAAGAAAAAAAAGATATACTACTATATAGATACAGAAATAGATCATGCAAGTTACATGGAAGTGGCCTTGTCTATTTAGTTTTTTCTTATTATTAAGTCCCTGTTAGTGATTAGGTCCAAAAGAAAAAAATTAACACTACCTGAATGGTGGCTCTCAGTCCGAATGCCTTTATTGCTACAAGAATGTTAGGATTTCCTGCCCACTTAAGTGTTGGTTCCATAATCAGTTCCTTCTCGCTAGTAGTATAAACTTTCATTCCTGGCATGAGATGGCAAGACAGAATTCAGATGAATGCAAGGTAATAAGGGAAAGGGTATGAAAAGATCCTGCATATATTGCATGGAGTACACAGAGGGACTGCTTGTAGACATACTAGCAGCAGTCAATTCATGATTTTACTTGCCTACATATCAGCGTAGATGAGTAGGTGGATGGAATTGAAAATTTGCATTTTTTATTTGGTTCTTGAAAATGTTTTGTGATAGCTTCAATTACAATTACTTGGAAATAATTTATTGCACCATGAATATGAAGCAAGCGAAAACAAGTTTTCAGTCTGAGGATCTTAGACAATCTTCAAGTGCCTCCAAAGACAAACTACGGCTGAACAGTGCAGGGAATTAACAAGTTAGTTAGTTAGTTACGGTGGATAACAACATCTCAGTTAAATATCGATATTGCAATCTTAAGGAGATATTTTAATTTACTAAATTAAATTTAGAACTAACTTGGTAAGTACATAATGCAAACTGTATAAGCAGGTTAATGTGCATCTACATATGCGTGTGTCGGTGGAATGGAAAAAAAGAAAAGAACGGTCCAACCTGTAAAAGCAGGCGGTAAGCTTCCCAAAGAAAGAACTTCAAATTGAACTGATTCAATTTTATAATTTGGAATCTGCTCAGCAATGATGGGTTCTGCTATAGTTTTTATTTGCTTGCAAATTCCCTGAAGATTTTGCGCCTTAGATATGATCAAACAGAAACAAAAGTATCGACATAAATGGATTAGACACAAGGTATTGGTACCTTGTTCAAAAAAGGCCACATTGTCTCAATGAATTTATTTAGCCAATCAACCTGCACAATAGGTACAGTTTAGAACAACTCATCGTTGAATGCAGCAAGATAAGCAAAAGATTCAGTCATACACATGACTGGGAAGCTACAAGGCTCAACTTTCAGGTATATCATTATTTAGTAAATGCTTAAGGCTAGGAGCATACACGGTCATGGTCTGGATTTTTAACCCATACGGGTATCTCTTGAAGCAAACTTTGCAGAGTTTCTGTGTCTTGCTCAGCCAAGGGACGAATAACAGGATCCTGAACAAAGTAAAATTCAAAAAACATAAAATTAAGCACACTGCACGAAAGAATAAAAAAGTTATATGAGAATTATAGTTAGCATGAAGACAAGAAGCAAGCAAGTGAAGTGTTTTTTCCATTTTACAACAAAAAGGTCTTGATTGTAGACAGATTATATTTGAGGTTCCTGTTAACTGTTATATTTTTGCCTCCCAAAATATAACTTGTTAACATGCATGATGACATAAGTCTAGTAATTGTGATAATTTTTCACTGTTTCTTGGTGCTAAAACTTTTGTTCCACATTACAGACACAAGGACTATTCTGTTTGCAAATTATGCTAACAAATGCATAGAATAAACATAGAAGAGTATGAAAATGACTAGAATTATATATGCATTGTATCTTAAACATTACCATTATGATAACACAGATGATATACAAGCAGAAATAGTAAAAAAAATGTGCCCACAAACAATGCGAGCTACATTAAAAGGTAAATAAAAATGCAAGAAAAAAGAATTAATAAGAAGAGACCTTCACATCAGTTGGTAGGGTGTAAATAAAAAGGAAATAGCCAATCACAAGGCCAATTGAGATCCCTACTCCGAACCCGAAAAACCCAGCAATGCTACTTATTACACCCATTTTCTACTTTCTTTCAGATCAGCACTATAATCCTCGTCTGCACAGCTAAGTAACCAACAAATATGTAATATGGTAATATAGAATCCTTAATTTTGTAATAACTCATGTAATACAAATTATTTAACAACCCCAGGATCAATAAAACCAAATTTGCAGGGATGTATCACCCATCAATATGAATCTTACTATATCATGAGATGGTCATTTTTGGATATGAAAGGGGAAGAAGAGAGATCAGAAGTGAGAGAACCCGAAAGTTTTTTTAGACACGTACCAATGAGAAAATGAACCATCTTGGTGCATTAACAAATGCATGGCCAATTTTGCATCAATTATCTATACTATTACCTTATAATTTAGGTTTTTTTTAGTATGTGTCCATCTTCTAATGAGCCAAACACCCATAAGACAATGTCACCTAAGATCTTATTGACAAAAACCATTAAATTTATATATTATTATTATAATTGTTGGTTATAGGCCCAACGAGACCCATCGAACGAAGGCCCAATATGCAATTAAATTATTGGGCCGAAGGTCCTTTAGGCCCGTGAGACGAAGGCCCACGGAAGTCCCAGGCCAAGGCCCACTCTTCTTCCAAGTCGTTGGAAAGAGCAAGGGACATAACACCCCCTTTTCACTCCCTCCATAATGATACGTAACGGACGAGCAATCATGGCAGAATTGGGTATAAAAACCCTTGAAAAGTAAGACAAAAGACACAGAATTTCTGGCATACACTCTACTTTTCTTGTATTATTTCCACACCCTTACAACCAGATTCTTATTCTCACACCTGAGGTGAATCGGGGGTACAAACCCTCGCATTCTCTTCACTTTCAGGTATCAGCCGAAGCCACCTTCAAGGCCGCCGAAGCCTGGTCAAGCTCCCGAAGGAATCTGGGCGTACCATTTAACGCCGTCTATGGGAAATACGAGAGTTACAAGCTGAGAACGAGAACATGACAAAAACAATTCACGAATATTCACCGCCGCCTGGTTTTACCGACAAAGGACAACCATCCTCCCTAGTGGACGAGGACGGGGTCATCACATTGACTCGAGAAGAAGATGCCTTACTCCTAAAGATCCGGGCAGAAAAGGCCGCGGAGAAAGACAAGGCCAAAACTGATCAAGTTGACAAAGAAGCGGAAGCACGAGCGAAGAAAAGAGAGGCTGATGCGCTCCGGCTAAAGGCCCTGCAGCTCCAAAGGGAGGGGATTGAACTGCAAGAACAAGCCTTGCGCGAAGCAATGCGGGCCGATAAGCATGGAAAGACGAATAAGGATAGAAGAGAACGTCGGGTGCATGACGAAGAAGATGAGTCAGACTCTGATTCGCATCCTCGAAGGAAAAGGACCAAGCAACCCTTTTCTTCTGATTCGGATGAGGAGCCCGATGGATCCAGCCTCAGGCTCAATCACCTAGAGAAGGCCCTGTTCGGTGATAGAAGGCCCGATAGAGAACCGGTCGTGACACAAGAAATTGAGCAGTATCGACCCCCCCGGGCGAAGAGAGGCAATTCCCTAAGATGAGCGAGTTCAATGGAAAAGGAGACCCCGAGGACCATTGCGAAAAATATGAACTCCTGATGGTTGGGATGGGTCACAATGATATTATGTTGTGCAAAATGTTCAAGACTTATCTCAAAGGGTCGGCTTCAATGTGGTAGAAGTCCCTCAAGCCCAGGTCCATTGGGTCTTACGAGCAGTTGAAGAGGAAGTTTTTGAAGTACTACTCACACCTATGCCGAAAGGCGAAGGATACTGAAGCCTTGGTCCACTGCAGACAAAGGGCAAACGAAGATCTGGGGGATTATCTTGCTCGGTTCAAGGAAGAAGCTGGGATGGTCACTAATCTGGACAAAATCAAGGCGATGGGCTTCCTAACGGCGGGGCTGGACCCCTATAAAGGTAAGAAGCTTCGCTCATCTCTTTACGATTTTCCCCCGAAATCCCTGAATGATATCTATGTGAGAGGCGAGAATATTCGCCGAAAGATGGAAAGTATTGGGGGGTATAAGGATTTAAGAAGGGATGACCGATCAAAGCGAGCCGACAGATATGAAGGCTCAAGATCAGGTGTTGACCGAAGGGATAGTAGGAAAGAAGGAAGGAAAGAAGTGAATCGTGGGGCCGAACGACGGCGAGATAGAGATTCGGTCGTATTCACCCCTTTGAATGCGCTGATCTCCAAGGTTCTCCATGAGATTAAGGGCAAACCAGGATTCGTCCGTCCCGCCAAAATGAAGGTCCCAAACCACAAGAAGAACCCCGATAAATATTGCGACTATCACAGGGACAAGGGGCATAACACCGATGAGTGCTACCACCTCAAAAAGCTCATTGAACGTATGATCAAAGACGGAGAACTTAATCAATTCGTCCGAGATCTGAGAGATAGGCTTGGGCCGAAGGAGAATCAGGAGGAGGAAACAGAGGCCGAAGAGCCAGAACGAAGGGACAGGATAAGGGGCGAAGTAAAAACTATATCTGGGGCAGCATTCTGGACAAGGATAGTAAGACATCAAAGAAGAAATATGCCCGACAAGTGTACAATCTATATCAGTTCGGACAGGCGAAGCCCCATATGCCCATGAACTTCAGCACTGAAGACTATGAGGATGCCATTCGCCCGTATGAGGACCCTCTAATCATCAATCCTATCATCGGGCAAAATAAGATATGGAAGGTAATGGTGGATACAGGCAGCTCGGCCAACATACTATTACACAAAACCTACTGCAAGATGAATTTGGCTGGAGAGCAACTAGAGCCCTGCAACGAGGCTCCCTTTTATGCCATTGGAGGGTATCCCATTCAGTTTGAAGGAACAATTAATCTACTAGTCCTCCTAGGCAAATTGCCATATACTGTCGAGAAGCCAGTGAAGTTCTATGTAGTTCGGATCGAAAGCCCGTACAATGCAATATTTGGCAGGCCGTTCTTGTCGACCTTTGAATCGGTGAAGTCTATACCCCATCTTAAGCTCAAGTTCCCAACTGAGAAAGGGGAAGGAGAAATGAGAGGCGATCAGAAAACTGCCTGAATCATAATGCTGGAGGATCTTGAGAAGGATCAGGAGTACGAGGGGCCGGACGACACTGGAAAGAGAAAGCGGGCTGAGTCCGAGCCCAGCGGAAGCCGAGAAACATTAAACATTGAGTTGGAAAAATTTGGGGCCGACCTCTCGAGCCCGATTGCCGAACCCGTCGCGGAAACCGAAGAAGTGGAATTGTACGCGGGCCATTCGGGAAAGATGGTTCGGATTGGAAAAAACATGGGGGCAGATCTGAAGACGAAGGTAATAGCTGTCATTCGGAAATACCATGACGTGTTCGCCTGGGGGCCAGAAGACATGCCCGGATTGGATCCCAAGACGGCAAAGCACTGCTTGAATGTGTATCCCGAGGCCAAACCGGTGAAGCAGAAGAAGAGGACATTTGCAGTCGAACGACAGAAGGTCATAGAGGCCGAAGTGGAAAAATTGTTGGAAGCCAAATTTAACGAAGAAATTGAATATCCCGACTGGCTAGCCAACGTGGTGGTCGTTAAGAAGTCGAATGGGAAGTGGAGGATGTGCGTGGATCATACGAATCTCAGTAAAGCATGCCCGAAGGATCACTATCCCTTGCCCAGCATCGACCAACTGATAGACGCCACAGCAGGTTATGAGGTACTTAGTTTTTTGGATGCTTTTTCTGGTTATCATCAAATTTCCATGAATGACGAGGATGTGCCCAAGACAGCGTTCATAACTCCGAAGGGGACTTATGCTTATATTAAAATGCCCTTCGGATTGAAGAACGCTGGAGCCACATTCCAACGAATGGTAAACAAGGTCTTTAAAGAGCAGATCGGAAGGAACATGGAAGCATATATGGACGACATGATTGTAAAATCGTTGTTCCAAGATCATGCTGAAAACTTAAAAGAATGCTTCGAAACACTCCGAGGGAACAACATGAGGATCAATCTGAGCAATTGCACCTTCGGAGTCTCCAGTGGCAAGTTTCTGGGTTACATGGTCAGTGCCCGGGGGATAGAGGCGAACCCAGAGAAGAACGAGGCAGTTATTAATATGTGTTAGATATATTTGATAATGTCATGGCTAATATGTTTTATGTTTAGCTTTCAGATCTTACGTGAACAGGATAAATCAGTACTTAACTGTTGATCAGTACTTATACTGGAAGTCAAGACTTAAGGATATCAGTACTTATATTATCAGGAGATAATCATCAGAAGATAGATATCAGAACTTAAGTGCTGAAGGACAATCAGATAAGGACAGTAGCTGATTAAAGGAAAGAAGATCGAGATAAACATAAGAAGAGATATGCATGAAGAAGGAATTCCGTGAAGAATGGAATACTTGGAAGAAAAGATATCTGATTGATATATTTTAGGAAGCAGAATTATATTCCATATCAATTAGCAATTATCTTGTAACTGTGTAGTATATAAACACAGATATAGGGTTTACACTATAAGTGTTATCATTATTAGAAAAGATTATTCATTGTAACCCTAGCAGCTCTCGTGATATTTGTTCATCACTGAGAGGTAACAGTTCCATACTGTAACATAGTTTATTGTTTCAATAAAGTTTGTTTTCTGTTACTTAAGATCTTAAAGTTCGATTTGAGTGTACTATACACTGTATTCACCCCCTCTACAGTGTGTGTGTGACCTAACAATTGGTATCAGAGCCTATCTGTTAACTTACATACAGTTAAAGATCCAAACACAATCATGTCGGACACAGAAACTCCAACTAAGCCTACCACAACTGAGGAACCACCAAAGACACAAATTCAGAGTCGGTATGAGACCATCAGAGTCCCCATACTGAGACCATCTGAATATCCCATATGGAAGGTAAGGATGACCATGTTCCTGGAAGCAACAGATCCAGAATACCTGGATAGAATCAAGGAAGGTCCTCACAAACCAACCAAACTCGCTGTTACAGTTGCAGGTGAAGCAGCAACGACCGTACCAAAGGAGAAGAGTGATTATACTGCTGAGGACATAGCATCAATTGCTAAGGATGCTAAGGTACGACACTTACTGTATAGTGCCATTGATAATGTAATGTCAAACAGGGTAATCAACTGCAAGACTGTTAAGGAGATATGGGATGCTCTGGAAACAAGGTGTCAGGGAACTGACACAATTAAAAAGAACAGGAAGACAATACTCACTCAAGAGTATGAACACTTTGACTCAAAGACTAATGAGTCATTGAATGATTTATATGATAGATTTGTCAAACTTTTGAATGATTTGTCATTGGTTGATAAAGAGTATGATCTTGAAGATTCAAACCTTAAGTTCCTGTTAGCTCTTCCTGAATGCTGGGATTTGAAGGCAACGACAATAAGAGACAACTACAATCTTGATGAAACAACTCTTGACGAAATCTATGGAATGCTCAAGACTCATGAGCTGGAGATGGAACAAAGAAGCAAGAGGAAAGGAGGAAAGTCAAGGACAGTTGCTCTTAAGGCTGAAGAAGAATTCCTCAAAGCAGCTTCCTCAAAGAAAGACAAGGGTAAAGCTCTTTTCATAAAGTCTGATACCGAGTCATCAAGTTCTGAGAGTGATGATGACTCAGATTCTGAAAGCTTGCCTGAGACTGATGCTGATGAGGAGATGATGAAGCTGTGTGCTCTTATGGTGAAAGGAATCACAAAGATTGCATACAGGAAGTTCAGGAAGGGAAAGAAGTTTTCCAGGAAAAGCATAAGTTCTGATAAGAAGAATTTCAGAAGATCTGAAGGCAGAGGAGGAAAGTCTGACAGAGGAGATTACACCAATGTTAAATGCTATAACTGTGGTGAGAAAGGCCACATATCTCCTGACTGCAAGAAGGTAAAGGGTGACAGAGGCAAGGCTCTTGTCACAAAGCAGAAAAGCTGGACAGACACCTCAGACTCTGAAAGTGAGGAGAACTATGCATTGATGGCAAATGCTGATAAAGAAAGTGCTGAGAGCAGTTCTGAAGCTGCTGAAACAAAGGTACCTCAGACTACTTATGCTTTTCATACTGATGATATTAATGAGTTGAGAAGATATCTTAAAACCATGTTTGTTAGCTATAGAGACCAAACTTTAACATGTGAAAGATTAACTTCTGAAAATCTTGCATTTAAGAAAAGGAATGATTTCCTAGAAAAAGAGTTAGTCATGTTCCATCAAACTCAGAAGGATAGAGATGATGCTTTTTATGTTAGGAATGAAGTGCTAAAATTAAATGAATCTCTAAAAACTGAGTTAGAAAAGGAAAGAGAGATTATCAGGACTTGGACTAACTCTGGCAAAACAACTCAAAATTTGCTAAGTAGTGGAAACTGGAAAGAGGGCTTAGGTTATGGAGAAGATAAGAATGATAAAGGAACTGAAGAAATTAAGCCTGTTGTTAAGCAAAAGCCAAAGTTTAAACCTATTAAGTTTGTAACTGTAAAGTCTGAAAATGAGAAATCAGAAGATAAAGAGGAATTAACTTCTGACAAACTAAAACAGGAAAAGACAGCTGAAGTGAACATAGGCTTAATGACAAAGAAGCTGCTTAAGCATAAGCTGAAAGATGTCAAGAATGCAAAGAAGGTAAAATCACCTAGGAAAAATAGGAATGGAAAGGAAGGTGTGAATAAAAGCAATGATTATAAACCTGTTCCTGATGCTCCTAGGAAAACATGTCATAACTGTGGAAGTTCTAACCATCTGGCTTCTTTTTGCAGGAAAAATAAGAATATTAACTCCTTACCTTCAAAATCAGGAGTTAAGAGTCAGTCTGTTAGATACAAACCACAAAATCCTTGTTTTCATTGTGGTAGTTTATGGCATTCTATTTATACTTGTAAGGAATATCATAGTTTATACTATGATTATTATCAAATAAAACCTTCTTTGAAGAAAGTTTCCATTGTTCCTTCTAGTGTAAATTCTGATTCAAAGTCTGATAGTGTAAATTCTGATAAGAAAAATGTTAACATAAACTCTGATGCTAAATCCGCTGCAAATGTTAATAAACTTAATAAGGCCAAAGGATCCAAGCAAGTCTGGGTCCTTAAAACGAATAATTAGTGGTCTTTGTGATTGCAGGGCAACTGGAAAAATATTCTAGTTCTGGACAGTGGATGTTCAGGACATATGACTGGAAATAAGGCCCTGCTATCATACTTTGTGGAGAAAGCTGGCCCAAGTGTTTCTTATGGAGATGACAACATTGGAAAAACATTGGGATATGGCAATATCAATCTTGGAAATGTCATAATTAAACAAGTAGCTCTGGTCTCAGGACTTAAACACAACCTACTGAGTATAAGTCAAATCTGTGACAGAGGTTATCATGTTGATTTCTTTGAAGAACACTGTGAAGTTGTGAGTAAATCTAAAGGCAAAGTTGTTCTGAAAGGATACAGACGTGGTAACATTTATGAAGCTAAGCTTTCAACAAGTACTGATGGTTCTGCAATCTGTCTGATAAGTAGAGCATCAATTGAAGAAAGCTGGAATTGGCATAAGAAACTCTCTCATTTAAATTTCAACAATATAAATGAACTGGTCAAGAAAGATCTTGTGAGAGGATTGCCAAACACAGTATTTGCTCCTGATGGTCTTTGTGATTCATGTCAGAAAGCCAAACAAAGAAAATCTTCATTCAAGAGCAAGACTGATTCATCAATTCTTGAGCCTTATCATCTTATACATGTTGATCTATTTGGTCCAGTAAATGTCATATCTATTGCAAAGAAGAAGTATGCGTTGGTCATAGTGGATGAGTTCACCAGATACACATGGGTGTATTTCTTGCACACAAAAAGTGAAACTGCATCTATCTTGATTGATCATGTCAAACAGCTGGATAAAATGGTCAAAGATTCTGTGAAAATTTTAAGGAGTGATAATGGCACTGAGTTCAAGAATTTGATAATGGAAGAGTTCTGCAAAAGCCATGGAATAAAGCAGGAATTTTCTGCTCCTGGAACTCCACAGCAAAATGGAGTTGTTGAAAGGAAGAATAGAACTCTCATTGAAGCTGCACGTACAATGCTTGAAGAAGCAAAGCTTCCAACCTATTTCTGGGCTGAAGCTGTGCAGACTGCTTGTTTTACTCAAAATGCAACACTCATTAACAAGCATGGAAAAACACCATATGAGATGGTGAAGAAAAAGAAGCCAAATCTGAAATATTTTCATGTATTTGGATGCAAGTGTTTTGTTCTCAAGACTCATCCTGAACAGCTATCAAAGTTTGATCTAAAAGCTGATGAAGGAATCTTTGTTGGATATCCACTTTCCACAAAAGCCTTCAGAGTCTATAATTTGAGAACAAAAGTGGTCATGGAATCTATCAATGTCTCTTTTGATGACAAGAAGATCACTGGTCTTAAAGATTTCATTGACCATGATCAGCTGAGATTTGAAAATGAAGACTCATATTCTGATACTGAAAATCCTGACAGTCTAAGTCCTGATACTGCAAACTCTGATGGATTAAACTCTGATGTTATTGAAACTGTGGTGACTACGTTAAAGGAAGATGCACCTATGCAGGGGGAGCATACTCAAGATCCTACCACATCTCAAGAAACATCCGAACATGCATCTGGCTCTTCAAGTTCTGATTCGTCAAGTTCTGATAAGCCAAGTTCTGATAGTGCTGAAAATCTAAATACTGAAGAATCCAACTCAGAGAGCATAGTTTTAGGGGGAGCATCAGAAAATGAAAATGAAGATAGCATGGATCATGGGGGAGTATCCAGTTCTAGAGAAAACCTTCCATCTGCAAGGAAGTGGACAAAATCACATACACCTGATTTGATAATTGGAAATCCTGATGCAGGTGTCAGAACTAGAACAGGTACTTCAAATGAGTGTCTTTACAATTCTTTTCTCTCTCAGACTGAGCCAAAGAAAGTGGAAGAAGCTCTTCAAGATGGTGATTGGGTGCAAGCAATGCAGGAAGAGTTGAATGAATTTGAAAGAAACAAAGTCTGGACCCTAGTACCAAGACCAAAGAATAGATCTGTTGTTGGTACAAAGTGGGTATTCAGAAACAAAACTGACAGTGATGGCATAATTACAAGGAATAAGGCAAGGCTGGTTGCAAAAGGATATTCTCAACAGGAGGGAATTGATTATGATGAAACATTTGCACCAGTTGCTAGGTTAGAAGCCATAAGGATATTTTTGGCTTATGCTGCTCACAAAAAGTTTACTGTCTTTCAAATGGATGTGAAAAGTGCTTTTCTCAATGGAGAATTGGAGGAAGAGGTATATGTTGAACAACCTCCAGGTTTTGTAGATACCAAACATCCAGACTATGTCTACAGACTTGACAAAGCACTTTATGGACTTAAGCAAGCTCCTAGAGCATGGTATGAGACTTTAGCTCAGTTTCTTCTGGAAAGTGGATTCCACAAAGGGACAATAGACAAAACACTGTTCTACCTCAACCATGGAAAGGACTTACTTCTGGTCCAGATTTATGTTGATGATATCATCTTTGGATCTACAAATGACAAACTTTGCAAGAAGTTTGCCAAACTAATGCAGTCAAGATATCAGATGAGTATGATGGGGGAACTTAGCTATTTTCTGGGCCTTCAAGTCAAGCAGAATGAGGAAGGCACTTTTATTTGTCAAACCAAGTACACCAGAAACTTGCTAAAGAAATTTGGAATGCAAGATTGTTCAAGTGCATCCACTCCAATGGCCACTGCAACAAAACTGGATAAGGATACCGGTAAATCAGTAGATATTACTGACTACAGAGGAATGATTGGCTCTCTACTCTATCTAACTGCTAGTAGACCTGATATCATGTATGCTACCTGTCTTTGTGCAAGATTTCAAGCAGATCCAAGAGAACCTCACTTAACAGCTGTAAAAAGAATCTTTAAGTATCTTAAAGGAACAGCTGCTCTGGGATTATGGTATCCTAGAGAATCAGATTTTAAACTAATAGGTTACTCAGATGCAGATTTTGCAGGTTGCAAAATTGACAGGAAAAGCACAAGTGGAAGCTGCCAATTTCTTGGAGGCAGGTTGGTTTCTTGGTACAACAAGAAATAAAAGTCAATTTCCACATCAACTGCAGAAGCAGAGTATATTACTGCAGGAAGCTGTTGTGCACAGATTCTTTGGATGAAGAATCAGTTACTGGATTATGGGTTAACATATTTCAAAATCCCTATTTACTGTGATAATCAAAGTGCTATTGCTATGACAGGTAATCCAGTTCAACACTCAATGACAAAGCACATCAGCATCAGGTACCACTTCATCAGGGAACATGTGGATGAAGGTACAGTGGAATTGCATTTTGTTCCCACAGATCAACAATTGGCAGATATCTTTACAAAACCATTATGTGAAGCTACTTTTACAAGATTGGTAAATGAACTTGGAATGGTTTCAGGTTCTTTCTCTAAATCTGCTTAGACTTGTTCTATGAATCAGACTTTATGCTCAGTATTTACAGAATTAATCTCATTGTATATTCTGTGCTTAATTGATACATGTCTTTAAGTACTGACTGTTGTCTGATATATGTTTCTAAACTATGATAAGTGATATGTTTGTTCTAGTACCTATTCAATCCTATGAGAATAACTGTGCTAGATACTGACCTAGTAGTCTTCAATAAACAAATGATTCCATGGAAGAAGTAATTATTTCAGTGGAAATCTTATGACACTAGCAAATTCTGATAACTGAGCTTAGTTAAGTTTACTTTGTATATCTTATTACTAAGTCACAAATTAGAATAATGCTACTCATCTGTTAAGTTCTGATACTAGTAAAACTGCTGAATGTACTAAGTGCTGATAAACCTCTCTTATCAAAAGAAAAAGCAAAAAGATCAAAGATTAAAATCAGGTACTCCTTTGAGATCTAGAGTAAAAATGTAGAAGGGATGACCCAAGTGCATTGCTGGTATTAAGTAAATATGCATCAGAAAAGCAAAATATTTTCTTGGTGACTTTTCACACTCTATGATTACTGGAGAAATACTCTGAAAATAGCATAAATTCTGATAAACAGTCATGACTCACTTACACTGAGAAGCCACTGTAAAACAGAATTGCAAAAGATGCATAAAATTAGCACAAAATAGTTGAGATGGACTCTAGCATGAACTCATTCATCAGTAGGTTTCAGGACAATGACAGATCTTTAGCAAAATTTTAGTTATGCCTTATTTCTAAGATGTACTGAAGTGAATCAGACTTTACTCTTTGTCTGTTTTTAGCTTAATGCACACACTAATCACTCCATCTGAATGATGAAAATTTCTGTGGTGGTCTATGTTATTTTAGATAAACAGTCATTGTGTCATTATTGCACAAATTCTGAGGACAAGTTCTAAGTTACACATTCTGATGATTAAGTTCTGACGTCCATAACTCAGAACTTGTATGAGTATTTACTAAGATAGGCATTCCTTTTTCGAGTTAAGAAATTATGTTCTGATGACTGTTAAGTTCTGGTATAGGTCTAAGTTCTGATTTCTCAGTCTAATCCTTTACTTGGCTTATCTGTGAATAAAATTTGATAACAGTCGCAGTTCGAACTCGAATATGTTGAAGTGGAAGATTAATAAAGTGGTTAGACCATTACAGATTCCTAAGTCTGTAAAACAGATCCTGGTAAATGCTGATCCTGATACTTATAGATCTGTTTACTCTGATGTCCAACCACCTCCGACCACCCAAAATCCATCAACCTCAGTACCTACCTCTCATTCTACTCAACCTACCCTCAGAACTTATCTCAAATCCTATCTCTCCACTTCACAGACTGCTCAACCTTCTTCTTCAGCACCTACTGTGAAGCCTACATCCTCTAAGCCAAAGAGAACAAAGACTGTTCCTCAAACACCTCAAAAGAGGAGGAGAATTACTTTGAGAGATGAATCAGATTCTGAGGAACAGATTCCTTTTTCAGAACCTGTGGTGGTTGAAGCTGAGAAAGCAACTTCTCAGAAGGATTCTGAAATTGGGGGTTCTAGGCTTCTCAAGAGGCTTAGACGTATGATAGTTCCTGAAACTCCCAAGGAATCCAAATCAACAAGGAAGTACAAGAAACAGAGGGCACAAAGGCCAGTTTTAGATGATGAGGAGGAAGCAGCTAAGGAAGGGGATCAGGAATCTCTGATCTCACAAGACAAGGAATTTGCTCCAGTCACTTCTTCTCCATCAACTCCATCTCAGGAAGCTGTATCTGACAAGGCTAACTCACCATCTGTGTCTCTTGTTGATCCAGGCACAAGTGCTGAAATTGATATTCAGAACCTGGTTGTGCCTACAATACTTTTCTTAGAAGCTCCAACAGCAAATAATCCTTCCACAACACCTGTTACTGATGTTGTTCAAACTCCAGAGTTATCAACAACACCTTCTCTGCATCAAGATGCTGATGATCAGATTTTAGGTGAGCATCAGGATATGGCTGTTGATCAAAACTTAGTATCAGATCAGCAATTAGAGGATGCTGAAGCCTCCATTGCTACTCACACTGTTGTCTTATCAGAAGATACTGATTCTTTAAGTTCTGATGCTGCAAATGTTGGAGATACTGGTGAAGCTGCTACAACTGTAGATGCTGATGAAGCAGGTCCTTCAGGACATACTCCTCCACCGACTCTTCCTAAGTCTGAACTGGAAAAGGTGTTTGTTATCAGGGATGCACCAGTGCCTTGGAGTGAAACTCCTGCAGGTCAGGAGTGGACTAAGGAATGGAACTCAGTTTCATGTGTTCCAAATGCTTTACATCTTGCTGAGCACTTGACTAAAGCTGATGAAATGTTAAATTCTGATGATTTTAAAACCCAGCTTAGAGTCACTGCATTGAGTACTAAACATCTACAAGGTCTTCATTCCAATACTCATGCAGAGCTACACAAGATTCAGGAGAACTTTATCAAACAGGAACAAGTTTGGAAAATTGATAAGAAAAAGTTCTTTCAACCTACCATTGACAGGATTGCTTATATTGAGAAAACTCAAGAGAAACAACAAGCTCAGATTGATCAAATTCTGACAAATCAAGCTTCTCAGCAATCGCAACTTACTGAAATCCAGACCTCAGTGGAACTACTTATCTCTCTTTTATTACCTGCTGATGCCAAAAAGGGGGAGAAGGTAATTAAGTCCAAATGCAAAACCAACAAGACACTGCAAGGAAAGGATGATGGAAAAGATGACCAAGGAAACTCTGGAATGGGTAGTGGTCATAGTCAAGGTAGAAGGTTTACATCAAGACAAGCTAGTCACAGAACAAGTTCTGATACTTGGAAAAGAATAAGTTCTGCTGCTGGTAAAAGGATAAGTTCTGATGAACTTCTAGATCTTGATGAGGAAATGTCAAGACAGTTATTTCTTCAAGAAAATCCAGGGATGGACTTGGAAAGTTTAAAGGAAGAAGAAGCCAGACTTAAATCAGAGAAAGTCACATCTAAATCTGAAGCTTCTGGTAAAAAGTTACTTCCAAAACTTAAAGGCATTGTGATCAAAGAAAGGACACATGTTGGAGCAACTCCTGAGAGATTGAATCAACTGGAATCTGTACAGATGGTTTACCATACCTACTTGAAAGAATACATCATGTTGTATTTCATGACAGATGGTAGGGTTTATCATATAAGACAAAATGCTATTCCTTTGAAGTATTTTGAAGAATTGGAGCATGTACTTTTCTTACTTCAAGTGGATGACAGAATAACAGAGACTGCTGCAAACTACTTAAAAGAACAAATTCAGAGACAGAAAAGGCTTTATTCTGTTAAGTCTGACAGCATATATGTTCCAAAGTACAGAGATCACAATGGTGATATTGTTGATATGAAGCTTAATACTGCACAGATCAGAACGTATCTTGGTATTAAGGGACTTGAATTCAATCTTGAGTCTGACAAAGCTTATATCATAAGACTAGATCAGGAGTTGAGAAAAGCAAAGATTAATGATCTCAGAGTTGCAATCTTTCAAACTGGTGAAGATACTGCAGAGTTTAAAGGTGTTAAAAGGAGAATGATTGATGAACTAAGATATGCTGAGAAATGGTTGTTGAAGAACTATCTCAGAACAACTCCTGACATCAGAGAGATCAGAAAATGAAGAAGCCAAGTCGAAGATCTACAACTGCTTAAATTCTGATATTTATACAGATTGAAGTTGTTATCAGAAGTTGAAATTGGTAAAAACTTTAAGGACTGTAAGTTGTAGTTATCTAGTCTATTTCTCATGCATTTGTACTTAATGTTTTTGACATCATCAAATATCTGTTAAACTTGTATATTTTGTTAATTTACAAGTTGGGGGAGATTGTTAGATATATTTGATAATGTCATGGCTAATATGTTTTATGTTTAGCTTTCAGATCTTATGTGAACAGGATAAATCAGTACTTAACTGTTGATCAGTACTTATACTGGAAGTCAGGACTTAAGGATATCAGTACTTATATTATCAGGAGATAATCATCAGAAGATAGATATCAGAACTTAAGTGCTGAAGGACAATCAGATAAGGACAGTAGCTGATTAAAGGAAAGAAGATCGAGATAAACATAAGAAGAGATATGGATGAAGAAGGAATTCCGTGAAGAATGGAATACTTGGAAGAAAAGATATCTGATTGATATATTTTAGGAAGCAGAATTATATTCCATATCAATTAGCGATTATCTTGTAACTGTGTAGTATATAAACACAGACATAGGATTTACACTATAAGTGTTATCATTATTAGAATAGATTATTCATTGTAACCCTAACAGCTCTCGTGATATTTGTTCATCACTGAGAGGTAACAGTTCCATACTGTAACAGAGTTTATTGTTTCAATAAAGTTTGTTTTCTGTTACTTAAGATCTTAAAGTTCGATTTGAGTGTACTATACACTATATTCACCCCCTCTACAGTGTGTGTGTGACCTAACAATATGGAACCTCCCAAATGCATCAGAGACATCCAGAAATTGATAGGCCGGCTTGCCGCCCTTCGGCGCTTCATTTCCCGGTTAGCCGAGAAAGCACTTCCCTTCTTCGCCGTGCTCAAAGGGTCAAAGAATTTTGAGTGGGGGCCTGAGTGTCAAAGGGCATTCGAAGAAGTAAAAGAGTATCTTACAAAGGCACCACTCTTGTTGAAGCCCGATCCGAAGGAAACCCTCCAGCTTCATCTAGCCATGTCCGACAGAACTCTGGGGGCGGTACTTGTAAAAAACTACGAAGGCAATCAACATCTCGTGTTCTATGTGTCCCACGTCCTCAAGGATGCAGAGACAAGGTACCCCCAATGCCGAAAAATTCGCATATGGGCTGGTTATGGCCTCCCGAAAATTGCGACATTATTTCCAAGGCCGGACGATTCAAGTTGTTACCAGCCAACCTCTGAAGAAGATTTTAACAAGACCCGAAGCCTCTGGAAGAGTCGTAGCATGGTCCATCGAACTCGGGGAATTTGATCTCGAGTATGTTCCCCGAACGGCAATTAAGGCTCAAGCTTTGGCCGACTTCATGGTTAAATGCACATTCTCGGGTCCGAAGGATCTTTCACCCTACGAACAACTAATCCGGATCCTAGGGAAGTGGGAACTTTTTGTAGATGGGTCAGTAGCCGGAAAAAAGTGTGGGGTCGGCTTAATTCTCTCCAGCCCCGAAGGATTCGAGATATGCCAGGCTATAAGATTCGATTTCCCCTTGACGAATAATGAAGCCGAGTACGAGGCACTCCTCGCAGGGATGGAGCTGGCCCGAAGCCTTGAGGCGAAGCATCTAAGGGCCTTTAGCGATTCCATGCTGGTTGTAAAACACTTCACGGGGGAATATGAGCAAAGAGATCCCCGAACGAAAACCTATGCTGCCAAGGTAAGAGATGCTTCTTTATCGTTTGAAACCTTTGAACTAAGTCAAATTGGCAGAGAGAACAATGCTAGGGCAGACGCCCTTTCCAGGCTAGTTTCGGCCGAGACACAGAACCTAACTGGTTCTATTTACCTCACCGAAGCCAAGACGTCTTCGATCGAGAAGAAAGAATGTCTAGAGATTCACCAAGGGAACGATTGGATGACCCCCCTCAGAAACTTTCTGGAGAAAGGCATTCTACCTCCAGACCGAAGGGAAGCGCTAAAAATTAAATACAGAGCATCGAGGTACATGATCATTAATGGGCGGATGTATCGCCGATCAGTCAGCCAGCCCCTTCTGCGATGTTTAAACACCGAAGAACAACGACAGGCTCTGGAGACGGTGCACGAAGGAATTTACGGCGAGCACCTGGCTGGACGGTCCCTCGCCTTTAAAATTCTCCGACAGGGATTCTTCTGGCCCACTCTGAAGGCCGACGCTAGCAACTATGCAAAAAGGTGTGTACGGTGCCAGCTGTTCGCCACTGTCCCAAAACAATCCCCAGAAGAGATGACTTTGGTACTAAGTCCCATTCCGTTCGCCGTGTGGGCCGTGGATATTGTACGCATTCTCCCAAAAAGCACGAGGCAAGCAAAATACTGCATAATTGCCATCGACTACATGACCAAGTGGGTCGAAGCACGACCTCTCTCTGCCACTACCGAAGAAGCAGCAAAGAAGTTCTTCTTGGAACAAATTATTCTCCGGTTCGGGATTCCGAAGATCTGCATCTCTGATAATGGGACCCGGTTTATTGGAAACAAATTTTGTAAGTTCCAGCACCACTTCGGAATTGAAAAAAAGTTTAGCTCAGTCACCCACCCGCAAGGGAATGGGGCAGTAGAAGCAGCTAACAAAGTAATCTTTCAAGGAGTAAAGAAGAGGCTGAGAGAAGCTAAAGAAAGATGGGCAGAAGAACTCCATTGGATCTTATGGGCCTACCGAACGACCCCTAGGACATCGACGGGAGAAACTCCCTTCAGAATGGCCTATTGAACCGAAACCTTAATTCCAGTCGAATTAGGCTTGGAATCATATCAAACTGAGACCTAGAATGTAGAAACTAATAGCTTCAGGCTGAGGGTGAATGTAGACTTATTGGAGGAGGAAAGAGAAGCTGCCCACCAAAGGAACATGAGGTACTTGCTACAAGCGGCACAACACTATGACTCCAATGTCAAGAAGAGGTCTTTCGGAGTCGGAGACCTAGTCCTAAGGGAGTTAGCCGCATCTATGCCGACCAAATGAGGAAAGCTTCAGTCTAACTGGGAGGTGCTCTATAAGGTGATCGAGGTCGTTCATCCCGGAACATACAAGCTTGAAACATTATCGGGCGAAGCAATCAAAAACACTTGGCACGCGAGTCGCCTTCAGAAATTTTATCAGTAAGAAACTTCTTTAAAGTTTGTACTTGAATTTTGTATGAAAAATGTAAGCAGTTCGATTATAAATAAAGATGCATTTTCTGTGACATTTCTTTATTTACCAAAGTCGTGGCCACATGAGTATTATCTGAGGGCGATCCCGAAGACGATAAACTCTTCGGCCGCCGCCCTTGTCTAATTTGTTAATGAAGCATGTAACATAAGGGGCAATCACCCAAAACTTAAACATCCTTCACTACATTATTATAATTCAATTCGCACATGGTATACACGAATTAAGGGCCTTAAGGGGCAATCCTAAAATAATGCCCTATCCTTCGTCTTTCCCTTGTTCGTGTGATATTAAAGAAGTCCGAAGGAAACCCTTTCCAGGGGCAATCTTAGAAAGGGACATGCTCCCTCGGCCTCAATCACGATTATACCTACCGAAGGACACAAAATGAAGGCGGCCTGGTCCAGGGGAAATCCCGAAGAAGACCAGCCGAAATTTCTTATTGATCGAACGAACAATGACATGCTGATCTAGGGGCAATCACTGAACGATCAACATCCATGTTCCTTCGCATAAGAGCAGCAGAAGCATTAACAGCCCGAAGTCACCTTCGGCCTTTAACCCTTGGGGTCATAGGGGTAGTAAGGCATTATTACAATTGCTAAGGCAAAATTAACTGTTAAGGCAAATGAAGCCGGAGACACAATTCATTTAAATCGTTAAGGCAGACTGATAAGGCCGAATATGCGATTCGTTTTATTAAAATCGTTAAGGCGAATGGATAAAGCCGAAGATACGATTTATTTTATTAAAATCGTTAAAGGCAAACTGATAATGCCGAAGAGATGATTCATTTTATTAAAATTGTTGAAGGCAAATGAAGCCGAAGATACAATTACTAAAATCATTGACAAATAAAAGAAACAATGCTGACGAAAGATGAAAGATGCATTAAAATATAAAAGCCCGAAGGCTAGTTAAATTACAAAATCTCGAAGGCACGAGTACCGATTACAAAAAATAAAATTACAAGTTAAGAAGATGAACGAAGAAAGCCGCTGCAAGAGTTGGGTACGACCATGAAAACACCAACGGCAAACTTCGCAACAAGATCATCTTATGTCATGTCAAGCACCTCAGTGCTGAAAGCTTAGGCCTGAGGGTCTTCATCTGAGAGCTCTTCATCTTCGCCGGAGGAGACAGGAGGGGCTTCAACTGCTGGCCGGCCGATAGGATCCTCCAGGCTGTCGTCCAACAACTGCTTATAGTCCCAGTTCAGGCCATGGGCCTTCTCCAGGACATAGTCAGCGCCGAACTGGAAGCAGCGCTCCTCCGTACAGTCCAACTGCTTCTGCTTCTTCCGAAGCTCCTTGCGGGACCTCTTCAGCTAGACGTTCCGGTGGGAGATCCTCTGGTTCGCCTTCTCCAATTCATTCTCCAGCCGGGACTTGTCCTCCTTCAGCACGGTGGCCTCGCCGTCCAGAACCTCTTTCTGGGCTCTCACCCTTACAAGTTCCTCCTCGTCCGCCGTGACCCTCCTCTACAGCTCCTTCACCTCGGCCATCCGAGTCTCCATGTCCCTAATTTTATCCTCCACGGCTGCGGCCCAAGGAGCAGCCTGCAAAAAAGACAAGACAAAAGCATTAGAAAAAGGTGTCGAAGGAAAAAAGGGCGAGCGAAAGAAAAATTAAAAACATACCAGGGACAAAAAGGACAAAAGCTCAGTACAAGCCTCAGTCGGAGAAGCCGAAGCAAAGGCCGGCAGATCGGCCGGGAGCTGGAGGACATGGCACAGGTCCGAAGCAACCTCATTCGTAGACTGCCTCGCCGGGTATACGGTGTGGTCGGACTTCAGCACACCCCATCCGCGGAGATAGGACTGAACGATCCCCTCCCGGTTACGAGTCCTCTTGGAAGGGTTCCCTTCCCTCACCACCACCGGCTCGTCCTTATCAGAGGCCGCTGGAGCCTGAAGAAGCGGCGTGACCCTCTCCGCCTCAGGTCTCTCCTCTGACTCCCCGAAAGGACTCCCCGAAAGGATTCGGCGTGGCCTCTCAATCAGCGGCTTTCTTCTTCGCCGCCTCTTCCGCGGCCCTCTTTTCGGCCGCCCTGACCTTCTTCCTCTCTATCATGGCCTCTCTTGAAGACATTGAAATGTAAACAGGAGACAAGTCAACACGAGCATGTATGACAGAATGTATAAAAAGGACAAATTATACAGGCGATGGAACAAAAATAATTAAAGAAAGAACGAAGGAAGAAGTTTTGTTACCCCCATCCCACAAGCTGAGGAGCCAATCTCTATCCCGAAACTCCTCGAGACCCAGCTTGCTCACATTGACGTCTACCAGGGCCGCGTAGTCCTCCTTCTCCCTCTCTGTTAGGCTCGGAGCGAGGAGCAGGGAGTATTTGTAAGTATCTATAGTCTTCAACCCAACCTTGAAAAAAGGACTTGCTTTTTTGCTAATGTGGACAAAGCGATCGCAGATAATACCCTATCTATTTCTGGGTTTCAGGCTTTCAGCTTACTCTTCCAATAAAATATGTGGGGCTTCCGTTTCTATTTGGAAGACGAAAAAAAAGTAAATTGTGATGCTCCCATATTGGTCTTGGCTTGGCTGGGTGCCTCAGTTGCTCAAATCAGTACCGATCATTATTTTAGTTATTTCTCCCTAAAGGTATTCTAAGAAAAATTTAATCTTTGTTTGCAAAGTTCCTGTGGGGAGGTTCTGCCACAACTTGTCACTATTAAGTAATTTCTTCGCATGAATGTGCAAAATCGAAATCTGAAGGTCCCCCTGATCGAATGGAATTGTGCAGCTGTATTCTTCACCAGGTTTCGAGTATCATTCATCACAATCATCAATTTCTCTGGTTTAAAGTCTCTTTTTTAAAAATAAAAATTTTTGAACTGCCAAAGTTTCCTATATAAGCTCATGGTATGTAAAAACTATTCTTCACGCCAGGGATTTAGCAAATGCAATTTTCAGTCCTCTGGATTTTCTTTTTAACACGATCCTTGGCACAACGGATCCAATAATTTTTATTTAACTTGAAATGTGATCCCAAAGATATCAACAGAAGTGAATTATCAGATACACAACTGTCAAACACTGATAAATTAAATTAAGATCCTAATGTGCACAAATTTCCAATATACGAATCCTTCGGTAATGTTAAATTTACGTTGTCCAACTTCTTATAAATATGCTTCTCATATATATGTTTGTGTGTATGTGAAGAGAAGAGGGCTTAATTAGGTCTTAAGCACAGCACTACGGAGGAATATAGTACTCTAAATAAAGACGCATTTTTCATGAAACTGTGATCTGATACAGATAAACATCATAAACTGATAACTAAACTTGGAGCATTTTAGAATCAAGACTTATTAAACATAATGCCCTGAATAAAGATAAATGATCACATAACACTACAAGAAATCTGGTCATTTACGACGCTTTTTTTGAACTGAAATCGTCGTAATTGAGTCATTTACGACCGAAAAAAATCGTCGTTTTTGGTCGAGTAGTAAGTTCATTTTTTCGTCACAAGATAAAATTGCGTCGCAAGTTAGAAAGTAGGGCCCACATATTCAATAAAATAATAAATCTACTTACGACGGAATATATCGTCGTAAGATACCAAAATACGACGAAAAATAAATGTTGTAAGTTTTGTATTTACGACCGAAAAAATGTCGGATATTACTTTACGGGACCCACTTTTAATAAGATAAAATATAATTTTACGACGATAAAATGCGTCGTAAGTTAGAAATTTCCGACAGAAAAAATGTCGTATTTTAGAAGGTGGGGCCTACAAGCTTGGAAAATAAGAAATCAAAAAAAAAATTAAATATGAAAATGGCTATATTACGACGGAATATACGAAGAACAGCCGTCGTAAGTTTATTTTACGAGAATAATTACGACGGAATGTATGAAGAACAACCGTCGTAAGTTTGTTTTCCAGAATAACTAAATACTGATTTTTCAGTTTTCAGCCTTTTCGGATTTCAAATTGGATCCTAAACCTGTACAATCACAAATACCGATCTACATACAATCGTAGCTCAATCCAATCCGAAACCAAAATCAAATAACAAGCAATCATCCACGCAATTGAATAAATCAAAATTTAGAAACATCTATGAATTTTCTTCCGTAATCACAAATTAATTAGATTTTTACATTTCCTCGGCATCTAGTTAAAATTAACCAAATATCATTTGGCGGTATTTACAAATTATAATGATAGACATAGCAGGTTGATATTCACTATATCAACCATAAATCGTGCATGTTCAATGCGCATGTTCAATAATCCGTGCATGAACCGTGCATGTTCAATGCGCATGTTCTTATAAGATACCCAGCGCCGACCATCTGTTTTTTTAATGCGCATGTTCAATAATCCGTGCATGAACCGTGGAACTTTTAAACATTTCATGTCCACTCCTGTTTAGTTTTGCCTCCCTTGCCATGATCGGCCCCTCGCATTGACCTAGTAGCTTGCTTTGAGGAGGCTTGAAGATCTGCCAAAACAGTTCAATATCATATTATTCCATGATTAAATTTAACAATTTTTCTAGTTCGTGTCCATCGCATGTCAAACTTTTTATGCTAACGAATGAGGATACTGAAAAAATTAAACTTTAAGGGGCATATATGTACATGAAGGAAAAAGGATTTTTTTTAAAATTATAGGTAAAAAGTAAACTTTAAGGACACATTTTTAATTTCTATTATAAAGATTACTTAAAAATTAAGATATCTTTCGTGTTTAGTTGTATCAACATAAACAATATCAATATCTAATTTCTTATCATTTTTTTAATTTATTATCACCGAGTGCAAAAAAAAAATTTGATTGAGATTTTATATATCTCAAGAGCGGCTCTACCTACATTTAAAGCTTAGTTGTTAAATTTTAATTGATTTTTTACCCGAACAATGATGGTCTCTTCCACATATACAGGTTTTTCAAAATGATTTCTCAAATTATTTATCAAATGACATGAAAAATATATGACATGTTTTAATTTTTGGACGTATATTAATACACACGGGGTCACATATTATACTTACGAAAATTATTATTTATTATATGATACATGAATATTTGGAAAAAAAATTGGGGAATTATTTTGCAAAACCTAACATTTTTGATATACAAAAGTTCTCCCAATTAAAATGAATAAGACTCATAAATTTTATTACTTAATATAAATACGAACGCACACAAAAAATCTGTAAAAATTAATGCCTTCCGTCTCTCCGATACGCACAGACTAGGCGTCAGTAAAGCACTGCATATAGGACTAGACGAGTATAGTAGTATAAAGGAAGGATGAAGCAGAAGATCTGCATTAAAATGTCGATAGGAATTGTTTATGCCCATATGGTTAAATAAATTACTTGACCCCCTATGGGTGTATATTAAAGTTTTGGACGGTGCACAACTAGTGGTGGTAAACAACTTTAACGTCATACCCCTGGATATTTTCCACTTCTTTTCGTCATTTCAAACTTTGTTTTACTTCAACAATTGTCCCCCAACATTTATCTTTTTCTCCCCCTTGTTCTTTTTATATATACAGAGTTTAAATAATGATTTGTTTAATTATACACCGGTAAGTCAGCGACGAAGCTAACAGGAACGCAAGGGAGAAATTACTTTGAATTTATGCATGTACTTACCCCAGAATTGCCGATTACTCAGTACTGTCTTTAAAAAGTAATCCCATGCCACTGCTCATTAAGCCAATTTTCCAGGAGTTTCCTTTCTCAGAAAATAATATGTATCTTGGTAAACAAGTTAATCTAGCTAATTCGATTGTTAAGTATATAAAATAGTTTTTTGAAAAGTTGTTTTATCACGTGAAAAAATCAAAGTTCAATTATGTCGGAAGTTGATATTAAGAGTTAAGTTAAATAAATTTATTGTTACATATAATTTAATTTAACTTTTTTATTAAATATAAATATTATATAATAATACTTGTAAATATATGAATAGTTGGCAAAAATAAAATATTTTGTAAAATTAGTTTTACTATGTAACTGTAAGACACATAAATTAATAAACAAATATATATTTAGAAGAAAAAAACAGCTCAAATATGTGTTCAAACCCAGATTCAATAACAAGTTTGAGTCGAGTTCAAACAGGTTTGGCTTGAATTACATGCCCAAGGGAGAATAATTTACACAGCTAGCGTAATAAGTCAGCTGGTACTAACTTTGACGACATTATAAGGCAAAAAGAACGAACTGGCCGACCCCCAATCGCCCCTCATATTTTTCATATCCTAACTACCACCTCGCATGTGAAAGAGAAAGCTATTGATAAACCAGAGATTTCGAATTATCAATTCAATGGCCAGCATTCTTAAGAACTGCGTACAAAGCGTATATGTTAAATTAACTTTGTAACCAAACTTGTTATAATGAGCAATCAAGTTAAGGATCACATTACACCTAATCGATGTCCCCTAATGTCCTAACCTTGTTGTATAATTTCACATGCAATAAATAATACAGTCGCCAGCCTTTTTTGAGAATCTTCTTCCCTGATATTATCTCTGTCCCCTTAAATAATATACCTTCACTATTTGTACGTATTTCTTCTAAAATATAGTTTGATATTATTTTTTAATGACTTTTATGCAGAAAAAAAATTTAAACAAATATTATGGAATTATATTTTAACTCAACATTGAAAAGCATGTCAAAAAATAATGTATAGAATTTAATGGAATAGAGGGTGTACATTTTAACGAAATTTCTGGTTAACCCATAATCCAACGGTCACAATCGTCTCGATGTCTCTTTATCTTAACTGAATCCTACGGTTTCCTTCTCATTGGCGGTTGCCGCCCAACAACAGGATCTTCTCTTCATGCCTCTTAGGGAGGTAAGTTGAATAAAAAATTGCAAGTTGCAATCTTGAATTTGTCTATATAAACAACCTTCATAACACAGTTTTTTAGACTTGGCATTCTCCCCATTTCTTCCTTACTAATTCCCAGTTTTAATTTTATAGATAATATAAATGTATTAACATTTTGCTCTTCATTTTCATATATTTGGTATATATCTATAACTTAGAGATCATAAGTTAAAGAAATTTGAGCTTGCTGCATAAACAAAATTCATATTACAAGTTCGATCTATTTTTTAAGTTAAGATCGCACGTATCCTTATTCGTAATCGTTTTCAAATCCTGTTTTCGTTTTCATTTAACAAATCTTGGTATAATGGAGGCAGTTATGTTACACCACAACAGAAAACTCGATCGTCAGTTCACTTCACCTCCTTCAGAGTTCTTTTACCCTAATTTTCCATTCTCTTCGAGCTTCAACGGCGGCGCTGTACCTTACGCACCTCCATTTTCATTCCAAGGTCCGATTGATCCACGTGTACATCAGTTTCACCATCAGCAGCCACCTCTGCTTCCTCTACCCTTTCCTAATCCTTACCAAAATAATAACAGAAAACTCAACAACAAGCTTACCAGGCACCAATCTCTCTCCGTAAAAAAGTCAAACTTCTCCGGTCCTGGTCCAAAGAGAGAGAAACCTAGACCTACTGAAACTTATACTAAGGATGTTCCTAGGGTTTTGTTTTCAGGTAACTCTAACAATGTTAATATTATAGACACTAAGTTTGTGGCTTCCTCTGTTGTGTCTCCTCCGCCGAGTAGCTTGCCGTTGCCGACTTTTATCAGGCCTAAGCGCAGTTGTAACTTCAAGGATGTTGCGGTGGTTGACGCCGGAGCTACAGACAGTCTCCGCCGTGTTCTGCATCTGTCTTGAATCATCATCACGTTGCGTGTATTGCTACAGTGCTGTTTTTGTTGTCACTGTATGCTCACCTAGGTTTATTTGTATTTGTATTTTCAAATCCTAAGGATTGCATTTCTTATAATGTTTACTGTAATTTTCATTTTTATTGCAGAATATTATGATCCTCATCTGCCTTTATAAGATGAGGTGCATAATATAAACATGTATTTGAATCAATTTCAGTATTTGTAATCTGTTACTTTAAAATCTTGTCAGGTAAAATGCGCATGAGTGACATGCACAAGCTGTAATGTCTGTTTATTTTCAATAAATGTTTGAAGTTGAAGCAAACCGAATCAAGCTTCGTCGTAGTTTTACAACTTACGGCAATATCGTCTAAGCTCATTCTCATTTGATACTCAATCTCGTACAAAGACGTTCAAGAGTATTTTATGGCACCAGAAAATAACATTAAAAGTGAAAAGGATAAATAACTACAACTGGAGCACAAAAACCCAAAACGAAAAAAAAAATAATATGAAATTAGTAAAAATGTCATTAATAATATTTTCAAGCTGCTACAAATAATATCATGTGATTGTCCTTTAAGCTTGCTGTATATATATTATTTTGGTCTTTTATCTATGGTATTGATATGAAAGTGATCCTTAATTTTGTAGACGTTCATATTCAGTATCTCCCCAAGACCTCACGTTACATTGGATCTGAAATTTTGACATAAATATATTTTAACATGCGTACACGGTACACACTAAGTTAGAAAAATCAAGACCAAGGTTGGAATCATATGGTTAAGAAGATGAGAAACAAGAGCTTCCGATTCTGCCAAAGTTCTACAAATTTTGATTCTGATGTCCTACAGTACAAGAAGCGGGGTCTTTTCTGTTGAGAAACTCACTAACAAGTAAAGCAACATAGAGGCAAGTGTATAAAAAATTTAACAAGTTTAGGCCAAAACCACAGTTAACAAAACAAAACATGCAGGTAAACAAAATCAGTAACTGAAATAACGTAGAGAGAAAGAAAGATGTACCCGAAACCATAGCTTTCAACAGTGACTGAAATAAAGGTTTACAGATACAAAACGCCAAGAAAATGATTACAGCTGAGTCACCAGGCCTTGCTCGAAGTCCTGGCTGCTCTTGAAGAGATTATTGACCCCTACCTGCTGCGTTTGGGATGTGCGCAATATCTCCACCAGGATAAAACAGCTCGGAGTTTATGTTAACAGCAGCAACAAAACCTCCACTTCGACCAGCACCTCAGTCGCCGGAAAATATCAGCACTTCAGGACTTATGGGAGAGAAATGCAGAGAGATTGAAGAGAAGAGATGAGAATGTAGTGTGTTGTATTCATTCAGTTTAGCCTCTATTTATAGGAGAGGAAAAATGAAACTGTCCACACACTTAATGTCTGAATTAAACTGCTCCATTAATGAAAAAATCAAAACTGATCAGATTTTGAATTCATAAATGAAAAAATCAAAACTGAACAGCTTTTGAATTTAAATTATTTGTAACAGCTTTTCACATTAACACCCACATTATTATCAGAACTTAAGTTAAGTTCTGATTCGACTCATCAGTACTTAAGTTCTGATTCGACTCATCAGTACTTAAGTTCTGATTCTGATATCAGAACTTGTTAAGTTCTGATTTTATTCATCAGTTCTTAAGTTCTGATTCTTATATCAGAACTTGTTACAGATCAGATTATTTGCAGGTTCAATATATTTAGACTACTTAGCCTATTTCAGAACCCAGCCCAATAATCCAATCACCGATAAATAAATTCGAATTAAAATAATTCTCAAATAAATAAAATCCTCGCCCAGGTCACCTCGCGTACGCGAGACGCCGAGACATTCGCCCAAATCGCCCTTCGACCCGACCCGGTCCGGTCCGGTCCGGTGCGGTGCGTGGCGGGGCGGGGCGGGGCGCGCGTGTGTGTGTGCGCGTGAAGCACACAACAACACAATGGACCATCACATACCTTAGTAGTTGTATACTACTCATGTGGGTAATACCATATAAAGCACACAACCCCCTTTATTTATTTCAATGTGGGACAAACATTCTCAAATTTTCCAAGTTTTTCCAAGCTACTTTCATCTCTCATTTCATATGGATTTCATTAAGAAAATTCTTAAAACCATACATGAAAATTTAAGTTCAAATATCATTGAACAATTTCCAATCATTAGATTTTAGGATTAACATCAAGAACATAATTAAATTAAGCTCTAAAATCCTAATTTTCTAACAATCCCCCACAAATCCATACAGAAATGTGATCAATTTCCCATCATGACTTGTTTTTCAGAGTCGGTACCCTTCCGGGTTTGAACCCTCCTAATTCCTCTACTTCAATGGCTATCGGACTCAGATGGAATGTTTCACCTTGAATCTTAATCCGTTTAGTATAACCATATTCCATAGACGACGACAAGTCAAAGGTTATGGTGCCAATCTACGGCTTTGAGACATTAATGGTCATGTCTCGATCCTGTTCGTCGAATGCTTCAAGGATTAACCCTATCCTCTAATTGCGACCACACAATTACATTCGCTTAGCTGGACATCTCCAGAGATATACTGCCTCTATCTCGTCAAATGACTTGATCCCATTCAGAGTTTCAACACTCTTGCTTTTCTGGCAGTGTCAGTACCTTCTAGGTTTACAGGGGATAGATTCAGATACTGTAGTATCATCTATGTAGCAAAGGTACTACCAACTCATCCTTACAGCTTGTTATTACCCATTGAATACACTTCAAGGGATCTCCTCTCATGTGTATTGGGTTCCCACTGTTGATGAATTATGATGGGTTGACAATCCCATCCCCAACCTTGACTTAAGGACCACTGCAGGTTCCAGTCCTTTAGTAAGAGGATCAGCTATATTATTCTGAGTTCCTATGAACTCTATAGCTATGATCCTATCAGTCATTAAACCCCTTATAGACTTGAGTCTAACTTGGATGTGTCTCTTAGTTTTAGCATTATGCTTTTTACTGCTAATCTTGTCGATAGTTGTTCGACTATCACAGTGAATAGCAATAGCAGGAAGCGGTCTGCTTACTACAGGTATTGCAGACATAAGTCCATGTAACCATTCAGCCTCCGTCCCTGTGGCATCAAGTGCACACAACTCAGCCTCAAAAGTAGACCGAGTAACAATAGTCTGTCTACTTGACTTCCAGGATATTGCTCCACCAGCCAAGGTGAACACGTATCCAGTCACTCCATTGGAACCAGACTTCTTAGCTATCCAACTTGCATCACTGTACCCTTCAAGCACACCAGGAAATCTCCTGTAGTGTAAACTAAGGTACATTGTGCCTTTTAGATATCTAAGTACTCTATCAAGAACATCCCAATGAGTTCTGTTTGGACAGCTTGTATATCTCGCCAATTTAGACACAGAATATGAAATATCTGGTCTAGTACAGTTAGCAAGATACTGCAAGCTCCCAATAATCTGAGAATACCTTAACTGAGACACAGGCACTCCTGAAGTATTCTTGACAAGGGCAACTTTCGAATCATAAGGTGTACTAGCGATTCTACACTGTGAATAACCATATTTCTCAAGTATAGATTTCTCTATATAATGAGATTGAGTCAAGGTTATTCCTTCAGTGGACTGAATCAATTTGATTCCAAGAATCACACTTGCCTCACCCATATCCTTCATTTCAAAATGCCTTTTCAAGAATTCTTTAGTCTCGTTAATAATCTCAATATTGGTTCCAAACAGTAAAATGTCATCCACATATAGGCACAAAATAACACACTCATTACCTTTAACTTTAGTGTAGACACACTTATCACTTTCATTAATCTTATAACTGAAAGGCAATATAGTTTCATCAAACTTTTTATGCCAATCTCTGGGAGCTTGTTTCAAGCCATAGATGGACTTGATCAACTTACATACTTTCCTTTCATTGCCTGATGCAACAAATCCATCAGGCTGATCCATATAAATCTCTTCCTCAAGTTCACCATGAAGAAAAGCCATCTTTACATCCATCTGATGGATGATAAGACCATGGACTGAAGCCAATGCTATAAGCATTCGGATTGTTACCATTCTTGCAACTGGAGAGTATGTATCAAAATAATCAATTCCTTCCTTTTGCTTAAAACCCTTAGCTACCAGTCTAGCTTTGTACTTATTTATTGAGCCGTCAGGGTTCAACTTCCTTTTAAAGACCCATTTGCACCCAATAGTAGAACACCCAGGAGGGAGATCAACCAACTCCCATGTTCCATTGGAAATAATAGAGTCAATTTCACTCTTGATAGCGCCCTTCCAGTGCCTTGACTCAGAAGAATCCATAGCTTGCCGGAAAGTTAAAGGTTCGTCCTCGATATTGTAAGTGATGAAATCACCTCCAAAATCCTTGACTATTTTTGCACGCTTACTTCTCCTTGGTTCCTCTAATTCCTTAGGAATAGAGCTACTACTAGGTTCCGCCCCCACATTTGTCATCTTTTCCACATGATCAGGAATAGAACTTGATGTGTGAGTAGGATCTTCCTCAGAAGTCGTTTCAGGTATTCCAGTCTTCATAGGGTAGACATCCTCAAAGAATGTCGCATCTCGAAATTCAACTATCGTGTTTGCCACTATACCATCTATGTCAGATTTTAACACTAAAAATCTCATAGCTGTAGTGGTTTCAAGATAGCCCAGAAAGATACAGTCAACAGTCTTTGGACCTAGTTTCTTTCTCTTGTGTTCAGGAACAAGCACCTTAGCAAGGCACCCCCACACACGAAGATACTTAAGACTAGTCATCCTGCCTTTCCATAACTCCAAGGGTGTTTTATCCATGTGTTTCAGAGGGACTCTATTCAAAATATGGCAAGCCGTATTTAGAGCCTCTCCCCACATGTATTTAGGCAACCCAGAGTTAATAAGCATACTATTAATCATATCTTTAAATGTTCTGTTCTTTCGCTCAGCAACCCCATTAGACTCAGGTGTGTATGGTGGAGTAACTTCATGAACTATACCATTGTTTGCACAAAATTCATTAAAAGCATTACTCGTATACTCACCACCTCTATCAGATCTCAATCTTTTAAGTAACTTACTAGTTTGTTTTTCTACTTCAGTTTTATATATAATGAATTTACTAAGTGCTTCATCCTTATGTCTAAGTAAATAAACATAACAATATCTACTACTATCATCTATAAAAGTAATGAAGTATCTAAACTGGTCCTTGGTCAACACACCACCAAATTCACAAATATCAGTGTGTACTAAATCTAACAAGTCTGAATCCCTAACAACGTTATGAAAAGGTTTCCTTATCTGTTTAGCAGACACACATACTTAACATTTAGAATTCTTTTCTATGGTATATTTTGGAATCAACTCTAAGTTCATCATGTTCTTAAGAGCACCAAAGTTTAAATGACCTAGTCTAGCATGCCATATATTTGAGGATTCAATACAATTAACAGTAGGAATAACATTATTAATCAAATTTCCCAAAACGGGATCCGCATTAATAACAAATAAACCATTTGACAAGTAACCCTTGCCAAAGAATGTACCAGTGTGAATAAGAACTACTTTATTACACTTGAACGAAATTTCAAAACCACTAGAAACTAAACAGCTTCCACTTATTATATTTCTACGCATGTCGGGAACATGATGCACTCTCGTCAGAGATAGAATACGTCCTGAAGGGAACTTCAGATCCACGTTTCCAACTCCATGTACTTGAGCAGCACTAGCATTCCCCATCTTCACAGTCAGGCTATGACTCTGTTGATAAGATACAAATAAACTAATATCAGCACAAATATGTATATTAGCTCCAGTATCTATCAACCATTCATTTGACAGATAGGTAGAAAATATCACAGGGTTGTAGGATACATACCGGTCAACGTTGGTTTCAGAAGCCGTAGCCTCACCAACAACCATGTTCACTACAGGCCCACTTGTGGTTCCAAGCACAACATTTGCTTGTGCTACCTCGGTTTTCTTCGCTTTCTTCGTAGGGCAGTCCTTACTGCAGTGCCCAACCTGCCCACAAGACCAGCATGGTTTGTTTGCCTTGGGTTTCTTGGCCTTGTCCTTGTCACTCTTAGGTTTATTACTATTAGCTTTCTTAGCAAAAGCCTTCCTCTTTTGTCCTACAGTTGCTATGTTTACCTTCGAGGTACCATGTTCAGTTGGCATCACATGTCCCTGTTTGGACTTGTGTTGTTCTTGCACCGAGATGTCCAGCATAAGGTTGGTCCAGGTGATCTCTCCTTTCTGTCTTTTCAGGGAGAGAGAGAACTCTTCCCAAGACTTCGGGAGTTTTTCAATCACACTCATCACCTTGAACTTCTCCGGGAGATTCATTCCAGACTCCTTCAAAGCATGCACTATCATCTCGAACTCATGCACCTGCTCAGTCATGGACTTATTGTCCACCAGCTTGAACTCGAGGAACCTTGCCACAGAATACTTTTCTAGACCTTGTGAGTCAGTATTATGTGTCTGGTCCAGCTTCTCCCATAAGAGTTTTGCAGAGTAGGCATCAGAAGAATAGACATCAAACAAAGTGTTTGTTAGTGCCGCCAGAATGGCCGCTCTAGCCACTCCATCCTTCTCAGCCCACTTTGCAAAAGCCTTAACTGTGTCAGCCTTCTCTTGAACCACTACTGGTTTCTCATATTCCACAACCGGCCACAGACCCTTTATAGTCAACCACAACTTCATCCTTTTCTGCCAGCGAGAAAAGCCAATGCCACCGTTGAATTTCTCCGGTAAACCGGTTAGTTCAACAGCTTGTGGGAAACTATAGGTGGTCCAATCAATGGCCCCAGCAGTTACACCCGAACTGCTACCACCACCAACGATAACCTCACTTTCGTTAACCATTATGCTAAATTCTAAATAACCTATAATCTCTTCAAGAATGTTGAGAAACTCACTAACAAGTAAAGCAACATAGAGGCAAGTGTATAAAGAATTTAACAAGTTTAGGCCAAGACCACAGTTAACAAAACAAAACATGCAGGTAAACAAAATCAGTAACTGAAATAACGTAGAGAGAAAGAAAGATGTACCCGAAACCATAGCTTTCAACAGTGACTGAAATAAAGGTTTACAGATACAAAACGCCAAGAAAATGATTACAGCTGAGTCACCAGGCCTTGCTCGAAGTCCTGGCTGCTCTTGAAGAGATTATTGCCCCCTACCTGCTGCGTTTGGGATGTGCGCAATATCTCCACCAGGATAAAACAGCTCGGAGTTTATGTTAACAGCAGCAACAAAACCTCCACTTCGACCAGCACCTCAGTCGCCGGAAAATATCAGCACTTCAGGACTTATGGGAGAGAAATGCAGAGAGATTGAAGAGAAGAGATGAGAATGTAGTGTGTTGTATTCATTCAGTTTAGCCTCTATTTATAGGAGAGGAAAAATGAAACTGTCCACACACTTAATGTCTGAATTAAACTGCTCCATTAATGAAAAAATCAAAACTGATCAGATTTTGAATTCATAAATGAAAAAATCAAAACTGAACAGCTTTTGAATTTAAATTATTTGTAACAGCTTTTCACATTAACACCCACATTATTATCAGAACTTAAGTTAAGTTCTGATTCGACTCATCAGTACTTAAGTTCTGATTCGACTCATCAGTACTTAAGTTCTGATTCTGATATCAGAACTTGTTAAGTTCTGATTTTATTCATCAGTTCTTAAGTTCTGATTCTTATATCAGAACTTGTTACAGATCAGATTATTTGCAGGTTCAATATATTTAGACTACTTAGCCTATTTCAGAACCCAGCCCAATAATCCAATCACCGATAAATAAATTCGAATTAAAATAATTCTCAAATAAATAAAATCCTCGCCCAGGTCGCCTCGCGTACGCGAGACGCCGAGACATTCGCCCAAATCGCCCTTCGACCCGACCCGGTCCGGTCCGGTCCGGTGCGGTGCGTGGCGGGACGCGCGCGTGTGTGTGTGTGTGTGCGCGTGAAGCACACAACAACACAATGGACCATCACACACCTTAATAGTTGTATACTACTCATGTGGGTAATACCATATAAAGCACACAACCCCCTTTATTTATTTCAATGTGGGACAAACATTCTCAAATTTTCCAAGCTTTTCCAAGCTACTTTCATCTCTCATTTCATATGGATTTCATTAAGAAAATTCTTAAAACCATACATGAAAATTTAAGTTCAAATATCATTGAACAATTTCCAATCCAAACTCGGTTGGCATCACGAATATTGACCGGAACCGATCGAATCGGTCGGATTATCAAAAGAGTATTATAGTCTGTTAATGGCACAAATATAATTCAGGTCTTCAAGACAGTAAGTTGATCACTCACATTAATTGATCAAATCATTTTATCACACAATTAAGTTAAACCAATTACAACATATAATCACTCGTCTAAAACAATTAAACAGAAAAAAAAACTTACTAAGTATTCATTAACAAAAAAAAAGAGTTACATGACTCTGTGCAGGGATATCCGCAAGGGTTGACTCAGTTGGTTAAAGAGAGGATAACTATCCTCTTGGTCACAGGTTCGAATCTCACATGAGGAGAATTTATGATTATGCCTCCTGAGCCAGAGCATGTCGCTTGAATGCGGTTTACCTTGACGCACCCGAAGGGTAGCGGCTGTGGGTTAACTACGATAAAAAAACAAACTCTGTGTATGGAGTATAATATAGAAATTACCTGGAATCAAGAATACACGAATAAAATACCGAAAAAATTGTTCGAGGCACGTGAGCACCACTATCCTTAAAACAGATGAGCCCCTTCAATATGTGTTTGAAGGTGGTGTGGCTTTTGTCTTCCTGGATACAAGGAACAAAGGTAGTCTCAAGTACTTGAATATCCGCCTTCTACGAACCGATCAAACAACTCTTTTTATCTCATAGAAACAAGAACCTAGAGCTCTAAGAGGATGCAAGAAAATGATCTTTGTATGATTTTTTTATGTATCAAACCAATGAAGTAAGGCCTCTTTTTATAGGGGAAATGAACTTATAACTTACAAAAGTATTCAATTTTGTAACATCAAAATTAATGATCAAATTAAAATCATGACATTAATATAAGAGTTACAAAAAATCAAAATACATAAGTTACAAATCTAATAAAATAAATGCAAATAAATTTTTATTCAAATATTTTCCAACAATTCCCCACATGAATAAAAATTGACTTTGTAAAATGACTCTTTTGACACGGAGATAGAAAGTCACGGTAGAAACCAGCATAGGATAGGTAGGCGTTACCCCTTGAACCTTCCCTTGTAAGAACATATTTACATTTATAGAATTTCAGTAGTCGCGTTGACCTTGAACTGCCCTCCTATATTGTGAAATGATGATACATCCCCCACTGGAGTCTTTCCTATTTTTGTTCAGTTCTCACTATTAAGCCTATTTTGGTCTTGAACTTTAACCTGGTTTTATGAGTTTTTCCCAGAATTAGCCCCCACAATTCCTTCTTGAAGCGACCCCACTTCACTCACATAGGTGATCTCTAAAATAATAAAGAAGTATTATTGTTCGATATATCGACACATAAGGATCATTAAAAGCATAGCTTAGCCTTTTTCGTATTTTATCATTGTTTTCATCCTAGGAATGGACATAGGAGTAAAACCCCCACAGTGATCTCAATAAGTTTTTACAGCTAGGTTGTCCCTTTGAACCAAGATCTTGGGATCTCCAGTCAACAAGGTTGGGTTTCCTTTGTATCAACTTTTGTTATGGGCTTTAGTCCCATTCTTTTCGATGATTTCTCAACTAACTCTCTAGTTGACCCTTTGGTTAGCGGATCTGCAATGTTATCCTTTGAATTTGTAGTCAATAGTGATAACTCCAGTTGAGAGTAGTTGTCTAACAAAATTGTGTCGTCGACAAATATGCCTCGACATTCCGTTATATAGTACACACTCGTCTGTACCAATTACTGCAGTGCTATCACAATGTATAGCAAGTGGTGGCACTAGCATTTCCCATCTTGGAGTATCCTCTAAAATTGACGCAACCATTCAGCTTGTTCATTTGCTTTATCCAAAGCAACAAACTCAGCTTCCATCGTAGATTTGGTCACAACCGTTTATTTTGAAGATTTCCATGAGATCGATCCACCTACTAGTGTAAAAACATAGTCGCTTGTGGACTTTGATCCTTTAACATCATTTATCCAGTTTGAATCACTATACCCTTCTAGTTAGGGCTGCACAAGAGGCTAAAACCGGACCGGACCGGCCCGGACCGGATCAGACCGAAGACTGGTTTTTTTGAATTATGTGGACCAGAGACCGGACCTGCTTAGTTGCGGTCCTGGGACCGGACCAGACCCGAAAAAAACCGGCCCGGGCTGGAATAGACCTGATAGGTGAAACATCTATTATCCAGTCAGTTTTTTTTTCTAACTAATAGACTGGACCATCCTTTTTATATGAACTGTTATATGTATCCCGTAATGTCAAACAATACACTATTAGCTGTTACACTCAAAGAAGCGGATACATTGTTGGTCAGACTAAAAAACCTTTCCAAAAAGACAATAAATTTGTGAACAAGATCCCAATCACTATCCTCAGGAGGTCCTATATTACTAGTCTTCTCGTCCCCGAGATCTATTTCTTTATGCAACCTAAACATGCCAAAAACAGACTTAAATTTTAAAGTTGTTTCTAACATTTCATATGTAGAGTTCCACCGAGTGGGTACATCAAGTGATAACAAGGATTTGCTTTTTATTTTCAGAACCGATATTAAATCCTTAAATCTTTGTATCCTAGCAGGAGAATTTTTCATAAATTTAATAGCAGCTCGAACCCTTTCAACGACTTGGAGATTATTTTTCAATTTTAAACCATCCCAAACAATAAGATTAACTATGTGAGCGATACATCTCATATGCAAGTACTTTCCATTTCTTACAACACAACCTTTTTTTTTCAAATTTTCTACCAATTTACCACAAGCAACATCATTTGACGAAGCATTATCAACGGTCACAGTGAAAATTTTAGTATCTAATCCCCAACCATTTAAACAAACTTCTATTGCTCTAGCAATCGCATCACCCCTATGACTAGAAATTGGACAAAAAATTAAAATTCTTTTCTGTAACTTCCAATCTTTGTCTATAAAATGAGCAGTAAGATACATATAATTGATCCTCTGAATAAATGTCCATGAATCCGTAGTAACACACACTCTTTGACACGATGATTTAAGAAATTCTTTTAACTTTTCTTTCTCTTTCAAATAAAGCTGAAAACAACCGCGAGCTACAGTCATGCGTGAAGGTAATACATATTCTGGACAAGCTTTAGACATCATGTAATTAAAGCCGGGTTTTTCCACAAAGCGAAAAGGAAGCTCGTCTATGATAACCATATAACATAATGCTTCCCTTAGTTCACTAGCATTTAAGACCCAATTTTTTAACCTCCCATGGTTTATCTTCAACATGTTCTAAAATTAATTTTTTTTGTTTCCCTTTTCCTTCATTAGCGGGATTTTTCTGACAAGCAATCCAATGATTTCTTATATTTTTAGTACCATTATTATTAGAATCAGCAGCATATGTAACAGAACAAAACACACATTCAGCTCGACACATACCTTCTTTGCTAAGATATATCTTAAAATCTTTTCAATACTCTGCCTTTTGTTTGGTGGGACCTGTAAGATATTGACGTTCCTCCGTAACTCCATCTCCTGCTTCTTGAGTAGACCCTGAACTTTTATTCTTTTTTTGCGGTACAGGTACTTCTTCACATGAATTATCCTCAGAAATAGGTTGTTGTGTTGCACTGACTATTTCTTGAGTGAGGTCTACATCGTCTCTTTTCTGTTTGGATTGAATGGAGCTTGACATCTAGTGTAGAAGTAATGAATACAAGTAGTAATGAGAACTGAGAAGTTGAGCATATATCATCAACATCAATTTCATTTAAATAAACTGTTTATTAAATTCTAAAGTTCACATCAATGTTCACATTGAAAGCAACAAGGATTATTTATGCTTTGTTGCTTATACTCGGTCATATTGTTTTGAATCATAGATGTTAATACAAGACTCATGACACCTTCTGGAGTATGTTGATGTAAAATCAAACAAAAGCAACTAGAAATTGTACTGCAGTTAAATAATATATTGTCAGTGTTTGTGCTCTAGAGACAACACTATGATATTTTAGTTAAAGATATTTGGATTATTAATGTTTATGTTCTAACGATTATTCCCTTTATAATTTATTAATTCTTAATTTACTGCGATATAAATATTAGATTAATAAATGTCCTTGGAATATGATATGCAATTTTATATCTCTAAGTACGTGACTTAGAAATGAGATTATAATAATAGTATCAATATTCCTAAAGATCCCTAGTCGAGTATTATTATTAAGGGACAATAATAAAACATTAAGACTAGTGTGTTTGTTGACTGATGATCACATCTCATTGATCATAGGTATAGTGATACTAAAATCAAAGACACAGGTAGATGTATATGTACATGGTGCTGGACAGGCCCGATATGAGATTCTACATGTCTGTTGTGTCATAAGTAATTCTTACAGTGATAATGATGTAATGGTCCTTAGACCTGAAGTCATTATATTTCTATACGATAATTAATATACATTGATTCCATTAAAAGTTATCCTTGACCGGGTAATGATAAAAGTGGACATTGGGTATATTATGAATCTTATGAGAAATATGAATGATCTAGATGGGATTTAACCCTCCTATTTTAGGAGTGATATTATTGGCCTCTTGTGTGAACTAAACTACAAAATGCGTGGCCACGCTCAAATATTGATTTGATATGATAGTCTACTCATTGATCAAGTAAACTTGGATTAAACTATGATGAGGATGACACATTACATGCCTCTAGTTTTATCTATAATATTTGATTAAAGAGATTATATTACATTTTACATTATCCACAAAAGGATTAATCGATCACTGATTCAATTATTATTACTTGGTTAGCAATGATGTATTACTAGATGCCGCTCATTGTTTACCATTTTAGATTTAAAATTCGTTGCCAACGTAATAATAACCTATAGGGTCACACACTAAGAATGCTTGAAGGATTATTTAATTTAAATTGGATTTAAATTATATTAAAGTAATTCAAATTATTTATAATATTAATTAAGTATGACTTAATTAATTAGATAAATATTGATATTCAAATTTACTAATATTAATTATGAAATTTATTTGTTAAATAATTAAGTGAGACTTAATTATAATACAAATAGGAATTTCGAATTAGTAATAACTCCTAATTAGTTAAGCGTTATAATTCATTTTTCTACTCTCTATATAATATCTCTTGTGTGACTGATTTTTTTTGTGTGCAAAAGATTTTTACAAAAACCCTAGCCACCAAGAGAGAAGATGGAGAGAGCAAGAAGAAACGGGTTTGTGCTAGTACACATCCAATCCTTGAGTTCAAGTATTCGTGTGGATACCGATAGAGCGTAGATCGCGAGAGCGGGATGCGTGGTGATTGAACAAGCTTTGGATCTCCATTAGTAAACAATTGGTAAAGCTTCTTAAGGTAAATAATCTGATCTACGAATTAAATATTTGTTTTTCGCATGGATCCTGCGGTGGGTTTCGAAAATTCTGATTTTTTACGTTTTTAATTACTGTTTCCGTTGCGTTTATGTGATCGAAACTCTTCAATGGAATCAGAGCCACTTGCGAAAAGTGTTTAATTCCGTTTATGTATTTACTGGTTTTATGATGATAACATGTATACAATATTCCATGACTGTTATGTATGTGATTTTGTATGTTTTACATGTTGTTATGTTTATATATGCGTATGTATATATATGTTTTGAATATATGATATTCATGAGAGTTGTATAATCATATGATGATTATATAATCTGTATATATTGTTACAACCGGCATTTTCGTGTAATATTAATTGTAAATTTGGTGTAATTTTAAAGTCGAATGCCAATATATTCAACTATTGTATGTTTGTGTGAATGAGAATTTCTGCGTCTTAAATTTTCTTTATGTGGTATATGATTTTTCAAAGCAAAAGTTTGTTTATTTCTTTTATTTTTGATTTATAAGGGATATTTTAAACCTTGAATAAATTTCTTTTTAAAAGTTATTTTGTTCATAAATTTCAAAAGTGGTTTTATAAAATTTCTAAAAATCCAAGTTATTTTATGGTATAAATTTTATAATTTTTGAACTTGTATTTTATTTTATAAAAATAAATCTTTATAAATGTTAGTTGTCATAATTAGCAAATTACATGGTTGTCCTTGCATGCAAATCCTTCTCTATTCAATTCAAAGGGCAAAAGAGACAATTCCAACCCCACTAACTCTTATTTTTCTAGCTAAATTCCTTCTTTATCCTTGCATGCAAAATGAACCAAGTATAAGTGGAGGGATAGTCTTGTCAATTCTCATTTCCACTCACATTTGCCAAATCAAAAACCATAAAGCAAGCAATTGATATGATCATCCACTCCACTCACCATCACACTTTCTCCTCCCACCCTCCTCACTCCCTCACTCTCGGCTCTCCCCCTCCTTCTCTCGGTTTTTCAGCCGAAACCAACCCCCTCCCCATTTTCTTCATTCCTCCACCAAGTTTCCACCTTCTACACAAGTAAATGTTACTTCCCATACCATGATCACATATATTCCAAGGAGTTTTGAGTAAAAAGTTTAAGTTTTAAAGTTGCATGTTAAGGTTTTAGTTGAAACTCAAAATACAACCTTGATTTTTGTGGATTTAAGGTTGTTTTTGAGAGGACTACAAGGAATGGTGAAGTGCCAAGTCTTGAGAAAGAAACTCTTGATGTTAAATGGCCATTCCCTTCCATCTCATTCAGCTATGACCTTAAGGGAGCCGAATGAATGGTCCTAGAGATCATTCTTGTTGCTTGGTTCAATTTTTGTATGTTAATGTGATAATGGCATGAAACTTGTAGTGAAAATTTGATAAAACTCTTTGCATGCTAAGTGATCATCTAGGTATATCTTATTCTAGGCTTGCATGTCAATTTTATGATAGAATATATTTAGAAAATATGTTGTTTTGGTTTGCAAAACTCGAAATTATGCATGCATGTGAATTTCTCTTGAAATGTTGGAAGATTTTGATCATTAGGAAGGATTTTATTAGTAAGCTTTAATTTCAGTAGGAATAAGGAGTTAATATTGATTAATGCTTCTTGATGCATGGTAATAATTTGTTTATATCTTTTATAAAAATGCATAACTTGTTGTTTCAAAAACTTGATAATTTGTGAGTTGTGAAATGTGGTTTCTTTTGTTTTGCCATGATTGCACCTTATGTAAGGATGATCTCCACCAAGATTATTTTGAGTATAAGGGAGTTAGTTCAGTAGATCACCATGTCTAAGTCTTGGTTTGGGTATTGGGTTGTTGGTGGTTGAGTTTGTCAAGTAAAAACCTTAGAGAAAGGAGAGTCATAGTTTCTGCAGAAATCAGTTTAGTACCCTGAGGTTTAGAGTGAGTTTTGACCATGTCATTGATGTGCACTTTGAGGCCCAAGCCACCAGAAGTTAGTTTGGGGAGTATATAAAAGGTTTTAGGTGTTGGTTGGAGGTTTGCATGTCATTTGGTTAGGTGTACAAGTAGAATAACAAAATCTGTCCAGCAGGGGACAGTTTTGTTGTAACTTAGAAATAGGGAGATTTGACCATGTCATGGGTAGGCCCTCATTAGGCCCTGTTGGGCCTTAGTTAGAGGGAGTATCAGAGAAGTTTTTCCAACCATAGATCATAGGATATGAGTTAGAATCATGTGTCACAAGTTAATTCAAGTTAGGGCGTTTTCTGCCCAGAAAAACATGGGAACCATGGACTTTGAGCTTAGGCCCAAGAAGGCCCAAGCCAGGCCCTTGAGCCACATTAAGTTTGGGAGATGCCCTTAGGTCAGGAGAGTCTTATGTAGAAGTTTTGAAGGAAAACTTGTAGTTTAAGAGTGTCTAATACACTCAAGAAACCATAGATATCATTCTGAAATTTGTACCAGTGAGCACTTTCACTTATCACATAGTTTTAGAACACTTAGGAGTGAGATTTAGGTTGACCACCATAGTTGTAAGATAGTATAAGGTCAGTAGAGCAAAAGGCCCAAGTGAGGGTCAATAGGTCTTGGATAGTTTAGTAAAGGAACATCGAGTTAGGAAGCCAAAAATTGGAAGACTTTGTCTAGTTTAGCGACCAAGTGACTTAAGTTGTGAGTCGTGATCATCCAAGCCAAGTGTTGCATTATGGTGTATATGGTGTTATTTGGTATTAATATATGATATGTGATTATGTGGCTATGTGTGTGCAATTATAATATAAATTAAGTGCATATAGGCCTAAGTGCCATCCGTGTTCAAATTCGGGTTGTAAATAGGTTAAGTTGGTGAGGATATATTATAATGAGGATTATTATTATTTATGTAGGATCTCGATATGAGGGAAAACTTGCCATAAAGGTCGAGTGAAGTTTTCAATTGCTCCTACCAGTTAGACCAGACCAGCCTTTCTCAAGGCAAGTGATTCAACCTGTCTTTCGTATTCACTGTAAATAGTTTATTTATATCAATGCAGCTATCCTGAGTCATTTTGATATATATATATATATTTAAGTCAAGCGTATCTTATGTTTATCCTTGAAATGCCATGAACCCTTGAGTACGTATTGCAAGTAGTTCAAAAGTCTTATCATGATAGTAATTTAAAGTAATTTGAATGGCATGATAAAAGAAAGGGTAGTTACAACTCTTGGTTGATTCTCTTGATTAACATGCTAATGATTCCTAAGTATTGATATCTCATCCTGATACTTGAACCCCTATAGAACCTTACCTTGAACCCTGAAAGCCGGATATTTATCAAAGTGATTCCTCATTGATTACCCCTCTTTCTTATCTTAAACCGTGACAATTCTGATAAATCCTGAGCTAAAGATCATTTCTTCATACCTTAACACCCTTAGTATTCATGAAGCTTACCTTCTTGATGATCCAGCACTTGAACCTTGATGAGAAACCATTGCTTTAAGCCCAGTTTGGCATTACCCTTCATAATATCCAATAGCCTTGCTAAATTCCCTTGTCCAAACTTTGATATATGAAAACCATTTAGTTACCCTAATAGAGTATAGTTTTGTGGATCATGGCCCTGAAATTTAGTACCATATTTCCCGTGTTTCGAGTAGATCTATAATTCCTTGATAAAATGTTTTTGTTAAAAGAGATTTTGTTATATTTCGGCATCAGTTTTTGAAATAAATAAAATGTGGGTTTTCAGTCCCAAAGGGGGATAAACGTTTTCTTGAATAGTGGATCTGGACTGAGAAGCGAGTCATTTCCACACTTATATTAGGCGCTAAAGTTGCCTAGGGATTCCCATTAATGTTGTAGAACCCAGCGAGGTTCGGGATTACTTCGCAGCTGATCACCGGCTGTAATCCGTAGCGTCATAAAATGATTTTGATTAAAAGTATGATTTTGAAGTTGTTTTGATACAAACAAAATGATGCCACCTCCCAAAAGTTTTATCTCTCGATATCATTGGTTATGTCCTCTCATTGACATTCTTTAATATATATCTCGACTTATGTTTTGTATCGTATTAATTAGCACTTGTTGAGCATTTGGATCACTCCTTGTTTTACCCTAATATTACAGCTAGCAGCTATGGTTAGATTCAAGCAGACCGCCCGTAAGACCTGTGATGCTGATGCTTATGTTCGAGCTCAGGTAGAATAAGAGATAGTAGTTTTGTGAGAGGACTCGATATTTAAAATCAGTTGTAATAGATGGTAGTGTTGGGCTGTTCCAAACCCTAAACTGTAAGATCTTGGATTTGGTTATGTTTATTTATTTTTAAATGGTGTAATAGTTACATTTACTTTGCTGTTTAAGTTGGGGGTGTGACAGGTTTTGGTATCAGAGCTACGGTTTAGAATCCCTGGACAGCCCAAATAGGTTATAGGGTATATGTATAGGTTATAGATAATATACGAGAGAGTAGGTTAAGTAAGTTTATTATTAATACTCCTTTTATTGGTTTGTCAGCAAAGGGCGCATTCCTCGTCATCCTCTGGGACGGACGACACCATTGCTTTCTCTGTGTATGCTGAGTTGAGGCGCGAGTTCGACATGCTTCAGGGCAAGTACGATCGACTGATAGACCGACTAAAGAACGTGTACCCGGACAGCCGAAACTATGAAGGGAAGCCCAAGGAGCAAATGACTGCGAGACTTGAGACCTTGGTTCAGTACGTCAACACTAAGCTTGAGGAGATGCCAGCGCACCGAGACCGCACCAGCCAATATGTCATTCAGATGGTGGCGGATGAGCTCCAGAGCATTGTGAAGACGCTTCGAGAGGTAAAGACTACCAAGCCCCGTTCAGATGGAGTGGAGCCTTAGTTCTTTCCATTTATCTTTTCATATTATTGTACTATCAGACTCCGTAGAATTCCCAGTTGTTTCCGTTGTTTCCTTTAAATAAGCCTGTTGTTCCTAGAATCAGACTTTGTCCTAATCTTATGTATTGTGACCTTTAAATTTCAATAATCATGCTCTATTGTTCCATTTGCTCTCAACTGTTATTTTACGTTTTTATATGCATCGCCATATCTGCTTAACTTGAAACTTGACCTCATAAGTAAACAAGAATGCCATGCGATACCCTCAAATTATTTTAATCATTCATATCTGTTTTGACATAACTCTTATTTCAGGATTATGCCTCCCAAAAAGAAGAACCCTACAACCACATCCACCAAAGACCCAAATATTCTTCGATTACTGGAAGCTTTGCAACAACAAACCAATGCTATAGCTCAACAACAACTAACCCTTCAACAACGAATTGAAAACCAAGATAACCGTGAACCACACCAACCACCTGAACCACCAGTACCACCTAGAAAAGTTGTCACTTTCAAAGCTTTTCAGAATGTGAATCCACCTGCATTCTATGATACCACTGATCCAGTAATAGCTAACACATGGATTAAGGAAATGGAAAGGGCTTTTGAGTTGGTACAGTTAGGAGACGATCAGAAGACGTCGTATGCTACTTACTTCTTGAAGGGTGAAGTCATCTATTGGTGGGCTATGGAAGCAACTCAACAAGTTTCTTGGGAGAGATTTAAGAAGTTATTTTTGGACAAGTATTACCCTAAGTACATGCAGAATCAGATGGAGCTTAAATTTCTTGAGTTGAAGCAAGGGAACATGACTGTATTGGAATATGAGAAGAAGTTCACTAAGTTGTCAAGGTTTGTAACAAAGTATACCAGCACCGAGGAGGAAAAAGCGAAGAAATTTCAGCAAGGATTGGAGCCTTGGATCAAAGATAGAGTGGCTATGTTTGAGCTTGAAACTTATACGGGAGTAGTACAGAAAGCTGCTCTGATTGAGAATAATGGGACGCAGTCAAGGAAGGAAAAGGATAACAAAAAGAGGAAGGTTCCATTTTATGGAGAAAAGTCTGAAGCCGGAAGTTCACAAGATCGGAATGTAAAGAGGATCGGATTCCATAAGGGCGGAAATTTTCAAAAGAAGGGAAATTTGGGCAAAAGGCTAGAATCAAAAGGGAACAACCAGGCAAGCCAAGGACAAGTTGGAGAAAACAGGTTCCAGAGACCCGAATGTAAGCACTGTAGAAGAAGGCACCCCGGAGTGTGTAATAAGTTGAGCATGACATGCTATAGGTGCAATCAGAAGGGACATTTGGCGAATGAGTGCAAGATGCCGAAGCCAGGAGTTACGTGCTACAAGTGTGGGAAGACTGGACACATGGCTAGGGAGTGTAAGGCAATCGGACCAGTCAAAGCTCTAATGAACGTGGCAAGTACCAGTGCGAGCGTGTCAGCTGAGGTATTGACATTACCTCCACCACCCCCACCAACCCCGCAAGCAACAGCAAGGACATTTGATCTGAAAATGAAGGATGCTGTTCAGAATTCTGAGGTGATAGCAGGTACACTTTTACTCAATAATGTCAAAGCTAAAGTATTGATTGATTCGGGAGCAACAAGATCTTTCATATCAGAATCTTTTGTTGATAAGCTTCAATGTGATAAAATGATTATGAGTGAGGTAGTAAATGTGGTAATTGCGAACCAAGAGAAGATTCCTGTGAATCAATTCTGTCCGAAGTGTGAGATCGATATTTCAGGATATAAGTTTTCAACCGATTTGATACTCTTCAAGTTGGGGGAGTTTGATATAATTCTAGGTATGGATTGGTTAGGAGAGAATAACGCTCAGATTAATTGTAAGACCAAGAAAGTGTATTTAAAGACGAAGAGTGGAGAGAAGGTAGTATTTAAGGGGCAGAGGCAAGAACAACTATTTCTTACAATCGTTCAGGCTAAGAAGCTACTTAGAAAAGGTTGTGAGTCGTTCCTAGCGTATGTAGTGGATTCAGAAAAAGGCAGTCCCAGCATAGAAGATATCCCCGTAGTTAACGAGTTTCCCGACGTGTTTTCAGACGAACTACCAGGCTTACCACCAGATCGACAAATCGAGTTCGAGATCAACCTTGCTCCAGGCATGGAACCAGTTTCAAAGGCCCCATATAGGATGGCACCAGTAGAAATAAAAGAGTTGGTGAGCCAGCTACAAGAATTGTTAGATAAAAGAGTGATACGGCCAAGTACGTCGCCATGGGGAGCACCTGTTCTGTTTATCAAGAAGAAAGATGGGAGTATGCAGCTATGCATAGATTATCAGGAGTTGAATAAGGTGACGATCAAGAACCGCTACCCGCTACCAAGAATAGATGACCTTTTTGATCAGCTGAAGGGAGCAAAATGCTTTTCAAAGATCGACTTGAGATCGGGATACCATCAATTAAAGATCAAAGAAGAAGATATTCCCAAGACAACATTTAGGACCAGATATGGGCATTAAGAATTCCTAGTAATGCCGTTTGGATTGACCAACGCCCCGGCCGTATTTATGGATCTGATGAATCGAGTATTTAAGAAGTATTTGGACAAGTTTGTCGTGGTATTCATTGATGACATCCTTATTTATTCTAAGTAGGAAGAAGAACATAAATAACACCTCTGGATAGCATTGGAGATACTTCGTCAGGAAAAGTTGTATGCCAAGTTTACCAAGTGTGAGTTTTGGTTAAAGGAAGTTCAATTTTTGGGGCATGTCATTGGAAATGAAGGAGTTAAAGTGGATCCGGCAAAGATTGAGGCAGTTATGAGTTGGGAGAGGCCAAAGACTCCTACGGAAGTGCGAAGTTTTCTAGGATTGGCAGGATACTATAGAAGGTTCGTCAAGGATTTTTTGACAATCGCCACGCCATTGACCAAGTTAACCAGAAAGAATCAAAAGTTTGAATGGAGTGCAGAATGTGAGGATAGCTTTCAAGAGTTGAATCAGAGATTGGTAACAGCTCCGGTGTTAGTGCTTCTAGATGACCAAGGAAACTTTGTGATATTCAGCGACGCTTCACATAAGGGATTGGGTTGTGTGTTAATGCAATATAGTAAGGTGATTGCGTATGCGTCAAGACAGTTGAAACCGCATGAGTTGAAGTACCCGACGCATGACTTGGAACTAGCCGCCATAGTGTTCGCACTTAAGATTTGGAGACATTACCTCTACGGAGAAAAGTGTGAAATCTACACAGATCATAAGAGTTTAAAGTACATTTTCACTCAGAAGGAGCTCAATATGAGGCAGAGGAGATGGCTGGAATTGATCAAGGACTATGACTGCTCGATAAATTACCATCCTGGAAAGGCGAATGTTGTGGCCGATGCTCTAAGTAGGAAGGAGAGACTGAATATGATGACAACATCAAAGGAATTATCTGAAGAAGTCAAGAGATTTGAACTGGAACTTTGTGATTGCGGAAAAGTTGAGGAAGTTTGTCGTGCAATGACCTTTCAGCCAACACTAGTGGAAAAGATAAAGAAGTGTCAAGAAGAAGTAATGGAGAAAGAGAAGAATCAGTTATCTGGAGAGGAGATTAATACTCAAAGGAATGAGCAAGGGATACTAAGGTTTTCTTCCAGAATTTGGATTTCTCATGTACCTGAATTAAAGAATGAGATCCTACACGAAGCCCACAATTCGAAATTTTCAATCCACCCTGGGAGTACCAAGATGTATCGGGACTTACAGCGGAACTTTTGGTGGCCAAATATGAAGCGAGACGTAGCGGAATGGGTTGCGAAGTGTTATACTTGTCAAAAAGTGAAGGCAGAACATCAACGGTCAAGCGAATTAATTCAGCCCCTAAAGATTCCAGAATGGAAATGGGAAAATATCGCTATGGACTTTATAGTAGGACTACCGCGAACAAAATCCGGTCATGACGCTATATGGGTTATAGTTGATCGTCTTACGAAGGCAGCGCATTTCCTTCCAATTAACGAGAAGTCGTTATTAGACAAATTGGTTCATCTGTATGTGCGCGAAATCGTACTAAGGCATGGAGTATCCGTATCAATAGTTTCAGACAGAGATCCCCGATTTAACTCGAGATTTTGGAAGCAATTTCAAGAATGTCTTGGCACGAAGTTGAATATGAGCACGGTGTACCACCCGCAGACTGATGGTCAGAGCGAAAGGACAATTCAAACAATCGAAGACATGTTGCGCAGTTGTGCAATCGAATTTACAGGAAGTTGGGATGACCACTTGCCGTTGATTGAATTCTCTTACAACAATAGCTATCATTCCAGTATTGGCATGCCACCATACGAAGCTTTGTACAGGCGAAAATGTAGATCACCAACAAGTTGGGATGAAGTAGGAGAAGGAAGATTTCTCGGCTCGGAATTGGTACAACAGTTGCATGACACAGTCAAGTTAATTTAGAAAAGGTTGCTTGCTGCTCAAGATAGACAGAGGAAGTATGCGGATCCAGCGCGTAAGGATGTTCGATTCCAAATTGGCGAAGCTGTTTTGTTGAAGGTGTCACCTAGAAAAGGGTGTCTAGATTTGGCAAGAAAGGGAAGTTAGCACCTAGATATATAGGTCCTTTTGAAATTTTGAGTCAAGTGGGGAAGGTGGCCTACGAGTTGGCCTTACCACCTCAGTATCAGTATGTGCATAATCTGTTCCATGTGTCGTTGCTTAAGAAGTACAATCCTGACGCTAGCCATGTGATAGAATATGAACCAGTAGAAATTCAGGCAGACCTGTCATTTGTGGAGCAACCGGTCAAAATACTCGACTGGAAAGAGAAGAATCTTAGAAATAAGTCAGTAAAGTTAGTAAAAGTACTTTGGAGGAAACCTAAGGTCGAAGAATCGACTTGGGAGTTAGAGTCTGATATGCATTCCCGGTATCCTCATCTGTTCTCTTAGATTCTGGGGACAGAATCCCTTAAGGGGGAGAGGATGTTACAACCGGCATTTTCGTGTAATATTAATTATAAATTTGGTGTAATTTTAAAGCCGAATGCCAATATATTCAACTATTGTATGTTTGTGTGAATGAGAATTTCTACGTCTTAAATTTTCTTTATGTGGTATATGATTTTTCAAAGCAAAAGTTTGTTTATTTCTTTTATTTTTGATTTATAAGGGATATTTTAAACCTTGAATAAATTTCTTTTTAAAAGTTATTTTGTTCACAAATTTCAAAAGTGGTTTTATAAAATTTCTAAAAATCCAAGTTATTTTATGGTATAAATTTTATAATTTTTAAACTTGTATTTTATTTTATGAAAATAAATCTTTATAAATGTTAGTTGTCATAATTAGCAAATTACATGGTTATCCTTGCATGCAAATCCTTTTCTATTCAATTCAAAGGGCTAAAGAGACAATTCCAACCCCACTAACTCTTATTTTTCTAGCCAAATTCCTTCTTTACCCTTGCATGCAAAATGAACCAAGTATAAGTGGAGGGATAGTCTTGTCAATTCTCATTCCCACTCACATTTGCCAAATCAAAAAATATAAAGCAAACAATTGATATGATCATCCACTCCACTCACCATCACACTTTCTCCTCCCACCCTCCTCACTCCCTCAATCTCGGCTCTCCCCCTCCTCTCGGTTTTTCAGCCGAAACCAACCCCCTCCCCATTTTCTTCATTCCTCCACCAAGTTTCCACCTTCTACACAAGTAAATGTTACTTCCCATACCATGATCACATATATTCCAAGGAGTTTTGAGTAAAAAGTTTAAGTTTTAAAGTTGCATGTTAAGGTTTTAGTTGAAACTCAAAATACAACCTTGATTTTTGTGGATTTAAGGTTGTTTTTGAGAGGACTACAAGGAATGGTGAAGTGCCAAGTCTTGAGAAAGAAACTCTTGATGTTAAATGGCCATTCCCTTCCATTTCATTCGGACATGACCTTAAGGGAGCCGAATGAATGGTCCTAGAGATCATTCTTGTTGCTTGGTTCAATTTTTGTATGTTTATGTGATAATGACATAAAACTTGTAGTGAAAATTTGATAAAACTCTTTGCATGCTAAGTGATCATCTAGGTATAGCTTATGCTAGGCTTGCATGTCAATTTTATGATAGAATATATTTAGAAAACATGTTGTTTTGGTTTGCAAAACTCGAAGTTATGCATGCATGTGAATTTCTCTTGAAATGTTGGAAGATTTTGATCATTAGGAAGGATTTTATTAGTAAGCTTTAATTTCAGTAGGAATAAGGAGTTAATATTGATTAATGCTTCTTGATGCATGGTAATAATTCGTGTATATCTTTTATAAAAATGCATAACTTGTTGTTTCAAAAACTTGAAGATTTGTGAGTTGTGAAATATGGTTTTTTTTATTTTGCCATGATTGCACCTTAGGTAAGGATGATCTCCACCAAGATTATTTTGAGTATAAGGGAGTTAGTTCAGTAGATCACCATGTCTAAGTCTTGGTTTGGGTATTGGGTTGTTGGTGGTTGAGTTTGTCAAGTAAAAACCTTAGAGAAAGGAGAGTCATAGTTACTGCAGAAAATCAGTTTAGTACCCTGAGGTTTAGAGTGAGTTTTGACCATGTCATTGATGTGCACTTTGATCCCAAGCCACCAGAAGTTAGTTTTGGGAGTATATAAAAGGTTTTAGGTGTTGGTTGGAGGTTTGCATGTCATTTGGTTAGGTGCACAAGTAGAATAATAAAATCTGTCCAATAGGGGACAGTTTTGTTGCAACTTGGAAATAGGGAGATTTGACCATGTCATGGGTAGGCCCTCATTAGGCCCTGTTGGGCCTTAGTTAGAGAGAGTGTCAGAGAAGTTTTTCCAACCATAGATCATAGGATATGAGTTAGAACCATGTGACACAAGTTAATTCAAGTTAGGGCGTTTTCTGCCCAGAAAAACAGGGGAACCATGGAATTTGAGCTTAGGCCCAAGAAGGCCCTAGCCAGGCCCTTGAGCCACATTAAGTTTGGGAGATGCCCTTAGGTCAGGAGAGTCTTTTGTAAAAGTTTTGAAGGAAAACTTGTAGTTTAAGAGTGCCTAATACACTCAAGAAACCATAGATATCATTCTGAAATTTGCACCAGTGAGCACTTTCACTTATCACATAGTTTTAGAACACTTAGGAGTGAGCTTTAGGTTGACCACCATAGTTGTAAGATAGTATAAGGTCAGTAGAGCAAAAGGCCCAAGTGAGGGTCAATAGGTCTTGGATAGTTTAGTAAAGGCACATCGAGTTAGGAAGCCAAAAATTAGAAGACTTTGTCTAGTTTAGCGACCAAGTGACTTAAGTTGTGAGTCGAGATCATCCAAGCCAAGTGTTGCATTATGGTGTATATGGTGTTATTTGGTATTAATATATGATATGTGATTATGTGGCTATGTGTGTGCAATTATAATATAAATTAAGTGCATATAGGCCTAAGTGCCATCCGTGTTTAAATTCGGGTTGTAAATAGGTTAAGTTGGTGAGGATATATTATAATGAGGATTATTATTATTTATGTAGGATCTCGAGACGAGGGAAAACTTGCCATAAAGGTCGAGTGAAGTTTCCAGTTGCTCCTACCAGTCAGACCAGACCAGCCTTTCTCAAGGCAAGTGATTCAACCTGTCTTTCGTATTCACTGTAAATAGTTCATTTATATCGATGCAACTATCCTGAGTCATTTTGATATATATATTTAAGTCAAGCGTATCTTATGTTTATCCTTGAAATGCCATGAACCCTTGAGTACGTATTGCAAGTAGTTCAAAAGTCTTATCATGATAGTAATTTAAAGTAATTTGAATGCCATGATAAAAGAAAGGGTAGTTACAACTCTTGGTTAATTCTCTTGATTAATATGCTAATGATTCCTAAGTATTGATATCTCATCCTGATACTTGAACCCCTATAGAACCTTACCTTGAACCCTGAAAGCCAGATATTTATCAAAGTGATTCCTCATTGATTACCCCTCTTTCTTATCTTAAAGCTTGACAATTCTGATAAATCCTGAGCTAAAGATTATTTCTTCATACCTTAACACCCTTAGTATTTATGAAGCTTACCTTCTTGATGATCCAGCACTTGAACCTTGATGAGAAACCATTGCTTTAAGCCCAGTTTGGCATTACCCTTCATAATATCCAATAGCCTCGCTAAATTCCCTTGTCCAAACTTTGATATATGAAAACCATTCAGTTACCCTAATAGAGTATAGTTTTGTGGATCATGGCCCTGAAATTTAGTATCATATTTCCCGTGTTTTGAGTAGATCTATAATTCCTTGATAAAATGTTTCTGTTAAAAGAGATTTTGTTATATTTCGGCATCAGTTTTTGAAATAAATAAAATGTGGGTTTTCAGTCCCAAAGGGGGATAAATGTTTTCTTGAATAGTGGATCTGGAATGAGACGTGAGTCCTTTCCACACTTATATTAGGCTTAAAAGTTGCCTAGGGATTCCCATTAATGTTGTAGAACCTAGCGAGGTTCGAGATTACTTCGCGGCTGATCACCGGCTGTAATCCGTAGCGTCATAAAATGATTTTGATTAAAAGTATGATTTTGAAGTTGTTTTGATACAAACAAAATGATGCCACCTCCCAAAAGTTTTATCTCTCGATATCATTGGTTATGTCCTCTCATTAACATTCTTTAATATATATCTCGACTTATGTTTTCTATCGTATTGATTAGCACTTGTTGAGCATTTGGCTCACTCCTTGCTTTACCCTGATATTATAGCTAGCAGCTATGGTTAGATTCAAGCAGACCGCCCGTAAGACCTGTGATGCTGATGCTTATGTTCGAGCTCAGGTAGAATAAGAGATAGTAGTTTTGTGAGAGGACTCGATATTTAAAATCAGTTGTAATAGATGGTAGTGTTGGGCTGTTCCAAACCCTAAACTGTAAGATCTTGGATTTGGTTATATTTATTTATTTTTAAATGGTGTAATAGTTACATTTACTTTGCTGTTTAAGTTGGGGGTGTGACATATATACTGATATATACATGTTTTGTTTTTGTTCTTATTATAAGAATTGTATTTGGTACGATTCTGAATCGGATGCAGCGGATTTGCTGAAATCTGTGTCTAGTGTCCGATTTTGGCGAACGAATACGCTATTTCATATGAAATCGAGCGTCTGAACGTAACTGGTAGATAAAGCTATCATCGACTAATCTGTAAGGCGTTTGACGTCATTTAGGCCATGTAATCTGTGATTTAATGTTTTCAGATTTAATTTCAAATTTTTAGATTTTTTTCAATATTTTGTTTTTATGATTATATCATGATGGGGATGATATGTTAAGATCAGATCATGTGTTTTAACATGTTATTTTGTGTTAATTGAGCATGGTGGATGGTTATGGCTTATGGCCTTAGGTTAATGGTTTTGGTTTTTGTAATACGGCTTGCATGTCGTTTAATCTTGTAATTATTAAATCTCGAATGTAACTTGAGTTCTTCTTGTAAGTTCATTATATTAGTTTTTATATTTCATTCTTGTAATGTACATGAAGACATGAAGATTTGAAGATCAAGGGTAATCCCACACGGAGGCCATCCAAGGAAGCAATACAAGAAAGAAGACATGTAATAGTTAGCCTGTATTTATTTTTCACCTTAGATTGACCTAGATCTTTGTCATTAGCTTGATAAAGATCACATAAGATGAAGCCATAACCAACCACGTTTATTTATTGCACTTTACATATATATGCGCATATGATGAATGTATGTGTAGAGTAGTTTATAAAGATGCATGCTTAATTAGATTAAGGATGTCTGTATTAGATACGATACTCATGCCATGCTTGCTAAACAAGATAAAATATGTAACGATTCAAGATTTTAAAATGAACAAACGATTATGATATTCTCGTGTTTATGAAACACGGAATAAAATACAAATTTTATTTATTTCTGACATGGGGCGATTTTGTCAAAAGCGAGTTCTTTGAACTTGTAAGGTTGTGGGTTTTAAGAGGGACCGTTGTGACTCCCTCACTACCTGGAAATCAAACCATTGACTAATATTGATTTGAAGTATTTTATTCAAGGAAAAATTGGGAAATTTTTTTATGATGGGATCATGATCGTTTTAAAATTAACAAAACCCTAAAGGTAATATTAAGTTGATCAAATGTCTTCCAATGAGTCCAATACGTTAACCCCTAGATCGACCAGGAGTGGGTTCTCCAAAGCGAAGTACTCCTATCTATCGTGGGAGATGTGTTGAAGTATATTGATACTTTTTTACTATTGGGTTTGACTTAACTAAGTTATCACAATAGGATTGTGAACTTAGAGGCATAGAGTTTGGCGAGATTTATTAGATAAATATGAACAAATGTTGTTTCAGCAAGCTATCCAAGAGTTATATAGTTGATATAATTGATAAATTATGTCTACCTAAATAATCATATTTTAGGAGAAAAGCCAAAACTGACCTAACGCATGGTGAAATATGGATCTTGGCTCACTAGAAAGGATATAAAAGATATTTTTTCTGAATTAATAGTTAGGGCTATTGATTTGATAAAAATAGTGGGAGATATATATTGTGTATATATATATATGAATAATTACTTGAACATAATTTAATGATCATCTGTAGATTAAGTCATTTTATGCACTTTAATATTGTAGATATCAAATGACAAATAACACAAATAACTTCTCTATGTAATAGTCCTTGAGAAGGACAAGCTGACATGAAATAATTTCCTAGATTGACATGGGAACTTGAGGATTGTCCTCGGGTTCAAGGATGTCACTCAAACCCCTCCCTTATTTCTTCTAGCTGAGAATGAAACACGTGCTGAACAAAATGCTTACCAGAAGTAAATTGATTATGTAACTGATGTTTCATGTCTTGTGCTTGTAATTATGAGTGATGAGCTTTAGAAGTAACAAGAGCATAATGATGCTTATGATATGATTGAGCACCTTCAAAGGATGTTTGAAGGATAGGCTCGTTAGAAAGATTTGACAATAATAAGGCACAATATTTTTGCATTAATGGGAGAATGATATCTAGTTGGACAACATGTTCTAAAGATGATATGTATATGTACCTTGATATTTTGGGTTTCAAGAATAGTCTAGAGACTCAGCTTGATTTGATCAAACAATCTATGAACAACTTCTATTCTTTGTTTGTTAAGAACAAAAGGAATGAGATAACATAACATTCACTGAGTTGTTAAGCATGTTTAGAACTGCTGAAAATAACACGGTAAAGGCATGAATTACGTCCATATTGATGATGTACACATGGAATACAAATGGAAAAGGAAAGTGGACAGGTAAGGTGAAGATTATTTGATCTTATTCGGCGCCAAACCAAAATCCAATCCCAAAGGGCTTTTGAAGCCTAATAGTGGTGTTGCTAAAGGAGATGATTGTCATTTCTGTGGAAATAACTGGATGAATGGAAGTTAAATTGTCAAGCTTATTTGGAAGATCTAAATAAGAAGACTAGCAATGGTCAAGCTTCAGGTATAGGGTTAGAATTGGAGAAAAAGTTGTTTCTCTAGTTGAAGGAACTCGATACCTAATTTTGCCCATAAGGCGAGATTGAGAACTTGATAAATTGTTATTACGTGCCTGCCTTTAGCGTATACATTAAGTCAATTTCTTGTCAGGACAAGAAAGTTTTTCATTTTATTTAAATAAACAATAGTTGTTTATTCTATTTCAATGATAAGACTTATAATGTTGCACAATTAGTTAACAATTTATATGTTCTAAGTTGACTCAAATCAAACATTACCTCTAGCATTGTCGTTAAGCCATATTAATGAGAAACGCAATTCTGAGTTACATATAGATGAATACTTGGATAAGTTTGATTTTGAATCATACGGAAGATGCGAACTTTATCTCATTGGAAAAATGACTAAAGATTCTTTTACCTGATCAGGTGAAAGGGCCACCGAACGATTATGACTTATACATAATGATGTATGTGGTCGAATGCGTCTGATGGTAAGGGGGCTTATACTACTTCATAACATTTACTGATGATTTTATTAGATATGGATATGTGGTTCTTATGAAGAACAAATCCAATTCTTTTGAAATGTTTAATGGATATAAGGCCGAAGTAGAAAAGAAAACAAGGGAAAATTATAAAAGTTTTACGATTAGATCATGAAGGAGAATACTTAAACCTCAATTTCAAGAGTTTCTTGAAGGAGTGTGATAGTGTATCATAACTTACTCCTTCTGGAACACCTCAATGGAATAGAGATTCTGAGAGGAGAAATCGGACCTTGTTGGACATAGTGTGATCGATGATGAGTCAAGCGGATCTTCCATTCAGTTTCTAGCGTTATGCTCTAGAAACGGCTGCATATACACTTAACCAAGTTCCGGCTAAAGCGGTTCAAAATACTTCGTATGAGATATAAAGTGATAAATGTCAAAGCATGTCATTTATAAATATTTGGGGACTTGAAGCCTTTGTAAAACGTTTAGCCTCTGACAAGCTTGGACCAAAATTAGATAGATGCTATTTTGTGGGGTACCCAAGTGAGACTAGGGTATAGTTTTTTTTATAATCCTTCCGGGAACAAAGTGTTTGTTGCTCCGGCCGCTGTATTTCTTGAGGGAGAACTACTTTCTAAGAAAATCAGTAGGAGGATAATACATCTCGATAAAGATCGAGAACCACATGATAACATTGAACCATAGTTGGAATAAGATCAGGATGTACATTAAAATGTTGAAAGTAATCCTGTTTAGAAAACACATGTTATTCGTAGATCTAGTAGGGTTCACCATGAGTCCGAGAGAAATTATGGATTTCTTTTGACTCAAGATGGTGATATGATGCTTACTGATAAAGATAAGCCTCACACCTACCAAGATTGTATGAATAGTCCAGACTCCGAGAGATGGCTGAAGGCTAAGAAATCCGTGATGGAATCCATGTATCAAAATAAAGTATTGACTTTAGTTGATCAACTCGAAGGGGTAAAACCTATAGGGTGCAAATGGGTTTTCAAGAAGAAAACTGACATGGATGATAAAGTATACACCTATAAGGTGCGACTAGTGGCAAAAGGTTTCAAACGAATTCATGGTATAGACAATGATGAGACTTTTTCACTAGTTACTATGGTCAAGTCCATCAGGATTTTGTTAGCAATAGTTGTTTACCCTGACTATGAGATTTGGCAAATGGATGCCAAAGCTGCTTTCTTATATGAGAGCCTTGAACAGGATGTATATATGATACAACCAGAGGGTTTTGTCAATCCAAAGTTTGCTAAGATAGTTTGTAAGTTGCTTTAATCTATTTATAGATTGAAGCAAGCCTCAAGGAGAATGAATATTTATTTTGATGAAACGGTCACAGAGTTTGGCTTTATTCACAATGAAGATGAACCATGTGTTTGCAAGAAGGTTAGTTGAAGTCATGTGACATTCCAAGTATTATATGTAGATGACATAATAGATAAGGAATGGCATACATTCTCTACGGGCTGTTAAGACTTGGTTGAGAAACAGTTTCTCGATGAAAGACTTAGGCGATGCTACCTATATATTGGGGATCAAGATCTATAGAGATAGATTGAAAAGATTAATCGACCTAGTCGGAGTACATACATTGATAAAATATTGCTTTGAGCATGCTTTGAGCATGTGTATTAATCGACCATGTGTATAATGATATGTATTTATCCTGATATTTCGTATGCTTTGAGCATGACCAATAGATACTAGTCTAATCCATGTGAGGGTCACTGGATAGTTTTCAAGAATATTCTTAAGTACTTAAAGAGGACTAAAGATTTATTTTTGGTGTATGTAGAAGATAGGGAACTGTTTGTAAAGGGTTACACTGATACTAGTTTCTTAACCTAATTTCTGGATAGACAAGGATGATTATGTGTCTATGTCTGGTTTATGTTTTGTCTAAATATAAGTTATGTTAGCTGGAATGGTTCACAGCAAGAACATTGATGATTCTATAATGGAAGCCGAATATATTGATGCTTTCGAAACAACCAAGGAGACTATTTAGGCATGTCCTTAGGCGATATCATCTTATTAATGAGATTAATGATCAAGGAGATATAAATGTAAAGTGCATAGTAATGATAATGTTGCAGACCCACTGACTAAGGCCTTGTCGCATCAGAAGCACGATGGTCATACTAGTTCCATGTGTATTAGATACATGGGTGATTGGCTCTAGTGCAAGTGGAAGATTGTTAGTGTTTGTGCCCTAGAGACAACACTGTGATATTTTAGTTAAAGACATTTGGATTATTAATGTTTATGTTCTATCGATTATTCCCTTTATAAAATATTAATTCTTAATTTACTGCGATATAAATGTTAGATTAATAAATGTCCTTGGAATATGATATGCAATTTTATATCTCTAAGTACGTGACTTAGAAATGAGATTATGAGAATAGTATCAATATTCCTAAAGGTCCCTAGTCGAGTATTATTATTAAGGGACAATAATAATGCATTAAGACTATTGTGTTTGTTGACTGATGATCACATCTCATTGATCATAGGTATAGTGATACTAAAGTCAAAGACATAGGCAGATGTATATGTACATGGTGCTAGACAGGCCCGATATGAGATTCTACATGTCCATTGTGTCATAAGTAATTCTCACAGTGATAATGATGTAATGGTCCTTAGACATGAAGTCGTTATATTTCTATACGATAATTAATATACATTGATTCCATTAAAAGTTATCCTTGACCGGGTAATGATAAAGTGGACATTGGGTATATTATGAATCGTATGAGAAATATAAATGATTTAGATGGGATTGAACCCTCCTATTTTAGGAGTGATATATTGGCCTCTTGTGTGAGCTAGACTTTGAAATGCGTGGCCACACTCAAATTTTGATTTTATATGATAGTCTACTCATTGATCAACGAAACTTGAATTAAACTATGATGAGGATGACACATTACATGCCTTTAGTTTAATCTATAATATTTGGTTAAAGGGATTATATTACATTGTACATTATTCACAAAAGGGTTAATCGATCACTGATTCAATTATTATTACTTGGGTAGCAATGATGTATTACTAGATGCAGCTCATTGTTTACGATTTTAAATTAGATTTAAAATCCGTTGTCAACGTAATAATAACCTATAGGGTCACACACTAAGAATGCTTGAAAGATTATTTAATTTAAATTGGATTTAAATTATATTAAAGTGATTCGAATTATTTATAATATTAATTAAGTATGACTTAATTAATTAGATAAATATTGATATTCGAATTTACTAATATTAATTATGAAATTTATTTGTTTAAATAATTAAGTGAGACTTAATTATAATACAAATAGGAATTTCAAATTAATAATAACTCCTAATTAGTTAATAGTTATAATTCGTTTTTCTACTCTCTATATAATATCTCTTGTGTGACTGATTTTTTTGTGTGCAAAAGATTTTTACAAAAACCCTATCCACCAAGAGAGAAGATGGAGAGAGTAAGAAGAAACGGGTTTGTGCTAGTACACATCTAATCCTTGAGTTCAAGTATTCGTGTGGATACCGATAGAGCGTAGATCGCGAGAGCGGGATGCGTGGTGATTTAACAAGCTTTGGATCTCCATTAGTCAACAATTGGTAAAACTTCTTAAGGTAAACAATCTGATCTATGAATTAAATATTTGTTTCTCGCATGGATCCTGCGGTGAGTTTCAAAAATTCTAATTTTTTATATTTTTAATTACTGTTTCCGTTGCGTTTATCTGATCAAAACCCAACATATACACACTGTTCAAAATGTTCTTAGTCTTAGTATGACCATATCTATCTTAATTAGAATTATCTTCTCATGTACAACATATTATAAAATATCTGGAATAATTATTTTTGCAGATAATACTTGTTAAGTCGTACTATATTAAAAGCAAGTATTATAATTTCATTCAGCTTTTAAAGAAAAAAAACATTAAATACTTCATTTTGACTACAAACTCTTTGCTCGTATGTATTTAGGTCCATTTCCCTTCTTTCTTCTTCCTTCAATATTTATTTTGAAGCTTTTTAAATCTTGTTGTACATCAGTAATAAAAGGATTTGCGCAAACATGTAGCTGACAAAGTCCACTACTGGATAATTTTTAGTTTCAAGCAGATACAACTTACAAGCTTATTTACTAATAGTACTGATGCTGATAGATTCATATTGTTGGATAATTCAGTTGCCAAAAAATAATAGTAATAAAAAGAAGCAAAACACCAAAACGTAGCGTTTAATAAATCAAAAGAGAAAAATAATACATATAGTTTCTATCATTCTACTGAGCTAGACAGAGCTTAATTAAACTATGTTGTTGAGGACTCGAGAAAACTTAACACCTACTTGTGAATTTGTGATACCGAATACTTGTGAATTTGTCATATCGAAACCGAGAGTACGGAGCACTAACAGAAACTTAAAACTTACAAGCAATTACAACTTCGAGCTCCACAACAACAACTACAACTAGACTAAACAGCACATCGAACACAAATTGTTCACTCGTTCATTCATCAAATTGCTCACTCGTTCATTCTACCATTGATTATTAAAATTCTCATGGGCTAATACATCAAAAACAATACCAATAAGTAAAACTTGTACAAACAATTCAGATAAAAACACCTAAATATGAACCCTAATTTCTAAAAATCAAAATAGAAAACTTACTTGGGTTACTTGAAAATTGAAGGGTTGAATTTGAATATTTGATTTGAAGTCCTAACTTCTCGTGGCTGTGATTTTGATTTTGATATCCAGTAGCAGCATATGTATAAGATTAGTAGAAGATTAGTATCGCATATTCACATATGTATGTGTTGACCGATGACAGTTATGACTTGTGTACACGACTTCTCTATTTCTTATCTTTTTAGAATATTAAATTCAGTGAAGTATTAAGCTACCGGTCCAATCCGGTTTTTTCCGTTCTCTCCGGTTTTGGACCGGGTCGGACCGAATACACATTTTTTTAACATATTCAGACCGAGGACTGACCCGGATCAATCCGGTCCGGTATGATTTTTGGACCGAAAGACCCGGTCCGATTTTCAGGTCCAATATTTTTTCTTGTGCAACCCTACTTCTAGTACAACGGGATATCTCGTGTAATGCAATCCATAATCACGCGTATACCATAAGTACCTAAGCACTTTAGTTATCACTTTTCAGTGATCCATACCCGGATTACTCGTGTATCGGCTTAGCTTACTAACAGTAAAGGCAATGTCTGGATGTGTACAATTCATTAAGTACATCAGACTTCCTATTACTTTAGCATATTCTCCTTGAGAAACACCCTCACCTTTATTTTTTGAAAGATGTAAAGTCGTGTCAAAAGGAGTTCTTGACACACTAGAATCATCTTTGCTAAACTTCTCAAGGATCTTATCAACGTAATGTGACTGATTTAGCACAATTCCACTTGACGTTCTAAGGATCTTTATTCCTAGAATAACATCAGTTAAGCCCATATCTTTCATATGGAATCTTGAATGTAATATGTCCTTGGTAGATTTTATAATTTTGTCATTACTACCAACGATGAGCATATCATCAACATAAAGACACAGGATCACATATCCCTTTATTGTATCTTTGACATAAACACATTTGTCACATTCATTGATTTTAAACCCATTCGACAATATAACACTGTCAAATTTCTGATGCCAATCTTGAGGTGCTTGTTTTAATCCATATATTGACTTAACCAATTTACAAACTTTGTGTTCCAATCCTGGTACCACAAAACCCTCAGGCTGCTTAATGTAGATTTCTTCATGTAAATCTCCATTCAGAAAGGCCGTTTTTACTTCTATTTGATGCACTTCAAGATTTCACAATGCTGCAATAGCAATTATCATCCGTATGGATGCCATTCTCGTCACCGAAGAATAAATGTCAAAATAATCAATGACTTTCTTCTGGAGAAAACCTTGAATAACAAGTTGAGCTTTGAATTTATCAATGGATCCATCTTCCTTCATTTTCCTAGTGAAGATCCATTTATATCCTAGTGGTTTACATCCCGGAGGAAGATCCACCAATTCCCATGTATGATTCTGCATAATAGAATCAACTTCGCTCTTGATAGCCTCTTTCCAAAAAGGACCATCAGGACAATGCACAGCTTCTGAATAAGACCGTGGCTCATTTTCGATCAAGTAAGTTAAAAATATCTGGCCCAAAGGATTTTTCAACCCAGGCTCTTTTGCTCCGACGAGGTTCATCCTCTATTTCAAGTTCACCCATATTTTCTTCTGCCTCAGCATCACTATATTCATTTTCAGAATTAATTTCACGTGTTCGTTTCAATGAACTTCAACTTGCTTTGAACTTAGGAGGAAATACATGTTCAAAAAATGAAGCACACCTTGATTCTATTATAGTATTCTTGTGTATGTCAGGGATTTTTGACTCGTGCACAAGAAACCTATATGTCGTACTATTAGGCACATATCAAATAAAAAATACAATCCACCATTTTTTGACCAATTTTTACTTTCTTTGGTTCTAGTACAAGAACCTTTGCAAGGCACCCCCACACTCGTAAGAATTTATAGGAAGGCTTTTTGCGTTTCCATAATTCATAAGGAGTTAGCTCTTACTTTTTTCGGGATATCCTATTTAAAAGATAATTTGCTGACATGATAACATCTCCCCACATATACTCAGATAACCCTGAACTTAGCAACATCGCATTGCACATTTCTTTCAAGGTTCTATTTTTACGCTCAACAATCCCATTTAATTGAGGCGAATACGGTGTAGTGACTTCGTGAATAACTCCGTATTTTGCACAGAATTCACCAAAAGGTGATATATAATCACCACCTCGGTCACTTCTTATTATTTTAATTTTTCCATTAAGTTGAGTTTTAACTTCATTTTTATAAAGCTCAAACTTCTCTATAGCTTCATCTTTACTTTTAAGCATATAGACATAACAAAACCTTGTACTATCATCCATAAAAGTAATGGAGTACTTATAACCTTCCCTTGTTTGATTTGATTTTAAATCACACACATCACTGTGAATCAAATCCAAGGGTTTTGTTTTCCTTTCAATTGTTTGAAACGATGATCTTGTTAATTTTGCCTCAATATAAATTTTACATTTGTGTTTTGAACTAATTTGGAATGTTGGTTTATGGTTCAAGTTAATTAATCTACGCATTGTTTCATAATTAACATGACCTAGTCTACCATGCCATAAATTGGAAGACTCAAGCAAGTAAGCATAAGAATTATTGTTCTTATTAATATTCTTCACAGTCATTACATTCAGCTTAATTAGCCCTTCGGTTACATAACCTTTTTTCCCACAAACATTCCCTTTTTGGACAAAATAACTTTATCAAATTCAAACACAATGCGGAATCCATGCTTGTTCAAGGGTGAACCAGAAACCAAGTTCTTTCGGATATCCGACACATATAGGACATCATTTAGAGTCAGCTCCTTTCCAGATGTCATCTTCAACATAACCTTGCCTTTCCCAAGGACTTCAAAAGTTGAAGAGTTTTCCATGAAAAGCTTCTCTCCGGTCTCAGTTGGAGAGAGCAAATATGTCTAGTAGCACCAGTGTCAATCCACCATTCTTTCAGGTTAGAGCCGATCAAATTTACTTCAGAAACCACAGCAGAAAGACTGATATCAGATATGTCTTGAGCCACATCATCCACCATGTGGGCCTCGTGCTTCTTCCGCTTTGGTAGTCTGCACTCAGTTGACTTGTGACCCATCTTGTCACAGTTGAAACACTTTCCTTGAAATTTCTTCTTAGAATCCCAGCTTTAGGTCCCAAGTTGGGCTTCTTGTCTGGTTTCCCCTTCTTGAACTTGGAGTTCTTCTTAACCTCCACAACATTAGCATTTGAAGAGCCAACAAACCGATTCATATCGTCCTCCTTTATACGGAGTATTAGGACAAGGTTTTCTACAGACATCTCCTTACGCTTATGCTTCAAATAGTTCTTGAAGTCCTTCCTACCGGGGGATAATTTCTCAATAATAACGGCTACTTGGAAGGCTTCATTCATGGGCATTCCCTCAGCTTCCATGTCATGTATGATCATTTGAAGGTCTTGAACTTGATTAAGCACCTTCTTGTAATCCACCATTGTAAACTCAAGGATCCGGGCCACTATAAACTTCTTAGTACCTGCATCCTCGGTTCTATACTTTCTGTCGAGTGAGTCCCACAAAGCTTTGGACGTTTTCAGCACACTATACACCTTGTATAGCGAGTCACTCAAACAGTTCATTATGTAATTTCTACATAAGAAATCCGAGTGGTTCCAAGCTTGGACTGCACTCACTAGCTGAACATCAGACTCATCTTCTTTCAGCTTAGGTGCATCCTCAGTTAAGAACCTTACAAGGTTCAACATGGTCAAATAGAAAAACATCTTTTGTTGCCACGTCTTGAAATCCAGCCCACTGAATTTCATCGGTTTTTCCGCATAAGCGGTTACCGGTATAGCCATATTTGGCACCACAAGGGTCTCCGCATTAGGCACTGCCTCAGCAGTCTTATCACCAGACAAGCTAGCTCTGTCAATTCCAGTCATTTCTGAAATAAAGAATACAAGATTAAAATAAGTTTATTTGTATTGCATAAATGTTGATATTATCGTAAAAAAAATTCCAGAGGCAGACGGAGTTTATATTCTAACATACCCAGAAATTAGGCAACCAGAAATTGCAATTAATTTTTATACTATCAGAATCATAAACAATGGTTGACAGTGCATGTAAACAAATAGAAGTTCACGTCAGAGAAGAGACAAGATGATATAGTTACACTTGATAACCTCTCGCAATATTATAAACTAGTATGAGTAATTTAAACATATATATTACTATACAATCAAGCAAGTTATGCATATAACTTATTAATATCTCCTAAGATAGAAACACGAACCAAACTTTATGTCAAAAAATAATTCATATGATGAAACAGAACAAATGCTATATAAATTTCTGGTAAAAGTAATTAATACTTATAAAAAAAGAAACAATAACTTACTATTAACCAAATGGTTCTAAAAATAAATAAATCAGCTATCAAGTAAAGGTTAAACCAAATAATTAAAAAGGGAAAAAAATCCCGAATTAAAATAAAACCACGCAAGGTAGTTTGATATTCAAAGAACCATACTATTATGCTAAAACAATAAATAGTTAAACATGCACACAACAAAGCAAGAGCACACGTTTAAAAAAAACTAACCAATGAAAGCATACTCCACATGTAATATAAAACTAATTAAAAAATATATACCAATTTAAAAAAAACAAAAATTATTTATATATATTAATAGCCATAAAGAACATGCACCGATTATAAGATAAGGGAACAACCATGACAAAAGTAACTGGCCGTATAAAAAATAGATGTCAAATCCCATTAAAATTAACTTATTTAAGATAAGACCAGTTATAATAATCCGTTACAAAAGCATATATGACACCATGGCCCGAGCAAATAGAACGACCAATACAAAAGAGAAACTCATGTATTAAAAGATTGCGAGCTTAATAACCTGACAAAGTAAACAAATGGTCATAAACAAATAGTTAATCATTCTCCAACAAACTTTATCACCTAACTGACAAGATAACAAGTCCTATCAGTAAGCATAAAAAATAGGCAGAAAAAAAACAAACAATATAGGGTACCAGAAACATGATATTGCTAATATATAGAAGACGGACATTCTTGAACCAATCATTCGAGTACACATGCATAAAAGTGTTTATAATTTTAAACAAAAATCTATCCTGACAAGATGATTAAAAAATAAATATAGTATAACTAAAGGCCAATAAACTGGAACTACAACTAGACAAGGTTTATTATTTAATCATACCTTATACCAAAATCGAAACAACAAATTCATGCCGGGTAAGAGAACACTAAATACAAATACAAGATCTTACAAAATCGAACATGCTCATCAAAATAAAACTAAGCATGATATAAACGACAAAGTTAAATATCAAAATCAGATACAAGATACTCCCGGTGAAAAGAAATATTCACACAAAGTTGATCATCTGTTTTAATCTTGTAGGGAGTATAATATAGAAGTTACCTGAAATCAAGAATACATGAATAAAATACCGAAAAAAATGTTCAAGGCACGTGAGTACCACTATCCTTAAAATGGATGAGCCCCCTCGGTATGTTCTTGAAGGTGGTGTGGCTTCCGTCTTCCAGGATACAACGAACAAAGGTAGTCTCAAGCACTTGAATATCCGCCTTCTACGAACCGATCAAACAACCCTTTCTATCTCACAGAAACAAGAACCTAGAGCTCTAAGAGGAATGCAAGAAAATGACCTTTATATGATTTTTTATATGTATCAAACCAATGAGGCAAGGCCTCTTTTTATAGGGGAAATAAACTTGTAACTTACAAAAGTATTCAATTTTGTAATATCAAATTAATGATCAAATTAAAATCATGATATTAATAGAAGAATTAAAAAATATAAAATACATAAGTTACAAATCAAATAAAATAAATGTAAACAAATTTTTATTCAAATATTTTCCCACATTCTGAGCGTCGAAAAACAAATGACGCTAAAAGCTATCTCACGAAGTTCCAGAAGCAAAAGTGCCTGAGTAAACCTGTACTAGTGATTATAACAGTCACGTATTAAGCATGTTTTCATCTATAGGAAAAAAAATTTAATTAATGGTCCTTCACTACTGTAACCAAAATCAGTTATATCATATGGCCCTCCACTACAAGATGATCGATGGCCTACTATGTTTATAATTATGTTGTAATAGAGATAGGCTGAGGAAGATAAATAGTCCAGTTACATGCATAACTCTATCTAGACATTCAATTAAGTACGAGTTGTTGGTCATCCGTAATAGCTGAAACATGCTATAATTTTTTATAATAACAATTTTATCTTCTTCTTCTTCTTCATATATCTTCCCTTCCAATGTATATTAAAATTCAGCAATAGAATTAACGAAGATAATCCATTTGAAGATCAGTAAGTCCGTACAAGATCCCTCCGTAATATTTTTGAGGATGTAATGGTGATTGCTATTATTTTTAACTTAAGATTTTAATTCTAGTTTCTCAAAACTCTAAACTGGTAACCCTATCTAATTCCAGTTGAAATTTTACGGAAACGGCAACATGTAGGTAATCATGGTCATTCGATCTTCATTCATCAAAACAATACTGTCGATCTGCTCTTGATTATTTTCATAAGTTCAACCTAATCTAACTTTTACCTTCCCAAATCTGCTCCTTTTTCAGTTAGCTACAATTTTTGTTAGCATATGTGATAAGTTGTCCGTTGTATTTTTGGTATGTAAATATTTTAGGTTGCTGTCATTGTCATTCAAAATATTAGTTAGGATATCATTGAGCGGGATATTAGCACTGTAATTTAGTCAATTTAGCCACTGAATATGTCAATCAGATAATGTGTAATTAGTATATAAATTATGTTTGAATGAATGAGAAAGGAAGGGGGTTCAGTTATATCTTCTATCATAGTATCAGTAGAGATCCTAGGTTAATTATCACTTCTCTTTCTCTCTAATCTCCTATCTTTCTCTCTAATCTTATCACTCATACTCTAGCAGCCTAGAAAAATTACCACCTAACAATGTCTTCCGAATTATCAAAGAACTCTCTTCACCCTGCTCTAACTGTCAGTAACATCAAAAGTTTCATTACCGTGACTCTTGAGGTGGAAAAGGTACAATATACCACATGGGCATCCCTTTTCAAGATCCACTGCAAAGCGTCAAGTCAGTATCTTCAACATCAAAAACTAAAACTTCTTCCTCTCTTAAAGAAACTGACCCCGACCTATGGGAACACCTTGATGTTATGTGCTTCAATGGATATATGCCACCATCTCTCACGATTTGCTTCGTACTATTATTGAACCAGATTCAAATGTTGCGTTAGCATGGAATCATTTGAAAGATATATTCTCTGATAATAAAAATTCAAGGTCTGTCTACCTTGAACAGGAATTTGCACACACACAAATGGAGGATTTCCCTGATGCATCTTCTTACTGTCAACACCTCAAGTCTTTCTCTGATCAATTATCCAACATTGGTTATCCGGTTACAAAACAAAGATTGGTTCTTCAACTAGTTTCTGGATTAACAGAAAATTATTCTGGGGTTGCTACTTTTATTCAACAAAGTGATCCTCTCCCACCCTTTTACAAAGCTCGGTCAATGCTAGTATTGGAGGAAACAAGTCGAGCCAAACGAACAGCTAATAACACCAACAACGCTGCCCTTCTCGCTACTGTACCATCAGCTCAATCAGTTACCACGTATCCTAAAACTGGACAACCAAATACTCACTACAACAACATCCGCGGCAGAATTAACCAAACCCCGAATCATCACAACGGTCATGGTCGTAGCAATAACATTAGAGGAAGGGGAAGATGAAGCGGCTGTGGACGTGGACGTGGAGGTCAAACACAACAATAATATCCGTCATACTGGGCTATTCTACAATGATAATATCTGGGGAAGTGGGCGCCATGGATGCAGCCATGGGCCACCCCTCATTATTCGTATCCAACCATAGGAAAACAACGACCTCCTATTACATCAAGGCAGTCAGGGATTCTTGGTCAGAGGCCACAACAAGCTCATGTTGCTGTTGCATCACTGTCTACTGGGTATGCACCAACTGATATTCAATCAGCGATGCATATTCTCTCAATTACTCCTCCTGAAGATCAATGGTACATGGACACTGGCGCTACATCGCATATGACATCCACCTAAGGTAATTTCACGTCTTACTTCAATATGAGCAATAAACAAGATATTATTATTGGAAATAGTCATAAAATTCCAATTGTTGGTTCTGATCACACATATTTATCAGACCCATATCCACCTTTAAAGCTAAAATATGTTTTACATGCACCTAAACTCATCAAAAACCTTGTTTTTGTTCGTAAATTTACTGTTGATAATTCAGTTCCTGTTGAGTTTGATCCATTTAGATTTTCTATGAAGGATTTTCAGACGGGGATGCACTTAATAAGATGTAATATCTTGGGTGATCTTTATCCTATTTCCACCAGAAACTCATCTTTCGACACTGCTTCAACATCAACATTTGCAGCTTTATCTCCAAATCTATGGCATAATCGTTTAGGATATCCAAGAGCCCCGGTTTAAAGCTCTCTTTGAAAAAATAATTTTATTTCCTGTAATAAAATTTCAGATTCATTTTGTCATTCATGTCCTCTTGGGAAACAAATTAAGTTGCCTTTTTATAACTCCTCTTCTTTTACTTCTCTGCCATTTGTTATAGTGCACAGTGATTTATGATCATCACCGGTTTTAAGCTCTGCAGGGCATTGTTATTATGCATTATTCTTAGATGATTATACGAATTTTTTTTGGACTTTTCCTATTGCAAATAAGTCACAAGTTCACACAATTTTCCTCTCTTTAAGAGCTTACATTAAGACTCAATTTAAAAGGGAAATAAAATGTTTTCAATGTGACAATGGCAAAGAATACAATATTGAACTTTTTAATAAATTTTGTTCCTTACACGGCCTGACTTTTTGATTCTCTTGCCCATATACATCCCCTCAAAACGGCAAAGCAGAATGTAAAATTCGCACTATTAATAACATGGTCAGAACTCTTCTTGTCCAATCCTCTATGCCTCATACATTTTGGCATCATGCACTATAAATGGCAACGTATCTCCTTAACATTCTTCCTCAAAAGAACCTCTCTTACCAGTCGTCCACAAAAATTCTATATCAACAAGATCCTAGTTACTCTCATTTACGGGTTTTTGGTTGCTTATGTTTTCCGCTATTTTCTTCCACCTCTATTAATAAACTCTAGGCCCGATCTACACCATGTGTTTTTCTGGGATTTCCTCCTAATCACAGGGGATACATATGTTAAGATATCTCTAGTCATAAAATCATTATTTCGAGGCATGTTATGTTTGATGAATCAATCTTTCCTTTTGCTAATTTACACACTCTGTCCCCCTCTACTTCTAATTTCTTGGATGCGGGCATAAATTTCCATCTTCTAGACCAGCTACATAATCCATCCTCTCTAATCCAACCAGAAACACAACAAACACAAGAAGAAATACGAACTCCATCTCCCATCTTGCTCTCTTCAATGGTCCAGCAACATGGCTCATCCACAACACAAGAGCCTATTAACACTTTACCTAACAACTAGGCTCAAAGTCCATCTTTGGACACACAGATCAGCGTGTTTGCTCCTCTGAGCGAAATTAGAATTTCTGCTCCTCCAAGCAAAGTGCTACCTCCTTCTCCTCAAATGACAACACGTAGTCACCATGGAATCTTCAAACCTAAGAAACTCTTCAATATTAGCACATCCTCTATCCCCACCATCTCTCCCTTACCTATAAATCCTATTCAAGCTCTAAAAGATCCCAACTGGAAAATGGCTATGTAGGATGAGTCTAATGCTCTTATTGAAAGTAAGACGTGGGACTTGGTGCCCCGTCCTTCTAATGCTAATGTTATTCGAAGTATGTGGATTTTCAGGCACAAAAAGAAATCTGATGGTACTTTTGAATGGAACAAGGCACGTCTTGTAGGTGATGGTCGTTCTCAACAGGTTGGAATTGATTACGAACAAACATTTAGCCCGGTAGTAAAACAGGCTACTATTCGTATTGTGCTTAGCATTGCATTATCTCAAAATTGGAGTCTTCATCAACTAGATATCAAAAATGCTTTTATTCACGGTAATCTTGATGAAATAGTATATATGCATCATCCTATTGGATTTAGAGACTCCCCTTATCCAGATTATGTTTTTCTATTGAATATATTTATCTATGGTCTACGACAATCCCCCCGTGTTTGGTACAAGCGTTTTTCTGATTATGTAGAAACCATGGGACTCAGCCAAAGCGTATGTGATCCTTCGTTGTTTATTTATCGATGACGTAATGAAATTGCATACATACTTGTCTATGTTGACGACATCATACTTACTTCATCTTCTGATTTTTTGCGAAAATCCATCATATCTCAACTATGTTCAGCATTTCCAATGAAAGATTAGGGTCCCCTTAGTTTTTTCTGGGTATAGCTGTTACATGGCATTCAGATGGATTATTCCTCTCACAAAAGAAATATGCTGAAGAAATTATCGAACGAGCAGGCATGTCTTCTTGTAAACCATCACATACTCCAGTTGACACCAAGGCCAAGCTCAGTGCTTCAACAGGCTCTCCATATCTCAATCCTACACTTTATCGCAGTCTTGCTAGTGCATTACAATATCTTACAATTACTAGGCCGGATATCCCTTATGATGTACAACAAATTAGCCTTTTTATGCATGATCCTAAGGAACAGCACATGGCGGCACTTAAGCGTATAATACGCTACATACAAGGAACTATTGACTTTGGACTTCATTTATACCCTTCTTCATTCACTAGTTTAGTCTCTTAAATTGATGCAGATTGGGGTGGTTTCCCTGACACTCGGCGTTCCACCTCTGGATATTGTGTGTTTCTTGATGACAACTTAATCTCATGGTCTTCAAAACGTCATCCCGCTCTCTCTAAGTCAAGTGCTGAAGCTGAATATCGTGGAGTGGCTAATGTTGTATCGGAATCTTGTTGGATTCGGGATCTTCTCTTGGAATCGCATTTTCCTGTTAGTAAGGCTACCTTGGTGTACTATGACAATGTTAGTGCAGTGTATCTTTCTGGTAATCCAGTACAACATCAACGCACAAAACACATTGAAATGGATATTCATTTTATGCGTGAGAAAGTTGCATGAGGACAAGTTCGTGTACTTCATGTTCCTTCTAGACATCAAATTGCAGATATCTTTACAAAAGGTCTTCCGCTGGTACTCTTTGGTGAATTCAGGGACAGTCTTAGCATACAAAAACCTCATGCTTCGACTGCAGGGTGTGTTAGCATATGTGATTAGCTGTCCGTTGTATTTTTGGTATGTAATTATTTTAGGCTGCTGTCACTGTCATTCAAAATATTATTTAGGATATCAAGATCTCAGGATATCATTGAGCAGGATATTAGCACTGTAATTTCGCCAATTTAGCCACTGAATATGTCAATCAGTTAATGTGTAATTTAAATATAAATTATGTGAGAATGAATGAGAAAGGGAGGGAATTCAGTTCTATCTTCTATCAATTTTAATTAGATATTTTGACCTAGATGTACAATCTAAAAATGTGAGTGACCCTAGTGTTGACTTAGAGATGAATTTTTCTTAGTATGTAATTTTTTGCATTTTCATTTTGAAAAAGAAAGAAATAATGACAAAATTAACATTTTTTGGGTCTAAGTGACAAAAATATCCATTTTCAATATTTTGGGCATTTTTACCAATCAAATATCCATTCTCATATTGGGTATCTCAAAAAAAATTAGTTTCTTATTTTTTTTGTGTAAAATACATTTTTCAATAAAAATAAAAAAATGGTTGAAATACCCAGTCCGAGAATGGGTATTCGGGCATATACCCAATCTGAGAAAGCGTATTTCATAAACCCAATCTCAGAAAACGTATTTCAATTTTAAAAATATAAAAAAATTGGTTGAAATACCCAATCTGAGAATGGGTATTCGGGCATATACCCAATCTGAGAAAGCGTATTTCAAATACCCAATCCGAGAAAGAGTATTTCGTCGGTATTTTGGGCCGCATTTCTCAAATTTGGTATTTTGGTCACCAATTTTGAAAAATATGGTATTTTTGGCCATCATCCAAAAGGAAATAATCTGGAGACAAATTATAGTGATATTGTATCAGAATTCAACAACAAAATTAGAATTTTATGGTACGTTTAGTTCAAGGTAAGCAGAATGAAATTCGGAAAGGGAAACGACCAGAAAGAAAATGAATAATCCTGAATTATGTTACATGTTTGATTCTAATCCGAAAACGAAATAAAATATTACATGATTAATTTTTTTATTTTACTTTTATGACATTACACAATTTTAAAAAACTCAAATTATATTTTTATTTACAACAATATGATTTATTTTTTATGATATTTAATTCTAAATTATTATTGAAAATAAAATAAAAAAATGGGAAGGTGAAAAGAAATACCAAGTAGGAGGCTGGGAATGAGGATTAAAAAAACCTAAAACTAAAAAGGGGAAAGAGAATGATTATTATTTTAAAACAAATTATAACAAAGAGATTGAGTGAAAATTATTTTCTTTTTTTTGTTAATTACTCTCGACCAAACATTCCCTTAAATAATTTATAATTAATAACCTTTACGAAACCCCTTTTTAAATGATACTATTAATTTTGGTTTCACCAACTTTTATTTTCACTTATTATATCTTATAATTCTACTTTTGCATGTCTTTTAATTCTACTAAACTTTTGATTACACCATATATTCGTGTTATACTTCTCCATGTTTTATAATTCTACATGTATTATGATGTGTTATAATTCTACATGTATTATGATTCTATTAATTTTGGTTTTATTCTTGTTATTTATACTTATACATGACGTATGATTATATTAAGTTTAGTTTTATTTTTGTTTTCATATACTGGTACTTATTAAGTTTGATCTCTTTTTTGTTTCACCTTTTTGATTTTAAGCTTTGTGTTCTTTATTCCCTTATGTATTGCTAATTCAATATATTATACATTTTTGGTTTCATCAACTTTTAATTTACCCTTTTTGAATTTCATTATAACTCTAAACGTATAGTTTTTATTCCTTTTTTACTTATATGTATTATTTAACCTTTTTTTAATTGTAATTCTTATATTGATTTCAACTCAGTAATCCTATTTCACATATGACTTAATAGTATAGTTTTAATAAAATAATAATTTTTTTGAAATAATATAATAATTATAATCTTTTTATTATAATCATAACACAAATATCGTACTCAATAGTTTGGATTTAATTTTCAGAGTAAAAATTATAAATTTTGACATGACACTTATATTATTATAATTTTTAGTAATTATTTAACTAAATTAACTAGGTCCGTGTTTTGCACGGGTTATCAACTAGTAATAATATAAAGAGAACGTATTTAAATTTTAAATACATCCCTCTCTCACATATGCAATAAATCAAATGTATGATGAGATCAAACAACAATTATATGCCATGCTGAAATATTTGATATCATGGATATTGAATGACAATGATACTGGGGCCACTAATTGCTAATAATAATAAATAAGGGGAGTTTTAGAGTAGGTAGCGTAATAAGGCGATAATAATGTATCATAATTCATAATTAAGAAATTATAAAGTGACCGCCAAACACTGTCATAATCTTCAAGCAGAATGTATTTGCTAATTTTGTCATGATTAAATTGTAAAGTTGACAACTTTACAATTTATGGAGGCAGCTTATCAATCACTCTATCAATGTGCTTCGAAGTTCTTGACAAATCAGCCCAATTTTGAACATTCTTCTGATGGAAAGAATTTAATTGTCCAACATGTTGTTCACAGATTCCTTTCTTTCCGGCTAACATTCTGCTCCAATTATTACATCCTTTAGTAGTGAACATAGGCGACTTTGGCGGATTTTTTTCAAAAACAAAGCAAGGAAAACAGAACACCTTATCAGTAGCTACCGAATACTCCAACCATGGAAATAATGAAAACCACCTATGTTGAAAATGACGATTATCACGTCCATCAAATGTTGGTGGATAATTTTCCAACTTAGGGCCTATTTGTATATACTCCTTCCGAATACGGTCTTGTTGATTCACTGGAAAATTACAAACTGCCTAGCGTAAACCAGGATCAGTTTCAACCCACTACTCTTTTGAAATGTCAACATGAATTTCCACTTCACTTGTAGTCGTAGGCAAAGAATCAGGGGTTGAATCAGGCGTATTAGTCATGTGAATATTTGATGCAGGTGTTTGTACATTTCTCTCTTTCTTATAAAAAGAAAAGAGTGACTTCATCAGTTTCTTGGGTTGTTAATCACACATCCTTAAAATCTATTCAATTGTCAAATATTTAGCACATAATATGAACTGAAAATCAAATAAATTCTTTTGGGTATTTTATCAAACACTTAGAATACATATATTGTTTCAACAATGAATAAGTTAAAATGATTAGAGAATTACCTTCCAAAATCCGATGATGAATAAGAGAATGAATGTGGATTTAAATGCTAGACCAGATGTCCTCATATCCAGAATTCCAAATTATCCAATGCCCGATACTAGTAGCTTTGTTTTTGTTAAACTTTGTTATTTGCTCGCTCTGTCTGTCTCTTATCTATAACTCACACAGTAAACCAATAAAACTGAAATTTTTATTTTATGATTTTTTTTTATTTTTTACCCAGCGGTAATTTTTTTACCTTTTACTTAAAAAATTCACCCAACTGGAGCTGGGTCCGCTTACTAAAGCATTCGCCTCTGAAAGTTGTTGAGTTACTGAGGCTAAAAATACTTTAATTATGTAGAAAAAACAAAGATTGAACACATAGCCGCTGGAGAAATTCTTATTAGTCCAGATAGTCACGTATACAGATAGCAATTTTGACAAGTAACTCCAGATGCCATGTGTAGTATTTTTCGAAATACTACTGTCTGGTTGGCATTTCCCGAGCTAATATTTTTCCTAGCTTAGGACAAACTTTGTATACATAACCTTATAATTATATCAAAAAATTCATTTCGCTGCACTTAAATCACCCTTGTGAAGAGCACGAAACAATAATGTCCAATAATTTTAATAATCATGGTTGAATCTACTACTACTTCGTCCATTTATTTAGTATAAAAGGGCAAATGATGGTATAGCAGCGAACATCAGGATAATACAAGCAAAAATGATTTGAAAAATGTCGATAATAGTTGTATGAACAACTCTTTGCGGAATTGAATTTTTTTTAATGAGAACGTCTTAAGTGTCAATTAAGATTGGTGGTAAAAAAATATGTGTGACAATTTGAAAGAAATTAATAAGCCCTTGTAAGTAAGGGCGGAGGCAGGAAAATAAAATACTCTGGGCTACTAATTAAATGTAGAACATAATATAAAAACTACTTACCAACTGTAAGTTGCAGCAGCATAAACCATCAGCCTTAAATTAACAAATCAACATACTGTACATAGACCATACCAGCATTAGTACATGGGGAGCAGGTGCTCTGTACTGCAAAAAATAGCATGAAAATCATGTTCTGAAAATCAAAAATATAGAAAACTATACTGAAATTATAAAATTCAGAAAAGTAAATCAAATAGCCACTCCTAACACGTGAGAACAGATTGAATTTTAAGAAATCTTACATGTCACTTGAGTTGTAACCTTCGATTCTTCATAGAATAAAACTAATCTATTATGGAATATGTTTCTATATCTTCAACAAGTTCTCGCTCAATATTAATCATCATAGAATCTGCCAAGAACTCCTCCTCCATTTTATTGCGTAGAGTAGTTTTAATAAGTTTCATAGCTGAGAAAGACCTTTCGGCAGTGGCGGTAGAAACCGGTAATGTCAAAACAAGCTGAATCAACCGATCAATCAAATTATAATGATGCACCTTGTTTGTTTCAACTAATCCGCGACACAATTCATTGATAGTAGTCATATTTTGAAAGCTCGTATGATGAATCACATCAAGTTTATACTGCTCAAGTTGATTTCTCAAATAATGCAATTCTTGTTCACTAAAGTCATCTGGATAAAACTTTTCTGCCAGCTTGTAAATGTCTTCAGCTTTAAATGATCTGAAGTTGTCCTTAGGGTCTAAAGCATAGGTGAGTGTAAGGAGTTCTACTGATCCATCACTAAATCTAGAATGCAACTCTTCTTGCTGAAAATCTATTGCTGAATTAAAGATATCAAAATGGTAGTGCTGGCAGATTGTCATCGAGTCTTTTTGCTGGCTTGAGCGTTGCTTTTGTACAAATCATTCATACCGGGAACTTCAATTCCATATTGCGTGCAAATGGATTGCACATATATAAGGAGATGATCAAATCCTTCTTCTCTCAAGGTAACAAGTAGTGATTTGGTAGTTGAGACCAGATCCATGGCACTTACAATGTCAAGAGACTTGTGTTGTAGTGCCCGGCAAAGCAAGTCAGTAATCCCCATGATTTTATGCATCATGTGAAGTGTAAAAATAAAATCAAAAGATTTCATAATTATCAAACAACCACCGGCTTCTCCACGTAGTGAACTAAATGTACCTTCTTCAACAATACTTTCAAGCACTGAAATGGTTGCACCATACATATCAATTAAACTGCAAATAGAATCAAAATGCGACCTCCATCGAGTGGCACCACTCCGATGTAGATTACCAATCTGATTAATGCGTCTACCTATATCACGTTCACCTGAAATTACCATACGAGCAATTTCAATAGCTTGAGCAGAATGCAACTCAGTGTGCCATTTGGGAGAACAACCAATAAGATTAACAATGGCTGATAACATTGAAAAAAATAGCCAAATTGAAATATCTTTTTTAGAAGCTCCAACCAATGCTAGTTGTAATCTATGAGCAAAGCAATGTATGTAATATGAATAAGGACATTCATTAAGAAATAGAGCTTGAAGTCCATTCCAAGAACCAGACATATTGTTAGCACCGTCATACCCTTGACCTCTCCTATTAGAGATATGCAAATTATATCTAGAGAGAACGATAGATATTTTCTCTTTTAATGTTGAAGCAGCGGTGTTTGGAACATGAACGATCTCAAAAAAACGCTCCCGTAAGATACCAAGACGATCAACAAATCTCAAGATAATTGACATCTCCTCTTTATTTGCAGAATCTTTGGCTTCATCAACTAAAATGTAAAATTTTGCATCTCCAACTTCTTCACGGATTTTGCTTATCACTCTATTTGCAAAAATATGCAAAATTTCTTCTGAATAGTTGGTGAAGAATATTTTGTATTTTTTGGAGCTCTTTCTAAGACTATATCAATAATGTCTTCATTCATTCGACCTGCAAATCTGACCAACTCAATAAAATTACCATGGTTGCTAGAATTTGGAGATTCATCATGACCTCTAAATGGACAAGCTTGCAAACTAAGCCATCGAACACTCTCAATTGTTGCTTTAAGTAGCAATCGATTCTTCTGGATTTCTTCTAAACTTTGGGTATTAAGCACTTTGTCAATATGTCTCGTAACTTTCATTAAATCTTGAACACAATGCACTGCATTACTATGTGGTGAAGATGGACCTCCAACATGCATTAAAAGTGGACATCTAACCTCATCATTAACCCTCTTCCAACAATTAAATCCATCAGTGGTAAATGTAGGATGCATAGGTGCTTTATTTTGAAAAATAAAGCATGGAAAACAAAATATTGAATCTTTTTTCGGAGAGTATTTTAACCAACGAAAATTTCAAACCATGAGTATTAAAATCTACGGTATTGTGTTTGTGACCCATATCTTGTTCTTGGATACTCTACTAATTTAGGTTGATATGGATCCATTTTGATATAAACTCGTCTAATTTCATCCTGTTGATTAACGGGATGCTGCCATATAGGAATCCGAATTCCAGGATCTCGTTCAAGGGTATTAATATCAATTTCAACTCTTCGAGATTTTAAAATCAGTTCTTCAATTTTAATTTTCTCAATCTCAACCCTAGCTGCATTTTCATCAATATCAATAATAGATGGGGATTTTACCTCATTGGTAGTAGTCGAAGAAGGTCCACTTGGTTTGAAAAATGACAACAATATTTTTCCCCTTTTTTCCCCTTATTTTCCATATGCTTGCTCTATAAGGCTGTAACTCTCTAAACCTGAAAGATGAAGGAGATTAAACAAAAACCTAATTGTGGAGAGTAAAAATGAATAAGAAAACAATTGATTTCATTACCTTATCTTGAATTTGTGTTCAACGAACTCTCCACTTCTCCTTCTTTAGTTCTTGTGTTTCACTCTATTTTTTTCAAGTCAGTAAGTCACACCTGTACATCAGTTTATTTTATATTTTTCTATCCCAAATAATTATATATGGGCTGGGCTAGGTCTTAAAATTTTGGATTGGATAATATAAAAATTTTAAATATTTTTTCCCCCGGGTCGGAGCCCACCACAGCCTCAGCTAGGCTCCGCCCCTGTTTGTAAGTCAGAAATGTATACATTTTTAAGTTACAAGTTTTTTATTAGAATTTAGAAGAGCAAATCCAATAATTAACTTATGTCTTCTTTCCAAAAAAACTTGTCTAGAAAGAACAAGGAAGATAAATTAAAAAAAAAGACATATATTAAATTAAACTTTGAGAAAATTGGCGTCATAAATATAAAGATGACACAATTAAAAACGGATACTAATAAAAGAAAGAAACAGGTAGAAATTGATAGCTGGCAAAAGGTTGGCTTGTTGTGGAGAGGGTAGGGGGGTCAAGCGTTTGCATTTGGTGCTCTCTCGTCTCGTCTAGGGGATCAGCTGGCCTACTCAATCTGCTCATTCTCATTCTGTTATGAAGGGAGGCTTTGTGATCATACTCTCTTATCAATAGATGAGTGCTTCAAGATTCATCAAGTGTGTTACTGTTGGTGATGGTGCTGTTGGCAAGACTTGTTTGCTCATTTCCTACACCAGCAACACTTTTCCCACGGTTTGCTTTTACCCCCCTTTGAATTCCTCAGTTTCTTGATTTTATTTTTCAAGATATCCAAGTAACCATTTTTATTATGTACTGTTCTTGATATCATACAAAGGGGTTTTACTACTAGAACCCTCTTGGGGTGCTTTCAGTTGGGTACATCAATTAGCTTTAGACGAGTCAATTGATTGTTAAAAAATATTAAAGAGTATAAAAAGATGTGTTTTTTATGGTGGATTTTGGTAAATTACAAGGGAAGAGTTTACGAGTCGGTCATTTTGGTGTGAAGTAAACTGTTTTTTAATCTAGATTCGCAAGCGCTTCTACGTTTTACGGAAAGGCTCTTTGGTTTGTTAAAATGTTTTAGTAGCCAGGCTATTTGGTTTAATGCCGAAGATCTTGGTCATTCTTCGTGACCCTTTAAATGAAAAAAAAGGAGTGAATTCCCGGTATCTATAGTATCTGAACTACCGCAATTGGAAAAAATGAACAAGTCAAGATAATTCAGATTAGTAGAGATTCCACATTTAAGGTCAAATTTGTGCTAAAGATAGTTGATAATTCAGATGTCGAAGATCTTTTGGATTTTATTACAAGGATTTTCAAATTCTTATCAATTTGGTGGTTCTGAAGCTCGTTAAGAGAGTGGACTGTAGCTTTTTAGTGCTCAATTGATGTAAAATACGATTTTTATATCGAACCAAGGCTGTAAACTAATGGCCATGTAATGTGGAAGTAAAATGTATATATTGTGTCAATAAATGGGAAGGTTTCTAACATTTCTCTTTGCTGTCGACTTTTCCTCCTCAGGATTATGTTCCAACTGTCTTTGACAATTTCAGTGCCAATGTGGTTGTAGATGGGAGCACCATCAACCTTGGTTTATGGGATACTGCTGGTAAATATACTAAGATACGTGTTTTAGTCTTTTAGGCTTAACGTGACATAATATCTTAAAAAGATTAATCCGTTAAATTAAAATTTAAAAATAGGTCAAGAAGATTACAACAGATTGAGACCTTTGAGCTACCGCGGAGCAGATGTATTTCTCCTTGCATTTTCTCTGATTAGCAAAGCTAGCTATGAAAATGTTGCGAAGAAGGTCAGATACCATTCCTAATCTATATGTTTCCCAAAAGATATCTGTCTCTGTTATAATTGCATCTGCATTTGCTTACCTTTCTATTATTTCCATTTTCAGTGGATTCCAGAACTTAGGCACTATGCACCTGGAGTTCCAATAATTCTTGTTGGAACAAAGCTTGGTACGACCTCTCATCCCTTCTTATCATTCTGTTGTGCCACCACTATCTTTTACTTCTTGAATGAACATTGTATGGGAGGGAACTACAACTAGGCATTTTATGGAAGGGAATGCCACCATTCTCTTTTACTTTTTGGATAAATATTCTATGGGAGGGAATGACAACTAGATATGGCATGTCATATAAAGTCTAGGTTTTTTTTTTAAAAATGGACAAACTACCAGTCTGCCAACCAAGTGTATTTTAAATGACATGGACCAATATATTAAGAACCAACTTGAAGTGTTGTTGTACATCCTTGTCCTCTACAAGCAACAGGTTGAAGTTTTTGTTTAAAACCTCTGTTAAAATTGCCTGCAGATCTGAGGGATGACAAGCAGTTCTTTGTAGACCATCCTGGTGCAGTGCCCATTACTTCAGCTCAAGTAAGGACTTTATGTTTCCTAATCTAGAAACTGTTCAACTTCTGGGCAAAATCAGGGTATAATTTTGACTCTGTAAATTATAATAGGGAGAGGAGTTGAAGAAACTAATTGGAGCTCCCGCATACATCGAGTGTAGCTCAAAAACGCAGCAGGTCAGTCCTTAGTGATCTCCTTTATTTGTCTTCCTTAAGTAGGTGGCAGGGCGATTCTCTGTGTATTAACACATATACTGACTCATGCTGCAGAATGTGAAAGCAGTTTTTGATGCGGCTATTAAGGTAGTGCTGCAACCACCCAAGCAAAAGAAAAAGAAGAAAAAGGGCCAAAAGGCTTGTTCAATACTGTGATCATAGGGCTATCGAGTAAATGCACTACCCACTTCAGTTCATTATTTCCGTTGTAGAATTTCATGTTTTCCCCTTGCGCACCAAAATATTACAAGCGATGATGTATAGTCTCTATTGATTTCTTAGATTAAAGTTTATGCAGAGGGGTATGTTCTGTGTAATTTGTTGACCAACACCTAGACAATTTGTAACTATTTTCTGTTATGATGTTTGTAAAAACAACCGTTGATTTGATGCATTTTTCTTTATGTGATTTCACTTTTCATTAATACAAACAATATATATCTTTAGCTATAAGGGGCTTTATATTTGAAATTGATCCATTCTAGTTCTGTAAGGGCAGTCTGCCTGCTCAGTATAAGTTTTGTGCTCCACCAGTCCACAGTGTGATTCTAAACAGCATGCAACTACTTGTGAATTGTAATGGCATATTCAGATATTTGTTAGTACTTTGGATATAGAAAAATTATATTTCTTTAACAAATATTATCTAATAATTTATTGCAGAACGTTTTTATTGTGAAATCCCAGATTTTATTTAAATTATATAAAAAGCGTTTATTTTTATCAGCACCGATCAGAGCAGCGCAGCGGAAGCGATTGAAACAACCCAGCTCTAATAACTTTTTCTGTTCTTTATAAAGATTTGCCTTTGTGCCTTTTGTGTAAGCCTAGGACCTTTTGTGTACACTTAAAGCAAGTCCAATGCATGATGCAAAATAATTATAGTTATTGCTATAATTTGGCACCAAAAAATATCTTTTGATGCTAAAATAAAATTTCAACTCTTATATACATTTTGAAACTAAATATTTCTTAATTTACCTAAATTTTGTTACCTTCCCCTAAGTTTCATTTAAAGCACACCAACATTCATCTCATTTGTATTAATTTGATGATGTAGCTAGATGTATAAATGCATCCTTGGTTCCAAATTTAGAACCAAGGATGCATATATGTATATTTGTATTCAAGTATAGTACTCTTTTCTAGTTGAAATTTTTGACATTTACCTTCAAATTATAGGAAATGACATTACTTATAGCATTACATTGGACTTGCTCTAAATAATTCCAAGTACATAAAATATACGAATCAACATCCATATTTTTTTAGAGAAATATTGGGTACCCAACATTAGATCCAAAAAAATTGTAAAATGTCAAATGACATTTTCCGATTGGTTATCATACAATTCATAATATTGATCAATCAAGCATTCACATCGATCTCACCAATTAATAGACTAAAGTCACGTATCACCCATTGCACACAATTTTAAAACTGTTTCTTGTGCTAAATTTTGGGTACCTAGCACTGCTCTTTTTTTTATCATTTAAAAGAATCAAAATCCAAATCTTTGAACATCTAAAAGACTATTCTAAGCTATGCTAACTCCGTCCCAAAATACTAGTATTTTTGATTTTTTACGCGTATTTTAAGATAAATAGAAATGTTAGTTTTACAAATCATTTTTCAAATTTTATTTTCCTTAATGAAAGTATATATATTAAATTTTAATTCAATAAAATTTTCTTTTAAAAAAATATGCAAAGTTAAAACTTATATATATCTTAAAGTACGTGTAAAATGTCAAAAACACCCAAGATCCTCAAAATACAAAAAACTTTACCTCCAAATATAAAAAGTGAGAAAAAAACACTGGAAAATGACTGCATAAGGTAGTACACAATTACTACCTCCAAATAAAACAAGTGAGAAAAAACACTGGAAAACGACCGCACAAGATACTGTAAAATACTGTGATAAGTTATGCTACCTCCGTCCCAAAATATTAGTATTTTTGTTTTTTTACGCGTATTTCAAGATGAATAAAAATGTTAGTTTTACGAATCATTTTCCAAATTTTATTTTCCTAAATGATAGTATACATATTAAATTTTAATTTAATAAAAGATTTTTTTTTAAAAAAAATATGCAAAGTTAAGACTTTATATATCTTAAAGTACACGTAAAAAGTTAAAGACACCAAGGATACTCAAAATGCAGAAAATTTTACCTCAAAATAAAACAAGTGAGAAAAAACATCGGAAAAGGACTACGTAAGGTAGTACACAAATGTTTACCATAATTTGTGATTAATACATAAAAAATATACAAATAACAGAAAGAACAATAAAAGGATATAAAAGGAGAAGTTCTCGAGTTCAGCGTATAACTGTCTTCTTAAAACTATTACCACCCTCACCGTTTGTGCGAGTCGTTAGCCTCTCAGGATAAAAGGATAAAACGGCGTTACTGCACGAACAACGCATTTAGCGAACAAGAACGGAGCAAGAAACTATCACCGGAAAAGAAGAGGGTTTTTGTTTAGGAGGCGGCTGTGTAATATATTTCTAATGAATCATTAACCCTAAACCTGATAATGATAATACATAGTCTCGAGGGAAACGTGTGCGCTGCTTTACGCGTAATTAAATAAAAAGCATTAATTAATAATCAAATCTGTAATTGAATCAGAATTATTATTACGCCAAATCAATTATAATAATTCGTAATCAAAAACGAATTAAGAATTTAAGAGTCCAAGCCAGTGGAAATTAAATTTAGCAAAACTAGTCCGTAATTATTCAGGCCAATTTTCTGCTACATTCATTTTCGCACGTCGCACACGCGGGCAAGCTCGAAGGCTTTGCAAGCCTCGGTTTGCCCCTCGAATGCCCAAGATTTGCACCCCCCTGCGCGCACGTAGGTGTTGGAGTAATACATAGGTAATACATTTGAACACTAAATAAGGGTTTTACTATATAAATCTATGCATTCTCCTTTGCAAATTTAATGTGGGACTTTCATTATTCTACACAAATTTCTACAACTAAGGGACTAACTTTGGATGATCATATCTCATCCATCTCTTAGTCATTTTGAGTGATTTAAAGTGTCTCGGAAAGCTCTCCCGGAGGACAACACATTCCAAGTGTCACTTGTCGCGCGCACGCGATATTCGTCCACTCAAACTATGGCTCAAATTGACTCGACAATGTGGGACTACTACCCATATTTTCCAACAATCCCCCACATGGATGAGATTGACATTTCAGTAGCACACACCAGATAGACAGACACGTAGTTTGACTTGGTGATAGTTTCTTCGATCAGATATAGCATACGATAGGTATAGAATGCTCCTTGAACCTTCGCTCGAATAAGCATACCGACTTTACTGGTAGACAGTAGACGTGCTTGTCATTGAACTGTTCGACCGTTTATGTAAACGATGATATATTTATCACTATATCCTTTCTGACTCGTTCAGTTCTCATGAGTATGTCCATTTTGGCCATGGAATATCGTCTCGGTTCTGCAGGAGTTTCTAAAGAATTGTGCCTCGCAATTTTCCTTTGAAGCGGCCCCCCTTCTGTCCCACAAAGGTGATCTTTATCTTATAGAGTAACCCACATTTACTCAACTGAATTCCATGCGTTCACTCCTGAACTCTATGTATTCCCCAAAAGATCATTAAAAGCTCAAAGACTTAACAGCGTACCATACGGGTCTCACTGTTTCCTCATCATTGTAACAGGAAAGGGGTTTCCCCCACAGTGATTTGGTCATCATAATTTAGTTGGCCCATTGAACCAAGTTCTTGGGATCTCCAGTCAGCATTGGTTGGGTGTCCCCCATGACGCCGTTAAGCAATAGGCTTAAGGCCCATCCCTCTCGATGATTTCTCAACCACTTCTCTTGATAACCCTTTGGTTAGCGGATCCGCGATATTATCCTTTGACGGTATATAGTCAATAATGATAATTCCGGTTGAGATCAATTGTCTAATGGAACTATATCATCATCATATATGACGAGACTTTCCATTATACATCTTGCTTTATGCTCTACCAATAGCGGATTGGCTGTCACAGTGTATCCCTATTGCAAACACAGGCTTTGGCCATCTTGGAATATCCTCTAAAAATTGGCGTAGATATTCAGCCTCTTCGACGTATTTATCTAGTGCCACGAACTCAGCTTCTATCATGGAATGAGTTATCACAGTTTGCTTTGAGGATTTTCATGAGATTGCCGCGCCAACTAGTGTAAACACATAACCACTCGTAGACTTTAGAGCCTTCTTACTGGATATCCAGTTCGCGTCAGTATATCCCTCTAATACTGCTGAATATCTTCCATAGTGCAGTCCATAGTCTCGAGTTCCTCTCAAGTACCTTAGTATCCTTATGATCACTTTCCAGTGATCAGTTCCCGGATTACTCGTAAACCTACTCAACTTGCTGATTGAGTATGCCATGTCTGGTCTTGTACAACTCATTAGGTACATCAGACTTCCAATTGTCCTCGAGTATTCCAACTGGGAAACCGCTACACCTTTGTTCTTGGATAGATGTAAAGTCATATCCACAGGTGTCCTAGCTTTCTCAAGGTCATCCTTAAGAAACTTCTCAAGGATCTGTCAACATAATGAGGTTGACTCAGTGCGAGTCCTTCTGATGTTCTAGAAATTTGGATTCCTATTTGCTTGTTTCATGTCAAATCTTGCCTTAGCATGTCCTTTGTAGATTTGATCACTTTATCATTGCTTCCGGCAATAAGTGGATCGTCTACATACAATGTCATCATGACATAACCATTATCATTGTCCTTGACATAACTGCTTTCATTATCTTTGTAATAGGCATAACTATCACATTCATTGATCTTGAAACCATTGGCCAGCACGACCTCATCAAATTTCTCATGCCATTTCATAGGCGCTTGTTTCAAGCCATACAGTGACTTCAATAATCTATAGACTTTCCTCTCTTGACCCGGGATAACGAATCCTTCAAGTTGTTCCATATAGATTTCCTCATCTATATCTCCATTTAGGAAAGCTGTTTTCACATCAATTTGATGTACTACTAAATTTCGCATTGCAGCGATAACAAACATCATCCTTAAAGACGTTATTCTCGTTACTGGAGAATATGTGTCAAAGTAGTCATGACCTTTGTGTTACTTGTATACTTTAATTAAAAGTCTTGCCTTGTACTTGTCGATAGTACCATCAGTTTTCAACTTCTTCTTGAAAACCCACTTACTACCTAACGGTTTACAGCCGTTTGGCAAATCAACTAATTCCCAAGTATGATTCTGCAGAATTGAATCAACTTCATTTTTAATGGCCTCTTTCCACATGGGGCCATCGGGTGAGGTAACCGCTTCCTTATAGGTTTTCGGGTCACCTTCCTCGAGCAAATATGTCATAAAGTCAGACCCGTAGGATTTCTCCGTACGTTGTCTTTTGCTCATTCTCACTACCTCCACATTTTCGTCCTCACTTTCTTCACTCTCATTATTGTCCTCTACTCATGAGCTCGTTTAGACGTTGTAGGAGTTCCGTTTCCTGTATTACAAGAAAACGTCATCTCAAAAAATGAGGCATTCCTAGATTCCATAATCGTATTCTTCTGAATGTCAGGAATCTTGGAATCATATACGAGAAACCGATATGCAGTACTATGTGGTGGATATCCGAAAAAGATACAATCCACAGTCTTTGGACCAATCTTCACCTTCTTAGGTGTAGGGACCAGTACCTTTGCCAGACACCCCCACACTTTCAGGTGTTGGTAAATTGGTTTCTTTTTCTTCCACATTTCATAAGGACTTACATCCTTATTCTTGCGCATAGTAATATTTAAAATATTATTCGCGCTTAAGATGGCTTTCCCCACATCGACTGTGGAAGTCCAGAGCTTAGCAACATCGCATTCATCATTTCTTTGAGAGTGCAATTCTTCCTCTCAGCCACTCCATTTGACTGAGGGGAGTATGGTGCAGTGACCTCATGGATTATACCATGTTGTGAATAGAATCCCCAAAGTGTTCAACATATTCACCTCCACGATCACTTCGTATCGTTTTGATTTTCTCAATTGTTGTGTCTCAGCTTCTTCCTTATAGATTTTAAATTTATCTATATCTTCATCTTTGCTTTTCAGCAAATATACATATCAGTATTTTGTACAGTCATCTATGAATGTAATAAAATACTTGTTTCCTCCTCTAGTTGGAGCGAATTTTAAATCACATATATCGCTATGTATTAGGTCTAGCACTTTGGTGTTTCTTTCCACTCGTTTAAATGATGATCTTGTTAATTTTGCCTCAACACAAGTCTGACATTTATGTTTTGTATCAATTATTAATTTTGGTATGTATTCTTTTACACTTAACCTTCGTAAAGTGTCATAATTAACATGTCCTAATCTAGCATGCCATAAATTAGGAGACTCAAGCAAGTAAGCAGAAGAATTTTTCATTTCATTATCGTCCTTAATGGACATAACATTTAGCTTAAATAGCCCATCAGTTACATATCCCTTGCCTACAAATATACCACTCTTAGAAAAAATAACTTTATCTGACTCAATTACAATATGAAAGCCATGCTTATTCAACAAAGAACCAGACATAATATTTTTGCGAATATCATGCATATACAGTACATTCTTCAAAGTCAGATTCTTCCCAGAGGTCATCTTCAAAATCATCGTGCCTTCACCTTCAATGGTAGAAGTCGCTGAATTCCCCATGTAAAGCTTCTCACCAGCATCGGAAGCCTTAAGGCTAGAGAAAATCTCCTTGTCTGAGCAAATATGCCTAGTAGCACCAGTATCAATCCACCACCCACGCGGATTAGAGCCGACCAGGTTCACTTCAAAGACCGTAGCACAGAGGTCTATATCACCCATCTCCTTGGACATGTGATCGACCATGTTTGCTTCTTTCTTCTTGTTGGCCTTTTTGGGCTTCTTGCAATCAGAAGACCTATGACTCACTTTATCACAGTTGTAGAACTTCCCTTGGAATTTCAATTTCGAAATCCCTCCCTTGGGTGCCATTTTTTCCCTTTACCAGAAGTGGCCTTCTTTGGCTTGGAGCTTTCAATGTGCTCCACCATGTTTGCCTTCTCAGTAGCAACATTCATCTTTTTCTCAGATCCTCTGTTGTCTTCTTCAATATGATGTCTGAGGATCAGATCTTCCATGGTCATCTCCTTTCGCTTGTGCTTAAGGTAGTTCTTGAATATTTTCCATGCAGATGGTAGCTTTTCAATCACAGCAGCAACTTGAAAATATTCACTAATGATCATTCCTTCAGCATGAATTTCATGAATGATCACCTGCAGTTCTTGCATCTGACTGACCACGGTCTTAGAATCCGTCATCTTATAGTCAAGAAAATGACCAAAAATCCACTTCTTTGCCCCAACGTCCTCGGTTTTATATTTATGGTCAAGTGACTCTCATAAGGCCTTAGTTATTGGCTTTGAGCTATACATGTTATACAACGAGTCATCCAAACAATTTAGCACATAATTCTGACATATGTAGTCGGAGTGCTTCCAAGCATCCACAGCATACAAAGTCTGCATGTTGCTCTCACCAGTGAGCAATGATACCTCTTCCTTCAGGAAGCGATCCAAATGCAATGTGGTCAGATAGAAGTGCATCTTTTGCTGCCAATATTTGTAGTTCGTTCCATTGAAATTCTCAGGTTTCTCAGCGTGTGTAGCATGCACAATTGGCATAACAGGTGCAGCAAACACCGCATGTGTGACAGATGGTACGTGCGTATGTACTACAGGTGTATGCACACCAGTAGGCACCGCATGTATAATCGGAGGAGTGAATCTTGCTGATATCTGTCCAAGAGGCACACTAAACTGTCCAATAACAGTGTGTCCCACAGGCACATGTCCCGAAGAAACATGTCCAACAGGTGTCTGACCCCCATCCGATACTACGATCTGTGCGTTAGGGTTAATCGCCTGCTGGTGAACCCCATCATATGCAGCGACCTGTGCGTTGGGATAAGCCATCATGTTCATCGTATTGTTCACAGTGTTATCATCCATAGATATGTTACTCAAGAAAACAGGCATAGGCAGATGTATTAGTCACAGATATAAAAAATAATAGCTTTAAGATTGTTAACCACAATCTTCGATTAATACATAAAAAATATAGGAATAACAGAAAGAACAATAAAAGGATATAAAAGCAGAAGTTCTCGAGTCCGGCGTATAACTGTCTCCATAAAGCTATTACCGCCCTCACCGTTTGTGCGAGTCATTAGCTTCCCAGGATAAAACGAGAAAACGGCGTTGCTGCAGGAACGACGCCTTCGATGAACAAGAACGGGGCAAGAAACTATCACCGGAAGAGAAGAGGGTTTTTGTTTAGGAGGCGGCTGTGTAATATATTTCGAATGAATCATTAACCCTAAACCTGATAAGGATAATATACAGGCTCGAGCGAAACATGTGCGCTACTTTACGCGTAATTAAATAAAACGCGTTAATTAATAATCAAATTTGTAATTGAATCAGAATTATTATTACGCCAAATCAATTATAATAATTCATAATCAAAAATGAATTAAGAATTTAAGAGCCTAAGCCCAGTGAAAATTAAATTTAGCAAAACTAGTTTTTAATTATTCGGGCTAATTTTTTGCTACATTCGTGTCTGCATGTCGCATACGCGGGCAAGCTCGAAGGCTTCGCAAGCCTCGTATTGCGTCTCGAAAGCCCAAGATTTGCACCCCCCCCTGCGCGCACGTAGGTGTTGAAGCAATACATAAGTAACACATTTGAACACTATATAAGTGTTTTACTATATAAAGCTATGCATTCTCCTTTGCAAATTTAATGTGGGACTTTCATTATTCTACATAAATTTCCACAATTAAGGGACTAACTTTGGATGATCATATCTCATCCATCTCTTAGTCATTTTGAGTGATTCAAAGTGCCTCGGAAAGCTCTCCCGGAGGAGAACACATTCCAAGTGTCACTTGTCGCGGGCACGCGACATTCGTCCACTCAAACTATGGCTCAAATTGACTCGACAATATGTGACTACTACCTACATTTTCCAACAACAAAATCTCAGCCTCCACCAAAAAATTGAGCAACTGACCATGCAACAGATCTTCCATGGAAGACATCGAGTCATCTGGAACTAGGTTTGCCTATTTTCTCGAAATTCATGTCTGAATTATGTCTTGGAAAAAGCCATTCATCATCACCACTAAAATCTGAATTGCTCAGTCATTACACAAAATAGTGGAATCATATTTAAAATAGTAATGCCGGATTGATAACTCTGAGCCTAATTGTGACATTCAGTCTCACATCAAGTAGAGAGCGCTATTTATTGATCAAAGTAATTAAGGTTCGATTTCTGAGGATGTGGAATTTTTTCCAGGATCCAGGTTGAAAGGCCACCGTGATATTGTTGTTTAATAAGGTGATTTTCATATCATGTGTTTGACACAGTCAGGTATTGGTATGGGATCGAATGTTAGGAAAATATGACGATAGTGGCAGTGGCGGATCCAGCTTCAAATATAAGTGGGGTCGGAATTTTTTTTTAACGAGCTCGAGCCGAGCATTTGGCATGTTTTACTCGAACTCGGCTCGAAATAGGCTTGAGCTCAGCTCAAAAAAATTTCGAAAATACGATTTATATATTGTATTATTGCGTATATTTTCATATTAACTTCATATTAACTCTCTCAAAATCTAAACTAACGGTGTTAAAGTGATTTAACTAAAACTGCTCGTTCAATATCTATTCTTATCTTTTTTATCATCAATTCCTAACTTTTATTTTAATTTGTAACTCATAATTTCTTAAAACAAATAAAGTATAATTTTCACTTATAATTTTTACCCCAATGAAAAAATTTTAAGTAGGGGCAATCTTTTTTTACAAAAATTAAGGAGGTCATTTTTAGTTTTTATATAATATATATATATATATATATATATATATTTAAGTCAAGTAAACTAAAAATTTAAGGGGTTCGGATGACCCCCTTTGCCCCTTAGAGGATCTGTGTCTGGATAATGGAGACTTTAATTCAGTTTATATGATAAAAAGTCTTTTAATTAACTGAACCTACAAATCATGATTATTTGGATTTAGTTATGTTATCATGAACTATTCAAGTTTTTTGTTACTTGTAAGTTGTAATTGCGCCTGGATATAATGGCTTATTCTGATTTGAAAGGCTCGTTTGGAATATTTAGGAATCGGATGCGAGACTTGACCCAAACTTTCACAATGGTATCAGAGCTAATTCTTGAAATCTTGAGACATCAATCACCATAGACTAAAAACAAAAATTGATTGTATTATTGTTTCACACTATAAATTTAGAGGCGTGGACCCAAAACCGAGTAGTATTATCCTAAATTGGATAGAGAGATATAATTTTGACCAATGGGCTACGTTTGAAGCCTGACGAGAAGATTAAGAGTTTATGTAGGGGAGTTTGTAACTTTTATGTCCCATGTCGAGCAAAATGGATGTATGTCCCGCTTTAAAGTGGATAATTTTATTTAGTTTATAAGATAAAGTAATCTATTATATATAAAATACAATAACAAGAGATTTGATGAGCAATTTAATTAATATGATGATCACTACATTAATATCTATATAATATTTATTTCAGCTCATCATTCATTTATTAAAAATTATTAACTGTTGTATAATTAATATGTGCATACATACATACATACAATAAATATATACATGTATATAAATTAATACATGCATACATATATATAAACATACATATATGCATGCATACACATATACATACATACACACACATAATACACACGCCCACGTACATACATACATGCATATATACATATATACATACATACATACATACATACATACATACATGCATGCATGCATACATACATACATACTCATATATATTTTTTTGACAAATAAAATAGAATGCATTCATTAAAATATCAGAAGACGGTCGGAACAAACTTCTGTACTAATAATACAACCTGATTTGGAAACAAATAAACATACATGTATACATACACATATACACACACATACACACACATACATACACACACATACACACATACAAACATAAATACATACTCATATATTCTTATTTATCATCAATTTAACATCGTCCTCCGAAATAAAGAAATGGCAAAAAATATCATATAAAATTATACGAAATAAAAAATAAAATAAATAATTTATACATATATGTACGATTTATACTTCACTATTAATAATTATGTGAGATATTTCATATACTCACATCGTCCGATAGGTTGTTAACATTGTTAAGGGGTTTGTTGAGCAAATAAATTTATATGACACTTATACCCCTATATTAATATCTATATAATATTTAATTCACTTCGCCATTCATTTATTAAAAATTATCAATTATTGTGTAACTAATATGTGCATACATACATACACACATACATACATATATACATACGTACATACATATATATATATACATACATATATATATACATACATACAATAAATATATACATATATATAGATTAATACATGGGCATACACACATACATACCCGTATCTTCTTATTTGTCATCAATCTAACCTCGTCCTCTAACATAATGAAATGGCGAAATCTTATATTAAAGTCAATGAAATAAAAAATAAAATAAACTATTTATACAGATATGTATGATTTATACTTCACTATTAATCATTTTAACACATATATCATATACTTTCACTGTATCATAGGTTGTTAACATCATTGTTAGACATAGAGATTAAAAAAAAATTATGTTTAAGAAAAAATAAAAAAGTGGGGGTAAATTTTGGGGTCATTATAAAAATAATATGTTATTTTAGAAAATGTTAACAATCTGTTGGAACATTCAAAAATAAAAAGTTATTGGGACGGAGAATATCATATGTCATTCAGTGATTAAACTTACAGACGTCAAGTTCACATATCGTATGACTCATCCATCATATTTCTAACATATAAACATATTAAATGATTAAAAAACATATTAATAATTATTTTATATTTAGAGTGATTGATATACATCAAGCACATATAATCACTTGTATTTATTTTACTTTCTAAATATTAACATATTACAAATACCATTTACTTATGAAGTGGCAAAAAATATATACTAACATAATTTATTACTTTCTGCGAATGCACCATTATAAACATACCTCAATCACTCGTGCTAATATGCATAAACATATAAATTATTCATCCATCAGGTAACAACATAAATATATCGTCAACAATTACAACGAAAACAGTTTCGATTAGTACAATCTAGTGTACGCCCGTGCATTGCACGGGCTATAGAGCTAGGTATTCTATATAAAACAACAAAACTACTACTTATAACTAAATCAATAAATTATGATCTTTTATGAAGCATGTGATGAACATGTGAACTACTCAAGTTTATTGTATTTAGACATAGTACTTGGTTTATCTCATATTTTGGATCAGAATTTGACATGATTTTCGAAATATACTGGAATTTGATCTATTTATAAAACAAATCGTAACTAATTTATCAAGCCTTATTAAGGTATACTAACTTATAACCCTCATGTAGAAGTTCTAGTATTGTATTTAAGTACCGTTGTCATTTAATTTGAGTTGAAGATTCGCATAGTTCTAATTAAGGTTGTCAAAAAAATTAGCCGCATTCATATATGATAATAAACAGATATTATTCATATTTGATTCTGGAATATTCAAATCTGAAATCATATATATGATTGTTATGGATTAAAAACTAAGATATATAATTGCTGTATTTATTACTAAGGTTCGTGAGCTTCGAGGCTCGATTTGACTGCTCTTGTGTTTTGTGACTCAATCTGCCTTAACAAGATGCCTACGTACCTTGTTGATTGCCAAAGATCAAGTCAAAAAACGTAGTTCTGATTTGTGAGGTGAGGCCCCTTATATAAATGTTGGTGGTCCTTGAATTGGACTTGGTATAGGAGACTTGGTAGCCAAGTCTCAGAATTAGAATGGACTTTGGAGTCCTAAATAGTAGGAAACTGATTCCTTATCCTTCTAGGTCCCTTAGAGGCTAATCTACAAGGATTTATGTCCTTATTGGGACTCTTCTCAATAACTGATTTTTCCCTTATTAATTAATTATGAAATTAATTAATATTCAGGGTTTTTAGGCCTTCTTTGTTCCATCAGGCCTGATCTGGTCCATCAGGCCTGATCAATGTGTTAACCTTTTTGGTCTGAATGTCATACATCTTCTTATTGGGCCTAGCAGCCCAAATCATGTATAATTAATGTAATATTTAATTACACAATCATGATTAATTTATCCCTATCAATGATATTTAAATAGTATAAATTAATTTATTCTATTTGCTCATAGTAGTAGTGTGTGCATATTAATTAAGTAATGAGCAAAGTTAGGTACCCCAATTTTTTTCCCAAAATAGTTACAATATGATGTGGTATGACAAGTGGTGAAATTTTATTCGTGGACAGAAATGTATGCACATGCAGTTTCATATCATTATCAGGAAAGTTATCAATTATAACATTATTAAAGAAAAAAGTTGTAGATAATATTTGGGGCCTCTAACATTTTCCTTCAATAATATATTTATACATATTTTATATAATTATAAAAATACATACATAAAAATTATGTTTTAATATTTTAAAGATAAAAAAATTGGATTTAAAGATAAATAGAATTACTATAGCGTTTACAGTTTTATTTTCTCTGAACGTATTTGCACTTTTATTTTCTCTTCGCAGTTTTATTTTCTCTGAACGAAAAAATATTGTTTCGAAATAATCGTCAATACGATGGGCTGTCAAAAAATTCAAAAAATCTGATATATGTCCGAAATATCTGTATTCGTCACCGAGAAAAAGCAGATGTTATCCGTATTTGAAATCAAGCGGATATTATCCATATCCGAATCCAGCAATTTCTATTACATATATAGACATATTCGTGTCCTAATTATAAGTTTGATAGTCCTAGCTATAGTTATTTTACCAGTTCAAGAAAGAGAAAATAAAAATAAATATTTTTAAAATAATACCAAAGGACACCAAGCTAGATAAAGATGAAAACAAGCATTTATGGGTATAAAGGAGGCATTGAGCTAGATGAAGAACCAGTTTGCATAGTCTGTGATAGTTGAAACAGATTGCTTATAGATGCTCCAATCAATCCGTTGTTCATCCGTCAGTCCGTCTTATTTTGGTAGGATGATAGATAAGTGCTGATAGTACATATAGCTCCTGCAGGGCCTTGCCCCACACTCCTAAATACATACAGCTCCTGGAAGGACTAGTCCCGCACTCCTAACTCCATATACCTCCTGGAAGGACTAGTCACACACTCCTAACTCCATACTGCTCCTGGAAGGACTAGTCCGGGACTCCTAACTCCACACAGCTCCTGGAAGAACTAGTCATGCACACTACCAATCCTGACTGGTCCAATCCCGCAAGCCCAACCTTGTTGAATCCCAGCACGTGAGACACTGGCCCAAGCACATGATGGGACAACTATCACACATCAATCATGGGAATAATCAGGGCACGTGTCAGAAGATCCTCTGAACATTCCTCAGCCAGTCCCGCACTGACACGTGTAAAGCATCCGCTCCAGTCAGGTGTCCTCCACTCCCAGAACCAATGGCTACGATTTAAAGATACCAACCCCAAAACCCTATCCTTGGGCTATAAATAGCCCAAGAAGGTAAAGTTTTGGGGTTAATGACTCTCTCACACTCATATACACACACAACAACCCTTCATTCATATCTATCTTCATCTTCCCCAAAAGCGAGTTCTTACTCTCACACCAGAGGCGTCGCGGGACCAAACCCCCCTTCTGGTGTTGTTTTGTAGGAACCCCACCACAACTACACCTCCACAGCGGCGAAGGATCCAGGAACGGCGTCGAAGGAGCGGCCCCGCCACCAGAAGTTATCATTTGGCGCTAGAAGGAGGGGCTCTCCATCCTTGGGTCTCGGTTCCCCTGGATTCACCTTCATCAGCAAACTCTTGAAAGAGTCCATTTCTTTAATTTGTAAGAACCCAAGCACCCAAACTCTTCCATAAACATGAATGTTGTTTATTTAAGCCACGTTTGTGTATGCTCGTTATTTTAGGCCACGTTTGTGTGAGCCCTGTTTTGTTGATTTAAGCTACGTTTGTGTGTGCTATTGTTGGTTTTGATCATTTTAAAACCCCGATTTCGTTCTAGTTTGAATATTGCATTTGTGTTCTAAAACCCCACTGTAACACCCCCAAATCCGGGGTCGGGGATCCGGGTTGTCACGAGTTCCATTTCCTTTAATAACATTCAATCTTAATAAATAATCAATTATTCTGTACTATAACCCCACCATAAACACACACACCACAAGTTATAGTCTCAGAGATGAATATCCAAAAATAATCACAAGTCGTTTTATTCCACAATTATATGCCAATACACCTTAAAAGGGTTTCTGAATAAATTTACATTTCTTTGCCATTATTACAATTCATAAATATACATAAATCTGGTTCATCAATAGTTGAAAACCTAGCCTATTGGTAGCTCCTACCTCAGCTACGGCGGCATCAACGCTTCCAGAAAACTGCAGAACATTTTCTAGCCGATGCGAATTGGAAGCTTGGTCCTGTTCATCTTGTCTATCTGATGTTGTGTGATGAAAGAAGAAAGCAAGGGTGAGCAACAAGCCCACTAAAATAATATGTATAATGATTTACAATATATGAGCATTCTCATAGTACTCATGAAAGCCTTGGTCAAGAAGAAATGAATCAAGTTTGATATCTTACCGCGACCAAGTCGCAAAATATTCAGTATATATATACATATATACTTTTCACAATCTTTGAAATCCCCTGACATGTATAATATACACAGAGTTCCCGTTTATAACTGTATAAAATATCGTTGCAAGGTGATCTCATATATTTAACCTTGTCTCAACATTTTTCTGAAAATCTTTGACATGCACAAGATAATCATTTACTAGATATAAGTTTAAAAGATGAAGTTACAAGATACTCCAATATACTTATATCCGAATACTACTTGAACTACCACCGTTCAAGTTATAATCAGTTTCAAAAGTTCATCACCCAGATGAGACTACAAGATAAGACTCGAATAGATTCAATCCTTGAAATATCATTATAAATAATGAAGTTACGAGATAATTCATTAAGTCCCGATATATATATACACCTATATATATACACATTTCATACACTCCTTGAAAACCTCTGTTATGAAAATAATAAACAGAGTAGCAATATCCAATGAATTTTGGAAAGGAGAAAACCTTGGCATAAACCTGATATCTTGCTGATCAGGCAAAGATACCAATAAGTAACCTTTTCTACTAGTAGATGGATGAATCCCCCACCGGTCATCACCCTGGCCACATAAGGACCTTGTGCTGGACCGCCACCCGGACTCATACGCGTTGATGGACTGCCACCCAGCCACTTACACTTTGATAGACCGTACCCCGGCCTGTCGCTTATGCCGACTCAATTAGATGGACTTACTTCCCGAACGTTGGGCAAGTAATCAAATTGTTTTCTCAAAACAGCAACCACGTTGCGAATGTAAAATACACCACAGAGCCGGATCCCCCAGGTTTTGAGCGAGTATTTAAATCCCTTTCGAAAGGAGGATCTTAAATATATAAGAATGAGTTTTGGGATCCGCCCTAACTTTTAGAAATCATTTTGAAGACTCGAAAATATTTTTAAGAATGTTTGGAGTACTGCTGATTTATTAAAGTAAATCAGTCCCAATATATTAGAAATATATGAATATTATTATTTAAATAATATTCTCGTAAAGATAATCCTTATAAAAATAATCGAAGTAGAAGTGTTAAAACTCATACTTGAAATGAATATTAAATAACCAAAGATATACTTATACGAAAGTACTATCTTTATTTGAATAATCAAAAGTAAGTTTGATTATCGAAACATTATTCTTTAACAAAATAAAGAATATTATTTAATAAAAATAAGCGGAGTCATAAGCCCTCGAATGAATATTCAAAATAATATTCATTAATAAAATAAACGGAGTCATAAGCCCTCGAATGAATATTCAAAATAATATTCATTAAATAAATAAAATAAGGTTATCGAATAAACCTTATTCGATTAATAGTTTTGAAAACTATATCAATATATATATATATATATAAATATATATATATAAATATATATATATACATATATATTATACTCGGGAACATCGACTCCCGGTTTTAAAAAATGTTCACCTTTGGGTCCCCTATACTAAGGGTATACGCAACTACTGCTTAGCTCTAGCATAGGTATTATGCAACTAATAAGCATTTGAACCAACAGATATATATCAAGATTACGAAACAGACATTTATATATACCATATCACATGCTCCAATATATCGCAAGAATTTGCTAATAACAATCATGCATCTATCACAAGATAATGCATATACACATATACATCACAACAACAGTATAACGGGTAGAAAACTTGTCTGAGTGCTCCCGGATAGACTTAAGCTTAGAGTGGATTCGATAACCTATGAACAACAACATAAGTCGGAATTAAACCCCGGTCGCTTAAGAAACTAGACTTTAACCATTTAGAGTCCTAACGTTCGCTTTCGCGCTTAACGATTTACTTAAGTCGCTCGAGTACCCTCGGCTCTACCATTTTTAATAAATTAACCATTAAGGGTTTTAAGGCGATTCTTTCGCGAGTACCTTACCAACTGCCTAATCCACTTTACATAATTGTTTCTTACCCCAATTAGTCATTTAAGGTCCTTAACCAAGGTTTCAAAGTAAGGCGAGGGGTAATGGTTCGGTCGCGAAATGCCGTTACTTAAAACGGTCGTTTCTCCTAAACCGTACATCGGAATCAAACGAACTACATATCAAAACGAAGCTCGTAACATGAACTATCTAATCATGGCAATGGTCAAACCCTAGCAGTGAGTTCACGGGTCCTAATGTTAAGAACAAAAACAGCCTAAAGTAAATTTCCCTTGCTTTTCCATGGAAAAGCCGAGAGCTTGATGAAGAAATGGAGTGTTTTGTGTTTTTTTGTGATTTGTTTTGATTTGCCTTAGTTGGTTGACTTTTGTTTTGCTTTAATCATTTTTAACCATGAAAAAAAATTTGTGTGGTTATAAATCAACCACACCTCCTTCCCTTATGTCATGCTTATGTCACCTTTCCTATGTCATCTTGTTGGTTTGATGACATCATCATCCCTAAACTCCTTGATTAACTCTTAATTGCTTACCTAATGACCGCTGATCTGTTATACGGTTCGCTTAACTTTCGTTCTCGTTTATCGTTTGAGGGATCATACCCGGGATTTTATTACTTGGGTTCCCTTAACCTTTCTCAATACATTATATTCCTTTTATGATCCTCTCTTATAATCCTTGAATTTAAATCCTTTCAATCATGTTACCTTATACTCAATTCTTTCGGTATCTGGTGGATTCTCGGGAAAAATCAAAAGGTTCAAATTTGGATTCTGACGATCTTTACATACACTTATATACCACATAGAGTACTAATAATATCCCCGAAGATCAATAAAAGAACCCCTACATAGTGTGGCATGAAAAGTTTTCTTATTCAGCATAACACTATTCATAAGGGTTTCAAAAATTCCAAAAATTGGGGTTATTACACCCACTACGCTTATTCTACCACGTCGTTGAGTAGTCCCAGAAGATTGTTTAAACTAGTCCCAGAAAGCTGTTTGTTACTGTTTGTTATTTTTTGTGATAATTTTTACGGTTTTCGTGAAGCAACCTTAGATTCGTATTGTTAGTTGGAAATTTTTGTTAGTTGTTGCTGGTATTTTTGAGAAATGGCAAGACCAGGAAAGCATACTTCTGGGAGACCATCTGCTAGCACTCAGGTCTAGGAGCCGGACCACTCCCAGGCCCTTGATCCAGGAGCCGAGAGAGAAACGTTCCAGGAGCAACCATTGCACACTCCTGTAGTGGAGAGAATCGTAAACACCAGGGATGCCAGAAGCCTTATTGAGCTTAACCAATACAAGTACACCAATGTCCCGGTGGCCGAAGAGCACATGGCCAACCTTACAAGTGATGAACTAGCAGAAGCAATCAGACTCTACAGGCAGGAGCAAACCCGGCTCCAGGAAGAAGCCGAAGTTGAGGAGGAACCGAAGGAGTCCGGAGACTCCCAACAATCTAAAAGATCTGTGTTTGACCAAATTGGAGCGAAGGGGAAGAAAAGCAAAAAAGATCAAGGCAATAAAAAAGAAACAGAAGCTGCTAAGCAGAGAAAGTTGGAAGAGGTGCGGGAGCAAATCAGGAAAGAAGAAGAAGCAAAGCTTGAGCTAAAGATCCAAAAGAGAATGCAGCTAGAAGAAGAGAAGCTACAGGCCAAGTCCAGGAGCAAGAGGACCCGGAGAGACCCTACTCCGGAGCTAATTTCTAATGACGAAGAAGAAGAAGAAAGGCAGAAGGACCTGAAAGATATGATCTATGAATTACATAGAAAGATGGACAAAGATTCAGGAGTAGAAATTGGAGAAACATTAACACCTTTCAGCCACTCCTTGAAAGCCATTCCCCGTCAGCGGAACTTGAAGCATTACAACTTTGACTCCTTTGATGGTCTGGGAGACCCGGAGGAGCACTTGAACTACTTTGAATAGATAGCGCAGATATATTACTACAATGACTTGACGGAATCAAGGTTCCTCGCTTCAACTCTTAAGCGAGGGGCCCAGAGATGGTTCAGCAGGATCCCCTCCCGCAACATCCATAGTTGGAAGGAATTCTTATCCTCCTTCATTTGGAGATTTTGGGCAAATAAAATGCATGAAATGCACATGTGTCACCTGGAGACAATCCGGCAGCATGACAACGAGTCCCTCTCTGCGTACATGCGCCGGTTCTAGGAAGCAATCAACAAAGTTTCGAGCTTGGATGAGAGGGAAGCTTTGAGCATTTTCGGGAGAAACTTGGACCCAGAGCACAATGAGAGATATATAGTGGAGCTAATCAATAAGGAGCCGCAAAGTTTGGCAGCAGCTTACTCCATGGCTGCCAGATTCATAAAGGAAACAGATGTGCTCCAGGCAATGAGGATGACCCAGAATGGGGGGTCTAGGAGTAAAAATGCCGATGACCGACCGAAAAGAGGTTACCATCAGGATAAGAAGTTCAAGCAAAGCAACCAAAGCTAAGAAAGACAAACTACTCCGGTTTTCCAGAGACTTGGTCCTAAGCAGGAGTCAAACAGCGATCCAGGACCCGCGAAGCAACCCCTGGAGCCAAAGCAGGAGCCGGACTGGACTCCTCTCAACATGACCCAAGAGGAAATCTTGAAGGAGGTAAAAGAAAAGCCTTTCTATTATCCTCCAAAGCCAATGCAAACTCCTCCGGAGAGCAGGCCCTACAATAGGCAATGCGATTATCATGAAACTCATGGCCACAAGACCGAGAATTGCTTTTCACTCAAGTACTTCATTGAGGACCAAGTGAAGAAAGGAAATATGAACAAGTACTTAGTCCGGGACAGCAACAACAGGGGAGAAGCTCAGAAGAGAGGAAATAATGTAGTCAACGTAGTCCTAGGAGGCTCCCACTCCCCACCTCGGAGCCCGGACTTCGGCGAAGAAGTTCTCTCAATCCAATCACTCCCAGATATGGTGATATCCTTCAGCAGTAAGGACTATGAAGGAGTCAACCCTCATCCAATGCAACTTTGGTTGTCACTTTGGACATCTTTGATAATGAAGTAAGAAGAATGCTCATAGATAATGGTTCCTCAGTAAATATTCTCTTCAAGCACATAGTGGATCGAATGCAGTTAGGAAGCGTCCGCTCAAACGAGTGCCGGGAGGACCCACTCTATGGTTTTGGCCACAATTTAGTCCCGATCCAAGGAACTTTATATCTGCCAGTCATTTTTGGAACTGCTCCTAACCAGGTGACCCATGTCATCAAGTTTTATATGATAAACGCTCCTTCATTATAAAACGGAATCATTGGCAGATCAGCTTTAACCATGATGCAAGCGATAATTTCAATCTCCTATCTCAAGATCAAGTTCCCAACCCCGACAGGAGTCGGGGAAATAAAAGGAGATTATGGAATTGCTGAAACATGCTACACCCAGGGGTTAGTGATGGCAGAAACCCACCAGGACAACAAAAGGAAGGCAGCAGTCCTTTGCAAGCAACAAAGCATGAAGAAGCACCGACCCCCGACAAGGGAAGAAGCAACAAAGGAAGTACAACTCATTGAGTCAAGTCCGGAGAAAGAAAGAAATATAACAAGTCCGGAAGGACCGGCAAGCAACCAAGTCATGGTAGTCGATAAAGCAAATCAGGTCCTAGACCAAGCTAGTCCTACCATGCAAGCAACCAAAGAATCTGAACAAGTAGACTTCTATCTGAAGAAGAACTCTGAAGCCCGAATTCATCAAATGGTTTCAAACAAAGAACAAGCAAAAATTGAAGCTACAGTAGAAACAGAAGAAGTCCAAGTTGATGAGAGCAGTCCTAACAAAAAAGTGAAAGTTGGGTCAGGTTTCGAGGAGTCCTTCAAGGAAAGATTAGCGTTCCTGCTCCGGGAGTACAAAGATGTTTTTTCCTGGAGCCCAAGATACATTCCAGGACTACATGAGTCCATAGAAATGCACAGCTTGGATGTCAACCCCAACAGAAAACCAGTCAAACAGAATAAAAGAAATGTTTCCCCGGAGAGGCAAAAAGCCATTGCCGAAGAAGTGGAAAAACTACTCAAAACAGGAATCATCAAAGAAATCAAATATCCGGAGTGGCTAGCTAATGTTGTTATGGTAAAGAAGTCCAACGACAAATAGAGAATGTGTGTGTACATATAGCTCCTGCAGGGCCTTGCCCCGCACTCCTAAATCTATACAGCTCCTGGAAGGACTAGTCCCGCACTCCTAACTCAATACAGCTCCTGGAAGGACTAGTCCCACACTCCTAACTTCATACAACTTCTGGAAGGACTAGTTCGGGACTCCTAACTCCACACAGCTCCTGGAAGAACTAGTCCTGCACACTACTAGTCCTGACTGGCCCAATCCCACAAGCCCAACCTTGATGAATCCCAGCACGTGAGACACTGGCCCAAGCACATGGTGGGACAACTGTCACACATCAATCATGGGAATAATCAGGGCACGTGTTAGAAGATCCTCATAACATTCCTCAGCCAGTCCCGCACTGACACGTGTAAAATATCTGCTCCAGCCAGGTGTCCTCCGCTCCCAGAACCAATGGCTACGATTTAAAGGTACCAACCCCAAAACCCTATCCTTGGGCTATAAATAGCCCAAGAAGGTAAGGTTTTGGGGTTAATCACTCTCTCACACTCATATACACACACAGGAATCCTTCATTCATATCTATCTTCATCTTCCCCAAAAGCGAGTTCTTACTCTCACACCGGAGGCGTCGCGGGACCAAACCCCCCTTCTGGTGTTTTTTTGTAGGAACCCCAACACAGCTACACCTCCATAGCGGCGAAGGATCCAGGCATGGCATCGAAGGAGGGTTCCCGCCACCAGGAGTTATCAAGTGCAAGGCTTTAGTTAAAGAGATAAAAAATTGTCTAGTCACGTTGAATTTTATTAAACGGTTTGCGAATACTGTGCCTCATTTTTTTAGCGAGACATAATAATTTTGTAGCTGATTGTATGTGAAATGAGAAATGTGTTTTTCCAGAACTCTATCATGTACTGGACAAAGATTTGAGATTTTAGTGAAATTATTTCTTGGCAAAGAAAAAGATGATAATAGAAACAAAGCCCAGGTTAGATTTAGCTATCACTTTTACGAAATTTCATGCTATTAACGTATTTGTATATATCTAATAAAATAAAATTCAAAAAATTAAGTATATAATAATAAAATAAATACTAATTTAATATCTGACAATTACTTGAGTAAATTTAAAATTAAATTTTAATTCATTGGGTTCTTGCTAACTAACGGACATAAATTCAAAATAGTAGGCTAAATAAACTAATACATGGATGATAGCTTGATACATATATATATATAGCTTCTAAATTAAAAATTCTGATTTAGAAAAAATGGATACCAAAATTTTTGATAAGGCCTTTGAATGAACACAACTGCGCCGGATTTTGCCCTAGTCGAGTCGAACTTGACTTTTTTATTTTAAAATGAACCAAGTCGAATCGAGTTTTCTAGTCAAACAAAAAATAGTGTTCAAGATCAGCGGGTTAATAAATAAGACGAACACGAGTTTGATCATAAATATTTCGAGTCGGGCTAAACGTGAACCAGATTCGTGTTGTGGATTTTACAACCTTAACACAAGAGCACGTATTGCAACAAGTAGTATAAAAATTTGTTCTCACGAAGACTATTAATAAGCTGTTAAATAACAATTACCACTTTTCTTTTAATTCGACTATAATAAAATCAAGAAAATGTTTACTAAAATATCACTAAATAATTAAACTAGCATAAATATTGAATAATAAGTTCCAAGAGAATGAAAACTAGGCCCTTAACTTCATCTTATTTTCTTCAACAAGCTTCTTTTTTAACGTATATTCTGGTGTTCTAATTGCTAGCTTAAGATAATAATGTATTTACAGGGACCTTCCGAATCTCAAATGACTCTAATTTATGGAATAACCCCCATATTCCTCTGTAGAAAATAAAAGCATGAACAACATTAAGTTTCATTTTGATTGTACTTCTTAGGATGTTTAGGTAGATTTATATCCTAACCACAAATTAATGTAAATTTTAATCCTAAGATATATTGATTGAGTCTTAACTTAGTATTTTTCTTCCAAGTTCGCGTAAATTACTAAATCAATCTCAATGGTGATCAATCATTGAGAAGCATCAAACACAAATCAATATAAACAACCAATACAACCACAAAAATAGAGAAAAAAATATAACTTATATACTAAAAAAAGAATCCATTAAAGGCCTACAGAGAAAATTAGTTCATTATCCCAAAAGACAACAATACACAAGAGTATGTAAACATAATGGAAAAGTAAGGAGAAAAAATGAAAACGGTAGATGCAGCAATCTCTTATTCTTCAGCTTTTTTCCCGTGGCCTCCTTTTTCTTCTCTGAGAATGTAATACCTAATAATAATACCTTATGTATCAATATGTCTAATTAATGTAATTTTAATATTTTGAGAAAAATGTAAATAAGTTTTCAAAACTGTTTCTGTTTTCTAAATAAAAATACAAATAAGTCTGGGCCGCTTCAGATGGATTTTAATCTATAAACCGGCTTATATTAAAAGAGAATCTCGTTATCTTCGCGTGAGATGTTGAATCGTCCAATTTGGACTTCTAGAACTCATAGAGTGCCCAAACAGTATAACATGTGCGTGCAGTTCAACAAATCCGAATTTCGTTGTAATAAATTTCCAAATTCAGTTTTTTTACCAATCCTTCCAATTTTAGGATTCCTTACTTTCTATAATAAAACATTACAATTTATTTAATAAAAATACAATTAAATGCAAAATATAATAAAGATGAGAAATATAATCATATAATATGTACATATATATACATATATATATACTCTATCAATTCGAGCTAAGTTGGGTTTGGGTCGTTCACTGTTCGTTCACATATTTTTATACTGAACCAAATCTTAAATTTTTAAATAACTTGTGTGATTCACAGTCTCATAAATAAATTATATTTTTAAATCACCATGTTTACACGAAATGAGTGAAAAGCCGTAGTGATGAAGGGTCAAGGTTTGCCTCAAAGCACTTGTCAAAAAAATAATTCAGCTTTTGTAGAACGTTGGCAACGTTCAGAGGTGGGGGTACTTAAGATAATTGTTGATGTTTCGGTATTTCTAGGTTACAACTCATACACCATTGACATAGTCATACGAGACCATTATAGTTCGTTTTGGAGAGGAAACACAACTAGGTTTTTGAGGCGTGTAACTGTTTTTTAGGTTGAAGCAATAAGAATGCCGGAGGCGCTATCTTCGGTGCTGAAAATTTCAAATTTCCCGATGATTGTGGAGTCAAATTCTTTTATGGTGGTGAATGCACTACAGTGACACCGGACGAATTGGTTTGAAGTTGGTAATATTGTTGAAGCCTGTAGATCAGTATTGTCTGGTAAGAATAATGTTAGAGTAGTTCATGTTAAAAAAGCTAGCGAATAAGGTAGTGCACTTGATGGCTAGATTACCTTGTTCGCTTAATAGCTACAATGTTTTTAGTCCCCCCCCCCCATGTAATGTGTTGGAGACAATTTTGTATGATGCTTGGAGATCTTAATGAATTTTCTTTGATTTAAAAAAAGTTGTAAATATATATTTAAATTTTATTATCCACTACAATTTTTTTTAATCTTAAATTCGTAAACATAACACAATTTTAGGCAAGACATGTAATGTACAATTAAATAAGACTACATTTTATAAATAATTTTAATAATATCAATACATAATTTATAAGAGTTTATGTATTTTCATATATTAGTAACTTTTTATAATTTATGTTTATTTGATTAAATATTAAAACTATTTATTCTAACAAAAAAATATCAAATTAATATTTGTATTATAACGAATCGTGTATTTTTTAATTATTTAATTATGTAATTATGGAAATTATTAAATAAATAAAATATGTGTGTTAGTTTTGACCGCTATGTGTTATTTGATTATTATCCATATGTGATTTATGGTGTACCGGGTTGTCCACGCGATTAATTATGGGATAGTATGAATTGTTTTCACTTTCAAAAAGTCGATTTAGTGCAAATTTATTTGCATAAATATTGGGAATGTTTCTAAAATTGTTTTTATGATTTTATATTTACAATAATTATTTTTAGGATTTTATAAAATTGAGAAATCAATATTTTATTAATTATTTATCTTTAAATGATTTTCTGAATGCTTTTATTTGTAAAATCCATATTTAATTCTAGAATTCTTCAAAAATTATGAAACTCATATTTATTTAAGTTTGGAATATTCCGAGAATTTTAAAATTATTTTGGAAATTTTTGGGATTAATTTCACGCGCTCGTTGTTTCGTTTTATTGATAGAAGCGGGTATAAATTGTGTTTCAGAAATTATCTTAAAGTTTCAAAATTTACGTCTTTATAAACTTCGGGATATTTGTGATATTTTAAAACTATTCTCATAATTTTATGAATTTGTTTTAAGTGCAGCTTGGTTCGTTAATTGTGAAATACAGATGTAAGTTGCGTTCTAAAAATACTTTAAAAATTATGATTTTTTTCTAATAACTTCGAATTATTTGTGATATTTTAGAACTATTTTGATAATTTTTTGGGTTTATTTTACCCGCAACTTGGTTCGATTATTCGCGAATTTCTGGAGAAATCGAGATAACGGGACACGTGTTTGCTTCTCAGGTTTGGGTTTTGCTGCGTTTGTGTACGTGGCAGTTGTTGTTGATTTAGAAAAAAAAAACAACAAACAAACGCACAGACACATAAACAACCCCTGTACCCCTTTCTCCCCATTTTTCTCTCGGCTCAATCTCCGGGTTCTATATCTCCTTGCGAAATCTCTCTCTTTCTCGATTATATATGCATACATATATGCAGCCCCCTCAATTGTATCTTCCCTCGCCTCATTCTTCCCCGTCTTGTGAGTTTCCGCCTTTCCATTTTGATCTCTCTGGCGACGATTTGCCGCCGTCTCTGTTGTTTCGCCGCCTGTTCTTTTGGCATCGTCACTGTTTTGCTTCTATTGCCCCTGTAACTGTGGTTATTCGGTTGCCGCTAATTATATATATATATATATATACATATGTGTACGGATGTGTATGTGTGTGATTCAGCCTGGTAATCATGGTGTGCCGCCTCCTCGGGTTTCCGGTGTTGTGCGGCGGCGCCGTGTTCTGCGTGTGTGTACCACGCCCTGTATTGTTGCTTGGTTGCCTTCTGTTGCCTTTATTCAATGGTGTTGATGTTATTTTATTTTATTATTTCTGCAGAAAATGAATTGAAGGGATAGTGAAAATAAAATATAATTGTGTGGTGAAATGATTTAATCGGTGGAATTTTTTGGAAATCTGAATTATTCGGGTACCGATAAATTCCGCCGCCGTCAGCGATGAACATCAGTGAGCTGACGGTGGACTGTGATGACGCAATTCTGAGTCCTAATATTTTAGAATAAATAAATGTAAAATGTGAATAATTATTAATAATAGTATTGAATTGGTGGTTGGGAGATTATGGATGTTGGTTGTTGTGACTATGGATTGTTGTGGTGAATTGACGTCGATTGTATTCGATGGGTAGTCCGATAAACGAAGGAAACGCTACCCGAAAAACTGAATTACGTAAATACGGGAACGTATCCGATGATTATCGGGACGTCGAGTGACTATATATATATGTGTGTGTGTGTTTTATACGAACTTGGTTATATGATGTGATGAAATATTTTTCCAAATTGATAACCCTGATTTCGTAAAATAAAGTGTATATGTATTTTCCGAAAACGAACACCGAACCTGGTTATATGTCAAGCATATATGTTTATGTTTTATACGAACTTGGTTATATGTCAAGCATACCTAGACGTCTAACGTAGGGTATTTCGACTCTGTCGGTCATAGTCGGGAACCTGAAAGTGGACGATGGACTAAAGATAACCTAGTAGTCAGTCGACGAGCTCAGTAGAGTTTCAACAGAAAGACCTGAGTGTCGAAGTCGAATCAAATGGGATCTAGTGGTTGGACGTTAAAGCCTGAGCGACAGAGTCGGCTCAGAGTTGATCAGTAATAGTTATAAAGACGTGTAAGGCAAGTATTTCTGAACTTTTATTCAAGATATATTACCAATGTTTTCGAACTGTTTCATAACATGTCGCTATTATTCAAAATAACTTCTGTTTTATATTACAAGTGTTTTAAACTATTAAACCTTGAATCCTGATTTTCTTGATCTTGAGCCGTAAGCCTTATTCCTTATAAACCATCCTTTGTTGATCCTCAAATACCAAATCACACAAATATGATACTACTCCCCAAATGTATAACTACCAAACACCAAATACTGGAATAAAATTGTTTGAAAACGCAGAAACTTTTATACTCCAACCATTCTTTATAACATCAAAGACCTATACCTTGAAAAATCATTATTTATCTAATACCTGATCCTTTTACAGGCTGAAAATCGTTTCTCGTACATACCTTGATATACCCTTATGACACTCATGAATCGCATTACGCTTTTGTAAAAATGCTTTATCAATGTTGATTATGATCTTGCTTATTGAATTACATTGTTTATTACACTGAAATATTTTAGAATTGGATAGTTTTCTTATGTGGACCAGATTCATGGTCAGACCAGATTCGTGGTCGAATTAGGCCAATGTGTGCCTTGGATCCAGTAATTAGAGCAGTGCTGTGTGCTTTGCTCGGGGTTAGTGCGTGACTGATCAGCAGCCTAACCTTGGTTTTAAAACTTAAAATGAATATCCAATTCTAATGATTAGTTAAAAAAAAACTTGATTCATCTGAATTATCTCACTTGATCATTGTTTAACCTCAGTTATCGTTATTATGACTTGCTGAGCTAGTTAGCTCATTCTTGCGAATATTTTTATGTACTCTACAGTTAAGAAGGATACGGTTGATAGCGAGGTTTCCCAGTTTAATGTACGAGCTAGGATTCCAAATTGAGTTGGATCGAGCTAGCAGTAGCTTACTGCGGTAGTGGGATAGTAAGATTGTAAGAATAATTTTCTTATTAGTTGTAAGTTAAATTAGTTGGGATTTGGTACGTTGTAATAAAAGTTAAGGTTGTGGCTTGTTTTCATACTTTAACCTGTTGTGATCCATGGTTATATAGAGCAGGGTCATTGTAACTAATATTTCATATACAGGTTGATATATTGTGTTTGTGTTGTGGACCCCAAACTTCTGACCCGGGTTTGGAGGGCGCCACAGGTTGGTATCAGAGCTACAGGTTATAAGTCACTGAAACAAGCCTAGATTGCCGGGATTGGGTAGAGGGTTAGGATTAGGAATAGGAAATAGAAAGATAAGATGTCGTGAGGATGAGTGCGACTATATAGTAGGTCTCCGACACGGTTCGTGTTGCGATTCAGGATTCTTAGCTTGTGACGTGATTTCCAGACAACGGCAATGGCAGATCCTGATTTCCCTATATCATCTGATCGTTTGGAGCTTTCTGTTCAAGGGTCGTCATCTTCTCCCAGATTTGAATTGCACCTTATTCTTTCGTTAATATTAATAGTATTATCTTCTGTTGTAACAGTTATACCTCTTCAAGCTATTCTATGCTATTCCACCACCTCTTGATATGAGACTACCTATTTAAGAACCTCCATCTGTTTATTCTTGCTTTACTAGACATTCGGCTGTGAGTGTATCTCTTCAGTTTACCCTACACCCTGTTCTATACCCTCAGTTTAAAACTTGTCCTATGAAGCAATTGTACCTACGAGCATAGATTCGAGAGCTACAGTAAATGGTGAGTACTTGAGATATAAATAAAGGTGAGACAAAGTTTAGAAAAAAAGATTTAAGTGTTTCGTAGGATAGCTGCTACCAGATTAAAAGAAGACATTCGTGACTAGGCCACCCGTGACCAGTTGTGGGATGAATTAGATGAATTTTAAAAAAGTAGAAAGAAAAGTATAAATCTGAAATCTTTGTAGAATTAAATGATGGTGCTATGATAAATACGATATGTAAAGTATTGATGTGATGTGATATGAGCAAATTTTGTTCTATGAAATAGAGTTGTTGACTATTGAATAACCTGTTCTACTTAACGACTGCAAAGTTGATGACGGGAGCATTGCCAGGATGGAAATTTTGATGTGAAGCTACAAGTACAATAACATGTAACGACACTTGAAGTGATCGTCGATTAAGGAAGGCAAATGGACCCAATAAAGGAGAGAAGGTAGATTGAAGTGAATGGACCTTTATATGATCGTTCCATTAATTTGGTACCTTGTTATAGGTCGGAAGGACAACAACCAACTCATATAGTAAGGACAACCAGGTTTGTGATTTTCCAAACATTTTAAACAAGTTTTCGAAAAAGATTTTCCTTTACAAATTTCTAAAAGCCTTTTCGAATAAAATGATTTTTAAACATTGGTTGTCAAGTTACTACTTGAGTTTCTTGTTTGTTAGAAAGCCCGGATTACCTGGAAGGATGCTGTTTCAGACTTAGTATTGCTAATTCTGAGAACGAAGTAACCTATGATTATGAAGAAGTTGATTATTCCTAACAGTAAGGTGCAAGTATTGTTTGATAAAATTTACAACAGAATCAGCGTACGGAGTAACTATACATACAATTACTAGGACTGTCATAGTTCGAAGAATTCATTCATTTAACAGAAGTCGGAGCGTGATCGAAGAAGATTGGAAAGATTTCCAGACCTCTCTAAAAGAAGAATATTATTAACAAAAGGATCGTTATGTCGAATGGTACGTGGTTATTCTAAATTAAAAGAGGAAACTCGAAGTTACCTGGTAGGAATGCCATTATGATCGAATTATTAAAGTATTATACGTGTAAGTGCGATGTTAAAGACGCAAAACTTAGCAAGTAAGAATTCATTATAATGCTTGATTTGCGAAGACATTTCAACGGACTTTCTAAAGTTGTTATATGACGCAATTGGGATATGATCGAACAAGCTCGAAAGATGAATACAAATGAAATATGGATGGTGACCAATGGTATCGTTCTTGCCTTCAATATTACAACGTATATTCCTTTTTGATTCTTAAATAAGTATGAACTTCTTTTCTTAAATAAACTCTTTGCTATGACATCGAAAAGGAGGATATTGCATTCCTTTCAAATTTAATTGTTTCCCTCAAGTTTTGCTTTCTGATTGGAACAAACAGTGTTATGGTGAGACACTTTGTCGGAATGACGAAGAGTCAGGTGGGACGCCACCTAATCATGTGCTATATGCCATATGGTATGAAAGACTGGCCATCTTAAGTACCAATATGGTTGTCTCCTTCATATTCAAATCCTTACTTCTTCTTTCTTTTCAACTCTAATTTTTGTTGAATTTTGAATTCTTCTAGTCGTTTCGTTGTACTGTCGTTCTTTGCAAGAGGTTTTCAAACAGAAATCAACGTATTATGAACCAAGCTGACGAAGTTCCATCTACCTCTCATATATGGAAAGGAAACAAGGGCATATGACAAGGATTGCAATCACTAGCCCCGGTAAAGGATCCACTAAGAGCCAAGGGAATCTACTCCAATAAGGAATGCGTCTTCGAGAACAAGAATATGCGATTTTCCTGTGAAATATGTTGTTCAGATTACGGACGTGACAACATGGATGATTATGGTAAATACCTTATGCGTTAAAGTATTAAAAGATGTGAGAGAAACTTAATTATTTACCTTTCAAGGTTTTGTTGATGAAATAAATTACTCTGTTGAATTGATGAGATTATGATTAAAGGACTAGCAAGTCAAGAACGTGTAATTGTTACATAAGTGAATACCAATGATGGAATTGAGATTTCTGGCAATAAGTTATGAAGAATTGATATCATTTGAGACAAGAGGACTTGACATTATTCTAAAGAATGGATTAACTATGGAAGCATGATGCCCAGACAAACTGTCGTGATGAAGAAATAGTCCTGAAGACGTTAAGAGAGAATATGATGACATATAAAGGAAGAAGGAGAGTAGAGAATTTGTTAACGATGATTACGGTGATCAAGATGTGAGCATAATGGTGGTCATGAGATAAATAAAAGTCAGAAGCAAACAAAATTTGAAGATTTTATAGCAATTAAAGAGTTTCAGGATATGTTTCCAAATGAGTTATCAACATTTCCTCTAGATAGAGAAGTGAAGCTCGTGATTGACTTAGCACCTGAAACGAAGCCAGTGACCAAGGCCTTACACAAAATAGCACCAGTTAAAATGAGGAAGTTAGCAAAGCAGATGCAAGAGATATTAGAGGAAGAAGCGATTAGACCCAGTGTATCCCATAAGGTGCACCGACATTAATTATTAACAAGAAAAATGGAAGTATGAGATTATGCGTCGACTAGCAATAGCTCAACAAGTTTACTATCAAGAGCAAGTATCTGTTACCTTGACCAAATGATTTGTTTGATCAAACGAAAGAAGCAAAGTACTTTTATAAGATTGATTTAAGACTTGGTATTTCACCAAATCGAAGATTAAACCTATAGACATAATCTTTAAGGAATATCTGGATGAGTTGTATTTGTGTTACTTAGAGTCAATGGAGGATCATGCGAAGCATTTAATGACAATTGAGGAGTTGGAGAAGAAAGAAGTCGTATGTAAAGTTTGCAAGGTGGAAGTTTTGATGGTAGAAAGCATAAGTAGACAGTGAGGAGGAACCCAAAGGAGGTCTAGTAGAAATTAAAGTTACTATAAATAAGGAAAAGCCAAAAGCACCAACAAAAGTAAGAAGTTTTACCCTGGACCGGTTATTATTGAAAATTTGTGCAAGATTTCTTGAAAGTTGCGATACCTTTGACAAAGTTAACCAGGAAAAGCAAGAAGTCTATATGAAATAGAGAAGAGTGAAGAAGGTTTTGCGGAGTTAAAGGAAGAATGGTTACAACACCTACTTTATCATTTTGAAGGTACCAAGGAGATTTGGTAATTTATAGTGATGCTTCTCATAAGGGATTAGGATATGTATTGATGCAGCACAATAAAATTATTGTATATGCACCCAAACAACCAAAACCTTATGAGCAGAAGTATCCTACTCATAATTAGGACTAACAATAGTAATATTCGCTTTGAAAGGTTGGGAAACATGATATGTATGGAGAAAAGCATAAGATCTATGCGGACTATAAAAGTTTGAAGTATGTACTCACGAGGAAAAGCAAATGTAGAGGCAGGCGATAAGCAAAAAGGGAGAGAATAAATATGGGAACTGTACCAGAAGAATTACCTATGGAATTTTAGAAGTTGGAGTTGGAAGTCAGACATATAATCCCAAGGAAATAAGGATGGGTAGTATGACCTTTCAGTTAGAACAACTAAGAAAAGATAAGGAGATGTCAAGGGAAGATAATGGATCGCGATGTTAACAGTTAGTAAAAGGAAAATTATGCACCCAGAAGAACAATCACGATATCCCCAGGTTTTCCTCCAGCACTTGGATGCTACAATTAGAAGAATTAAGAAATGAGATCCCATAGGGAATTCACAATATGAGGTATTTAATTTATTAAAGAAATGCCAAGATATACGGAAATTTAAAGAAAAATAGTGAAAACCAGGTATAAAAAGGAAATTTCAAGATGGATTAGGAAGTGTTGGACATGTCAAAGAAAGTAAGACGAAGTATTGAAGGTCTAGTGAACAAGGCAGACCAATGAGTGATTTTACAAGAAGCGAATCGTAAAATGTATCAGTAATGTTGTTGAAAAAAAAAGAGAATGAAATTATATGATTATGTACTGATTGTAGGGAATTTAATAAAACAACGAATAAGAAGAAGTGACCCCTACAAAGAATTGATTACCTATGAGACCTATCTAAGAAGTGTGTTATGTCTCAAGGATTAACTTAAGATCCGACCTGAGAACATATCAGAGATTACGATTAAAGTAAGTTAAGAGCATTGCAAGCTCTGGTGATATTATGTGAAATAACAAGTGTATCAGGTGACTATAAGGAATCAAGGATCATGGTGTATAAGTAATACTTAAATAAGCAAATTGTATTTATTAATAACATCCTCAGCTACTCAAAGAATAAGGAAATCTGCGTGGAATGCCCAAGAATTTTTCTCCAAAAATCAGAAGGAAAACAACTGTACATTGAGTCTTCAAGAATGAAATTGTGACTAAGGTTAACCAAAGATTCTGAATTAATCCATTAACAACTACCTAAGCGAAGCCGTATGATAGCAGATGCCTTATGGTGACAGAAAGGATTTGATGTAATTAAGACCACCGAGGAGTTAATAAACGAATTGGAACGAGTGGAATCTGAAGTTCAAATATTTAAAGGTAACAATACGTGAAAATATGAGATTACTTTCCAGCCTTAACTGATGGAAAAGAGTAAGAGATGTTCAAATGTTTGGAAACCAAGTTGAAAACGAGCACCACCTATCATCCTTAAACAGAGAGTCAAAGTACGGAAGTGATTGAGGAAATGTAAGTTATGTTGAGAGGTTGAGTTTTAAGGAAATACTGGAATGATCATTTATTAGCGATGTCAGCTTTGGAATACCGCTTTACCAAGCTTCATGTGAAAGCAAGTGTAGGTACCCATTTTTATTTAAATAAAGTGGGAGAAAGAAAGTTGTCAAATTCTAAGGTAATTCAGCACACCAAGAGCGTAGTAATATTGATTGAAGCAGCTCGGAGTAGACAAAGAAAGAAGGTGAAATTATATTGAGCGAGAATATGAATATAGAAATAGGACCAGTAGTGTTAGTAAAAGTGTCGTCTTTTAAGAAACCGGATAAGTCTAAGTAGAAGGGTCTACTTGGGAATTAGAGTCAGATATGTTTGACAGATATCCTCACTTGTGTAATTAAAACAGATTCTGAGGACATAATCTTTTTAAGGGGGGAAGGATATAACGACTCGTGTATTTTTGAATTATTTAATTATGTAATTATGGAAATTATTAAATAAATAAAATATGTGTGTTGGTTTTGACCGCTATGTGTTGTTTGATTATTATCCATATGTGATTTATGGTGTACAGGGTTGTCCACGCGATTAATTATGGGATCGTATTGAATTGTTTTCACTTTCAAAAAGTGGATTTAGTGCAAATTTATTTGCATAAATATTGGGAATATTTCTAAAATTGTTTTTATGATTTTATAATTATAATAATTATTTTTAAGATTTTATAAAATTAAGAAATCAATATTTTATTAATTATTTATCTTTAAATGATTTTCTGAATGCTTTTATTTGTAAAATCCATATTTAATTCTAGAATTCTTCAAAAATTATGAAACTCATATTTATTTAAGTTTGGAATATTCTGAGAATTTTAAAATTATTTTAGAAATTTTCGGGATTAATTTCACGCGCTCGTTGTTTCGTTTTATTGATAGAAGCGGGTTTAAATTGTATTTCAGAAATTACCTTAACATTTCAAAATTTACGTCTTTATAAACTTCGGGATATTTGTGATATTTTAAAACTATTCTCGTAATTTTCTGAATTTGTTTTAAGTGCAGCTTGGTTCGTTAATTGTGAAATACAGATGTAAGTTGCGTTCTAAAAATACTTTAAAAATTATGAAAATTTATTTTTAATAACTTTGAATTATTTGTGATATTTTAGAACTATTTTGATAACTTTTCAGGTTTATTTTACCCGCAACTTGGTTCGATTATTCACGAATTTTTGGAGAAACCGAGATAACGGGACACGTGTTTGCTTCTCAGGTTTGGGTTTTGCTGCGTTTGTGTACGTGGCAGTTGTTGGCGATTTAGAAAAAAAAACAACAAACAAACGCACAGACACATAAACACCCCTTACCCCTTTCTCCCCATTTTTCTCTCGGCTCAATCTCCCGGTTCTATATCTCCTTGCAAAATCTCTCTCTTTCTCGATTATATATGCATACATATATGCAACCCCCTCGATTGCGTCTTCCCTCGCCTCACTCTTCCCCGTCTGGTGAGTTGCCTCCTTTCCATTTTGATCTCTCCGGCGACGATTTGCCGCCGTCTCTGTTGTTTCGCCGCCTGTTCTTTTGGCATCGTCACTGTTTTGCTTCTATTGCCCCTGTAACTGTGGTTATTCGGTTGCCGCTAATTATATATATATATATATACATATGTGTACGGATGTGTATGTGTGTAATTCAGCCTGGTAATCATGGTGTGCCGCCTCCTCGGGTTTCCGGTGTTGTGCGGCGGCGCCGTGTGCTGCGCGTGTGTACCACGCCCTGTATTGTTGCTTGGTTGTCTTCTGTTGCCTTTATTCAATGGTGTTGATGTTATTTTATTTTATTATTTTTGCAGAAAATGAATTGAAGGGATAGTGAAAATAAAATATAATTGTGTGCAGAAATGATTTAATCGTTGGAATTTTCTGGAAATCTGAATTATTCGGGTACCGATAAATTCTGCCGCCGTCAGCGGTGAACATCAGTGAGCTGACGGTGGACTGTGATGACGCAATTCTGAGTCCTAATATTTTAGAATAAATAAATATAAAATGCGAATAATAATTAATAGTAGTATTGAATTGGTGGTTGGGAGATTATCGATGTTGGTTGTTGTGACTATGGATTGTTGTGGTGAATTGACGTCGATTGTATTCGACGGGTAGTCCGATAAACGAAGGAAACGCTGCCCGAAAAACTGAATTACATAAATACGGGAACGTATCCGATGATTATCGGGACGTCGAGTGACTATATATAGATGTGTGTTTTATACGAACTTGGTTATATGATGTGATGAAATATTTTGCCAAATCGATAACCCGGATTTCGTAAAATAAAGAGTATATGTATTTTCCGAAAACGAACACCGAACAGATCTTTGAGATTGTGAACCCTATTTGTTGTATATGTTATTATAATATTCATAATTACTAGTCGGGTTTGAATATCGTTGGGTAAGAATTAGTATCGAGGATATGTCAAGCATACCTAGACGTCTAACGTAGGGTATTTCGACTCTGTAGGTTATAGTCGGGAACCTGAAAGTGGACGATGGACTAAAGATAACCTAGTAGTCAGTCGACGAACTCAGTAGAGTTTCAACAGAAAGACCTGAGTGTCGAAGTCGAATCCAATGGGATCTAGTGGTTGGACGTTAAAGCCTGAGCGACAGAGTCGGCTCAGAGTTGATCATTAATAGTTATAAAGCCTTGTAAGGCAAGTATTTCTGAACTTTTCTTCAAGATGTATTACCAATGTTTTCGAACTGTTTCATAACATGTCGCTATTATTCAAAATAACTTATGTTTTATATTGCAAGTGCTTTAAACTATTAAACCTTGAATCCTGATTTTCTTGATCTTGAGCCGTAAGCCTTATTCCTTATAAATCATCCTTTGTTGATCATCAGATACCAAATCATACAAATATGATACTACTCCCCAAATTTATAACTACCAAACACCAAATACTGGAATAAAATTGTTTAAAAACACAGAGACTTTTATACTCCAACCATTTTTTATAACATCAAAGAACTATATCTTGAAAAATCATTATTTGTCTAATACCTGATCCTTTTATAGGATGAAAACCGTTTCTCGTACATACCTTGATATACCCTTATGACACTCATGAATCGCATTACGCTTTTGTACAAATGCTTTATCAATGTTGATTACGATCTTGCTTATTGAATTATATTGTTTATTACACTGAAATATTTTAGAATTGGATAGTTTTCTTATGTGGACCAGACTCTTGGTCAGAACAGATTCGTGGTCGAATTAGGCCAATGTGTGCCTTGGATCCAGTAATTAGAGCAGTGCTGTGTGCTTTGCTCGGGGTTAGTGCATGACTGATCAGCAGCCTAACCTTGGTTTTAAATCTTAAAATGAATATCCAATTCTAATGATTAGTTAAAAAGAAACTTGATTCATCTGAATTATCTCACTTGATCTTTGTTTAACCTCAGTTATCCTTATTATGACTTGCTGAGCTAGTTAGCTCATTCTTGCGAATATTTTTATGTACTCTACAGTTAAGAAGGATACGGTTGATAGCGAGGTTTCCCAGTTCAATGTAAGAGCTAGGATTCCAGATTGAGTTGGATCGAGCTAGTAGGAGCTTACTGCGGTAGTGGGATAGTAAGATTGTAAGAATAATTTTATTATCAGTTATAAGTTAAATTAGTTGGGATTTGGTACGTTGTAATAAAAGTTAAGGTTGTGGCTTATTTTCATACTTTAACCTGTTGTGATCCATGGTTATATAGAGCAGGGTCATTGCAATTAATATTTCATATACAGGTTGATATATTGTGTTTGTGTTGTGGACCCCAAATTTTTGACCCGGGTTTGGAGGGCGTCACATGTATTCACGAGACCGTGAACTTAAATATATATTAAAAAAATATAACAATTTTATCCTAGACAGAAAAATCAGACTAATCGTAATGAATCTCACATATTAAATATCTAAAAGATATTATCCATCATTCAATAATGATGATGATAAGTAAAATGAATTAATCTTAATTTTAATATAACATATTTGAATATTTTGATATGAATAATGCTAAATGTACCAAATTGGTATTTAAAAAGGGCTTCGTTGAAAAATACCTAAGTCTAAAAAGATTTTTGCAAAAATAATTTTTTTTGTAGTTTTTTTTGCAAAAATACTATTTTTCAAATTGTTTTTGCAAAAATAGGTTTTTGCAACTGGAACAACTAGATGCAACTTTCGACGAGTTTCTACAACTAAATGCAAGCAACAAAAAACAACTCGATTCAATTAGTTGCATATCTGCTTGATTTTGGTTGATTTTGTATTTTTATAAAAAAAATGAGAAGATGGTAAAATCGCAAAAAAACTTAAAAAAATAGTATTTTTGGTAATTTCTCTATTTAAAATACATCTCAAATATCACATGTCAATGTGTCATGCACTGATTAGTTATTGACTACAAATATTTATCTATATAATACACCAACATGAGTATAAAATTAGTGAGACATTTTATTCATGTGTTGAAATGACTAATTTGCCCCTATATTTAATATTTATATTAAAAATTTGTTGTTAATGAGAATTGAACTCATGTCTATTCTTGCACGTATAGATGTTAATACCACTACACCATATTGCCACTTATGTATTTTTTATACACATGTGAGTGTCCTAAACAACAATATTTTTTATTATTAACTTCAAACATAGTTATAATATCACGGTCTTTAATATTACCAATATCATATTGTCATTTATGTTAGACATTTTATTCATGAAAATTGATGAAACATTTTATTAATGTGCAATGATAAATATTCCCTTGTGTATATTAGGTATTTAAAATTATGTGTATGTACAAATATTCTCAAGAACTTTTGCCACACTTTCATTTTTATATATAATATGTGTGTGTCATGTGAAAGAAATAAAATATAAAATTAAATATAAAATATAAATAGATCATATATTTATATACATATATTTATATGTGTCATATTTTTGTGTATGAATATTTCAAATTTAAGTAAACTTTAGGTTTATAAATATAAATTTTTCAACAACAAAAAAATACCATCAATATATAGTTATTGAATTATTAACGAAGTTGATTTTGAAAGATTGAATTTAAAACATAAAATTAAATATATTAATCGATGATTGATGTAACCTCAACAATTCATAAGACATTTACTTTGAAATGATCAAAATATCCTCACATCTAATTTTAGTTGATGAATTATGACATGTAAATGATAAATATCAACCTGGACGTTAATATCTGAAAAACTAATTTTTTTTTTCAAAAAGTAACTTAGATTAACATTCGTCTAAGTTTTATCTTGTTCAATATTGTGACTATAAGTTTTACGAATTTGATTATGCATTTTTCAGATTTTTAAATTGAGAAGGATATTTGTAAATAGGTCATGGTTGTGAGGGACCATATAACCAATAGTCAAACTTTTGGTCGTTCGATCATGATTCCAACAATTAGGATTAAAAAAAATCTCAGCATTTCTCTATAATTTTTAGTGGAACGATTGTCGCTCTGCTAAAATTTAGAGCGGAACCTTAATAGCACCGCTAAAAATTATAACGAAGTGGTCGTAGATATTACAATCATATTAGTATACCTTTATATCTTTACAAAACTACAATCATATTAGTAAACTCAAAATTAAAATCAGAAAAAAATATATAGCTAATATAACAGTATACAATAAACAATCTCTCTCCTCCTTCTCTACTAGATAATTTGCTAAATATATAAAATTTGCTTAATTAGCTAAATTAGTAACATATTGATATTTATATGTGAGCCGTGCAAAACTCGCCAATAAAAAAATAATAAAAAATACTATAATTATATGTTGCATAAAAATTATTCTAGAAAATAACACGTATCTTACACGGGTTATTATGCTATTTATTTAATAATAGGCAACCCCTACATTCACATAAATCTGATCAATGACATCATTCCAAAATGTCAAGTTACCGATATTACTTCATTAGAAACCAAGTTTTGTTACCCAGTATGGTTGCTCTAGTTTTCGATATATATATAATGGGCCTGTTTGGCGAGGGCTTATAAGTTACTTATTGACTTATAAGCCCGTAAGTACTTATCGAGTACTGTTTGTGTACCTAACTTATAAGTCGGATTTTTAACTTATAAGCTGATAAGTTGAATGTTAGTAATGACGTACTTTTTCTCAACTTATTTTGATTTTTTACGTTTTTATTAACTTTAATTTTAAAAAATATATTTTTAAATGTTAATCTAATCTAAAATTCATGAAATAATATGATTATATTTAAAAATTATTTATTTTGATTTTTTAAATTAAAAAAAATTATGACTTATAAGTGAAACTATCCAAACACTTACATAACTTATAAATATTTATTTACTTATCACTTATAAATTACTTATTCATTTTAAGTCATAAGTTACTTATTTTAAGATTTCCTAAACGGACACATTATTTTATATCAAGTTAAACGAACCGATCCGAGTTAAATGAATTCGAGCTGATCCCGAGTCAAATTAAAACGAGTCGAACTCGAGTTGCACATTTTAATTCTCAGTCTTTAATTATCCCCTTGTTCGGCCAAAAGTATTTATGTTTATTTATAAAACGTATTTCACGAATATTATAAGAGAATTACTATAATTATGTATTTAAGTTTATTTATAAAACGTATTTCACGGATATTATAAGAGAATTACTATAATTATGTATTGTCCGTATTAAGAAGCATTAGTTACTATTGTTCAGCATTTCCCAACGACCTACAAGCTGACAAGCTCAACTCAAAATTTTGCTGACTTCCTCTCCCTAGACTCTAACTTAGAGATAACAGTGTAAATAGTATGACCCGAAACATCTTTCACGAAAATCTGCATTGATTTATACGTCTCTCTTTTTTATCTCATACCATCATCTCATCTTCCTAATTTAAAGTTTTTTTGGCAAGGTTTGACAATTCAGGACAAGACAACCAAGCTTTTTCTCTTCATCTTGTTCTCGGTTTTCTATATTTAGTTAATTATATTAGCAGAAATCTAACTTTTTGCATGCAGCAGCCATATCCTATCAACAACGGCTACTGCCACTATTTTATACTTATATACTTAAATGAAATTAATATTTAATGAATTAAATACACGTATCCGCATGCACACGCACATCAACCCCTATCTCTATCTCCTTTTCGTCAGTTAAGCCACAAATGACAAACCCACCACCACCTAAAGGCTTAAGTATCATAGGTTGTTCAGTTCTGCATGCCTTGATCTCATTTAAGAGATATCTAGTAAATAGGCAGAGAGATTGATGCAGAGAGAGAGAGTCAGTCAGAGAGATTTTAGAAGAAAGAACCAAAAGGTCATGCGTCTATTCTGATGTAAGATGAGCATGAGTCTTTCAGCTTTTAACCTACCCAGCCCCAGTAAATTTCTCTTTTTGGGGTCTATGTGCAGCCTGTTTTGGAGTTTACATATATAGCTAGCTACTCATAAAACAAATCAACAACTCAACATTTATAATATTATAGCAAGCCTATCTAGCTAAGTCCTCTCAGATTTTCTATGTTGACATTCACTCTTAAGCTTTACTTTGCTTTGTTCTGAGTACCAATCAAAAATGGAAAATTTGGGTTTTAATCAAAGTGATCAATTGTTTGCTGCTCAATCTATGGCTTTGCCACCCTTGCCCCCTGTCACTGCAGCCTCACAGGATTGGTTGATGAGTTCTTCTCAGTTTACGGGAATTAATGGTGGTGTAAATTTCTCAGAGGATACACAACAAATGCTTTATCCTTTAACAATCCCCAATAATCAGGCTCCACCACATGCCTTCCCTTCTTCTTCAACTGACCTCTCAATGGATTTCTCTCAGTTCTTGACTTTTGAACTTCAAAGGCAAACTACAGACTTGGAGGCATATCTTCACTTGCAGGTTTCAATTAATTAATTGTCTCTACTTCACTTTATTATGTTCCTTTTTTTTTGTAAAGGTTGCAATGATGGGATTTATATTTAAAACATAATTATTTATTTACATTTACTATATTGTGTTTGCATGCACAACATTAAATATTACTAACACTGCATGTCAATATTTCTCACAAATAATTAAAATTATGTTTTTACAGAATCAAAGATTGAGCACAGTTTTGTGGGAAGAAACAAGGCAAAGATGTGTACTACTAGAGAAGTATGCAACAAATCTCATGGCTTTGATCCAGAAAAAAGAGAATGAGTTGGCTCTGGCAAAACAAACAAGCATGAATATTGAACAATGCATACTGAAAACAGATGCACAAGTCAAATCCTGGAAGAAACTTGCAAAGGAGAAAGAAGCTATTGTAGCAGGCCTCAGCCACAAGCTAAAAAAGGTTCAGGAAAAGATCCAAATGATGAACAGTGGGGCACCAGATGCAGATTCTACTAATTGTGGTGGTGACACTTCCCAGGACAAAACCATAATGAAACTGCATGGTAACTGCAAGTTGTGTCAGGCTCAACAAGCCTGCGTTCTTCTTTTTCCCTGCAAGCATTTATGCTGCTGTAAATCCTGTGAAGCTAGTGTGAAGTTGTGCCCTGTTTGTGAATCTTTAAAGAAGGGAAGTATGGAGATCTTGTTTGCCTGAAAGTAGAAAAGAAAGATAAGACAGAAAGGCAGGGAAGTGAAATACAGTACCATCTTGATTCCTTGCCCTGTTTAGTTCAGTACTAGCTAGTACTGGTACAATTTTTTTCTTTCTTTTTATGTAGTGTTTGGGCTTTTATGTTGTCTCTGTTACTAGCTAATAGTAGTAGGTTTTGCTGCAAAAGTACTAAACAATGAAACAGAGACGAAATGTTGCAAGTGAATAGTTGTTTCACTATTAATAGTTGTTAATTAAGGAGAATATTTTTGTGTTTTCTTATTGTGGGGGCACTTGCACTGTCTAGATATGGATATTGTTTTGATGGACTAGGCTGTTTGAGAAAATGTGTCAATTGAAGTATTTTATAAATAGACTCCATGCCTTGAAAGTTGAAACTGACAAACGATTTAGCAAGGACCATTAATATTTTTTGGATTATAATAGCACTAGAAGAGCTCTAGTAGTTTGTGTGACTGTGCTGCTGCCTCCACTGTATCCTCGATATGTATTATCAACTCACTGAGGTACTTGGATCAGAGGTGTCAATAATAAATAGAAGTGATCTTTGCAGCAAAAGTAAACATGGGATAGTGAGAAATCCGGGTTATTATAAAGTTTGCAGACATGGAATTACTAATTTACTGCTATGGACTGCTTTAACCTGAAGAGGTAAAACATATGCACCTATCCCCGGACATCAATTAAATCTAGGAAGTTAGTTACTATTCATGTTAAATGAAAAAATAATATTTTTATATGCATCTTCGTCAATTTATCAATGACTGCTAATCAAATATATAAACACATAATATTAGCAACACTACTTAATAATATAGATTAAGGTCTCGTTTGGTATTTGGTATTCTTATTACAGACAGCTACAACAGCTCTTTCCTGAAAAACTGTTAGAAAGGTGTTTGGTAAATTCTAAAAACTGCTGTCCGGAGGAACGCTTTTAGTCTAAAAGCTTATATTAGTAAAAACATGTCCCCTCATACTTTTGGAAAAACCTGTTTTCAACTTTTGCAAGAAGTAGCTATCAGTTTTACCATCAAACCTTCTCAAAAACATTATTTTTATATATTATATCTCAAAATATGCATAAATTAAAAAAAATTACCAAACAGTCATCTAATTTGTCTGACGACACTTTTTCCACTAGCAATTTTTTTCACAGCACAGTAGTTTTCAACAGCACTCCCAAACAGAGCCTAAATATCATATATTTAACTTCAGCTTTAATATTTAATGGTACCAAAGATAATTTTCTTGAAAGTAATAATAAAATGTTGATAAGATTGTTGATAATTTTAGATTTCAGTTTATATTTTTGTTGAATTATATGTTGACGCTTGTCTTGATCTAAATTTATAGATTGAAAAAATATTTATAAATAATATTGTCTTGTAGTCATCTCAAAATCATTTTTTAATTTTTAAAAGTATGAGAAATTTTGTAACAATGAATTCATTAAAAAGATTGTTGAGTCGGAGACAAAAAAATAGTTAAGAAGAAATCGAAATCATGACTACTATGATGGCAGAAGCTGCAATGATGATGGAGTTTATCGATACTTCAAAAGAAGCACAGGAATGCAGCTTACGGTCTAGAAAATATTCCAATCACTCTATACAAAGGTTATCAAGAGGAAAAAAATTCATGGAAGATTACTTTATTGATCGTCCAATATTTATTGAAGGCGACTTTTTTCGGAGGTAGCGAATGCATCCCGTATTTTTGATCGTATCATGACAGCTATTTGGACTCAAAATTATTAGCATATGAAACTGGATTACCAGGGTTGTTACCCAATAAAAAATATATTGTTGCACTATGAATGCTACCTTATGGTGCAGCTGTCGATCAATGTGCTCAAATATGTCAAATCAGAGAATCAACTACGCTTGAGTACATGAAAATATTTTTCCAGCAAGTAGAAGGTTTCTCGATGAAGAGTACCTTCGTGCTCCAATACTGACATGTTTACGAAGGCTTTCTAGTCAGAGAAGAACATAGAGGATTTCATGGTATAGTTGAAAGTATTATTTGTATGCAGCGGGAGTAAAATAATGATCCAAGCTGTTTGAGGTGTTGTGGTTAAACTCAATAGGTAGTATGGGCTTGGTGATGGAAAACATAATTGGATTGGGTAATAATTGCATTACTAGACAATTATTATCATAATTGAATTGGGTAATAATTATATGGATAGACAATTATTATTCTAATGGGATTAGGTTATTAGTCTTGGTGGTCAAGTTTGTGATGACCGTATATACATAGTGATGTTATTATTTTGATGTATGCTTGAGTATTGTTTGACTTAAGTATCGCTTCAGTGAATACCGTTTGGTGAGATTGATTGTATTATTGATAATTGTATAGATTAATAATACAAGTTGGGATGTGGATTTTTCCGCATCATATATTATGTGTGTGTGTGTGTGTTTTTGCATTGTTTATTTGGTTTCATATTTGTGTGTATTCCCCCTAACAATTGGTTTCAGAGCCAAGGTTCATGATGGAGAAGGTTGGGGGGATTTGAGATTGAATTGTTTAATTGAAGAAATAATTTTACCTTGTAGCAAAGCACGGTGAAAGATCTGTTACTTCAGCGAGTGTTATATGCGACTCTCGGAGGGACGAAGCCTATTGAAGTTGATGATACAAAGTGGGGAGATATGAAGTTACTTGCGGCATCAATGATCCGGTTGGCCCTTGCACTGGAAATCAAGTATGATATTCTTGAAGAGAACAATCCCAAAAATTTGTGGGAGAAGTTAACGAAGACTTATCACTCAAAGTCTTTGGACAACAAGTTGTTTCTCATGACAGATTTGTTCGGGCTCAAGATGGAAGAAGACGGAGATTTAAGAGATCATCTAAATCATTTTAATGGCTTAATCAACCAGCTGAATAATTTGGATGAAAAATTGAAGGATGAGGACAAAGTTGTTTTACTACTAGTGTCTCTACCGAAAAAGTATAATACTGTGATGACTTCTTTATTGGTTGGGAAAACGAAGCTATATTTGGATTAGACTATTATTGTTCTTCCGAAGGCCGAAATATTGATGAAACAAGAATTGAGTGACACATATGATGGAAGTGCATTCGTGGTACGTGCGCGTGACATAAAAAAGTATGTTAAGAAATATAACCCTAATATCAGGTGTTTTTATTATGAAGAATTGGGTCATATACAATTTATGTGTCCAAAGGCTATAGAAGACTTGAGAGATTTGAAGAAAAATCAAGGAAGGGGTAGTGTTTCGCTTGTAGAAGTTGATGAAGATGTTCTTTTGGTTTAAGAAGAGAAATGATCAAAAGAAGAATGGGTGCTTGACTCGGGATATTCTCATCACATATGTGCTAGGAGGGAGTGGCTCTCGTCCTACAAAAAGTGTGAGGGAAAGATGGTAATTTTACCGAATGGTAAAAGGGTAAAGGTTGTTGACATTGGTGAGATAACAATGAAACGTCCTAATGGTTGTGTTCAGAAGTTAACTCAAGTAGGATACATAACGGAGTTAAATCAAAATCTAATTTTATTGGATAAATTAGTGATTTGGGATATACTGTTATGATGAAGAACAGTATGTTGAAAGTCACTAAAGGGGATTTAGAGATACTGAAAGGTCGAAAAGATAAGAGAAATCTTTTTATTCTAGAACGAGGGGTTATTGTTCGAGGGGAGGTATTGGCGGATTGACGTCGATGGCTTGATGGTGACCGTTAATTTGGTTGTGCATGAAACCATATTGGGTTGCAGGGGAGGATTGTTGGGGTTAAACCCAATAGGTAGTATGGGCTTGGTGATAGAAAATATAATTGGATTGGGTAATAATTGTATGAGTAGACAATTATTATCATAATTGAGTTGGGTAATAATTGTATGGGTAGACAATTATTATTATAATGGGATTAGGTTATTAGTCTTTGTGGTCAAGTTTGTGATGACTATATATACATAGTCATGTTATTGTTTTGATGTATGCTTGAGTATTGTTTGACTTAAGTATCGCTTGAGTGAATACCGTTTGGTGAGATTGCTTGTATTATTGATAATTGTTTAGATTAATAATACAAGTTGGGATGTGGATTTTTTCGTGTCATATATTGTATGTGTGTGTGTATGTTGCATTGTTTGATTGGTTCTATATTTGTTTGTATTCCTTCTAAAAAAAGGAGTATAATAGTACGAAAGGATGCCCTACTATCATTTTAGAGGCATTCGCTTCCTGTGAGACTTGGGTGTGGCACGCTTTTTCGGTATGTGTAACACCCCCAAATCCGGAGTCGGGGATCCGGGTTGTCAAGAGTTCCACTTCCATTAATCAACACTTAATCTTGAATCAACAACTAACTACTGTGTACTAAACCCACAATATACACACACACCACACGTTATAGTCTCATAGATGAAACCGAAATAATACAATTCATACGATCCACAAATTATAGTTATTACACCTCAAAAGAATTTTTGAATAAATATACATGTTTCTTGCCATTATAACAATTAATAGATATACATAAGTCCGGTACATCAATAATTGAAAGCCTAGCATATTGGTAATCCCCATCTCAACCACAACGACATCAACGCCTACCAAAAACTACATAATGTTCATATCTGTTCGCGAATTGGTAGCTTGGTCATGTCCATCTCGCCTAGCTGTTGTTGTGATATATAAAATAAGCAAGGGTGAGCAACACAACCCACCAGAATAGCATATAATTGTTCAACAGTATATGTACATTTTTATAGTATTTATGAAAGTCTTGGTCAAAAAAATATGAATTAAGTTTGATATCTTAACGCGACGAAGTCGCAAAATATTCAATATATATACTTTTCATACATCTTTGAAATCCTCTATCATGCATAATATACACAGAGTTCCATTACATAAACTGTATAAAATAACGTTACAAGGTGATCTCATATATTTAACCTTGCCTTAACATTTTTCTGAAAATATTTTCTATGCATAAGGTATTAATATCTTGATATATGTTCAAAAGGTGAAGTTACTAGATACTTCAATATAATTATATAGCTGTTTCATAACTCTTTGAAAACTACTATTGTTCAAAGTATAACCAGTTTTCAAAAGTTCATCTTACACATAAGATTACAAGGTGATTCAAGATAAACCTTTTCATAATTTGAACATATATAATAAAGATATTATATAAATGGAAATATTCGCAAGCATTTTCATTTTCTTTCAATTATAGAAAAGTTCAAGGCTCTATATAAATGCGATTTCTCAATCATTGACAACACTTTTGATAAATTAGCCAATTGATTTCCAATACAGAGTTGTATTTAAACTAAACTTTTGAAGAAAGGAACATCTAGAATAACCACGATACCTTGATGATCAGTCAATGTATCATTCATTTTATGTTAGGCCCTTAATCAACTGTAGGGGGGGTGAATACAGTTAATATAATCAACTTGACAAAGCTTCAACAGAATTAACAGTTTTATATAAATCTAATAAAAACTTATTACACAAGTACTCTCTCAAAAGGATGAACAAGATATCTTTGAGAGCTGCTAGGTTATGCGAAAGATATTATAATGTCGCAATGCATATAGCATGAACCTAATTTGTGCTTTATATAGAGCACAACTACCAATGTATAAGGAATCATATTCTATTAACAACAAGGAAACCTATACATTTGCTTTTGAGATAAAGTCCTTCACCGCCTTGAAATTCCTGTTTCCTTTTCCTCTTTAAAGATCAATTGATGTGACACATAGTGATTTCATCATCCGTTGACATCATCATCCGTTGATAACGTTATCCGTCGAATATCAACATCCGTCGATGTCATCATCATCCGTCAATGCTTTATCATCTGTCGATGCTTGTAACTATCATCTGTCGATGCTAGTACTTACCGTCTGTAGATGCTTCTGATAGTTTCTATTTAATATCATCAACTGCTCCTAACAATCTCCCCTTACTTGTTCATTATGAAATTATGGACAAGTTCCAATTAGTGATGTCAAAACTATCTAAATGCAGGAATCAAGTAAGTATTTTCAATCTCGCTTCAGTGAATATAAGACTTTAACTCTTCATCCTGAACTGCTTCTTTAACTTGAACAATGTCAGAGGTTAACTCCACTTCCTCAGCTCAGAATGCTTCCAGAAATCTACCTTCTTTGACCAGCTTGAACGATTTCTGCTTCAAGTAAATTTTCTTCAGTATCAAGAGCTTTAACTACTGTATAGATTAAAACTATCAGAGTTTAAGATTTGAATTCCTCAGATACTGACTTCAGCTTTGGCTTTAGACTTTGAAATCCTTGACTTTTCTTCTATTTTCTCCTTTTCTTTAAGCTTCATGTCAGCAGTTCTAATAGCTTGTGATCTGAGAGATCTTTCATCTTCTGCCTGACTGCTTTCCCTTATAACTAGACCTCTGGTTGGTCTGTTAGAAGGATCATCTTCATAAAGTACTTGAGAAATATCAGCATTTGCCGTCTTTATAGAATTTTTAAAGTCTTCCTTCGTTTGCCTTAACTGTTCAAGATCAACTCCAGGATTTTCCTTTGCAAATATTCTTCTACTCACCTCAGAATCAAATAATTAAATCTTTGGATCCTTGTGGAACAAAATTGTCTTTCTTCCTTTAACTTTTAGAGTTTGAAGATATTGGCTTGCTTCAGCACCAGCTTCTTTCTCCAGAATACCTTGGTCTTCATCAGCAACAGTTGTAACTTGTGAATATTTTTGCATTTTAGTAGTCACAGTCAATTCTTCAACTCTTCTTTCATTCCTCTTGCTTCCTCTTTTACTCTCCTTTGGTTCCCCCTTATTACCTCCATTAGGATTTTCATCATCAGTATTTATAATGACAGTTGTTTGCATTTAGATTTATCAATTTTCTCCCCCTTTTTGGCATCATCACCAACTAGTAGAGAAAGAATCAGCTCCATTGAATTTTGTACTTCGGTCAGTTAATCAGACACTTGATCTTGTTTATCTTCCAATCTAGCTTGACTGGCTCCAATTGTAGTTTGTCTGATAACTATTGGTGAAATTTGTTTCTGAATTTCCTGATGAGTAAGCAGTTTTGAAACAATCAATGATTCTTTAATATGATTGATTTGAGTAGTAGTTGCTTCATGAGCTGTGTATAAGGACCTGACAACCAAAGTTAATGCTTTCAGATGATTCAGCACATCAGGATTTGTAATCTTCTGTTCTGCTGTTTCCAGATGTTCAACTGCACGAGTTCTGGAAATATGATATGTATAATCTTTTCAATGAGCATTCCAGAGATTATCATAATAATCCTGCTTCTTCTTAGCATCTAACTCTTTCAATTTCTTTTGTCTTACATGTATTGGCATATCTTCAGTAATGAAAAGATCATTCTCAAGATCTAACATAACATTAGATACATGAGTTTCTTTACCATCATTAGATTCTTCAATAGCAGCTGGATCTTGCACTAGTTTCTGAACTTTATATCCAGCTTCAGAATGCAGAATAGAATGAGAAATTGATCCAGTGGCTTTAGAAGCTTCAACACCTTCAGCAGTTATCTCCACATCTTCAAGTATTGCGGATAAATGAATTGGAGCTTCAAAATTAACTTCCAAGATTTCAGGTCCTGTAGAATGCTATGATGATTCTGAAATGGATGAATCTTTATGAATGGACTGTTGTGCTACTATATCTTCCATAACAATATGGATTTCTTCAATTGATGGAAAAGAATAATAAAAGTACCATTTTTCAACAAAAACATGGATTATCTCATGTGGCGGAATAATAGAATGTTTGGACTGCAAAAAAGTATCAGTACTTAGACTTGCAGGGAGATCAATAGCCTTTGATACATCGGAGTTGTCCTGAGATTCAACAGACTGCTGTTCAGCATCTGTTCCTTTAGTACTCTGAGCATCTTCAAACATATAGCAAAGTAAAACTTAATCTCTCTATTCTTTTATAGTAGTCTCACTACTCCTCACACCACACATCTCATGACTTTTAATAGTTAGAGCTTCCTCACAAGGATTACTAAATCATATCTTTCAACTACCTCTCCTTTTTCCAGGAAGGATCCTGCCTCTCTTAAATTCTGTTTTTTCTCTCAGTATTTTCACACATCTCACAGAAAAAGGCTCCGAAAGATTGTCCTATAGAAATAAGAGGTGGCTAAAGAAGGGTGATCTGTGATCATACAACTAGATGTAGTCCTTAACTAAGGTCTAGATGTAATCATGTCAATAGGATTTATATCATGAATATCATACTATAAATGTTGAAAGAACTAAATCAATATTTAAGATAAATGCTGATAAAGTAACACTAGTATTTATAACTTGTGAATTCACAATTAGACTCACAGTAGATACTGTGGTTATGACAGTTGTTGTTCATCAATAATGAGAACCTCCATTTGAATTGGAGAGGATTTGATCAGGTTACTATCATGTACCATGATCTCAAACCTTTGTTCTTCTTGCAAAGAACTAACACTTGAATGTGTTTAATGAAAGCTGTCACAGAGTCTTCAGTAAAAACTGATGAAATCTCTGTATCTCTGTTAGGATCATCAAGATCTACCTCAGCAAGTAGTCTCTAACCAACTAAATGTTGTTTCTGAGTGGTGAACATAATTCAAGAATTATGACACTTAATTTTTGGCAAAATTAATTTTTGGCAAAATTCAAGAAAAGATTTCAAGTGTTTCAGTTGGGAGAAGAAATTTAAGTTATAAGATTTATGAAATTTGAGATTGAGTGTGGACAACTTTCTTGATCAGAAAAGAAAGTTTCAAAAGATTTTGAATTGTAAGCAACACTCAAAGATTATAACTCTTAGAGATTAAGAATTAAATCTTCCTTAAATTTTCTTCTTTAACAATAATTACTTCCTGTATTGCTCAATTTGTACTGTAGTGATCATATGAAACTTAAATAGAGATTAGTTTAGTCACATGCACTATGAAAAATATCTGATGTTTAGCATGCAGTACTGATTCGACATTTAACATTCAAGAACATTCAAGCACACATACAAGAAATCAATCAAATACTCATTTAGGCAAGCAAAAGAAGATGGTACATGTTCATTCATTAATCAAGAAGTAGAATACAATATTTTCATAGAATTTTAAAAATAAAATCCTAATATAATCTATCTACTCTAGCTTCTTCTTCTTTTCTTCTTCTAACTTCTTCATTGTCCTTCGATGGAAGATTCTTGAAATTGAACCTGCAAGAGAAATAATATCTACTTACAATGCCAGCCATACGAGGCGACGTTGTTCTTCCTCGAGACGCTGTTGTTCAGCCACATCAGCTCGTCTCATCTCTTCAAACTGAACGTATAGTCTAAAGAGACGAAGGGAATCAGTGTCATCTGAGTTCAGTCGATCAAGAACCGACTGAGGAATCTCAGATAGATGATAGTCTTGGTCGTGGAAGACTACCCTGAGTCGACTAATGTCGAAATACAATCTCCTGTAATCAGGATTTGCTACTGGTCGGTAGACTCCATGTGAAAGAGAATAGATGGCCATAGATTTGCAATCAAGATTATGAAAATTTCTGAATTCGTGAGTTGAAAAGGTAATGAGAAGCTTTGAGAGTAAAGTGTTAGATAATGAATCACACACAGAGGGGAGGTGAATGTGTTTTTGTGTTTTTCTGCTTTTCTTGAAGTGTTTAAGGTGGTGAACAAAGTAAATTAAATCTTGTAGTGAAATGTGTTAATACTGAAACAAGTAAGAACAGTGGACACAAATCTTCCAAAACTCACTTAATTTTATATTAAAATTAAGAATGTTTTGCTAAAAAATTTCTAGGCTTTTTGTTGATAAAGAGCTTAGCTTCTTCCTTGAGAGAATACAAGATTTTTATTTTCTAATTCTTACAACTAACAAAGCATCCAGTGTATTTACTTTATAGAACAGTAAATACTGGTTATTACACAGCATGCAACATCATGTACTAAACCCTATTTTTAGATAATCAAATCTTTCTATTTATGGCATACTGTATCTTGCTAATCTTGCACGCCTGTGACTTTACTCTGCTAGTTAATCTTGGCCTCCGATCTTGTACTCTTCAACTGCTTTTGTAGACTTGTCAATCCAACTTGATTAGATTGTTTGTTGATTGATAATCTTGAATATTGAACTGGTCTGTATTTTGTACTTTGAGTTTTACCTCGAGATCTCCAGTTTCGCATGTAGAGAATTTGACATCTCGATAAGTATATTGGCTTATCGAGATCTCTAATCACTCTATAGTTGTTTTGACTTATCGAAGCCTCTGAGTTCTCTATAAGATAATTTGGCTTGTCGAGATCTCTTATATTCATGTCTTCACTTTGACTTATCGATATCTCTGAGTTCTCTAGTGATATTTTTGACTTGTCGATATCTCAGAGTTCTCTAGTGATATTTTGACTTGTCGATATCTCAGAGTTCTCTAGTGATAGTTTGACTTGTCGATATCTCAGAGTTCTCTAGTGATATCTTGACTTGTCGATATATCAGAGTTCTCTAGTGAAGAAATGACTTGTCGATATCTCCATTTTTCATGTCTTCAAATTGGCTTGTCGATATCTCAGAGTTCTCTAGTAGCTTTCCTGACTTCTCGATAAGTCATTTTGGAGTTCTCGAATGACTTCTCTATAACACTTAATATGTGACTTGTAGAGATCTTTACTTAGAATATTTTTCCCAAAATAGATTTATTCAACTCCAAGATTCTTCATAATTCTTCTAAGGCATGATCTTCTTGATCTTCTTTCAGATCAAATTATTAGGCTTGATACTGTTTACAGAAAAAGACTCCAGTCTGCCCTTAAATATTTTTACAGACTTAAGAATTATAATACATAATGCATACATAGATTATCATACAACTTACTTAAGGTTGTCATATTGACTTAGTCTTGATACTGTATAGGCATGTCTTGCACAATAATCTCCCCCAATTTGTGAGAAAATTGCTTAACATAAATTCATGCATGTTAACAAGACTAACCCCAAGCTACAATGGAAAATAAGACTAATACATAAAATTTGACATAACAACATTTATACATTAGGTAAAAGATTGTTTTTTCTTCTGTTTCTTCTCTAATAAGGTCTCTTAAATAAACAAGAATTTCAAGTTCTTCTATTACAGGTGTCCTTTCTAGAGCTTCCACGAGTTTGAGTCTGTCTTGCGTTGGATAACCATTTAACAAATCAATCATAAATCTTGTGACTTTTCCAGCTTTGATGTTAAAAAAATTTCCATCCTTAGAGATTCTGCTCATTTCTTTGGCCTTGAGTTCTTCTGATCTTTTAATGAATATTTCAATCTCCTCATCATACTTCCTTATCTTTTCCTCATATTCAGCCTTATTCCTTGCTTTTCTTTCCTCCCTTTCAATCAACCATTCAGCCAAAATAGATCTCCATGCTCTTGTAGCAATATCGTTGTCCTTTAGTAGGCTTATCACTCTTTTGATTTCTGTGGGAGAGAGAGTGTCCATTAAGGTACAGCCTTGAAATGTGAAGGATCCATCTTCATAGTAGATTCTTACTTCCCTTAGAGTTACAACCCAAACTCTAACTATTTCCTCAGCTAGTTATTGAAAATAATCTTCCTCTAAGATGCACTAGTTTAAAGGTAGAAAATCATTTTGCTTGAAACAATTTCAGATGGCTCTTTCAGTGACTTCCACTTTTTCAGTAGGCTTAGCCTTCTTAGGTTTCCTCCCAACAGACTTTAGTTAATTCTGAGTGATGGCTTTACAGAGGGTAGGTTTGAGATTTTCTTGAGAATTGTTTGGCTTGTGGTGATTGGTATTTTCAGAAAGGTGTTGGAAGTTTGTTTGTATAGGAATTTAGGCTTAGAGGTTTGAGGTAGTTTGATGTTAAAGTTGGTTGGCTTTGAAGGTTGAGCTTGAATTTTTTGGATTTTTAGGGTTTGTTATGGTTTTGAGCCATCTTGCCTTTGCTTGCTTCTCCTTTCTTCTCCCTTTTTGTTATCATCATCCTTCTTCTCATCCTTCTTCTTATCCTTGCTACCAGTTGCCTTGGAGGATTGACTTGGATTTGAGCCAGAAGGTTTTTGATCATCTTTCTGCTCATCATCATCCAAGTTATCCTTATTGATTTGAGTTTTAGGCAAGTTGGCTTCTGGATTTCTTAGATATCTCTTCAACAACTTAATCATCTTTTCATCTTCAACAGTCTTATTTTTCTTCACTTTCAACTCATTCTCCAGAGTCATGATAAGCTTTTTGTTGGCCATGACACATTATTTAGGAATATGGAAGTGTTTGAAGTGTTTGGTAGTAGGACATATATATGCCACTCCCTTGCTTGGTTGTAGGTATGCTTTAGGAAAAGCAGCCACCTGAGCATTTTTCAATTCAGTTAGCAAGAGAGTGTCTTCATGAATCACTATTCTGACATTATTTATCAGGATGTCCAACTCAGATGCCCTTCTAGAGATAAGATAGTTAAGGGACACCTGCATACACCTGTCTACCCCTGAGTCATTTATGTTGACCATAATCCTTCTTTCCTAAAAATTGTCTTTTGTTACCAAGATCACCCTTATTGAGTTTATTGTCCTGTCCAAGGCTTTCTTGTAGGTGAAGAAATTATCATTTAGAGAAGCCCTGAGAGCCTTAAGCAATTCATCAAATTCCCTGCTTAGACTAGGTCCCTCAGCTGCTTTAATAAGCCTCTCCATTCCAATATCAACTTCTTTAACTTTGCTCTTTTCAGCAACTTGGACAGTTTGAGTAGATGATCTTGATCTTGATAGTCTAGCCTCTATCTCCCCCTTAGTCTTATTGGCAGGCATGAGAAGGGGAGTAGGAATTTCAGGCCTTACAGTTTCAGGAAGTGCAGGCAATGGTATATTGAGTTTACCCATGATGGCTCCCAAAGTCACATAATTTTACATTTGTAGGTGCTTGTAGGAGTCCACCAAGGTTTGAATGTCAGCCTGTTGACTCTTCACCAGTGTAGTGAGAGCATGCACTTGAGCTATGAGCTGGTCATTTGAAGCTTGCAGAGTGGAGACTTGACCTTGAAGAGACTGAATTTAAAGATTGGTAGAAGTTGAGACAGGCTGAAGAGAACTAGTAGATGTTGAGGAGCCAAAAGTTGCTTCCACAGCCTGTTTGATACCCTCCATAAGCAATGCAGAATGCTCATATCTGGTTTGGTGAAGCTGATCCAACTTGATCTTTGTGTCATTTGAATTTATGATTTGTTGTTGGACCACTTCATGAAGAGCAATGAAAGATTGTCTGAGATTTTTCCCATCTTTTTCCATAGTGGTCAATTTAGTCTTTTCATTTGGTCAGCAAAGTGTTAAAACTTTGAGGTGATCTTGACCTGGGAAGGTATAATCTCATCCATCTTCTCATTTACCATTTTTCTTACCCTGTCTTCATGATCAATCAATCCGAGTTCTAGTGCTTTTCCAAAGAGATGAAAAGCTTTGAGTTGAGCCTTGGAAACTTCATTGATTGCATCATAAACCTCACCAGGAGTCAGGGCTTTAGCATTGCTTCCCAAGATAGTTAGATAGTCTTCCCTGAATTTAGCTAAAACACCCTCCATCTCTAGATTGTAGTCCTTGTTTAGCCATGCATCATAGTTGACATCATGTTCAGCTTCATTAACAATTTTGTCTTGTTGCTCTTGGACATCTGTTTGATAGGAGAGCATTATGGCTTGGTAATCCTAGTTAGACATATCTAAGGTTAAGAGTTGTTCAGACATCTGAGCAAGTCCAGCTAGCTGATCAACCCTGAAATCTTCAAGATTAGATGGAAGTGCAGCTTCTTGTATCCAGTTTGAAAGGAGATGTGGTTGTTGAGGTTGTGAGGTTGAAGGTTGGTGTGAAGGATCAGAACCACCTATGACAGAAGTCACAGTTTGACTCACAGATTTCTCTGTGTTTGTGATAAGTTGTTGTTCCTCACTTGTTATGGGAACCTCCAATTGAATTGGAGGGGATTTGACTAGGTTACTGTCGTACACGTACACCAGTCTCAAACCCTTGTGTTTCTTGCACCACACTGTCACTTAAATGTGTTATATGCTTGCCTCCTCTATGACAGGATCATTGGCAATTGTACTCCTAGCATCAACTGCTAATGTAATTTCTGTTAGGGTTTTGAGGGGAGTTGTTCCTTGAACAGGTTCCAATTGAATTGGAGAAATTTAGATAGCGTAACGACCGAGAAATTTATGATTGTTTTGTGATATATTAAATGAGTATTATGTGATTTATGCTATTATAAATTATGATTGATATGCGTTCTGTGTGGTTCGGGTTATTTTCGGGCATTTGATTACGTGTTAAATGGATATAAATTAAATGTTATACTATCCAGGTTTCATTTTAATAGCTGATAATTCGTATATAATAATTGGCTTTATTTTGCATCATATGGCGTATACCATATTGATTTTTCCAAATATCCAGTTAATTTAGAGAATATTTTGTTTCGTGAAAAATGATCTTTTCGGGCCCCTACCGGAATGTCAAAGCCCACAAAAATCGTATTTTTATTTTTATAAAATTATGGGACTTTCAAATATTCAATATTTTCGCATTTTTGGATTACTCGTAATTTTTGGGAAATTTTGACATAATATTTGTATTTATTGGATTAAAAATTATTCCCCGCTAATTATTAATTTTAGGCTAATTATTTTTATTAAATGATATAATTAGGCCCTAAATAATTTTGGGGATATTATTTTTATAAATATAAATACAATTTACCTATTATTTAATTATTATTTATTATATATATATATATATTAAAAATCAGAAATTTCTCTCAATTTGGGGGTTAGGGTTTTTCAAGTTCTTGACAATCAAACTCGAATTTGGTGATGATGGGGGTGTCAGAATTTGAGGTATGAGTATCCAAAATGATCATAATTCCACCCTCTATCTTATTTTACCATCAAAATCACCAAACGATAGTTAATTTTTAAATTCAATTTTTAGGGTTCATATTCAAGAATTGGGGCTTTTATTTTTAGGGGTTTTTGATTTTTCTGGGTGTGTAAATAACTTTGCCTTGATTGTTACAGTCGTTTGATGCCAAAATATTGATCGTTCTGTTGTTATGAAGGTTAAGTCGAGTTCTTCCTTTTTATATAATTTTATTTTATTTTTTTGATTAATTCTTGATATGATTGATTGTTTGGATGATATGAATCAATTGCATACCACATTAGCTTTAATTTAAAAGACTGAACGCTTGAATTGGTTGAAGTTTAGCTGATTTTAGATTTTACCCGAATTTTAGCCGGCGTTGATATGAGAATCGTCGGAATCGACGATCCTCGTATGGATTGTCGTGGTTATTGCATGATTTGAATGAATGAGAAGATTTTGTATGATTTCAGCAGGAAACACGAGCAAAAAACTCGATGTTTTTGGCCCAGGTGAGGCTCACCGGAGTCGGGGAGGTCGCTGGAAAATCCCAGCATTCAGCGGACCTTCAACCCGACCCGGAAGCATTCATCTTGACCCGTTTTAGTACCCCCTTCGACTCGGTTTTAATCCTGTCTGCCCCAAATTGAATTCCCAAAACCTGTTTTTAGGAGTTATTTTTAAAAAATAATTCAAAAACCATTTCTATTTTTTAAAAAGTGATTTTTAAATTCAAATTAATTTAGTTAATTATTTTAAATAATTAACTAAATTATTTAACTGCAAAAATTATTTTCTTTATTATTTTTCAAAAATCTAAATTTGATTTAATTATTTATAGTTTATTTTAGTTAATTATTTATGGATTTAATTATTTAATTAATTAATTATATCTATAAATGGTTAAATAAAATGTAATTATTTATAATTAAATTAAATAATGATATTAAAAAAATTATTTTGAGCTTTTAAAAATTATATAAAGGTATTTAAAATTCAATTAATATTATTATTAATTGAATTATTCTTATTTAATTCGTCATAAATAGACCGTTCATCCGTTTAATACGAAACGAACGTGTTTAGACTCAGAAAATATCATGCTTCTATTAAAAATATTTTTGAGACATTAAATCTTTCGTTTAGAAAGATCGCTTGATTTTGTAAACGATTCTGAGTCGCGTAATTATCAAAAGATCGTATTTCGACCCGTTTTCAGTTTTAAACGTACCGAGTCGAATGTTGTGATGAACTGAATTATATGTTGCATGAATAATATGATACGTGCCTTATGTGTTTACGTGTTATGTGAATTATGAATCCAAATGTCTATTAAACTTTATCTGATTAATGTGATCCTTATCCAGTTAATATTGGGGGGATAGATGATAATGATAAACGTAAAATAAGCAATTGTATATTGTTAGATAATTGAAATGGTATCTTTTATGATAGATACACATAGTTTGAGACGTTCAAAGCCAGGCAGTGATAGGTAAAGTAAAGCTCGATTGTGTTTTGCATTGAGACAAGCGAATAAAAAATAGAGATAAACATAGAATGGTGATTGACAAGAAAAGTCAGACAATCACTACACCATAGATGACCTATCGCAACCCCCTCCCTAAAGAATGTTACCTAATATGTTACCTTAGATAAGGTAGTTATAAGCAAATTTAACATTATGTTTTTTATGTTACCTTAGCCAAAGACAAGATGTTGCATTAGCTGCAAAGTGTTACAGCTTCCAAGATATTTGTCAAAGTGTTACTTTAGAGTATTAAAATACAAATACTCTATATTTCCTTAAGAGATTAAATATTAATTTTAATTCATTATAAAAAATTAAGGTGATATTAAAATTTAAATAACGATATATATGATACATGAATATTTTATTCAAAAAAATTTTAAAAATCAAAATAATCATTTCAAAAGTAATAATCATTTAAATATATATATAAAACTATATAAAACTGTAAATCTAAGAATTTTTAAAAGTGAAAAATATATATAATTATTGCTCTTTTCTAAAATAACTTAAAATTTTATTTATAATACTAATAATAATAATATATCAAAGAAAATTTCAGAACCGCCCAATTATTTAAACAACCGCCCTATTTTGGTCTAAAAGACCGCCCATATTTTCAGACACTTCAGTACTCCCTCCCATCATCTTCTCTCTCTCAGACTATCTCTCACATATGTCTCCCTTCTAATCAAATCTTCTCTTTTCTTAAATTTGCGAACACTTCTGTTAATTTTTAGTCACTCTTCAATTTTTCTTTTCAATTGGTTTCAATTGGGACTTTTCATTCCCAAATTCAATTAGGGTTTGTAGTTCGTGGTAAATTAGGGCTTTACATTAATAGATTGTAGAGGTTTTGAAATTCATGGGCAAACTATGAAGAAATCCGCCACTCATTCTTCTTGTGCTAGTCTCCAGGTTATCTCTCTCTCTCTCTCTCTCTCTCTCTCTCTCTCTCTCTCTATATATATATATATATATATGTGTGTGTGTGTGTGTGCGGGTGTTTATTTGTTTTATCGTTTCAATTCACTAATTCTACAAACCCTAATCCCCAAATCAATCCAACCACCACCATGTCTGACGAGGAGCACCAGTTCGAGTCCAAAGCTGATGTTGGCGCATCCAAGACTTACCCTCAACAAGGCGGTACTATTCGCAAAGATGGCTATATCGTCATCAAAGGACGCTCTTGCAAGGTCCCTCTTTAATTAATAACCCCCTTTTTGATTAGTTTAATCGATGATGCTCTGTTTTTTATTTCGTTGATTTTGGTTTTGTGTTTATTGTTCATACTGGCATAATTGGGGCTTTTCGTAGTTTTGTAAATCTAAGATCTGTTTATTTGTTATCTTTTGTTTCTGTTTATTAGTTTTGATTTTTAGGTTCTGTTGTTGTAGAAATGGATCTTAATCATGTTTTTGTTGGTGTATGTGTGAATTAATTTTATTTGCGTAATTGGATGAAGTAAGAATTGCTTGAAGTAGATGTATGATGGGATTCGGTGAAATCTAGTTTACGTATTTTTTGTCTATTTTTATTGTTTCTGAGGTTTTGGATTTGTTTTATGAATTGATTATATCTGGATTTGTATTTGTATTGTTTGGTTGGGTTGTCTCATGGGTGTATATGGTTTCTGATTGAGTCTGGTAAAGAGGATTCAGAACCTCGATCCAGATCTCATTGTGTTAGTGTCTGGATTAGTGTTTGGTTGTTTAGAATGGTGTCGTGTGTTAGTTTTTGGATTTCTGATTTGGTTGTTTGTAATGGGAACCCTGTTCCTATACTGTTTGTTCTGTTCCTGATTTTGTTCACATCAACAATCCAAATGGTGCCTAGATTATGTTGTTGGGAGACATTTTTGACTTGTTTTTTCCACCATTCTGTGTTTTTTCTCAAGACATTTTTAGGTGTATTTGTTGCGAGTTATTTTGGCGTAGTTATTTGAAGGTATGCTTATAGACTTGTATTAGTGTTGCAAGTTATTTGTTTACACTGGAATTGATTTCCAGAAGGTACATCCAATCTTTATTGACTTCACTTTTCAATTTGCAGCCCTATTAAGTGTACGTATACTGTAAATCTTATTGGCTAGAATTATTACTGATAATTTCTTATTTATTCTAATTGCTAGTCTGAAGAAAGAAGAAAACCTTGAGGGAAGATGTGCCTTGGAATGGTCCTGGCATTTATCACTAAGTTTTAGGTTAAAATCTGTAGTCTGAATCAGAACACAAGCATACTTTTTCCGTCGACTGGTAATTTTATTCTGATGTCGATGGCTACTCTAGGGGGGATGATTTCACGTACCTTTCTCAGGATTTATAAATATATATTATACTGCTATATCAAGAAGTTTAATCAGCAATCGTGCTTTTTACAGAACCTCCTATTCATACCGTGTTTTGCAGTTATCCGCTAAGCCTGTTTCATCTTTGTACTAATGCCTCATATACTATCTGCTCTTGCTAATGTTTGCTTTACTTTATTAATTTGCTATTATTTGTTTTCGATACTTTTTGCTAATACATATATTAACTTAATAGCTGCTGCATATGCAACTCGTTGTTTGTACTTATTTATATGTTGGAAACTCTGAGCAGTTACAAATGGTTCATTTTATAAAATTTTACAAAAACCTAGTTAAAAAGGTGTTGTTACATTGCATCAAAAATATTGGTTACAGGGGCAGAACGATGAGTTGGTGCGGGGGAGTTGACCAAGGTAAGCGAAAGCTAAGTCTCTCTCTTTGTTTTCCCTACCCAGTTAAGAAATTTCCACAACTAATAGGTGATTAGATTATTATGTGTGAATTATATTTTCAAATGTAGCTAAACTTTGTCAGAGAAGCCTTACGTTCAAACTTAGGTCCAGTAGAATTGTTATCTTTAGTTTAAAGTGGTTAAATTGCACGTTATATTCACATCGAGCATCTCTTCATACTCTGATGTATCAATATTGTCTGTGTTGCTTGTAGTACTTGCAATAGTAGCTAAACACTTACGTGAAATAAATTGCATGTGCCTGATTTCTGCCTATAATTTATTACTTTTACTTGACTTCTGCCTCTTGCTTTCATCCTTATCTTTTTTGAGATATATAGCCATGTTAAATTTCTATCAATGAGGATCTTAATAAGTTCTCTGAAGATTCTAAAAAGGTATAATCAGGATCTTATGTAAATGGTTTTTATGAGGAAATTTACATGATAAATGTGCCTTAATAATCAGTTTAATGATCTGCAGTTTCTATATCAGCTGCTCTTTTTTTTTTATTACATATTTTTTTATGTTCCACTTCTAGATAGCCAAAGTAGCGTGCAGAACTCGGTGATTTCTGAGTACACCTGTATAGGTATTTGTTTTTATGCAGAGTTCATCCCTTCTCTAGGTAATACTCCAGTACATAATAATTTCACTCCAGGAGTCTAACGAGTTCATAAAACAGGTGTTACTTACCTAACCTCTAAAGGCAGAATAAGAGAAAGCTTCTTTGGGTACTTGGACAAATTATGACATGCCTTGATCTTGAAGTCGAGGAGAAAGTGAAGCAAAACCAAGCAGAAGTTCGAGAGCAATGGCTTGTAGTATTACTTTTTTTATATAGTTTACATTCTTTCTTTTTTTAAGTTTATAATCTTTAGCAGTTGGTAACCTGTTTAGATTTTGGATGAGCGGGTGTTTGATTTGTGTAAATGGAATTATTGTGGTAATAAATTGGTATTTTGGGATTATATACATTCTAATAGAAATTTTTAATTTTTTTTGGCAAAGTGTTACAATAACTTTATAAAGTGTTACAGTGGGCCCCTCGTGGGCTCCAATGTGGGTCCCACTTTTTAAAAAACATTTTAGAAATCTAAGGTAACATAAAAAATAAGTTACAACTGATCTCTCTTTTTGTTGCATTAGCAAGCTAAGGCAACATATAAACAAGTTAAAATACGATGTTGCCTTTGGCACCAAAGATGTTACCTTAGACCCCTAAGGCAACATGGAAAAACCTATCTTTAAGAAAATGTTACCTTAGCTTAAAAGTGGGGCAAGAGCAACATATTTACCCCCTAATGCAACATTTTTTTGGTGTTACAGTAGGCATTTTATGGTGTAGTGAATCTATTGATGAAAACACAAATATACCAGAACTGAGTGATATGGCAAAAAGTTAAAGAGCAGAGGGTTATCATTTGAGGCAAGTATTCCTGAACTTTCTTATGATATATTGCCAGTATTTCTTCCCTATTCTAAATTCAGAATAGTTAAATGTTTTATATTTCGCTGCAATTACTCTTAATTCTACAAGTACCTTTTTGTTCTTGTTCATTATTATTATTGGTTGACCTCTTGAGCAAATACCTATTATTTCTATTTATTTGTGAACCCTGATTCGGGATATTTTGAAATCAAAATAATTTGACATCAAAATACTCTACGGACTTGATGGATACGATGAGGGCCAGTGATGAGCTGGACCCTAAGGGCCAGAGATGGCTGGACCCTTTATATATGGAGGCCAAAAATGGGCCTGGGTACCTCGATATGTTGGTGGGTCTATACATGTGGGTATAAATACGCACTGTATCCTGACTGATCAGTAGGGTATAGTGCATATATTGGTTTTAGTGTCCAGTCTAATTTATTATTGATCGCCATTAACGGCATTCCTTCATGAAAAGTTTATGATTGCAAAACCAAACAGAGATTTAATTCAAAAGATGAATCTAAGAATTATTCGATGTCCTTCTCAAAGAGAGGTGATTTATGATTAAGGGCCAAAGAGGGCCGATGTTTTATGCGCTCAACTGCTTTAACTAAATAAAGATGTTTTTGAACTCATTTAAAGATTGTTTCCAAGAATTAATTTGATATGATACATGAAAACTATAATGATACTTGCTAGGTATTTTTGGCTCACTCTTGCTTTGTGAATTCTTATTTCTTTCACTTTCGAATGAGGATTAAAGTGAATAGCTCTTAATAGACAGCAAAGTTGGAGAAATCCCAGCTGCGAGAAGTTGGAGATGTCAGAATAAATAAGAAGAGGAAGTTAGTAAAGAGGTAATAAAATTGTATTTAGTTGATATAAATTTTAGAAGGTTAGATTCTTGTTTCATACCATAACCTGTAAACGATCTGAAAGTGAGGGGTAATTTGTATATTTATTTTAATCTACAGGTTTATATTGTTTAAAGTTATTTGGTGACACCCAATCCTAACCCCGGATTCGGGGATGTTACAGATAGCTCCCCCTCAGGAGTACTACTCTCAAACCTAACAGTATGTGAAGACTGATTTGCACATGAAGGTGCATTTATAACATACATGGGATCTTCAGTAAAAACTGATGAATCCCTCATGTTTGTGTTGGTATCATCATGGTCTACCCCAACATGTAGCCTCTCACCAACTAATTGTGGTTTCTGGCTGGTGAGCAAGGTTGCTTGAACCAAGTCACTTGAATGAGCTTGCACTTGAGAAATGGATCCAAGTGCTGTATGTGAAGAAGAAATTTGTGAGATTAAGAGTTGTTGTTCAGTAGTGAGTGTTGGCAGCTCCCCCTGAATGGATGAGGGAGCTTCAATAGATGTGCTCTCACTGTGTGTTCCACCCTTATTTCTTCTACCATACACTTGAATTTGTTCAAGTGTTGGCTGTGCAGACTCTTTACAAGATGCATTGGGGAGAATGCTCTTTTCAATAGAAACATCCTATTGAGAGGATGTCTCTAGAGTTTGTTTTTTCCCCATTTTTACAACTGCATCCTTTTGAAAGGATACAAAGGAGGTTTGAGTGGTCAACTCAGTTTGCTTAGCCTTCTTTGTCTTTCTGATCAAGGGTGACTCAGTTTGTGTTTGATCCTCACCACTCTCATCTATTACTGTGAGGGTTATCTCCTTTCTCTTCTTTTTACTCACTTCACCCTTTTGAGAGGATGAAGTGGTTGGTTTCCTAACTACTAATGGTTGTGAAGAAATAGGCTTAACATGGGTAGGTTCTTGTGGGTGTGCCTGTGTTTGTGCTTCCACAGGCTCAGGAACCATTATTGCACTAGGTTGGCTTTCACTGGTTCTTATGTCTGGCATAGGATAAAGGTAGGTCTTAAATTTTTCAATCATATAAGGTGTTAACTTAAGACCTACTAGAACCTTATTCTTAGTAATAAGTGATCCAAATAAGATTTTGGACACTTGCTTACAACTGCCTATTTGTGATCTATTTACACCATTTATTAGCCTGGTGCTCAATTCCTCCAGTATGTAGTGTCCTACATTGATCTGTTTGTTGTGAGCCATTGAGTAGACCAGCTTCTGGACAATACTATATATATTGTCAAACCCTGACTTCCTACAAGTGAAAGCCCTTATCACTGAATCAAACAGGAAGGACCATTCTCTCCTTAGGTGCTTCTTGTTCATGCTTGACAGATTGATCTTCTCAGAATAGTTGATAAAGTCCATGAATTCATATAGCTCATCCTGAGTTGGAGCCTCCACCAGCTTGTCAGTAGGTATTCCTAATGCCGTATTGACATTATCCTCAAAGATCTCCACATGTTGGCCCTTGATTTTACAGTTTATTACAATTGATATAGCATGGTTCTCATGCACAATTGTCCTTATTACTGTTGTGTTCCAAAAATCCCCTAACACATCCAAGTACAGCACAAGATTAGATGTAAGAGCCCCTACAAAGTAAGTCTCAGACAAGGACTTGACAAAACTTTTGAAAGTTTCAGGTGCTTGGTTTGCATCTAAGAATGCAAGGAAGCTAGTCTCCTTTGGGATGAAGGGTACAATATTGTTGGCTGCCATTTTTGTGATTATGAAGTTTAGTGGGTAATAAAAATTAGTGAGAAATGAGTTGAAACGAGAGAGAGAAATAGGTTTTGGATTGAAAAAGCTAGGTCACTTGAGTTCTCGAAGGTGTAAGTATGTGTATGTATCGAGATGTCTGGGTATTTATAGTAAAAGCAGATGACTTGTCGAGAAGTCAAATATAGATGTTTGGAATATACTTATCGAGAAGTTATTTTGAATGTGAAAAATATATCGATAAGTCATTTTATTTATTCTTGTAGAGAACTAAAAATAAACTTATCGATATGTCAAATAAATACCCAGTTTGCCCAAAATGGACTGAATTTGACTCTAATTTTTATTTGAATATATCCAAATAAAATCATAATAATTTTGCCAAAAGTATTATACCAAAATAATTCATTAAATTAAATTATTCCAGTTCTGAATTATTTGTAAGTCTAAAATTATACTTGTAGAGAACTCTACTTGTAGAGAACTCCACAATGACTTAGCGATAAATCATAATAAAGCTTATCAAGAAGTCACTCGAGAAGTCTCAAAATGACTTGTCGATAAGTCAGTTAGGCTTATCGAGAACTCAGTTCTCTATATACGTTTGATCACTTTGATTATGCATTGTGTTAATTTTACATATTAAGGATGTAAATTAACAACTGAGCAGTTTACTCAGAATTTTGAAAAATTCCAAGCTGAATTTTGAATTTTTTTAAAAATAAATATGCAGAGATTTCTGAAATATTTATAATTCATATTTCAGTTAATTTCCAATTAAATTAAATAAATGTTGATTTACTAGAAATTAATCTGCTGCAAAATATTAGCTGAGTTCTTGCCATAGGATGAAGAATTAAACATTCCAATCTCACCTACAAGTCTAGTATAAGTTGCTTCATCCAAATGTTTAGTGAAAATGTCAGCTAATTGTTTTTCTTTTGGAACAAAATTGATCTCAATGGTACCATTTGTAGCATGTTCTCTAATAAAATGGTACCTTACATCAATGTGCTTTGTTCTAGAATGATTAACTGGATTAGTCACTATAGATATAACACTAGTATTGTCACACATAATTGGAATTTTGTGTAAAACTAGACCATAATCCATTAGCTGATTTCTAATCCAAAACACTTGAGCACAACAACTTCCTACAACTATGTATTCAGCCTCTACTATAGAAGTTGACACATATTGTTGTTTCTTGCTATACCAAGATACATGTCTTTGTCCAAGAAATTGATAGCTTCCACTAGTACTCTTTCTGTCAACCCTGCATCCAGCAAAATCTGCATCTGTGTAGCCAACAGCTTCAAAACCAGTTGCCCTAGGATACCATAATCCCAAGTTTAGAGTTCCCTTCAAATATCTAAAAATCTTCTTCACAACCATCAAATGTGATTCTTTTGGATTGGCTTGAACTCTTGCACACAGACATATAGTAAACATGATGTCTGGTCTACTAGCAGTTAAGTAAAGCAATGATCGAATCATCCCTCTATAGCTTGAAATATCTACACTTTTGCCCTTTTTATCTTCATCCAACTTTGTTGCTGTAGACATAGGTGTAGATGCAGGTGAACAATCAACCATATCGAACTTTTTTAATAAATCTTTGATATACTTAGTTTGGCTGATGAAGATTCCATCAATTCTTTGACTGACTTGAAGTCCAAGAAAGTAACTTAATTCCCCCATCATACTCATTTCATATTCACTCTGCATAAGCCTGGAGAATCTTTGGCAAAACTTTTCATTGGTAGAACCAAAGATAATATCATCCACATAAATCTGAACTAGGATCATATCATCATCATGCTTCTTGTAGAAATGAGTTTTGTCTATAGTACCTCTAGTAAAACCATGTTTAAGTAAAAATTCTGACAATGTGTCATACCAAGCTCTAGGTGCCTGCTTTAATCCATATAGAGCCTTGAGTAGCTTGTACACAAAATCTGGAAATTCTGGATTTTCAAAGCCAGGTGGCTATTGTACATAAACTTCTTCTTTCAACTCACCATTTAGGAAGACACTTTTGACATCCATTTGATCATTTTGAAGTTTGAATGTGTAGCAAATGCTAGAAAAATCCTTATTGCTTCAAGTCTTGAAACTGGAGCAAAAATTTCATCATAATCAATTCCTTCTTCATGTGAGTAGCCTTTTGTAACCAACCTTGCCTTGTTTCTGGTAACTATACCATTTTCATCCATCTTGTTCCTGAACACCCATTTTGTTCCAGTTACACTTCTGTTCTTTGGAGCAGGAACTAACTTCCAAACTTGTTTATTTCAAACTGATTCAGCTCTTCCTGCATAACAGATATCCAATCAGGATCCATTAGAGCTTCTTCAGTTTTCTTAGGCTCTATTTAAGACAGAAAACATGCATGTAGGCACTCATTAGTAGTTGTACTTCTAGTCCTTACACCTGCATTAGGATCACCAATTATTGCATTTTAATTATGACTCTTATCCCATTTCCCGGCGTGAGTTTATTGACCGGTGCCTTCATCATTTTCTTCATTATTTGTATGACTGGTAGATTCTTCTTCTCTTTCTCCCTCTAAGTTTGTGCTTTAAATTTAGGTGTATGAGATGAGCTTCTATTTTCATGATTTTTCTGTTCAGTAGTCTCTTCATTCATCATCTGTTGTGCGTTGTCTTCATCTTCTTCATCAGAATCACTGTTAATATTGAGATTTTCAAATGCAAGGGCTTCGGTTTCATCTTCATCAAGGCATTCCAAGCCTGGACACTTATCATCATCAAAAGTCACATCTGTGCTCTCCATGATTTTCTTTTAATTAATTACATCGACCTTGTAGGCAGTTCTCTCCAATGAATATCCCAGAAAAATTGCTTCAAAAACCTTTGAATCAAATTTTCCCACAAATTCAGAGTTGTCTTTCAAGATGTAACACTTGCTTCCAAACACATGAATATGCTTTACAGTAGGCTTTCTCTTATACATGATTGAGTAAGGTGATTTGTCATGAACCTTGTTAATGAGATATCTGTTTTGAGTATAACATGTAGTGTTAACAACTTCTTCTCAAAAACTTGTTGGCAACTTGGCATCTTGCAGCATTGTTCTTGCAGCTTCAACTAATATTATGTTATTTCTCTTAACTACCCCATTTTGTTGAGGTGTTCTAGCAGCAGAGAATTCTTGAACAATGCCTTTGTTTTTGCAGAATTCACTCAGTGTTGCATTTCTAAATTCTGTTCCATTATCATTTCTCAATCTCTTCACATAGTTTTGATCTTTAGCCTATTTCTCTATCTTCTTTATGTGCTCAGTTATGATGTATGTCGTTTCATCTTTAGAGTGCATGAACTCTACCCAAGTGTATCTTGAGAAATCATCCAACATCACAAGTGCATATTTGCTCCTTAAAATTGATAAGACATTTAGAGGCCCAAACAGGTCCATGTGAATAAGTTGCAATGGTGCACTTATGGAATTCACAGTTTTTGATTTGTGACTTGATCTTTTTATTTTTCCTTTCTGACAAGCTTCACAAAATTTAATTTGAGCAAACTCTAATTTTGGCATGTCTCTCACTAACTCTTTCTTGGCCAAGGTGTTGATTGCCTTGATGTTTAGATGTGAGAGTTTCTTAGGCCATAAGTTGCTTTGCTCTATAGATGCCTCGGTGTAGAAGCAACAAATACCATCCTCAATTGTTGAGTCCAAGTCTGCAACAAACAAGCTTCCTTTCCTTGCTCCTTTCAGAGCAACTTCATTTGTTTTCTTGCTGATAAAAATAAATTCTTCTTTGTCAAACAAAATTTTAAAACCTTTATCTACAAACTGGCTGACACTAAGAAGATTTACTTCAAGACCAGCTACCAATGCTCTATCATCAATGTCAACATTTCCAGAAACAATCTTGTCATATCCCATTGTGAATTCTTTGTTGTTTTCTCCAAAGGTCACCAAAGGGCCAGCCTTCTCCTCAAACTGTGATAGCATGGCCTTATCACCTGTCATATGTCTGGAACATCCACTGTCTATGATCCATATGACCTTCTTCATTTTTCCCCGCACATAATGAGTTTTAAATGTGTTTAGCAACCCAAGCAGTGTTGGGTACTTTCTTTTTATTAACTGATTTAGTAGAAGTAGAGTTAAAAGTTTCAGAAAGAATAACATTCATAGATGTTTGTGCATTTTCCCTTGCAGCTGTAGATCTAATACTGACTTCTTTGAGATCTACTCTCAGCTTGTGGCAACTTTTCATTACTTTTAATTTACAGGGAATGCAGTCAAACTTATCACAGAATGAATAGGGATCATTTGCTTTAGCTTCATTATACTTGCAGGCTCCTTCAGCTAGCTTACTAACAACCTTTTTACAAAGGTAAGTTAGATGATTCACAGAGCCAAACTTTTCACATTTCTTTCTTGGAGCATCTGCAACATAAGAAAAATTGTTGCTTTTGTTTATCTCAATCTTCCCATTTATATTTATCTTCTTCTTTCTTGCATCTTCATCTTTTATTTCCTTGACAGATGTCTTGGAACCTTGGTTGTTCATGAGCTTCTCTTCAGTTTTGGAAGATTGAGTTATTTCTGCATTTTTCTTCTCTTTGTCTTCATCAGTAATTTCTTGCTTTATGATCAACTCCTCTTCACTGAAATCTATTTCACATGTTTTGAACATAGATGAGCCAACCTTTTTCAGCATAGCTGGAACATCTTCATTTTCATTTGCTTTCCATTTTTCACTTACAACTTTCTTCTTGTTGTTCAAGACATCATAATAAAGACCAATAGCAATATTTGCACATGGCTTGTTCTTCTCATGGTATTTTCCAACCAACTCAGATGCATTCCTGAAAGATTTTAACTTGACTTCATTCTTTTCCAGCTTCTCCCTTAACACTGCTTCAATTTCACTTGCACACTTGAGCTTGTTCTTCAGATATACATTTTCTTGTTTCACAGCTTCAAGCTCTACCAGCAACAACTCAGTTTCTTGTTTCTCATTTTCAAGTTTCTCATTTATCTTTGTCAGTCTGCTAACCTCTTCATTAGCAGCAACCATACTTGTGTGAATGTGAAACATTTATGTGCTCATCCTTTCAACAGTTTCCTTATATTGACTTACATTTAAAATAATGGTGGTAAGAGTTGGTACCTGTGTTTTTGATGAGGATGACTCTCCTTGTTCCAAGGCCTTTAGTGCATAATTTCCAAGTTCCTCATCTTCATCATTATCAGAATCATCCCAAATCTTTCCCTCTGTAATATAATCTTTGCTTTGCTGTTTCTTCAGAAGAGCTTCATACTTTGCTTCCAGTTCAAGATAAGCTTTGTCTTTCTTTGCTTTCTTGGGTTTCCTACATTCTGTAGAAAAATGGCCTAGTGCATCACAGTTGTAGCATCCAATCTTTGATCTATTAACAAATCCAGTTTTGTAACCATTTTTGCTATCAGATGTGTACTTCCCTTTTCCTTTCTAGCTGCTGTCTTTATTGAATGATTGTCCTTTACCCTTGAAGAATCTTGGCTTCTTTACTCTAATGTTAGAGAATTTTCTTTCCAGATAGGCCATTGACTGATCTAGCTTATCAAGTTCATCCAGGGTGTAGAACTAATCTTCTTCTAATTCCAATATGACTTGTTCCTGAAGGTCATTGTTTCTTTGCTCACTTGTTGAGGCAAATGAAGTTTGAGAACTTGGCTCATCATTAGAGGTCTGGCTTTCATTGACAATTAGAGCACTTGAACCATCCATAACATGCCCTTGACCAGCTCTTAATGATTTCCTTTGAATCATTTCTAATTCATATATTTTTAAGATTCCATATAGGACTTCCAGAGTTATCCTGCTTAAGTCTCTCCCTTCTCTGATTGCAGAAATTTTCTGTTCCAGATGATCAGGAAGTGTGAGCAAAAACTTCAAATTCACTTCTTCAGCTTCATAAAATTTATCATGCAGCTGCAAGTCATTTATCAACTTGTTAAACCTTTCAAACATATTAGTGATACTTTCCTTTGGCTTAGCCATGAAACCCTCATACTGTGAAATCAGTATCCTTCTTTGATTAGATCTAACTTCCTCAATTCCTTCACAGAGTATTTTAATCTTTTCCCAGATATACTTAGCAGTGTCACAGTTGACAATGTTATTGTACATTACATTGTCAAGTGACTCTATCAATATCAACTGCAGATCACTATCTGGGGAAAATTTTTCTTTCTCAGGCTCATTGTACTCAGAAGGGTATTTAGGAGCATAATGAGCTGGAATGACCATGTCTCCATCTGTAGATTCCTCAACACTTACCATAGGAGTAAAGGGCCCATTTTTGAGAATCTAAATATATAATGGATTGGCCATCCTGATAAACAACAACATTTTCTTCTTCCATAGAGTGTAGTTAGTTTTATTAAAAGTAGGGATTTGGATGCTACTGATTTTCTGTGTATTCATTCTTCCAAGATCTTGAATCTGTTTACTTTCAGATTTTGCTCTAATACCGCTTGGTAGATAATGAATCACACACAGGGGGGGTGTGAATGTGTTTTTGTGTTTTTCTTTTTTTTTTTAGTGTTTAAGGTGTTGAACAAAGTAAATTAAATCTTGTAGTGAAATGTGTTAATACTGAAATTAAACAAGTAAGAACAATGGACACAAATCTTTCAAAACTCACTTAATTTTTTATTAAAATTAAGAATGTTTTGCTATAAAATTTCTAGGCTCTTTTTTGATAAAGAGCTTAGCTTCTTCTTTGAGAGAATACAAGATTTTTCTTTTCTAAATTATTACAACTAACAAAGCATCCAGTGTTTACTTTATAGAACAGTAAACACTGGTTATTACACAGTATGCAACAACATGTACTAAACCCTATTTTTAGATAATCAAATCTTTCTATTTCTGGCTTACTGTATCTTGCTAATCTTGCATGCATGTGACTTTACTCTGCCAATTAATCTTGGCCTTTGATCTTGTACTATTCAAGCTGCTTTTATAGACTTGTCAATTCAACTTGATTAGATAGTTTGTTGATTGATAATCTTGGATATTGAACTAGTCTGCATTTTTTACTTTGAGTTTTACCTCGAGATATCCAGTTTGGCATGTAGAGAATTTGACATCTCGATAAGTATATTAGTTTATCAAGATCTCTAATCACTCTATAGTTGTTTTGACTTATCGAAGCCATTGAGTTCTCTATAAGAGAATTTGGCTTGTCGAGATCTCTTAACTTCATGTTTTTACTTTGACTTATCGATATCTCTGAGTTCTCTAGTGATATTTTTGACTTGTCGATATCTTAGAGTTCTCTAGTGATAGTTTGACTTGTTGATATCTCAAAGTTCTCTAGTGATATCTTGACTTGTCGATATATCAGAGTTCTCTAGTGAAGAAATGACTTGTCGATATCTCCTTTTTTCATGTCTTCAAATTGGCTTGTCGATATCTCAGAGTTCTCTAGTAGCTTTCCCTACTTCTCGATAAGTCACTCTGGAGTTCTCGAATGACATCTCTATAATACTTAATCTGTGACTTGTAGAGATCTTGACTTATAATATTTTTCCCAAAATAGATTTATTCAACTCCAAGCTTCTTCATAATTCTTCTGAGGCATGATCTTCTTGATCTTCTTTCAGATAGAATTCTTAGGCTTGATACTGTTTACAGAAAAAGACTTCAGTATGCCCTTAAACACTTTTACGGACTTAAGAATTATAATACACAATGCAAACATAGATTATCATACAACTTACTTAAGGTTGTCATATTGACTTAGTCTTGTTATTGTACAGGCATGTCTTGCACAACATAAAGGGTTGTATTTATAAAAAAGAAGGTGGAAACTGAAAAGACTCTTTGATTGACCATGCAATAATTAGACATAATAAGAATACAAGATTATGTGTATCTAGGCAAACAAAAAGTAATCTCTCTCTTCATATTCCTATTCCTAATGTAAATACTCAAGTATCAACGGATAGTCACATCAGTAGCTAACCCATTCTAATCAATTAAAAGATATTCCACTCACTTACTGATTAATTAAAATACTGCTAACAATTTATTTTGAATAAATTCAAAATAATCAATTAAGTATAACAGTCAATCATGGTTTGACCATTATCAGTATCTTAATTACTATATCAGGATTTGACAACTACTGATATAAACTATTAGTCAAAACAATTTTAACTAATAACAGAGTTTATAAGCATAATTAGTAGTTCAACATGCAATTATCACATAATATCATTTAGCACATTTTGCATGTTATCATGGCATCAAGCATTTAGCATAAGAATTAGTATCTAACAAGTACTGACAAATAATAAGATAGCATGCTTCGAAAATATCAGCAGACTTAATTATCAGAGTTTGAGAACTGTTCTGAAATCATTCCCAATTCATTCACCAATCTTTTGAATGTAGCTTCACAGAGAGGCTTGGTGAATATATCTGCTACTTGCTGATCTGTTGGTACAAAGTCCAATTCCACTGTACAAGCTTCCACATGTTCTCTTATGAAATGGTATATGATACTGATGTGCTTAGTCATTGAATGCTGCACTGGATTTCATGTCATTGCAATAGAACTTTGATTATCACAATATATAGGAATAGAAGAATAGTCTAACCCATAATCCAGCAGTTGATTCTTTATCCAAAGAATCTGAGCACAACAGCTTCTTGCAGCAATGTATTATGCTTCTGCAGTTGAAGTAGAAATTGACTTTTGTTTTTTTTACTGTACCAAGATACCAATCTGCCTCCAAGAAATTAGCAGCTTCCAGAAGTACCTTTCCTATCTATTTTGCATCCTTCAAAATCATCATCTAAATATCCAATTAGCTTAAATTTTGAATCACTAGAATACCATAATCCCAGATTCATGGTGCCTTTGAGATACTTAAAAATTCTTTTCACAGCTAATAGATGAGGTTCTCTAGGGTCAGCTTGGAACCTTGCACAGAGACATGTAGCATACCTAATATCAGGTCTACTAGCAGTCAGATATAGGAGTGAGCCAATCATATCTCTGTAATTAGTTATATCTACTGAAGAACCAGTATTTAAATCTAACTTGGTTGTAGTGGCCATAGGAGTTGATGCAGTTGAGCAGTCTTGCATTCCAAATCTTTTGAGTAAGTTCCTGGTGTATTTGGATTGATTTATGAAGATTCCTTCATTAGTCTGTTTGACTTGTAACCCCAGAAAGTAACTCAATTCTTCCATCATACTCATTTGATACCTGGACTACATTAGCTTTACAAATCTCTCACATAATTTATCATTAGTAGATCCAAAAATGATATCATCAACATATATTTGTACTAACAACAATTCCTTACCATGGTATTTATAAAAGAGAGTTTTATCAATTGTACCTCTTGTGAAACCACTCTCTAGTAGAAATAGAGCAAGTGTTTCATACCAGGCCCTTGGAGCTTGCTTCAATCCATAGAGTGCTTTATCCAGTAAGTAGACATGATCCGGATACTTTGGATCAATGAACCCTTGGATGTTCAACATAAACTTTCTTTTTAAGTTCTCCATTTAAAAATGCACTCTTCACATCCATTTGGAACACCTTAAACTTCTTGTGAGCAGCATAGGCAAGAAAGATTCTTAGTCTCTAACTTTCCAACAGGAGTAAATGTCTCATCATAATCAATTCCTTCTTGTTGTGAGTAACCCTTTGCAACCAGTCTTTCTTTGTTCTTTGTAACAATGCCATCACTGTCAGTTTTATTTCTAAATATCCATTTTGTACCAACTATAGATCTGTTCTTCGGTCTTGGCACAAGAGTCCAGACTTTGTTCCTTTAAAATTTATTGAGCTCTTCTTGCATTGTTGTGACTCAGTCAGCATCTTGTAGAGCTTCTTCAACCTTTTTAGGTTCCGTTTGAGATAAAAAAGAATGGTAACGATATTCATTCTGAGTGGCTTTTCTTGTTATTACACCACTGTCAGGGTTTCCAATGATTAAGTCAGGTGTGTGTGACTTAGACCATTTTCTTGCTGATGGAAGTTGACTCCTTGAAGAAGAACCCCCCTTGATTCATGAATTCTCTGTTATTTCTTTGAGTAGTACCACTGTTGTTTCCTGATGCTCCCCCTGAATAAGTGTTTCTATGGTTATCAGTATTTGACTCATCAGAGTTTGAGGAAGATGAGTCTGATGATCTTTCTACGGATGTTTCTTGAGTAGAATCACTTGCAGTAGTCTTTGGATTTGTTTCATGTTGCTCCACCTCAACATATGCTTCAGTGTCAGAATAATTTCCACTATACTGTGGAATCTCAGAGCTTCGAGTGATATCAGGACTTACTGTATCAGATTCAGGATTTAAAAGTTCAGCATAAAGTACTTCATTTTCAAATCTCAACTTTTCATGGTCATCTGCATCTTCTAGACGTGTTATCTTCTTGTCATCAAAAGACACATGTATAGACTCCATGACTGTTCTTATTCTCAGATTATAAATTCTGAAGGCTTTTGTAGTCAACGGATAACCTACAAATATTTCTTCATCAGCTATCAGATCAAATTTGGTCAGCTGCTCCGGATGAGTTTTGAGAACAAAACACTTACAACCAAATTTATGAAAGAACTTCAAATTTGGCTTTTTTCCTTTCACTATCTAAAATGGTGTTTTTCCATGCTTGTTTATCAATGTTGCATTTTGTGTAAAGCAAGCAATTTGCACAGCCTCAGTCCAGAAATAAGTAGGCAATCTTGCTTCTTCTAGCATGGTTCTTGCAGCTTCTATTAGAGTTCTATTCTTTCTTTCAACAACTCCTTTTTTTGTGGAGTTACAGGAGCAGAAAACTCTTGTTTTATCCCCTTGAGTTTGCAAAACTCTTCCATAGAGCTATTCTTGAATTCAGTTCCATTATCACTTCTTATGATCTTCACTTTGTATGTTGATCCTTTCTCTAGCTCCTTCACATGATCAAGCATACCTCCTCTTGGCAATAGACGGAGAATATACCCTAAGAGAATATACCTATGGGTATATTGTGTATTCATCAACAATCACAAATGCATACCTCCTCTTGGCAATAGACATAACATGCACTGGACCTAAGAGATCAACATAAAGTAGATGATATGGTTCCAGAATTGAGGATTCGGTTTTACTCTTGAAAGGTGTCTTCCTTTGCCTGGCTTTCTGGCATGAATCACATAAGCCATCAGGAGTAAACACTGTATTGGGAAATCCTCTTACAAGATCTTTCCTCACAAGTTCATTGATAGTGTTGAAGTTGAGGTGAGAAAGTCTTTTATGCCAGTTCCAGTTATCTTCCACAGATGCTCTACTCAGTAGACAAAATTTTGAATTATCAAAATTTATGGAGACCCTGGCTTCATATAAACTACCATGTCTTACACTAGTCAATGTGATCTTGCCATCAGACTTACTGAGAATTTCACAATGCTCCTAATAAAAGTTGACATGGTAACCTCTGTCACAGATTTGACTCACACGATCAGATTATGCTTGAGTCTTGCAACTAGAGCTACATCTTCAATGATGACATTTCTAACTTTGATTTTGCCATATCCCAAGATTTTTACTAAGTTTCCATCTCCATAAGAAATGTTTGGGCCAACCTTCTCCTCAAATTCTGATAGCAGGGATTTATAACCAGTCATATGTCCTGAATATCCACTGTCCAAGACTAGAGGATTCCTCCTGTCACCCTGTAATCAACAATTTGAATCAGTTAGTATTTTTAAGGACCCAGACTTTCTTGGATCCTTTGGATTTTTTAAGTTTGTTAACATATGCACCAGAAGACTTCATATCAGAGTTTACATTAACATTCTTACTATCAGTATTTTACATGCAGAAACAGATTTTGCTTTAACTAAAGAGGGTTTCAGTTTATAAAAAATCATAATACAAACTGTGGTACTCTTTACATGTATAAATAGAGTGCCAAACACTGCCACAATGAAAACAAGGATTTTGTGGTTTATATCTAACTGTTTTATTCCTAAACTTTGATTTAGAAGGAACAACTTTTATCTCTTTATTCTTCTTTCAAGAATTAGCAAGATGATTAGTGCTACCACATTTTGAACAGGTCTTTCTAGGTGCATTAGGTGGGGTTACGTAATTTCCATTCTTATTAACACCTACATTGTCATTCCTATTTTTCCTAGACCTTTTCCTCTTGGCTTTCATGTGTAAATCCTTCAGCTTTTGCTTAAGCTGTTTCTGAGTAATTGAACCAATGTTTACTGAGTTTATGTGAACTTGTTCACTATTTTCAGTAATTAAGTTTGATCTAGGAGCTGAGGTAATACCTTCCTCAAGGATTGATTTAACATTATTAGCACTTGAATTAAACTTAATGGTCTTTATTTGAACCTTGTTCAATTTGACCTGACTATCAGGTTTTATTGGTTCTGTTTTCTCAGTTTCTTCTCCACTTTTTTATCAGAATTAGATCTAGCTGAGTATCCTAATCCTGATCCCCAATAACCATTCTCTAAGATTTCCTGGTTTACTTTTCCTGAGTTAGTCCAAAGTTTATTGACTTCTCTCTCTTTAGCTAGCTCATTTTCTAGATATGCATGTTTTTCTAACAATTTTTCTTTAACATGAACATCATTATCTCTTTCTTTTTGAATTTCTAGCATGGAAATCAACTCAGTTTCTAGGCAATCATTCCTTTTCTTAAGCACAGAGTTTTCACTCTTGATTCTATTATTCTCTAAGGTTTGATCCCTAAAACTAACATGCATAGACTTAAGAAATAATATTAATTCATAGATATCATCAGTATCAAATGTAAGAGTAGACTGAGGTACCTTTAATTCAATATTGTCGGTCTCAGCTTTAGCATTTTCCATGAGAGCATAATTGATCCCATCATCTGAGTCTGATAAACATCCCAGTTTCTCTTCTTTGAGATCAAAGCTTGTTTCTTCTCAGCTCTGGATTTTCTGCAGTCAACTGCAAAGTGTCCAAGTCCATCACAGTTGTAACATTTCTCTTTTGACTTGTCAGGTTTTCCAAATCTAGCTTCCTTCCAATCAGTATCTCTTCTGTTGTTCCTCCTATCAGAGTTTGAGGAACTGGAATCTTTTCTGGAAAATCTTCTCCCTTTCTTGAAGTTTCTGTAGACCATCTTCTTGAAGCTTTTAACCAATAGGGCAGCCATTTGATCCATATCTTCATTATTGTTGTGATCACTATCAATTCTGATTCAATATCAGGATTTGAGTCATCATCAGAATTTGATGATTCAATATCTGACTTAGCAATCATGGCTTTCCTTTTGGAGTAACTTTTCCTCCTAGCTTTCTCATTTGGTTTCTCTTCAACTTTGAGTGCCACTGGTCTAGCTTCTGATCCTTTCCTCTTGCTCCTTTGCTCCATCTCTAGTTCATGAGTTTTCAGAACTCCATAGATCTTATCTAGAGGTGTGATGTCAAGTTGATAGTTATATCTATTTGATGTGACTTTAAAGTCCCACTTTCAGGAAGAGCAAGTAGGAACTTCAAGTTTGAGTCCTCTAAATCATATTCTTTGTTGACAAGGGATAAGTCATTCAACAACTTCTGAAATCTGTCATAGATCTCAGTTAGGGACTCATTTTCCCTTGAGTCAAAGTGCTCATATTTTTGAGTAAGTACTGTCCTCCTATTCTTCTTGATAACAATTTTACCTTGACACTTTACTTCTAAAGCATCCCATATCTCTTTTGCTGTCTTACATCCAATGACTCTATTGGACATGACACTATCAAGACTGATGTGCAGGATGTGTCTGACCTTAGCATCCTTCATGATAGATGAGATATCTTTAGGAGTATAGTCCTTCCTATCTTTGTCTAACATCTTCTCTGGTTCTCCTGCAAGCGAAACAACTACCTTCATTGGTTTATGAGGACCATCATAAATCCTGTTCAGATATTCAGGATCCGTGGCTTCCAAGGACATGGTCATCCTGACTTTCCCGATTGGATATTAATGCACTTTCAATATGGGCACCTTGATTGCTTCATACCTACTCATGTTGCTGCTTATCTGTGATGTGGTTGGGGGTTGTGGCTTCGGATCTAGATTCTATGTTTCCTCTTCTCCTTTGTCTAACATGGTTGATTAATCTTCAGATCTTAAACTGTTTGTACGTTAACAGCAAGCTCTGATACCAATTATCAGGCCCTTAATCAACTGTAGAGGGGGGGGGGGTGAATACAATTAATATAATCAACTCGACAAAGTTTCAACAGAATCGACAGTTTTTATATAAATCTAATAAAAACTTGTTACACAAGTACTCTCTCAAAAGGATGAACAAGATATCCTTGAGAGCTGCTAGGTTATGCGAAAGATATAACAATGTCGCAATGCTTATAGCATAAACCTAATATGTGATTTATATAGAGCACATCTACCAATGTATAAGGAATCCTATTCTATTAACAATAAGGAAACCTATACAATTGCTTCTGAGATAAAGTCCTTCACCGCCTTGAAATTCCTGTTTCCTTTTCCTCTTCAAAGATCAACTGATGTGACAAATACTGATTTCATCATCCGTTGACATCATTATCTGTTGATATCGTTATCCATCGAATATCAACATCCGTCGATCTCATCATCATCTGTCGAAGCTTTATCATCCGTCGATGCTTGTAAGTATAATCTGTCGCTGCTAGTACTTACCATCTGTAGATGCTTCTGATAGTTTCTGTTTGATATCATCAATTGCTCCTAACATTTTACTTCACTACTAGTAGAAGGATGAATTCCTTTTCGGTCATCACCCTAGCGTATTAAGGCATTATGATGAACTGTCCCACAGCCTCCTACGCGTTGATGAACTGTCCCACAGCCTCTTACACTTTGACGGACTGTCCCATAGCCTCTTATACTTATCCTAACTATAACATAGGTATAGTTTAGGCGTTAAGTTTTGTAAGTGTTTTTAGCATAAAAGCTCTGCCCTGATGGTGAAGCACCATCTATTGTAATTCTGGTATGGCACCAGAATTTTGATATATATATATATATATTCCAATTTAATTCAATAAATATCTTTATTTGTTCTATATTTCACTTATATGATCTCGGTTTTTAACGATTGGTATCAGATTCAGGTTATCGTGAAACTTGTGTTCTAGTATATGGTCAATACCTGAATGGAAAAACATAATGAATAATATAGAGAAAGATGTGAAGTTGTTGCATGACTTAATGCAGAAAGAGCAGATGGAGTGCAATAACCAGTTGCATGGATTAGAGGGGAAACTATCAGAGATATTTTTGATTCACCGGATGTTAGCAAGCTTGAAAGAAAAATTCTTAGAACCCACGGACCCATCAGATGAAGTCACATTACAAATAAAGGAGCACAACAAGGAAGAATAGAGGTCATCTATTGTGATGCCCCCAAATCCAGGAACATGGGATTTGGTCATCACACTGAAGTCTCAATCTAAACTAACATGTTTAATGAAAAACATTCACCAATTATTGAATCATATCATCTGTGACCCCAAGTACACCAAGATCTTTTAGGTTATAATGCTAGAAATAAGAATTCCAAATTCCACATCTTATATTTTCCTTTTATATTATAATTTTTCAACAATTTCCCACTCAAAACTTAGCCCACTAGTATAACTTCGAAAAGAAGTATACCGGCCCAATTATTCGATAACATAACTATAATATATATTAAAAAACTTTATAAAATAGAACTTACACTAGTTCCACAAACCCTGAACCAACCATCTTTATACTTGCATCTTCTCCTTTTTTTTTCCCGAACTACGTGGCTAAACATCACCAGTATACCTTTCACTGAAAGGTTAGAGGTAAAGCAGGAAAGTATGAGCGAAAGAAATGCTCGACAAGTTTATTAAAAGCATAATGTGCTAGTTTCAGAACATTTATGGGATTTTCAAATAAAACTGATATCTATCTGTATGCAGAATATTTAAAATAATAAGTTTCAGAACACCTAAAAATGTTAAGAAATATTAAAACCTTTGATAATTGAGCAATAGAGGTTTTAATCACGTTAAAAAAATCATTTAGAATCAAATTAACTATTCATATAAAAGTCAGTTGACGTAAAGGAAATATCATTGAAATATAATATATATCATCACATGTTAAATGTATCAACAGTCTATATGAAGATTTAAAAATCTCATTTTAAAAAGCCTTCACTGGCTTAAAACATTGAATATACTTTCATAACTTAAATGCTATGGATGACGATCAAGAATAAATCGTATTAGACACTAGAAATTGTACTACACCCGTTGATCAGTCGGGATACAATACAGACCTATACCGAGTATAAGTCTAGTAATATAGGGTACCTAGGCACACATTGGCCTATAATGATGGACTAGCCCCGCTAGCCTCTTAAACTGCTGAAATGACCCCGCTAGCCTCTTATGTGACTGGACTAGCCCCCACTAGCCTCTTACATCATAATAATGTTGGACTAGCCCCGCTAGCCTCTTACGAAATCATCCAATATTTAGAAAAGGAGTCGGGTTAATTGACGTCCTTACTGATTCAACTCCCCATTTCACACGTTGTGGAGTAATCTCAACAACCCATGACGAGATAACCAAAAAAATTAGGTATTCTCTAATTACACAATAAAGATCCCCTATATAGAGTTTATCTGGATAATACATTTATTCACTTTCTGTCGTAAAAGGAATTATCTTATAGCAGAATAATGACTAAAATATCATGATTTCAATAATCAAATGATTATATATATAATGTTTCCCAAAAATATTTATAAAATAATATAAACTTTCAAGTATATAAACATTCATCAATTTTGAATTTAGAAAAAAAATGTACTTGCATAATCAGTACTAATTTTTTTGATGCTTAAAACATTTAAATTCAGAATTAAAATAAGGAGAAAGTTTGCACAACAATAAGAAGGTAAGGGGGTACTTGCATAATCAGAATTAAATATTTTGATACTTAAAACATACAACTACTCGAGAATTAGATTGGGTGAAAACTTGCTTTTGGTCATTAGCTATTATGCACACTATGAATAACACAGCTCTCTCATTCCTTCGTCTCATGAAATCATCGTACTTTATCCAAATACTTTCCTTGATCTGCCGCTACTGCGATTAATACAAGCTTGTTATACACTTACTATTCCAATTAATTCTTTATCTGCTCGTTTGGCCCTAATAATATCGAACAACCCGTATCTATAATTAGAAGAAACATAAACACAAGAATCTGAAACCATGTAGGCACATAATTAACATAGCACGTAAACACATAATTCATGCATCGCACAACTCGATTCATCGCCAGAATCAGTTTGGTATTTTTAAAACTGAAATCTGGTTAAAATAGAACTTTTCGTAAAATTTATGACTTTGACATTCTCGTAAAATAATTGACCTTTCATTACAAAAGAAATCAAGTCTCAAAAGTATATTATTTGACTTAGTTATGAATAATTATATTTTATTTAACTTTTTATTATTAAAATTAATTGATTAAATATATTAATCAACTAATTGAATTAATAATTAATTAACTAAAATAAATTATAAATAATTAAATCAAATTAAGATTTTTGAAATTAATTAAACAAATAAATTTATGGAATTTAAAATGATTTAGTAATTGTTGTGCAAGACATGCCTTAACATTTCAAAACTAAATCAAATTAACAATCCTAAGATTTAGTTGACTTGTAATTTTATGTAATATGTAATGATGTTTCTTGAGTCTGTAAAATTGTTTGAATATACTGTACTAGAGTATTTTTTGGCAAGTCTGATCATGCCTCAGAATGAAGATAAACTGCTTGGTGAAGAATAAAACTGTAGATTGAAAAATTTTCTAAGTCAAATGTCAAGAAGTCACAGATCAAGTTATATCGAGAAGTATATTGAGAAATCAAGTTAGCTTGTAGAGAAGTCACCTCACTTGTAGAGAAGTCACTTCACCTGTAGAGAAGTCACTTTACTTGTAGAGATGTCAATCTGGCCTATAGAGAAGTGGAGATGTTGATAAGTCGATTTGGCATGTAAAGAAGTGGAGATATCGACAAGTCAAAATACATGTAGAGAAGTGAAGGTATCGACAAGTCAAAATGTCTATAGAGAAGAGGAGATATCGACAAGTCAAACTACATGTAGAGAAGTGAAGATATCGACAAGTCATATAGAGAAGTGAAGATATCGACGAGCCATTCTACATCTCGATACAGACATCTCTATACAATATGAAGATCTCGATAACAGCTTCAATTTGATGAATACATCAACCATGAAGATTCAAGATTATCGGTCAATAAACCGCTTTATCATTATAATGGAAAGTATACAAATGTAGCTTGAGAGTACAAGATCAAGGGCCAAAATGAACAAGATAAAGGAGGGTCACAGACCTAGAAGATTATATGAAGATTTGCTACACTTAAAATAGAAATAGACAAAAGGACTTTAGAAAATGTGTTAGTCTATTTTAGTGCAATTTCTGTAAACTGTGCATGTTGGTCTATGAAACATGTCACGGGTCCTTAGTTCAACAGCAATAAAACAGATCTAGAATATTCAAGGACACGGATTTATAGCACAACTAATATGATTTTTAATATAAAGATCAAGTAAGTTTTGATAATTGTTTTCTGTGTCTTCTACAGTCAAGTAATTATCACTGTAAATTTCATATACATGTTGAGTTCCAAAGCTTAAACATAAAACTTGATTTTCTTGAAAGTAATTTACAAAGTCTAAAAGAAAAATCAAAAAATACACATCCACCCCCCCCCCTCTGTGTACATTTCAAACCCAACAATAATTATTATAAATAATGAACTAAATAGAATTTTGGATTTTAAAATGAATACAAATTTTCTTAAAATTTTATTCCAGAAACAATTTTTTGCAAAATCAGTTTTGGGGATAACTGATTGAAATCGATTTTTACAACCGGGTTGCCAAGAACTAAAATCGGGTCCCCAAAAACACTGACCATTTTCCCATATGTTAGTGGTTTCTTGTCGACGTCGGCCACACACAAATGGAGCAAAAAACACAGCTTCTTGATCCGATTTTTGCACCAAATCAACTCTCAATCAACCCCAAAATAAAGAGAACACAACAACAACAACAAACAAAGCAGGAAGCTACGATTCCGGTGAAAACAATCCAAATAATATGGTTAAATCCGGCAAACATCGAAACCTTCGATTACGCGACCATACTTAAAGGTACAAATACGAAAACAAATTTTATAATATACACAATCTATTCAGATCATCCAAACTATCAATCAAAATAAGAACAATCCTTAAAATTCAAAAATAATAAATGAACAAACCCAAAAACTTGACAAAATAGAATTTTCAATATAATGAAGAAAATATAATCATATATCGGTTGTAAATGACCATGTAAAGGTATTCATGGAATCGGATTAAGCCAAATATCATCAAATCAGAAAGCCCTAATTCAAGCCAAGAACCCTAGAAATCGGGTTTGAAATTTTACCCATTTTTGGAACGGTTTGATGTCATGATCTGATAGATCTTCTCAAGAGCTTCATATTGGCTACAAGCATGACTGCTTTTGTATTCAAGATCACTTCAAAATCATAAATTAATCTCAAGAACATGAACTAAAACTCTAACATTAACTTTGAGAGATTTTTCTAATATATATATATTTATATTAATATTTTGATTTATTATAAAAAATAAAATATATTAATCATTACAAAAAAATATCCTTAAAATTATTTGGAGCATAATTATATCATACAATATAAATAATTAGTACATAAATAATAATTAATGGGGAATAAATTTTAAAAAAATATTCTCAAATAAATACAAAATTTATGCCAAAATTCTCCAAAAATTATGAACTTTCTGAAAATGCAATATTATAAAATATTTGAAAGACCAACGATTTTTTAAAAATAAAAATGCAAATTTTGTGGGCTTTGACGTCCTAGTAGGGTTTGGTCCGATAATTATTTGAAAATTGAAACATTTCATAATTTATAATAAACCTTGAATAAATTATAGAATGCACCGACTCACTCAGAACGAGACGAAACACATATCATGTAACATACGTTATTAGACACTCGTCCAAATAACATATAATTTTGTATAATTATAATTTTAACACATAATAATTATCCGGAAAAAATATAATCCTTGTAAAACCATAGATGAAATATTGACGTCGATAAAATATCTACTTAATCCCTTAAATCTTAAAATGAACTATATTTACCGATATCGATATAATGACTAACTTTTAATAAAATTTTAAAAATAATAGAAGTAAGTAAATTTTTTTAAAAAAGCATCAAAGATCGATACTGAACTACAATTAGCATATTGGTCCATCTAAGTACGAGAATACGTTGCACATGAATAAAATATCACAACTTTATTCCTCCCATACTGGAAAAATTACATGAAAATATTCGAATAATCATTATAATTATAATAAATTTTTAAAATACGGGATATTACAGTCTACCCCTGATATTAGGATTCCAACCTTAGAATCAGCCAAATAAGTACTAAAGCTCTTCTTGCCAACTTTTCAAATCTAACAGAATTCGCCACAAAACTAATTTTTTTAATCTTTAATATCCATTTAACCTAGTATGAGACTCTTACCAGGTTTTCCACATAGGATAAACCTAGTTTAACTACTACACATATCCATGTTATCTCACAAGCCAATCATTTAGGATTAGAGGCTCTTCATTTTACTGCAATAAATCTGATATGCACATTTCCAAAACCGATAATAGCGTCAACTCATAACTAACTTCTCTGAAATCTCAAATAAAGTCTTGGATTTCTTATATGTCACAATTATCACTCGAGCTTTATATCACACTATTATTTCTTCTTCTAATAAAATTTGACTCACTTTCCAATAGGATAATCTTCATTAATAGAAAGGAAACGAGATGACTCTATTATACGCCGTTAATAGTCCAATGCAAATACTCGTAGTATACATTTTCTAGTATGGATCGTCGTTTTGCTTCTTTAGTAAGCCTATAGATGATATGTCGTACTCAAAATTTAGTTTGATATCCAATACTCCCAAATTATCTCCGAAATCTTGAATTGAAATGAGGCTATCGGTCAGATACAATTAATGTCGAAATCTCATGTCGTATCGCGATCTCATTTAGGTACAAACAAACTAATTTGTTCAATGAAGCCTTTACTCCTAATTTATGGCCGTTCGTGATAATCCTTGTTAGGCCTTTAAGTATACTATAGAGGGGGTGAATATAGTATTAACAATCAATTCGAATTAAGTACTCAACAATGAAGAACATTTTTTATAATAATGAATAAAAACTGATTAAAATACTCTCTCAAAGGATGAACAATTATCCTTGAAAACTGCTAGGTTACACAGAATGATAAAATAATGCACGACAACTATAGTGTTAACCTAATATGTGCTTAGATAATGCACAGTTACACAATCAATCTAATTGATATTATTTACTTGAATAAGGGATCCTAATATATATCCAACCATTGATTGCTACAATTAAGTAAAGTCCTACACCTACATATCTCTATAAATATATTTTTCTGCGATATCTTCTTATTTCCAGCTTCATAAATACTGATATGCACAAATGCCGATGACAATTACTGATTAGCAATTACTAATGACAAATATCGATGTTGTCACCTTTGTCAAACTCTGATATCAAATGCTGACTGGAAAACTCGGATAGTCATATTCCGATATCATCAATTATATCTAACAATCTCCCCCAACTTGTGTATTTAGTAATTATGTACAAGTTTCTAATTGATGATGTCAAAACTATCTAAATGCAGAAGTATTTACATATGTATAGCCTTACAGTCTGTATCTTCAGACTTTATTTTCAATCTTGAATCTTGGCATATCCAGCAGCTTCATTAAAGAACTATACGAGTAGATTTTCCTCAGCTACATTCAAATACATCTTCATTCTCTGTTTGATATCCTTCAGCTCTTGAGTAGAATTATCATTTTGATAGATAGTTGTTCTAAGGTCATGAAGTTTGGATCTACTAAGTGAAAGATCATCTAGCTCCAGAAATCCAAATTTCTTACCATTTGGATTAAAAGTGAGAACTTTAACTCCAATAGATGTAGTTATCTGAGCTCATCCTTTAGGCATATCAACAGTTTGATCATCTTCATTTATATACTTTGGAATGTACTTGGATTTGATGAGCATTCTTTTCGGCTTTCTAGATACCAAGTTCTTCAAATATGTAGACCATCTGGCAGTTGTAGAGTTGATGACTTTTAGCAATGTCATAATGTATTCCAACTCTTGCCATGGTTTGTCTTGCATATGTTCTTGTGAAATTCTCAACCATTTTTCTAACTCAAGAAAATATAACACCTTTTACTTTGGCTTATTTGTGTCAAACAAATCAAGCACATTTTGAAAAGACATAATCTTTTATAGATCTTCAAGCTTCATATTCTCACCAATTCCTGTCAAATTCCCTGGCTCTCTGAGAATCATGGCATTCCCTGTATGAGTATCAACATTAGAAAGACCCAAGCCACCTTTTCTGCTAGCCAATCTTGCTTGTGAATTTCCACTATAAAATCTGTTAATGGATGAATCTTTTTTAGGTGCTGGTGTCTTACTGCCCCATAATAACTTCTTCTTTTCAACTACTAAAAGTTGAGAAGTATCAGGCCTTTTAGAATCTTTAGAGTCAGACTTTTTTTCATCATAATTTAGGTCATCTTCAAGAATTGAATGATCATCTTTTAATTCTTGAGCAATTCTGTCTTCAACATGGATAGTATCAGAGGTTGAGTCTGGTTGAGCTTCAGTATTTAACTCTTCGACTTGAGCAATGTCAGTGGTTGAAGTTTCCTTCAGTTTTTCAGCCCAATCAGATCCAGAAATAATCTTTCTTCTTTTGTGAACCTGATTGGCTTCCTCCTCATAAATATTTCATTCATCAGCATCATCATGAGCAACACTTACTGAATAGACTGGATCTATCAGTATTTGAGATTTAAATATTGTTAATTTTTCTTCAACTTTCTTTTTCCCCTTATACCTCTTGTCAGCATTTAGAATAGCTTGAGACCTAGTGTTAGGACTTTCAGCATTTACAGTTGAGTTGACTTCCTTAATGATAATTCCTTTTTCGTTTGGTCTTTGACTTCTTTGTCTTCTTGGAATGTCTTCAATTTGGGATATATCAGAATTTGTAGATTTCAACATTTTAAACTCTTCCTCAATTTTCTTCACTTGCTCAAGATTAACTCCAAGATTTTAACTTTCAAAAATTCTTCTACTCACCTCAGAATCAAAAGTAATAATTTTAGGATTCTTGTAGAATAGTGTAGTCTTCCTTCCCTTCATCTTTAGAGTTTGTATGAATTGACTTGCTTTAACACTAGCTTCTACAACCCTTTCATCCTAGTCATCATCAACATTTTTGACAGTTAGAGTTTTTCTTTCAGTAGTTGTCATAGTAGCCAATTCTCTTGAAAGAGAAGTAGTCTATTTTATATATTTTCACCAGTTTCTCCACTTCCACCATTTCCTTGGATAATGGACTTAGAAGCACCATTAGATCCAGTTTCTCCACCCTTATACCTCCCAAGTGCTTTGCCTCCCTTATTTCCACCATCAGGAGCATCATCCATATCATCAGCTTTTAACTGGAGTTGTTAGCATTTAGATTTAGAAATTATCTCCCCCTTTTTGGAATCATCACCAAGTAAGAGAGAGACTATCAGCTCAAGGGACTCCCGAACCTCATCCAATTTCCCAGACAGTTTGGCTTGAGTTGTTTCTAACTTGGCCTGATTAGCTTCTATTTTGTCTTGTCAAGCAATGATGGGATTTAACTACTTCTGCACCTCAAACTCACTTTTAAATTTAGCTTCATGAAAATTATCCTTAAGTGCATTCAGTTGAGTTTGAGCTTTAGCCTAAGTTGAATGAACGGACTTTACCATGATAGTAAATGCCTTAAGATGAGTAAGAATATCAAGATTGTCAATCTGTCTCTCAGCTGTTTTTAGATACTGAGAAGCATGATGAACAGTTACTGGATAATGAGGATCTTTCCACTTGGAAACCCATTATTCTTCCAAGGAATGTTGAGTTATAGCTTTAACATTCTCAGCTATCTTCAACTTTCTCTCCCTTTCAGGCATGTCTTCAGAAAATATGATGTCATCCAAGATTTTATCAGGATCTAGAGCTACATTGATCTTGGATAACATCTCCATTATTAGAAGCATTTTCATCACTAGAAACTTCATCATCAGCATTTGGTTGTTTTGAATTCTGTGCTACTTCATTTTCAACATCAGAGTTTAAAATTTCAAGTGGAGCAGTCTGAGAACCATAACTTCAGAAGGTTCAATGTCTTGTAGAGATACATACTGAGCAGGGTTAGTAGTAAGGAGTTCAACTCCCTCATGAATTTCCAGCATGGGAATGTGGACATCATGATTTAACTCCAAAATCTCAGTACCAGTACAGTGAGCTGGAGACTCAGGAATTGGATGCAATACTAGAATTTAATTATTATGAGTGGACTGCTCTGTAACTTCAACACCAGCAGTAACATGGAGTATATAAATGGTGGTAGGTGTATCATGAATGGACTACAAGAAAGTATCAGTACTTAGACCTACAAAAAAAATATCAGCACTTGATGCATCAGAGTTTGGCTGTAAAGCAATAATTGTTTCTTAATTACTCTGAGCACCTACAAGAGAAGAAAATGGTATACTTAGATCTCTATATTCTTTTAAAGAAGTATCATTACTTCTCACTACACCCATCTCATGAATTTTGAGAGTCAAAGTTTTCTCACAAGGATTAACTAAACCCTGATTCTCATCCACCCCTCCTTTTGCTAGGAAAGGATCCTGCCTCTCTTTACTTTTTTTTGCACTTGATCTTTTCTTTCAATTTCACTAAAAAGGCCCAAAGATTGTTATCCTATAGAAATAATAGGTGGCTGAGAAGAGATGTTTGTGGTCACATAAATAAGGGTACCCTCTTTTGAAGGACTATGCATGATCATACCATCAGGATTTGATATAACATTAAATGCTGACAAGATAGTATCAGTATTTAAATTAAATATTGATAGAACTGAGTCAGTATTTATACCTTGTATAATGGAAGTTTCAGCTTCCTGTAGAGGCAGTACATCCAATGGAGGAACTACAAGTACTTCAGTAAATTTTGGTGTGGGATGCACTTTTTCTTCCATATCTATAGCCAGAATTGTAGCATTAGGAAATAAACCTGCACTACCACTTTGAGGTAGTGTTTCTTGTGTGGTTGGAGAGTTAGGAACTGCTAGATCACTTTAAGATCAAGGTTCTTGTGAACTCTTCTCCTCATCATTTGAACCATCCTCATGTGCTTGACTTAGATGTACACCAGCTTTACCCTTCCTAAAATGAGACTTAATGGATTTGCATAAGCTTTTTACTTTAGAGACCTCATATATTAGCTTTGATGTGACAACATCATGCCATTCCCTGATAGATTTGGATGCCAGAGGATCAGGATTTACCATGTCTGCTATACCACTTTTAGGCATAGGTTCTTGTGGGACTGAGTGTAACACCCCCAAATCCGGGGTCGGGGATCCGGGTTGTCACGAGTTCCATTTTCCTTAATAATATTTAATCTTAATAATCAACCAACTACTGCGTACTGTGACCCCACAATATACACACACATCACAAGTTATAGTCTCGGAGATGAATACCAAATAATAACACAAGTCATTTTATTCCACAATTATAAGTCATTACACCTCAAAAGGGTTTCTGAATAAATTTACATATTCTTTGCCATTATTACAATTCATAAATATACATAAGTATGGTACATCAAAAGTTGAAAGCCTAGCCTATTGGTAGACCCTACCTCAGCTACAACGTCATCAACGCCTACAGGAAACTGCGGAACGTTTCCTATCCGCTCGCGAATTGGGAGCTTGGTCCTGTTCATCTTTTCTATCTGTTGTTGTGTGATGAAAGAAGAAAGCAAGGGTGAGCAGCAAGCCCACCAAAATAATATGTATAATGATTAATAATATATGAGCCTTCTTATAGTACTCATGAAAGTCTTGGTCAAAAGAAATGGACCAAGTTTGATATCTTAATGCGATAAAGTCGCAAAATATTCAGTATATATACATATATACTTTTCAAAATCTTGGAAGTCCTCTTCCATGCATAATATACACAGAGTTCCAGTTTATAACTGTATAAAACTATCGTTGCAAGGTGATCTCATATATCTAACCTTGTCTCAACGTTTTTCTGAAAATCTTTGTCATGCATAAGATAATCATTAACTAGATATAAGTTTAAAAGATGAAGTTACAAGATACTCCAATATACTTATATCTTTTCCGAATACTACTTGAACTACCACCGTTCAAGTTATAATTAGTTTCAAAAGTTCATCACACTGATGAGACTACAAGATAAGACTTGAATAGATTCAATCTTTGAAATATCATTATAAATAATGAAGTTACGAGATACTTCATTAAGTCCTGATATATATATACACACCTATATATATACATTTCATACACTCCTTGAAAACCTCTGTTATGAAAATTATAAACAGAGTTGCAATATCCAATGAATTTTGGAAAGGAGAAAACCTTGGAATAAACCTGATATCTTGCTGATCAGGCAAAGATACCAATAAGTAACCTTTTCTACTAGTAGACGGACGAATTCCCCACTGGTCATCACCCTGGTCGCAATAGGACCTTATGCTGGACTGCCACTCATCCACTTACGCATTTGATGGACTCCCACTGAGCCACTTACACTTTCATGGACGCCCACTGAGCCCATGTTGCTTATGCCGACTCAAATAGATGGACTTACTTCCCGAACGTTGGGTAAGTAATCAATTCATTTACCGAAACCGCAACCTTGTTGCGAATATAAAATACACCACAGAGCCGGATCCCTCTGATTTTGAGCAAGTATTTAAATCCCCTTTAAAAGGAAGATCTTAAATATATAAAAAATGAGTTTTGGGATCCGCTTTAACTTTTAAAAATCATTTTAAAGACTCGAAAACACTTTAAAGAGTGTTTGGAGTAATGCTGATTTAATAAAGTAAATCAGTCCCAATATATTAGAAAATATCTGAATATTATTATTTAAATAATATTCCCATAAAGAATAATCTTTATACAAATAATTAAAGTAGAAGTTATAAAACTTATACTTGAAATGAGTATTAAATAACCAAAGATATACTTATACGAAAGTACTATCTTTATTTGAATAATAAAAAATAAGTTTGATTATCGACACCTTATTCTTTAATAAAATAAAGAATATATTTCAGTAAATAATCGGAGTCATAGGTCCTCAAATGGATATTCAAATAATATTCATTAAATAATATAAACTGAGTCATAAGTCCCCGAATGAATATTCAAATAATATCCAGTTAATAAAATAAACTGAGTCATAAGCCCTCCAATGAATATTCGAAATAATATTCATTAAATAAAATAAAAGGAGTCATAAGCCCTCGAATGAATATTCGAATAATATTCAATAAAAAAGGAGTCATAAGCCCCCGAATGAATATTCGAAATAATATTCATTAAATAAAATAAAAGGAGTCATAAGCCACCGAATGAATATTCGAAATAATATTCATTAAATAAAATAAAGGGAGTCATAAGCCCCCGAATGAATATTCAAAATAATATTTATTAAATAAAATAAAAGGAGACATAAGCCCCCGAATGAATATTCGAAATAATATTCATTAAATAGTATAAAGTTATCGAATAAACCTTATTCGATTAATAGTTTTGAAAACTACATCAATATATATATATATATAAATATATATATAATATACTCGGGAACATCTACTCCCGGTTTTAGAAAAGGGTTCACCTTTGGGTCCCCTACACTCAGGGTATACGCAACTACTGCTTATCTCTAGCATATGTATTATGCAACTAATAAGAATTTGAACCAACAGATATATAAATCAAGAATACGAAACAGGCATGCATATATATCATATCAACATGCTCCAATATCGCAAGAATTTGCTAATAACAATCATGCACTTATCACAAGATAATGCATATACATATATACATCACAACAACAGTATAACGGGTAGAAAACTTGCCTGAGTGTTCCCGGATAGACTTAAGCTTAGAGTGGGTCCGATAACCTATGAACAACAACGTAAGTCAGAATTAAACCCCGGTCGCTTAAGAAACTAGACTTTAACCAATTAGACTCTAACGCTCGCTTTTGTGCTTAAAGATTCACTTAAGTCGCTCGAGTACCCTCGGCTCCACCATTTTTATTAAATTAACCATTAAGAATTTTAAGGCGATTCTTTCGCGAGTACCCTACCAACTGCCTAATCCACTTTACATAATTGTTTTATACTCCAATTAGTCATTTAAGGACCTTAACCAAGGTTTCAAAGTAAGGCGAGGGGTAATGGTTCGTTTGCGAAATGCCGTTACTTAAAACGGTCATTTCTCCTAAACCGTACATCGGATTCAAGCGAACCACATATCAAAACGAAGCTTACGACATAATCTAACTAAACATGGCAAAGTCACAGATTCAATAGTTAGCTCTCTATCCCGAACACTAAGAACAAGCAGTTGTATGAAATTGGGCATTACGACGACTATGTTTACGCGATTACCAAGTTTTAAACCACTCCAAACAACTACCATTCAACTCACAACCAACAATACAACCAACCCTCATCCAAACCTTACTACATCAGTCCCCAAACCTCAAGATTTTCCAATTTATACAACCCCACACATGAACAACTAGCTATACTTAAGTTTCATTAACTATAAACAAGATTTTAACATCCAAATCACTACAAATCCAATCCAAACTCTAAACACACAAGCATCATGCTTCTCATTTACTATAACCATCAAAACCATCGTAATACTCAAAGTAAAGTTAGGGTTTGGAGGTGTAATACCTTCCTTGGAGTGATTAGAGTAGCTAGGAAGTCTTAGGGAGCCTCCTACAAGCTTGATCTTTCCAAAGAAATCAAGAACACAAAGTTAGGTTTTGAAGTTTCTAAAAGTCAGATTGAAAGAACTGTCAAAACGAGGGTCTTACCATGCTTATTTTGACGAGACTTGTGAACAAGAGTTGTAGGCCATCTCAATACCTTTCCAAAGAGCTATAGAACATACTATTTTAGTGAGTATTGAATAAGATATGGCAGTTTGAAGTTGCTGTGTTTATTTTGGCCGAGAGCTTGATGAAGAAAAAGGGAAGAGCTTTTGTGTTTTTTGTGATTTGTTTTGATTTGCCTTGGTTGGTTGACTTTTGTTTTGTTTTAATCATTTTTAACCATGAAAAAAAAATTGTGTGGTTATAAATCAACCACACTTCTTTCCCTTATGTCATGCTTTGGTCATCATGTGATGTCACCCTCCACACTTGTCCTCTTCTTGTTGGTTTGATGACATCATCATCCCTAACCTCCTTGATTAACTCTTAATTGCTTGCCTAATGACCGCTGATCTGTTATACGGTTCGCTTAACTTTCGTTTTCGTTTATCGTTTGAGGGATCATACCCGGGATCTTATTACTTAGGTTTCTTTAACCTTTCTCAATACATTATATTCCTTTCATGATCCTCTCTTTTAATCCTTGAATTTAAATCCTTTTTATTATGTTACCTTATACTCAATTCTTTCTGTATCTGGTAGATTTTCGGGAAAAATCAAAGTGTTCGAATTTGGATTCTGACGATATTTACATACACTTATTTATCATATAGAGTACTAATAATATCCCAGAAGATCAATAAAAGAGCCCCTACATAGTGTGGCATGAAAAGTTTTCTTATTCAGCATAATCAGCAAAACACTATTCATAAGGGTTTCAAAAATTCCAAAAATTGGGGTTATTACAGTCTCCCCTCCTTAAAAGGATTCCGTCCCGGAATCAGATAGAAAATGAATAGGGATACTTTCTTAGCATTGTACTTTCTAATTCTCAAGTAAATTTTCCCATATTGTGGTTTTTCCATCAAACTCTGAATAGTTTGATAACCCTTCTCCTAAGCACTTGTTCCTTTTTCAATCTATAACCCTTCCTGGTTGCTCCATATAGGTTACGTCGTGTTGCATGTCTATGCGCTCATATGCCCTTATTTGTCTGGCATCTGAATTATACTTCCTTCATATTGATACGTGGAACATGTTATGAACTTGCTACATGTTCGGGGGTAGGGCTAGCTCATATGCTAACTTCCCAGTACATCTTAATACCTCAAAGGGTCCAACAATTCGTGGGCTTAGCTTTCTTTTCTTTCCGAACCTCATCCATCCTTTCCAAGGGAATACCTATAACAGCACTAGGTCCCCTACTTCCTATTCCTTTTCCTTTTATATCAAATCAACATACTTCGTGTGCCCATCTTGGGCTACTACCAGCCGTCCTCTAATTAAATCTATTATATCCTTGGTCCTTTGGACCACTGCTGGTCTAAGCATCTTGCGCTCTGCAACATCATCATATCATAAGGGAGATCGACATTGTCTTCCCTCAAGGATCTTATAAGGCGACATCTCGATAATGACATATGATCTATTGCCGTAAGAAAACTCAATCCGCGTTAAGTGATCATTCCAAATTCTTTCAAGTCTATTGCACAGACTCTCATCATAGCTTCTAGCATTATAGCTTTTGCTTCTCAATACTCCTTCTTTTCTGGTTCGTAAGCATTACTATCTTCCGTACAGAGTACTATTCTAGATATACCTTTACTCGCTAGAGTTTTATAACCTTTTAATAACCACGTCAACCTTAGTATCACGAACGCGTTAGAATCGGAATACCACCGTACTGATACTACTTCCTTTAGCTGCTTCCATCTTCGAAAGCTTGGTCCTTCATATAGAAGTAAAAGAATTTATTGAGAGATCACTAAGATCATGAACACTTGTTATATCGCATAGTTAGTACAGAAGGTGGCCAGCCTTTAGTACTTGACAAGCAATTAAATAATAGATGGTATCCTACTAGGCTTCTATCACACAGATAGATAGTCATTCGGCAATACCTCCCCTTCTGGAAGGGTTGTTCTTCTCAGCTTATATGAAATGAAAAGGAGAGAAAAGAACGAACTGAAGAGAATTGTATATATATAAAATATACTGCCACAAAATATCTGGCTTGGAATCTACCTCTGAACTATAGAGGTTTGTAATAGGAGAACAAATCATATATGTATATATATCAACATCAAGTATTATCGCATCGCATTTCACATGCTTAAATATTTTTGTTATTCCGTCCATCATTCTATGGACCCATGCTCTTCCTCGAGCTTATACACAATCACCTTTGAAACTCCCTCGACATTGAAAATCGAATCTGGGATCTCATTCTAGACATCATCGTTACTAGAATTCTATGCTTGCATCGCAACCTTCCTCGTATAGTCATACGACCCTCTATTGATAAGGAGGAATAAATATTCAATAGGTAAATAATCTACTTAATTAGTCTATTCAATGATAACTTATACATCACCATAACCCGATTAGTGGTACCCAATCTCAACATCCATTACACTATAACTCTCACGGTTGTAATCGGCTCATTATTCAAAGAATCGTTGATGCATTATTATAGTCCACCACGGAACTACTATAGTCATTCGTTTCCTTGAATCTTAATATTTAATCATACGGAGTCCATTCATGCCGTACCGAAATCTTCTAGAGAGGAAACATAATCGCCATTCCATGATTCATGAAGAACACTCCAGATGCTGACGTACATTCATGACATGAAGTAGATAAAATTGCAGAAGAGTTTCAATAAAAGCAACGATAACAGGTTAATACCATTCTTAATCATATGCCTTCGATAGAAGACTTAACTCAAAGGTTCGTTTAGTCCTTTTGAAACATGGCCCTGGATTATTCTCAAGATAGGACCTTCTAAGATAGATAGCTCGCTCACGGCGATTACATGAATTAAATCTTTACCAAACTACTATTATGGTTGGGTATTGCACAGTTATCAGAAGGAATGTCAATCTTCCAAACCATAATACAACCTTCACGGCTTCAACCATCATCACTGTATTCCTCTGGCACGAGCGCCTATAATTATCCTCTTACATTTAAAGTGTCGGCCACCTCATTGGCCTTTCCTGATAGTAATAGTTCCTTATAATCAATGTCTTTTGAATGATCTCCAACTAAATTTTCTACCTCATTTCCAACCACTGCTTGTGTGAAAATGCTCTTCCTTAAGCTCTGGTGAGTAAAAAAAAATATCACCATTTTTCCATAATTTATTTCTCCGGTCTTTGAATGTGAACATTGTCACGACTGACTCTCGATCATACTTTGGACGTCTCTTATCTTCGGTACTTCTCGTTGTCACCAATCTCGACCCTCATTGGGTCGATCTATACTTCCTTATGGTTCAACACGTGCCCCACCTGGCATTATTATAATTACGTCATATTTCCTTCATCAAATTTCTATTCTTGAGAACTTTGAATATTACCCTTCTCCTTGTAAAACCTCTAAGGTTATCCTTAAATCCTTCATCAGGTACACCCTAGGCACAGGGCATATCAAGATACCATTTACTAATACCAGAATCATTGTCTATATACTTCTGAAAAATTTCTCTACTGATCCTTAAAGGTTGTTGTTACCTTAATCCTTTCCAATTCATACTGTCAAAACTCATGCTGTCCCTATTAAGGGTGAAATGCCAACCTTTATGCATTCCCCTAGGATTCATTTTAAGTTACCGATGTTCTATCTTTAATGCCACCTTTAAAAAGGTACATGCATCCTTTCATGGATAAATCAAGTCATATATCCCTGATAAGGGTGTCTTATTCAATCATTCCCACCTCGATAGTATATGCCTAATTTCACAATAACATCTGTATTCAAAATGAGGTCAATCAATATGGCCTCCAAAAGATAACTACGGTTATCTACTTTTCTTGCTTGATTTGGTAACGATAACAAGGATGTTCTGGAAGATATTGGTCGTGTTCAACGTGAACTTCTTCTTAATAATTCCGTATTTACTTTTGTTGTTTATCTCAACAGTCATCTCAATATTGGGATATCTCTCATACCTGGCGTCTCCCTTCCTGGGTATCAAGCCACCGATCTTACACTTCACATTCTTGAAGGTCACTTCCTTCATCCAATTTTCCCAATTTCTTACTTCCTTGTCTCCTCAGTCTATCCGCGTCTCAATATTTATCCTTCGAACTATCTCAAGGTTTCCTCAAATCCTCCCAACTTACAGGGGATAAAATATATGTATCTCTTATTCCTTCAATCATCAACTTTAACTCATGGTGAATCACCCTCATCCTGACGATTACATACTTTTCTATTTCTATTGCTACAAGTCTTTAGGGTTTCCTCATACCCAACTCCCTTATCATTCCTCAAACTCTATTGCCATTATATTCCTTTCCACTTCAGTTTCTTTTTATTTTCCTTTCTCTTATCATTATTTCATGAACCCACTAATCATTGACTTCAAGCATCACATCGTTCTGTGATTCTTGTCATCAGAACGAATCTTGACAACTTTTACAACTTAGCTTTATATTTCATCATACTCGTCCGCCTTTGTTCTGACTCTAAAGCTTTTACACTATCTCCATAACCTTGGGAATTACTTTCCCGAAAACAATTGACTGAACTTTAATCAGTTTATTCTAACCTCTGGCTCCGTGCCTTTCTTGGTCTTTCACCAGTGGTGGCCCTTCTCTTAGGAGGGTAAGTGACAAAAATAGTCTTTTATGATTCGTCCATCATTTAGAATCTCAAATGATTCCTATATTTCCTTTAGCCAGGCTCTTGCCTCGACTGGGTCAGCTTGTTCCTTGGAACTCTAAGGGCTTAGCGACTTAAAGGTCCTGAAAGAATTTCTCACCGCATTGTTTCCTCAGGGTGGTGGTTGGGGATAATAGTCTAAGTTCTGTCTAGAAAGGTCCATAAATTTTCGTATAGGAGTACTGTCTCGGGTCTCCTTTCAAAGACATTATCATCTTGAGTCTCTCCTTTTTACTAAGGGCATCAGCCACCACATTGGCTTTCCCCGAATGATAAAGAATCTCATAATCGTAATCCTTGATTAGCTCTAACCACCTCATTTGGCGCATGTTGAGCTCTTTCTGCGTGAAAATGTACTAGAGCACTTATGGCTTAGGTAAATCTCGCACTTCTCTCCATACAAGTAGTGCCTCCAATCTTTAGGGCAAAACTATTGCCACGAGCCCAAGCTCATGGGTGGGGATATCAAATTTTTTATTCCCTTAATTGTCTTGATGCGTACACGATTACCTTGATGTGCTGTATAAGAAGCACCTTAATTCCTTATGCGAAGCGTCACTACAGATCACAAAATCTCCTTTTCCATCCGACAATGCCATCATAGGGGCCGTCACCAATCATTGCTTCAGTTCTTAAAAGTTGTTCTCGCATTTCTCTGTCCATTTGAACTTCTCAGTCTTATGAGTAAGCCGCGTTAAAGGGGCTACTATCTTTACAAACTTGAACGAACCTCTGGTAGTGACCGGCCAATCCTACCTCTGGTAGTCGCCCTAACCATGGTCATCAATTCCTCAGTGGTCCTTTATTCATTCTTGTTAGGATCCTCCACGAGATCCTCCTCAGCAACAATCCCATCTAGGACAACATCCTCAACCACTACATACTCAATATGAACATCATCCGGTCCTGCGTTAGGACGCTCTATCGGATCCACAATCCGATCTCCAATTAGTGATAAAACATCATCGCGTTGTTGCTCCTCAACCTCAGGGTTCGGAGTCCCGCTACCATCTACGATAACGAACTACGCTTCTATCATGATATTTATAAGGGTTCCCATAAGGGTTTTAACTGTCAGTACTACGTTAGGTAGCCCGACTATGAACTTGGCAAGAGTTCTTATTATCTTAGTGAACTTATTATTTTAACGTCATATCATCTCTGAGGTTTATAACGCTTAGCTCTGATACCATTTCTGTAACACCCCCAAATCCGGGGTCGGGGATCCGGGTTGTCACGAGTTCCATTTCCCTTAATAATACTTAATCTTAATAATCAACCAACTACTGCGTACTGTGACCCCACAATATACACACACGCCACAAGTTATAGTCTCAGAGATGAATACCAAATAATAACACAAGTCATTTTATTCCACAATTATAAGTCATTACACCTCAAAAGGGTTTCTGAATAAATTTACATATTCTTTGCCATTATTACAATTCATAAATATACATAAGTATGGTACATCAAAAGTTGAAAGCCTAGCCTATTGGTAGACCCTACCTCAGCTACAACGTCATCAACGCCTACAGGAAACTGCGGAACGTTTCCTATCCGCTCGTGAATTGGGAGCTTGGTCCTGTTCATCTTTTCTATCTGTTGTTGTGTGATGAAAGAAGAAAGCAAGGGTGAGCAGCAAGCCCACCAAAATAATATGTATAATGATTAATAATATATGAGCCTTCTTATAGTACTCATGAAAGTCTTGGTCAAAAGAAATGGACCAAGTTTGATATCTTAATGCGATGAAGTCGCAAAATATTCAGTATATATACATATATACTTTTCAAAATCTTGGAAGTCCTCTTTCATGCATAATATATACAGAGTTCCAGTTTATAACTGTATAAAACTATCGTTGCAAGGTGATCTCATATATCTAACCTTATCTCAACTTTTTTCTGAAAATCTTTGTCATGCATAAGATAATCATTAACTAGATATAAGTTTAAAAGATGAAGTTACAAGATACTCCAATATACTTATATCTTTTCCGAATACTACTTGAACTACCACCGTTCAAGTTATAATTAGTTTCAAAAGTTCATCACACTGATGAGACTACAAGATAAGACTTGAATAGATTCAATCTTTGAAATATCATTATAAATAATGAAGTTACGAGATACTTCATTAAGTCCTGATATATATATACACACCTATATATATATATTTCATACACTCCTTGAAAACCTCTGTTATGAAAATTATAAACAGAGTTGCAATATCCAATGAATTTTGGAAAGGAGAAAACCTTGGCATAAACCTGATATCTTGCTGATCAGGCAAAGATACCAATAAGTAACCTTTTCTACTAGTAGACGGATGAATTCCCCACTGGTCATCATCCTGGTCGCAATAGGACCTTATGCTGGACTGCCACCCAGCCACTTACGCATTTGATGGACTCCCACTGAGCCACTTACACTTTCATGGACGCCCACTGAGCCCATGTTGCTTATGCCGACTCAAATAGATGGACTTACTTCCCGAACGTTGGGTAAGTAATCAATTCATTTACCAAAACCGCAACCTTGTTGCGAATATAAAATACACCACAGAGCCGGATCCCTCTGGTTTTGAGCGAGTATTTAAATCCCCTTTAAAAGGAAGATCTTAAATATATAAAAAATGAGTTTTGGGATCCGCTTTAACTTTTAAAAATCATTTTAAAGACTCGAAAACACTTTAAAGAGTGTTTGGAGTAATGCTGATTTAATAAAGTAAATCAGTCCCAATATATTAGAAAATATCTGAATATTATTATTTAAATAATATTCCCATAAAGAATAATCTTTAAACAAATAATTGAAGTAGAAGTTGTAAAACTTATACTTGAAATGAGTATTAAATAACCAAAGATATACTTATACGAAAGTACTATCTTTATTTGAATAATCAAAAATAAGTTTGATTATCGACACCTTATTCTTTAATAAAATAAAGAATATATTTCAGTAAATAATCGGAGTCATAGGTGCTCAAATGGATATTCAAATAATATTCATTAAATAATATAAACTGAGTCATAAGTCCCCAAATGAATATTCAAATAATATTCAGTTAATAAAATAAACTGAGTCATAAGCCCTCCAATGAATATTCGAAATAATATTCATTAAATAAAATAAAAGGAGTCATAAGCCCTCGAATGAATATTCGAATAATATTCAATAAAAAAAGGAGTCATAAGCCCCCGAATGAATATTCGAAATAATATTAATTAAATAAAATAAAAGGAGTCATAAGCCCCCGAATGAATATTCGAAATAATAATCATTAAATAAAATAAAAGGAGTCATAAGCCACCGAATAAATATTCAAAATAATATTTATTAAATAAAATAAAAGGAGTCATAAGCCCCCGAATGAATATTCGAAATAATATTCATTAAATAAAATAAAAGGAGTCATAAGCCCCCGAATGAATATTCGAAATAATATTCAATAAATAGTATAAAGTTATCCAATAAACCTTATTCGATTAATAGTTTTGAAAACTACAATAATATATATATATAAATATATATATAATATACTCGGGAACATCTACTCCCGGTTTTAGAAAAGGGTTCACCTTTGGGTCCCCTACACTCAGGGTATACGCAACTACTGCTTATCTCTAGCATATGTATTATGCAACTAATAAGCATTTGAACCAACAGATATATAAATCAAGAATACGAACCAGGCATGCATATATATCATATCAACATGCTCCAATATATCGCAAGAATTTGCTAATAACAATCATGCACTTATCACAAGATAATGCATATACATATATACATCACAACAACAGTATAACGGGTAGAAAACTTGCCTGAGTGTTCCCGGATAGACTAAAGCTTAGAGTGGGTCCGATAACCTATGAACAACAACGTAAGTCGGAATTAAACCCCGGTCGCTTAAGAAACTAGACTTTACCTAATTAGACTCTAACGCTCGCTTTTGCGCTTAACGATTCACTTAAGTCGCTCGAGTACCCTCGGCTCCACCATTTTTTTTAAATTAACCATTAAGAATTTTAAGGCGATTCTTTCGCGAGTACCCTACCAACTGCCTAATCCACTTTACATAATTGTTTTATAAACCAATTAGTCATTTAAGGACCTTAACCAAGGTTTCAAAGTAAGATGAGGGGTAATGGTTCGTTCGCGAAATGTCGTTACTTAAAACGGTCATTTCTCCTAAACCGTACATCGGATTCAAGCGAACCACATATCAAAACGAAGCTTACGACATAATCTAACTAAACATGTAAAAGTCACAGATTCAATAGTTAGCTCTCTGTCCCGAACACTAAGAACAAGCAGTTGTATGAAATTGGGCATTACGACGACTATGTTTACGCGATTACCAAGTTTTAAACCACTCCAAATAACCACCATTCAACTCACAACCAACAATACAACCAACCCTCATCCAAACCTTACTACATCAGTCCCCAAACCTCAAGATTTTCCAATTTATACAACCCCACACATGAAAAACTAGCTATACTTAAGTTTCATTAACTATAAACAAGATTTCAACATCCAAATCACTACAAATCCAATCCAAACTCTAAACACACAAGCATCATGCTTCTCATTTACTATAACCATCAAAACCATCGTAATACTCAAAGTAAAGTTAGGGTTTGGAGGTGTAATACCTTCCTTGGAGTGATTAGAGTAGCTAGGAAGTCTTAGGGAGCCTCCTACAAGATTGATCTTTCCAAAGAAATCAAGAACACAAAGTTAGGTTTTGAAGTTTCTAAAAGTCAGATTGAAAGAACTGTCAAAACGAGGGTCTTACCATGCTTATTTTGACGAGACTTGTGAACAAGAGTTGTAGGCCATCTCAATACCTTTCCAACGAGCTATAGAACATACTATTTGAGTGAGTATTGAATGAGATATGGCAGTTTGAAGTTGCTGTGTTTATTTTGGCCGAGAGCTTGATGAAGAAAATGGGAAGAGCTTTTGTGTTTTTTGTGATTTGTTTTGATTTGCCTTGGTTGGTTGACTTTTGTTTTGTTTTAATCATTTTTAACCATGAAAAAAAAATTGTGTGGTTATAAATCAACCACACTTCTTTCCCTTATGTCATGCTTTGGTCATCATGTGATGTCACCCTCCACACTTGTCCTCTTCTTGTTGGTTTGATGACATCATCATCCCTAACCTCCTTGATTAACTCTTAATTGCTTGCCTAATGACCGCTGATCTGTTATACGGTTCGCTTAACTTTCGTTTTCGTTTATCGTTTGAGGGATCATACCCGGGATCTTATTACTTAGGTTTCTTTAACCTTTCTTAATACATTATATTCCTTTCATGATCCTCTCTTTTAATCCTTGAATTTAAATCCTTTTTATTCTGTTACCTTATACTCAATTCTTTCTGTATCTGGTAGATTTTCGGGAAAAATCAAAGTGTTCGAATTTGGATTCTGACGATATTTACATACACTTATTTATCATATAGAGTACTAATAATATCCTAGAAGATCAATAAAAGAGCCCCTACATAGTGTGGCATGAAAAGTTTTCTTATTCAGCATAATCAGCAAAACACTATTCATAAGGATTTCAAAAATTCCAAAAATTGGGGTTATTACACTGAGCCAGGAGTAGCTGCTTTACCAAGAGGAGATGAAGGTTCTTGTGGGCTTGGCTCTTACTCAATGAAAATCCTGGAAGATAGATATCTTTTAGCATCTGTTTCCTGAGCAGCTCTTTGAGTAATATCATCCATGATCCTCTGCACTTATTAAGAAGTAGAAAAAAAATTCTCACCCTAGAATCATCTTTTACTGGTAAATCAGAAACTGAGACAGAACTGGCTGCAGCATGACAATCCTTACGACTCCTTGAGCTAGTTTGTGTGGTTGCAACTTCACTTTATTATGTTATCTCCTTTTTAATTTTTAATGTTGTTTGGCAAAGTAAGATTTGACCAACTTTCTTTTCTTTGGTCTAGGGCTTGAAAAATCAGTATTTACATCATCATTGTTTGATGTGCCCTGTGTAGTTGGTAACACAACTAATGCCTGAGTAGGATCAATATTTATTTTCTGAAATTTGCATGATAAGGTAGCATCGTCCTCATCATCCAACACTGACTCAGTAACAACTAGTCTTCTCTTTTTAGATTTTGAAGGTTTGAATTGATGAAAGACTGTTGTTTTACTTCCACCATGTCCACCATCAGTTTTTAAGGAAGGGGGTTTCTCAAAAGCCCTAAATCCTGATGCTTGAAGAGCATCAGACTTTGCTAGCCTCTTTGTTTTATTAATAGGTGCATGTTGGGAGACACCTGAGGTGTATTATATTTGGATATGTGTTTGGATGATTGAGCTTGGGTTGGCTACAGGGAGTTCCTATCAGTAATTGCATGTAGCCTAGCTCTCTGCATGTTCTCTTGAGCATACCTCTCGGGAAATCTTGTAATGAGCAAGTCCCTTGCAGAAACTGGAATTTTGAGATCAGGGAGATTATTCATTTCCTTATTTTTATTAATAAGATCAGAGGAAGCTCATTTGGTTAATTTAAAAATAGCAATGATCTCATTAGCAGGTATAGAAATATTTGGAAAATAATGGTTAAAAATCAACTGACAAAATCTAGCATGGTAGATAGTATTTGGATCAACATTTAACCTATCACCTATGAAGCATAAAATTACTCTACCAAAATCATAATGGCAAGAGTGTAACAGAGAATACCCAATTTGTCGAGATATCATAGGAAGAGCATCAAAGTTTGTGCTCTTATTGTTGAAAGCCCCAGTGATGCAGTCAAAGAAGAAGTTTCACCCTCCTCTAAGACCAAGCCTCTTCAATTGACCCGATTTCTTCATGTCTTTGTCATACCCAATCGGGGTAAGAAACCTTCTCATTTCTCCATCAGTAATTGGAGCATTATAATTTTCGTGAGAAGAGATATGAAGAGCATCCATGACAGTTTGAGGAGTGACTATCTTTGTTTCTCCATTGTGCTCAAAAGTGAAACCAGGTATACCTCCATTGGGACCACCATCATCAAACACATCAGTTCACCAGAAATCAAGAGCATTTGGACCAGATTAATTTGGAGTATTGGTAAGTGCGAACCCAACCTCACTATCATCCAATAAATCCTGAAAGATGTGATAATCATGATTTATGCCATTTTTTTCAAGAATGGCGGCATAGTTATTGGGTACAAACTTAGCACCATCATAGTTGAATGGTTTAGTGGCAACTGGTGAAGTCATCTCGAATTGTTTGAGATAAAGCTTAAAAGTGATTTGGGTATCAGAGTTTAATCGAGAGAGAAGAAGAAGCAAGAGAGTAAAAAAGAGTTGAATAAAAGATAAAGTGATATTTTTAAATTAAAAATTGATTTTGTAACTTTGTACTCTTTTACTTACAAACAGTTCGACTTAGTGGACACATGTTACTATTCTATTGGTCATCAAATAATCATGGAACAAATAATTAGGAGCAGTAAAGATGTGCACGGTTACACTAAGTAATTGCCCATAATTACTAACACATTTTCCTGTGTACACGCCATCAACCATATAGCAGTAATCATTACTTAAAATTACCCACTAACTTACAACCACTAATTTGTATAATGATACTAACTTAGATATTTTCGGAATAAATTCAAAAATCATCAGAGTATAAACAATCAACACATGTGTGACTCATATCAGAATTTAATCACATTATCAGAGTTTATTCGTGCAACTATTGTAAAGAGTAAACTATCAAAATTTAACACTCTATAACTTTTATAAAAAAATAGCATCAATGCATGACATTAGTGTTTAATGCAGTCATCAGAATTTAAGAAATACCGATACTTAGAATTAGATACGAAACTCTGATCATATATGCCTGTTATAGAGCACAATATATTCATTAGTATTTGAGAAATATATTGAGATCATTCCCAACTCATTCACCAATCTTGTAAAAGTAGCTTCACAAAGTAGTTTGGTGAAGATATTTGCTAATTGTTGATCTGTAGGCACAAAGTGCAATTCCACTGTACCTTCCAACACATGTTTCCTAATGAAATGGTACCTAATTCTAATGTGCTTTGTCATTGAGTGTTGTAATGGATTTCCTGTCATTTCAATAGCACTTTGATTATCACAATATATAGGAATCTTAGAATACTCTACCCATAATCCAATAATTGATTCATCATCCAAAGAAACTGTGCACAACAGCTTGCTGCAACAATATACTCAGCTTCTGCAGTTGAAGTGGAAATTGTCTTTTATTTCTTGATAAACCAAGAAATTAATCTGCCACCAAGAAATTGAAAACTTTATGAAGCGTTTTTCTTATCTATTTTGCATCCTGCAAAATTAGCATATGAGTATCCTATCTGATTAAAATCTAAATCTCTTGGATACCACAAACCAAGATTCATGATGCTTTTAAGATATTTAAAAATCCATTTCACAGCTATAAAATATGGGTTCCCTTAGATCAGCTTGGAACCTTGCACACAGACAAGTAGCATACATGATATCAGGCCTACTAGTAGTCAAATATAAGAGTGAGCCAATCATATCTCTGTAGTAGTTATATCTACTGATGAACCAGTATTTAAATCTAACTTAGTTGCATTGGTCATGGGAGTTGTTGCAGTTGAACTGTCTTGTATTCCAAATCTTTGAAGCAAATTCCTCATATATTTAGCTTGATTGATGAAGATTCCTTCTTCAGTATGCTTGACTTGTAATCCCAGAAAATAACTTAATTATCCCATCATACTCATCTGATATCTGGACTGCATTAACTTGGAAAACCTCTCACAGTGTCTATCATTAGTAGATCCAAAGATGATATCATCAACATATATTTGAACTAACAACAAGTCATTACCATGATTCTTATAAAATAAAATTTTATCAATGGTACCTCTTTTGAATTCACTTTCCTGTAAAAACTGTGTAACTGTTTCATACCAGGCTCTTAGAGCTTGCTTAGTCCAAAGAGTGCTTTATCCAACTTGTAGACATGATTTGGATATTTTGGATCAATGAACCTTGGAGGTTTGTTAGTCCCAAAGTATCGTAGAAGGGGGTTGAATACGATACCTATAATCTTTTTTGATTCGTTACAAGTTCTTCGTTAAATATGCAAAATCAAAATATATACAAAATAATTCGAGGAATATATTATTTTATTAATATAAACCTTGAGGTTGCTACAATCTAATCAATTTAGTGATTAGCTACTATAAATTTGACAGCATAACAGTATATTTACAAGCTTAATAAATAGAGCCTTCAATGGAGCTTCGTAAAAATGCAGTTGGTTGCTGAGGAAGATAGCTGAATGAAATAAATTCATTATACTTCTTTTGTAGTCTTCAATTTCTTTAGACAGCTGGCATGATTATATCCACACAATTCAGTTCAATTGCTTCTGTTTGTTTAATGAAAATAATCAAGTGATTTACTGGCGACCCGAGTGAGTTATATTGCTTTGTCCTTCTTACTTGCGACCACAAGGTAATGATGTTACCTTAGAATATTTCTCTGACTTGTTACTGGCGACCACAAGCTAGTAAACTCCTTCTATACTAACTTGCGACCACAGGGTGAAAGGTTGCCTTGGAGTATTCACATTTACTGGAACTATGGTTTACTTAACCATTTTTCTTGCATCAACATCTAACCTACGACCACAAGGCAACTTTTCTTTGCCTTAGAATCAGTTCTATCTTGGGACCATTTAACAAGAAGCTATGCATTCTTTACTTGTGACCACTAGTATAAAATATGACTTGGCATATTTTTCCTTCATGTCTTTCAATAATTGTATCAATAACAATTCTTCTGTATAACTGAATTAATTCTTTTATGATATGTTGATTCTTGGTGAACTGGCCTGGTTCACAAACAACTAACATGAATTGATTTAATTGAATTTCTTATGTAGACCAGAACTGATACATCTTAATTGATTATTTGTTGCTTAAATCACCGAACCCCTGATCTGTAATACTTCAAATTAAATCATTTCACTGACACTGGAAGTCCTTTGACATTTTATTCTTCATGAAGGCTTGAACATATTAATGAACTTCTTCCCATGACCTGGTTACAGACTTAGACTATTAATTCCAATTTTTGATTCTTTGTATTTATCCAGTCTTCATCTTCAGGGTTCTTGTGCTTCACAGTTTAATATTATTTATCTGTTTCTTTTTCTTATTGAGTTATATTTCCTCGATTACATATTACGATACATTATGCTTTACAATCTCCCCTATTTATTTGTTAGAGTTCGACAAGCAAATCCATGAGGATAACTCAACTGACAATAAGAAAAAGTACAATCCGAAAATAGAAAATAATATTAAATTCATTCTGGATTACATATATAATTCCAGATTTCTTAAATTACAAATTACAAATTACAAAGAAGTGTTCCTCTAGTTTGAACAGATAATCTAAGTCTTCTTTGTCTTCGTCTTCTTTCACCTCTTGCCTTGACTACATTCTTCTTCCTGAGTGGATTGAGTCTGAACATACTTTCTCTTGGTAGCTTTCTTCCTTGGATCTGATTTCCTTGTTAATTCTGGAAGAGATGTTATTTTGCTTTGATTCATGAGATCATTCAGTCTTGCTTGTACAGAATCACGAGCTTCCATTTTAAGTGCATTAATTGGAGGTGGATTGTTCATTTCATTAAGCATTAATTGGAGATATCTGATCTTGGATCATTTAGGAATAAGATCAAATAGCAATGTGGAACTTCTTGTCATTACAAAGACAGTTATCCTTTTGGGATTTCATCACACCCTCTTGGTATTGTTGACAGATTCTTCTTCCAATACATCTTCAAGAATCTCCATGATTTGCAACCTTGTTAGTTTTGCATGTGAAACCTTTAATATCCAGCAAGGCTTGCTTTATTAAGTCTGATTCATTTGTTCTGAAGTCTTTGATCTTAATCTTCTTTTTGTTGATCTCAAAGACTAGATCCCCTTCATCATCCGTGCTGATAATAGGTTCACTATCTTTTAAAAGATCAATCTCTGCAACTCCATTAATAAACACCATCTCATGATATGCTCTGGTTAGCTTCTTCATGTCTTTCTCGAATCTCTGATCACCTTATCATTCAGTCTATAAGAATATAGAAATTCAGCAGCTATGAGATCTGCTTCTGATCTTCTCACTCCTGGAGCTTCTAGTTTTGCTCTCTTGCTTCTTAGTTGACTTTCCATACAAGAGAGTTGTTGATAACGAATGAGTCTTAAGTGGTCATCAAATAGTGAGATGTTCTACATTCTATCATTTGCAAATACTTTGATCATAAATAGTTGAAAGAATGCTTGAGGAGACACATCCATCATCATCTTTTGAAGCCTGTCGCTAAAGTATTCATTCTCATTTGATGTCAACCGTGGGATCTTTGATGTCAAGATAAATAGTTCAACAATGTTAAGATTTTTCAGAACACTTGTGGATATCTTCATTTGAACTCCATCAAGGTGGTTAATAGTAATCCTCCATCCATTATTTAGAACATTCATAGTGGTACCAGTGATCACTTGACTGAACATGTGATAGAACTCATGAATGTTGTCATAGAGTTTTCTGAATTTTTCCACAATATTTAGAAGATTCCTGTTGCCAGTTTCTGATTTGATATAGATTTTTAGTTTATCCATTTTTCTTTTAATGTCCTCCCATTTACTTCCTCTATTGTTCTCCCAAAGATATGATTTTCTTGCTTCTCTAGATTCCTTTCTCTGAATGGCTCTTTACACTCTTGCTTTTGATCTCTCTACCTCATCTTGAATTGCTTCATAAGATAGTTTGATCTCTTAAGTCATTTCATAGTACAAGCAGTCATCTGAGAAGGCATCTTCATCTTCATATTCTTCATCTTCTATGATCAACTTTCTTTGTACCATCTCTACCTGTTCACTAGTGGGTTCACATCTCTTAGGAACTTCGCTTTCATCTATCTCCCCTTCCTCCAAACCTTCCAACACAGTAAATAGGGTCCTTAGGGCATATACCTCAGATAGAAGATTCCTCTGAGCCTTAATGACTTGGCTTAGAAGATCTTGTTTAGATGTTGATTTCTCCCCTGAGTCGTAGAACTACTCTCAGCGGTTCTTGATTTGATTAACACCCTTTTATCAAGCCTCTCTTCTTCTTCTTCTTCTTCTTCTTCTTTTTCTTCTTCTTCTAGCTCATCTCCAAACTCATCATATCCAGAGACAGCTGCTTAAAAAGCATCTTGAATTAAATCCATAGCTGCAGCTACTTTTTCTTGCTCCACCATTTTCTCCCCATCAGTTGTGTTATCCTTCAGAGCTAGGGTTGATTGAGAAGGCAAGATCAAGTCAGGGATCTCTTGAATAGATGGTTCTGAAATAGACACTTGTTTGCTGACTGAGGTCTTTAGCCCAGTACTGGCAAGAACTATTTTAGTGGAGACATGGATTGACGCTTGCTTGCTAACTGAGACCTTTGGCTCAATATTGGAAATCGCCTTTCCCTTCCCTGATTGGTGAGAGAGATTGCTCTACGAATTCCCGTAATCTTACAAAAGAATCTTGTTAAACTTCAAGCTGCTCGGAAAGACATGCAATCTGTTGATCCCTGATAGATAATTTATTCTTAAGATATTGATCCCTTAGAGCTAGTTGTTCTTTGAGATAACCATCTTTGAATGCCAACTGCTCTCCAAGATTAGACTTTGTTACATATTGTGACATGTCTATAGGTGTGATTTGGGTGGTAGATGTCTCACTGGTTTCTCGCGGTGTTTCACTCAACACTTTATCACTCAGTTTTGGGATTGGTGTTTCACTCATCTTCACGGATACACTTCGCTCATAGCTCCGTGATCCAAAAGAAGTACCTACAAGAAATACTGGAGCCATCCTTAAGGAGGTTAGCAGTGGTGCAATGGGAGTTCGTGATTCCCGATCCTTGTACAAGACAAGTTGCTTGTCATAATGAGACGACTGGTCCAGATTTGGAAAACTTGGAAGGATCATTGAGGCCGTATAATCTGGTATCTGTTCCTCAGCTTCCTCTAGTGTCGATGAAGACACTTTCCCCTTAGACTCGCCAGTTGAATTTGGTTTATCGCCAATGGGTTGCCGATCCGTACCTATGTCGGATCCCCTATCCACAGATACATCCAGGTTTATTAGTCCTGGGGAGGTAAGTGATGTGCTAGATGTGGCAGAAATTACAACACTTTCTCCTAACACCTGTGAAGGAAGTTGATCCATTGAAGGACCTTGAACAGGATATTCTAATCGTAATATGGTTGAATACCCCTATTACTGTCAATTCATCCTCACCAAAAATGCTCTTCTAATTGACTCATTTAATGCTTCAAGAGCTTGAATATTGGAAAGTGTTCTTGACTTAATGCAGGATGTCGTGGCCGATGGGAGAATTTCAATAGACCTACCTTGTCGAGAAGATGAATCTAGTAACTGTTTAAGTGCCTTTCCAGCCAAGGTATCCTTTTGAGAAGATAATTGGGAGGTTACAGTTGTCTTAGTAGGGGTATTGCTTTGCTTCGAAGGAGACAGAGCTGTGGGTTCACTTATAGTACCTTCCTTATTTGTTGCATCTAGTGCAGTTTCTCCCTCTTCACTCATATGATCCTTATACGCCAGGTATTGGGCTAAGAGATTTTGAGAAGTTTGTATGGGCTCTAGAGGGTGGCTATGAATTTGCGGGAAACAAATTCACTACCTCTCCTATTTCTTATTTCGCAAGAAGTTATGTGTGAAAGTCATCAAGGTGTAATCAATCTATATCTACTAAATCATCAAAAGTTGCACTTTGAGAAGATTCATTCATACCTTTGAGATCTGGCTTGTAGACATCTGCTTCTGATTATGTGGGCAGAAAATCTTCTTGGTGTTGTTCAGCAGCTTCAGGTTGTATAACCTCTTCTGGCTGTTCAGCAATGTCAGGTTGTTAATCAATTTCCATTTGTTGAGCTTCAGCTTCAGGCTGTGGAATATTTTGTTGAGCACCCTGTTGACTTATACCAGCTTTAGCTTGATGTGTAGCCTCAGATGGATGAACAATGATATCTAAGTACTCTTATATGAAGTCTGTCAAATGAATGGGGTTGTGGTTGGGATAAGCTATTTGTTTGATCAACTTAATCACCATTTTTTAGGACAACATTTGAGAGTCTTCCAAGTTATCACTGTGAACCAAGGCTTTCTGATCTTCTATCAGCTTTCCATTGAGAACAATCTGGAGAAACTTGACATAAAAGACGTGATGTTGTTTCTGATCTTGGTTCTCTAAGATTTCCTCCATGAACAGACGTCCAAAGTTGATTCGTAGATTGTGAGCAACCGCTACTCCAATTTCTTGATTGAACCGTGTCTGTCCATGAAATCCACAAGTTTTGGGATCCAGACAGTAAGACGGAATGTCAAAGAACATGTGCCATGGTTTTGGTAGATAGATTTTGTTGAAGTGCTTTGGAATTGTGTCATTGGGCATTATGCTCTTGATGGCTTTGAAGAAGCTAAACAGTTCCCATTTCCTGTGGTAATTTAACAAAATTATCCTGAGGGAGATGGAGATACTCATTGAAATTATCCTCAGTAATTCTAATTGTGTCATCACCAATCATGAAAGAGAATCATATATTATCGTTATTTGATGTGTCTTCAGTTGGAGTGTGCACATATATGAAAAGCTCAACATTTAATTTGACAATAGTAATCAAAGAATAGTGCACAATTGAGTGCTCGTTTAGAAAATGGATCCATTTTTTAAAAATACCCATCTTTACTGGATCACGTTCAATAACCGAGACGTAATTTGTTTTTAGTATCTTAATATTTTCCGCTATTTTAATTAAAAAATAAAATTTTGATCGTAAACCAAATTTATTGTGCACTTAAATTAAAACTAGAAATTAAATCCAACACACACAAGAAAAAAAGGAACAAATAAAAGTATTAAACCCTAAAGAGCATATAATTTGAATAGCCAATTAAAACCAATTATCAGAGAACCAAAAAGGGCCTAAAGTCCTAGAAAAACACAGTTTTTGATCTAGTTGAATCCTTGATGAAAAACACAGTTTCTGTGTATATATATACTTGAAAAACAAACAAAATATTCCTCAAGTCCCTAACTTGCGAGAACTTGCGACCACAGGGAGGACAGGTCGCAAGTAAGCAAGTTAATTTCTAACTTGCGACTAGAGGGGGGAAAAAGTGTACTGAGCATAAATTCTAAGTAGTAGCTTGCGACTGAACTGCCCTCTCTGTAGTAGCTTGCGACTACAGGTGAACAACACAAAAAAAATTCCAAGTGCTAGTAGTTTCCTCTAGTCGCCAGTTAGATTTATAAAACATATAAATTCTAACTTGCAACCCCAAGGTCATAACTTGTACTTAGACAAATTTTGAATTATTCCACAACATTTATTTTGATTAAGGCATTATTAATCATTTTTCATGAATGAAATAGACTAATAAATCTAAAATAAATAATGTGCGTCTGTTATATCAACTTTCTGAATTCTTTTAAATATGAATTTATTTAAAATTCATTAAAATTGATAATTCACAATTTGTATTCATAATCATACAATTATTATAATTGACTTGATGATATCATATTTTTATGAAATAAAATTATGCTGCAACTTCAATTTAATTTTAATGAACCTCTTTAAATATTAAAAGATTTAAAGTCCACTAAAATTAATAACTCACAAATTTGATTATTAAAATTCAAATGTTTATCATTGAATTGATAATATCTCAATCTTTTTCCATCAAAATTATGCTGCAACTATTTTACTTATAATTTAACCATATATGATTAAACTATTTTCAAATAATTTATAAATATAAATGTATCAAATTATTTATTACTTAGATACAAGCACACAAATATTTGAATTATGAGAAGTAAATAATGGATAATCAATTCACATGTCCTTAAAATATTGAAATTAAATAACAAATGAATTCATCCAAGGCAAAGTGCAGTTACTGACTTCTAATTTAATTAATTAGAAATATCTAACATCCCAAGTTCATTAACCAACTTAGATATAGTATTTTCATCAAGTGGTTTTGTGAAGATGTCTGCAATTTGATCCTCTGTGGGTACAAAATGAGGTTAAATGGCGTTTTGGTCACTCAAGTGATCACTAACTTTCACTTGGGTCATCGAACTCAAAAAGCTGTCAGTCAACTGATCGCACTCATAAAAATTTTCAATCAAGTCACTACCCGTTAGTGCCGTTAAGTTTTGGACGGAAAGCTGAATCAGCAAGTGACATGGCTTCCACGTCATGTGACCGTTGTACCCGCCTAGACCATTTAAAACCCGTAAATTAAAACCCATAACCCATAATCACTACTTCACTTCTTCTTCAGTTTATTTTCTTGCAATTAGGGTTCTTCCTTTTACCCTTCTTTCTACCATGTCCATTTCCAAAAGCTCCACAGCCTCAGCCCCATCTGTGAACAATTCATTTAACTCGTATAGAATCCATAAAAATAACTTCGGTGTCGATCATGGATATGATAATATTAAATGTAAGTGTGATATTGTATCACCCCTTCAAGAATCTTGGAAATAAGGTACTCAAGATCCGGGTCGGAGGTTTTTTAGCTGCAAGAACTATAGGGATCCCTGCAAGAAGTGCAAATTTTTTTGTGGGCTGGTCCACCCCACACTGATAGAGCCCGAGAAGTTATACATGGATTGAAGGAAAAATTGAAGATGAAAGATGTCGAATTGGCTAAAATCAAGCAAGAGTTGAGTTTCGTAGAAAGGAAAATGTTAGTAATTGATGAAGAGCGTATGGCAATGCAAAAAAAGATGGACGACGTAACAGAAATGGTGAAGGAAAAAGCTCATTTTAGAACGAAGAAGGTGCTATGCTTTGTTATCTTAGTTTGTTTTGTGGTTATGTTCTTTAAGTAATGTTAATGATGTAATATTTATGTCAGAATTAGTTGAATGTAATGTTATGGATGTTATTGTTTATGTTTTTATGAATGAAATGTTTATGTTTATGTGATAGTATAACATTGAGATGTTCGAAATAAACACAGTGCCAAAGTTATATATTAAGACCAAAAGATCAATCCATAGTGCGTACATAGAGTTATACTACATAAATAGTAGTTCAATGTCACAAATGACAAGAGTTTAAAGTACTCAAATGGTTCTAACTTTGGCATAAATAATTCATCTACTTTTTTCTTGGGTGTGGCAGTCCTGCTACTCTCTTTCTTGGAGTTGATTTTTTCACTTGTCCCACTGCACTTGTTGGAGGTTGTTGCTAACTGGTGGATTAGTCACAGTTGGAGTGGTCACGGGTGGAGTGCTAACAGGTGGAGTGTTGCCGGTGCTCATTTGTCCCATATGCTTCCTCAACCCCGGATTTGGCATCTACAATATAAATAAAAAATGTATTAAACAAACCATTGATATAAACTCATCTTAAACATTTATCGACATAAACTGATGTAACTTACAAATTTCATAAAACTGCTGGTAGTTTCCTTAGGCTGTGATTTCTGGATTAAGGCCTCCAATTCATCAAGTCCTTGTGTTTGTTCCTGTTCTCTCAAGATCTCATCCATCATATCATTTTCACCTGTTGTTTCCTCTCTCCCCTGCCTCTCCAGTTCTTCCATAACTTCATCTTCTGCAGTTTGTTCATTCTGTGCTTTCTTTCCCCTGTTCCTCTTCTTTGAATTCTCTGGGAACTTATCTTTATTTGGACATTTACCCCTTTTGTGGCCAGCTTCTCTGCACATACCACAATGCATAACTCTACCCTCATAGCTAACACTTACCTTCTTACCACTGGACACAACACCCTCCCAACCCTCTCTCCTTCTCATCTTTTTGGGTCTGCCTTTTAGTTTTTTTTAATTAGTGGAGATAACACCAAGTCACCCTCTACATCTTCCCAAAAATCTTCCCCCCTTATCACGTCCAAACAGTATGAATAAGTCTGCATATATGTTTCCTTTAAATAACATGAGTGAAGATAATCAATGGGATTCTTTCTAGCCTCTTGAATTGCAGTAACACCATGACAACATGGTATACCTAACAAATCCCAGACTATACAAGCACAGGACCTTCTTTGCAGATTAACTGAACAAGATGTGCCCCTACCCTTTACAACATAAGTCTCCCTACCATCCCATAGAACAGTAAGCCCACATGATTCTTTAATTGCTTCATCTAACATTTGTTTAGCTTTTGGAACAATAACAATATCCTGTCTTGACATTCTATCTCTTTTTTGATGAACTCTTGTCATAAGCATGTCATGGATCTCTATAAGCATATCAATAATAGGCATATATCTTGCTTTTAAAATCCATGAGTTAAAATACTCACTTATATTATTTTCAGTGGAATCAGTCAATGAGTGTGTCTTAAAGAAAGCCTTGGACCACATACCTGGTTCTAAGTCACTCATCTTCTCAAAAGCACCTTTAGAGGCTTGCTCAAGTGCCTTCATTTTCCATCCCTCATCTGATCCAGTAGAATCATCATATTCCATCCCTGACATTTCATGTAAATTAGCTTCCCTCTCCAATTCATCCATTTTTCTTTTTTCTTCTCTACAAGCTTTCCTAATTTCTACATACTCATTATCACTACATTTATAATTATCCATTTCTTCATCAGATTCAGGGGCAGGACTCACATGATACACATAAAGCATAATATTATAAGCACATTCCTTACTTAATTCAATCAATATTGGCTTACTTTCAACATTCAGTACATAAATCTTGAATGCAGGAGTTCTAAAATAAAGGGAATCATACTCACCAACAACAACACCAAATGTGATCTTTAAATCATTAATACTAAGGTTTTCAAAGTCTATTTCCTTATAAACCTTTTTGACATTACTTGTGTAGGAGGAATACAGAACATGAACAAAATAACCTCCATAATAGACTGTCACATTGTACAAGTTTTTCCTGTTAAATATAAATAAATTAAGAACCCTAATTAAAAATATGACCATATAAAATCATATATTCAAAGAAAGAATATTTAGCCCTAATTAACTGTAAAAAGTTCAGATATAACATTACTTACGTTGCTTCTTTATCGGTGGTCTGATTTGCATCTTCAAAATTTGATTCAGCTTCGTTATCCTTCTCCATCTCATTGTTGTTTCCATCAGATGCAAACAGGTAATCGGTATCATTGCTATCGATATCATCGATTGGTTGAGTTAAACGAACCTCAACACCCGATCGAGTTCGAACCATTCTTGCGATTAGGGTTTAGATCGTACAGTCGGTTGTAAAGAGGGGGTTTAATTTTGGGATAAAGGGTTTTAATTTTGGGATAAAGGTTAAAAGGGTCGTGGGTTTTAATTGGGTCGGGTTTAATTTGTTGGGTGGTTTTAGGATTGGGCGGGTCAATTATCTGATGTGGCATCCGACTTGTACATATTTAACGGAGAGTCGTCTATAGTCAACGGGATTTGACGTTCGTGAAATTTTTAACGTGTGCAATGATTAAGTTGAACACTATTATTTCTTCAGTGACCTCATTGACAGCTTTTTATGTTCGATGACCAAAGTGAAAGTTAGTGGTCACTTGAGTGACCAAAACGCCATTTAACCCGTACAAAATGTAATTCCACAGTGCCATTTGTGACATGCTCTCTGATAAAGTGTTACCCAATATCAATCTTTGTTCTTGAGTACTAAATTGGGTTGTTGGAGATTGCTATGACACTGGTATTGTCGCATAATATTGGAATCTTTGACATCAACAGACCATAATCCCAGAGTTGGTTCCTTAACTACAAGATTTGAGCACATTAGCTTCCAGAAGCTATGTATTCAGCTTCAACAGTTGATGTGAATACTGAGTATTGCTTCTTGCTATGCCAAGATACCTACCTTCTTCCAAGAAACTGATAGCTCCCTGAAGTACTTTTCCGGTCAATCTTACAACATGCAGAGTCTGAATCTGTATAGCCAACTAGGTCAAATCCTATACTTTAGGGTACCAAATTCCAAGATTTGGGGTCCCCTTAAGATGCCTAAAAATTCTTTTAACAACTATAAGATGAGACTCTTTGAGATCAGCTTGAAATCTAGCACATAAGCATGTTGAGAACATAATATCTGGCCTACTTGCTGTAAGATATAGTAATGAGCCTATCATACCTCTATAGCTTGTGATGTCAACTTTCTTACCAGTTTTGTCCGGATAAAGTTTAGAGGTTGTTGGCATTGGAGTCTTTGCCAGAGTTAAATCTTCCAAATTGTACTTCTCGAGAAGTTCTCTGATGTACTTGGATTGACAAATGAATATACCATCTTTTCTTTGACTCACTTGTGATCCAAGAAAGTAGTTCAACTCTCCCATCATGCTCATTTCATACTTACTCTGTATTAGCTTAAAAAATCTCTTACAAAGATCGTCATTAGTAGAACTAAATATAATTTCATCAACATATACTTGAACTAATATCATATCATATTTATTCATTTTATGAAATAGAGTTTTATCTACAACGCCTCTATTAAAACCATTTTCAAGTAGAAATTCTGAGAGAGTGTCATACCATGTCCTCGGTGCTTGCTTGAGTCCCTAGAGGGATTTGAATAAAGTATACAAAGTCTACCATATTTGGATCTTCAAAACCAGAAGGTTGTTCCACATCCTGATAGCCTCTAGCCTTGCTACTGGTGCATAGGTTTCATCATAGTCTATCCCTCTTCTTGATAATAACCTTAAGCTAACAGTCTGGCCTTGTTTCTCGTTATAATGCCATCTTCACCTAACTTATTTCTAAATACCCACTTGGTCCCAATTACTGACTTGTCTTTTAGTCGGGGTATCAGCTTTCATACCTTCTACCTTTCAAACTGATTGAGCTCTTCTTGAATAGCAATAACCCAATCTGGATCTTCAAGTGCCTCGTCCACTTTTTTAGGTTCTATTTCTGAGAGAAACCCTGAAAAGTGACATTCATTTTGTGTGGCATATCCAGTTCTCACTCCTGTATCAGGATCACCAATGATCAGTTCAAAGGGATGGTCTCTATTCCAAACTCTTTGTCTAGGCAGATAAGATCTTGATGTTGCCCCTTGTTCAGCATGATGTTGAGTGTTAATAGTAGATCCTCTTCCTGCTCCCCCTGAGTTGTTGTGACCATGACTTGATGATTCTGATCTTTGAGTAGTAGTAGTTCTTGTAGGGGTTCCTGTATGATTATCATAACCACCATTACCACCACTTGATTCAGGATCATCATTGCCACATACTGTAGGTATAACACGAGCAATCTCAGTTTCTTCTTTATCCAAAGGATCATCTGAAAGATTTTCAAATTCCAGATATTCAGAATCCTTTTCTCTTTGCAGGCTTGCTAACTTGGTGTCATTGAACGTTACATTAAGTGTAATATCCGGGAAATATCATGTTATTATTTTATCAATAAATAATTGCTATGTGATTATTATGTGAATTTTGGTGAATTAAATAGATGATTGATATTGATACTTGGATGTTTGTATATGATAAAGTATAAGTATTTTGATTTTAACATGTCCAGAATAAAGTATAGATAATTAGGGTATTTTTATGGTAATTTTTGGATTGTTATATGATTTTATAAGGATTTATAGATTTAATGATTATTTTCTGAATAATTATTGAACTACTTTATAAAAATAGGAATTGTCCAACTTCAATCATTTTTGCATTTTTACAACCCGAAACTCCTTGGAAAACTCCTTCCTAACCTAATCTGATTATTCTGAACATTTTCCGTGTTTTGACATTTTCGATCCGGGGTACGGTTTGACCCGTACGAGTCCCGATGCGAAATTTTTGATACGATAGTCATTTCGGTAGATCAATAAAACCCGTATTCTCGAGAGACGGGATATTTTTATATTATTTTCTCATCGGGTGTTTTATAAGAGGCTCTGTTTTGATAATTATCCAAATCTAGTATCAAATTGTATTATTTTTATAGTTACTTAGCGGCTAAGTAATCTATTTTCGGATCCAATATATATCAGTGTAATTATGGAATTATTAAACAAATAAAATATGTTATGGTTCTGTTAGCAGAGTGTTGTATTTATTATTAGCTGGGTGTGACTCTGTGGGTTCGAGGATTAATTGTATTATTAAATGCTGAGTTGTATTGTTTTGTTTTCACTTTTAAAAGTGATTTAATGAAAATATATTTTCATAAATATTGAAATTGTCTCAAAAATTATTTTTATGGTTTTATAATTTTAATAAATATTTATAGGAATTTATAAAATTTAGAAAGCAATATTTCATCGATTATTTAGTTTTAAATGATTTTTTGGTTTATTTAAGTGTAAATTTAGTATAAAATTCCAAAATGCTTAAAAAATTACGAAACTCATATAATATTAATTTTGGAATATTTCGAGAATTTTAAAATTATTTCGATAATTTTCCAGACTAAATTCACCTGCATCTTTATTCATTAAATCATTAAATGCAGGAATGAGTTGCGATTCAAAAATGGTTTAAAAATTTTGAAATTCTTATTTTATTAGTTTTAAATTATTCTTGTAATTTTAAAATTATTTTGGTAAATGTTAGGGGTACTTTTAACTGTAAGTTGTTCGTTAAATTGTTAATTACGGTATCAGATTCAGGATAAAAGCGTGATATAACAGATAAACATTTTTCCTCTTATCTCTTTATTCTCTCTCATCTATCATCTCTCTCGTCTCTCTCATGCACCTTTCTCGAACCCTCATCTCTCCCTCTCGATCTCACTCGCTCTCTTCCTATCTCACAATCTCTCTCTCACGAGTCTCTATATTTCTGTTTCTTTTCCCCACCCTTCCCTATTGTGGTGAGTGTTCGCCGCCTCCGCCTCTTTTCTCCGGTGGTCACCCTGATTCTGTGTTTCAACTTATCTTTAATTTAATTGTGTGTGTATGTGTTATGTGTATACGTATGTGTTGTGTGTGTGTGATCAGTCCGTGTGTGTGTGGTTGTGCTATTTTCTGGCCGTTCTTGTCCTTCTGTGTGTGCTGTGGCATTGCCGCCTCTCGAATTTTCTGAGAGGTGTGGTGGCGCGTGTTTAACACGTGGGTGTGTGTTTCCCTGTACTGTGTTGCCTTGGTTCGAATATTTCTGATTAAATTTTTATTTTTAATTTTCTTTGCAGGAATTTTTTTTGATTAATGTATGAAATAAATATTTTGTGCAGGAAATTAGTAATAATTAATTGGTGAAATTCGTGTCGGATACCCGAATTTATTTGGGTACCCGCGAATTTTACTGCCGTCGACGATGAGTTTCGGCGAGCGGACGGTGGACGGTGATGAATATTTCCGATTCCAAAATTTATAAACAAATAAAGTAGTTCGTAAAATTATTTTTCAGAATGAAAATGGTTTATTATTTTGAAAATTTTATTGAGATTTTGTTATGGATTAAAAACTAAGGTATATAATTGCTGCGTTTATTATTAAGGAACGTGAGCTTCGTGGCTCGATTTGACTGCTCTTGTATTTCGTGACTCAATCTGCCTTAACAAGATGCCTACGTACCTTGCTGATTGCCAAATATCAAGTCAAAAAATGTAGTTCTGATTTATGGGGTGAGGCCCCTTATATAGATATTGGGAGTCCTTGAATTGGACTTGGTATAGGAGACTTGGTAGTCAAGTCTCAGAATTAGAATGGACTTTGGAGTCCTAAGTGGTAGGAAACTTATTCCTTATCCTTCTAGGTCCCTTGGAGGCTAATCTACAAGGATTTATGTCCTTATTGGGACTCTTCTTAATAACTAATTTTTCCCTTATTAATTAATTACGAAATTAATTAATATTCAGGGTTTTGGGCCTTCTTTGTTCCATCAGGCCTGATCTGGTCCATTGGGTCTGATCGATGTGTTAACCTTTTTTGTCTGAATGTTATACATCTTCTTATTGGGCCTTGTAGCCCAAATCATGTGTAATTAATATAATATTTAATTACGTAATTATGATTTATTTTTCCCTATCATTTGCCCCCCCAATTTTTCGGAAACCATATAAGATTTCGCAAAAGTTAAGTTCACTTATTCCCTTACAGGGTATCGTTTTGTGTAAAGTGTGGAGCGACCTACACATTTACAATGATTTGCCTTGTACGCGGCTTCAGGGTTATTTAAAAACTTCCCTATTATTTTCTTACCTTTTTCCCTCTTTTTAGGAATTTTCTGGTATTTTTTAGGAATTTTCCCTTTATTTCCGAGATTTTCCAAATTTTCTGCAATTTTTCAAAAACATTTTCTAACTTTCAACCCTTTTTCGACCAGGATCCTAGTCAAAAATTCGACCTGGATCCTAGTCGAATTTTGGGCCAGCCTTTTAATCCTGGTGGAAGGATTTCGACTAGGTTCCACGACCTGGATTTCGACCAGGATCCTAGTCGAACCTTCGACCTAGATTTTGGTCAAAATTTATGTCCTTGTTTGGTTCCTGGTCGAAGGATTTCGACTAGGTTCCACGACCTGGATTTCGACCAGGATCCTAGTCGAACCTTCGACCTGGATTTTGGTCGAAATTTTCGTCCTTATTTGACTACTGTTCGCAAGGTTTTGACTAGGAATCACGACCAGGGTTTCAACCTGGATCCTAGTCGAACCTACGACCTGGATCTTGGTCGAAGTTTTGGTCCCTTTTTGACTCTTGTCCGTAAGGTTTTGACTAGGAATCACGACCAGGGTTTCGACCTGGATCCTAGTCGAACCTACGACCTGGATCTTGGTCGAAGTTTTGGTCCCTTTTTGACTCATGTTCGTAAGGTTTCGACTAGGAATCACGACCAGGGTTTCGACCTGGATCCTAGTGGAACCTATGACCTGGATCTTGGTCCTCCTTCTTGAAAAATTTCGTGCTTGATTTATGACCAGGATTTCGACCTCAATCCTAGTCTTATTGATAAGTGCTTTGCTGACTTCTGTTTGAAAGAATTCGAACTGGATCCACGAATTCAACTTCGACCTCCATCCTGATCTTTTTAACCCGTATTCTTCGGGTGCCTGTTCGAAAGAATTCAAATAGGATTTACGACCTCAAATTCGACCTCAATCCTGGTCTTTATTGGGCTTTTCCTAATCCTACTTGGATTGGGCCTTCACTTTTCCACATCCTTTTTGGATTTGGGCCTTAAGAATTATTGAAGATATTCTGGAAGGTTCTAAAACTTAATAACTCTAAAGATATTCTGGAACATTCCAGAATTTGGGCTTTTTCCTTGGGCCTTCAGCTTAATGGGCTTTTCTGCCTTTTCATCTTCCCTTTTCCGCCTATATAAAGGAGTAACTAGGGTCACTTATTTCTCACTTTCTCATTTCTGAATTCCCTTCCTCTTTTCTTCTCATAAAGATCTCAGAGAAATAATTGTAGGTCGAAGTTTTCAAGCCCCAAAACCTTCACTTAGCAAGCCAGCCCCTTTTTGCAGCGTTACTTCAGGTAAAATACCTTTCTCTCTTCTTTTCTTTTGCTCGTTTTTGCATAGCATGTGTTTAAAATTGTCTTCTTTTGCGCCCTTTTTTCAGATGGCTAATAAGAGAATGACTCGTTTGGCCAAGATGAACGTGGCCAAAAAGTCTAATGAGTTCCCCATTCGATGATGGTACACTTCCTTGATTGATATGAACAACACCCGATGGGATGAGTACCCGTATGACGCGCATCTGGATGCGCACGACCACATCAATGTCTTCCGGGATCCAAAGGAGCTGGACAAGTTGAGTACTTGTTTCAAAATCAAGGAACCCTTCAAGCTGGTTCTTGCAGGTCCGGCCGACAGGGCCTATTAATGGAAGAAAGACGCTCTATGCGTCTACAGGGACACTCTAAGGGCAGGTATCAGACTCCCCTTTCACCCATTTATCCCTGTTCTGCTAGTTGATATGGGCATCAGACCTTGCCAACTCCCTTCAAACTCTTAGAGGTTGATTCTTTGATACTTGTTGCAATGCGCCAAGAACAACATCCTTACCTCGGTTGCTGTGTTAAGAAAGATCTTTCAGTTCAAGAACAGCCCCGACAAGAATCTGGGGTGGGTTTCTTTGAACCAACGCCCCACTGTTCCCCACATAGTGAATGGGAAGTCCATCCCCGACAATAACTTGGGGTGGAAGAAGGATTTTCTATATGTCCTTTGGGAGGGCGGCGATTGGGGCACCCTCTTTCGTTCGTCTTTTGGACTAGCTGTGGATGGGAGCCCGAATGATATAGTTTTATCTGAGGAGGAGACCAGAGCCTTCAACCTCCTTACTCAAGATAATGGGACTTCCCACTCTTGGGATCTTATCAGGGAGACCGTTCTTGTAGAACGTGGCCTTTCTCGTTCCTAAAAAAGTATGTTTCCTTCCTTCTCTAGTTGTCTTCATTTCTCCCACTTTTTACTTTGCTAATTTCTCAATTCACTTAACTTATTCGTTGCAGTTGCTGAGAAGATCGAAGAGGCTACAAAGCCTAAAGACCTGGAAACGACCAGGATGAAACACGCCGGGAAGGTCTTCAAGGACCCGCTCCTTGGGGATCGCTTCCCAGAATTCCTTCCTCAGGCGAAGGAAGGAGACGAGGAGGGCCCCAACCAACCTTTACGTACAAAACAGAAACCAGGGGCTTTCTTCCAACCTGTCTGGGGAATCCGGGGAAAGGATTCGATTGTTGGCAACACAGCACTTGCCAAGGAATGTTCTATGCATTCTATTTCCCATGTAGACTATCATGAACTTGTCCTTCAATAGGACTTGGAGGCTAACGAGCTTTTCGGAGCTCATGCTTTGGCGACGGTACGTCTTTTTCTTTTGGCATTCATAGCTTTCTGTCGTAATTTTTCTTGTTTCCCACTTTTCCTTTGTCTCTTGTAGGCGAACGTCCATTTTCAAGGGGAAATTCACCAAGCCAAGGCTTGGAAAGTTGGCCTAGAAGACGCAAACAAGAAGCTGAAGGAGGCCAACCAGAGGATAGAGGATCTTCAAGCCCAACTTGCCTCATCAACTTCCGACCTTGAAACGGCCCGGGCTGAGATTGTTATTCTCAAGGCCCAGAAGGACAAGGCCTTTGATGGCTGGATGAATACTCAAGAATTCAAGGACTTAATAGTGGAGCACGATGCCCTCCTTCATCCAGTCAGCTACAAGGAAGGCTGGGACGCTGCTGTGGAGGCTATCCAGGAAGAGTTTCCTGAGGTCCTTGAACAATCTTCCTTCCCTTGCCCTATGCAATTCCCAGCACTTGGGGGCGTTGCAGATAAGCTTGCCGATCTGATTAAGGATGGCCCTTCAATGTCCCCGGTTAGAGCGCCATCAGGAAGCCAGGGCCAAGGCCAAAAAAGGAAGGAGCCTGAATTTAGCTCTGAAGAGGAGGAATCTTCTTCTGAGGAGGAGACCGAGCCTCTTATAAAGAAGGCCACGGTAGAAGAGTCTCCAAAACCAGTGTCCCCTATGGCATCTAAAGCGTCCGAGGAAACCTCTGCGGAGACTTCTGAAGAGACTTCCGAGGGACTGACTGAAGAGACGTCCGAGGAGACTTTGGATAGTGAAGAATCTTCTAAGGCCTAAGTTCTTTGCATTATTATGTATTTTTCTTTTTAGACAATATCGAACTTTATAATTGACTTTTTCTATTTTCACTTGTATTGTCCAAGTATTATCGTGTTTTTTCCGAGTTTTCAAACTCAAATTTATAACTTGGTTTTATCCTTCACAATGTATCAATCTAATAGGCTAGATTAAGCTTAACGCTTTTTATTATAACTTGGTATTCTCGATACCTTACATGAGATGGGTTCAACCCTGATAAAACTAAACATATCCTATATCAAATATAAAAAGATCCTAAGCAAACAAAGCTTCAAGGTGCTTCTATACCTACTCATCATTCCGACAAGTGAGAATCGAGCTTTAACTGTTTTACACATAGTAAACCTTCAGGTTTTGAGCATGCCAAGTTCTCGGGACTTCAAAACCATCCATAGTGTCCATCTTGTAGGTTCCTCTACCCTGAACGCTCTTAACCTTGTACGGCCCTTCCCAATTTGGGGCAAGTTTCCCTTTCTGCCCTACACCAGAAGCTTCCACCTTCCTCAAGACTAAGTCACCTTGTTTGAAGAACCTTTCTTTAACCCTTAGGTTGTAGTAGAACGAAGCCTTTTTCTGATATTCCACTATCTTCGCATGTGCCTCATCTCGTACTTCATCAATTAGATCCAGGGCTAACCTTTGCCCTTCCTCATTTTCCTCAGCATTAAAAGCTTGAATCCTGGGGGAGGAATGTGATATTTCTACAGGAACAACTGCTTATGCCCCATATGCTAACATGAAGGGAGTTGCTCCGGTCGTCACTCTATAGGTAGTCCTATAGGCCCATAATATTGGGAGTATCTCATCCACCCAATTATTGCTCGACTTCTCAATCCTCTTCTTTAGTCCATCCAGGATTATCCGATTTGCCACTTCAACTTGCTCATTGGCTTGTGGATGAGCCACAGAGGTGAATCGTAATTCAATTTCATTCTCCTCACAATACTTCTTGAATTTCTCATTGTTGAACTGTGTTCCATTATCAGTGACTAGGATGCGGGGAATTCCATACCGACACATGATATTTTCCCACATGAATTGTGCAACCTGCTTAGTTGTGATTTTGGCCAAAGGTTTGGCTTCAATCCACATAGTAAAATAATCAATGGCTACAATCAGGAACTTCCTTTGTGCCGTGGCCATGGGGAAAGGCCCAAGTATATCCATTCCCCACATAGCAAAGGGGATATGTGAGTTGATGGAGGTCAGCATCTGGGGGGGTTGTCTAACTACAGGTGCATGCTTCTGATAGCGGTCACACTTCTTCACATACTCTTTGGCATCAGCCATCCTTTCTGACCAATAGAAGCCTAAACGAGTTATCTTATGAGCTAACGCTCTGCCCCCCAAGTGTTGCCCACATATGCCTTCATGTACTTCTTCGAGAGCCAAGTATGCCTCATCGGGCCAGAGACACCTTAAGTAAGGAACCACAAAAGATCTTTTATACAAAATCCCATCTATCAAAGAGTATCTTAGTGCTCGAACAGCCAAATTTCGTGCTTCAGTAGCATCGGTTGGCAACCATCCGGTTTGAATGTGAGTCTTAATGGGATCTATCCATTACGTCCCCAGACCTATAGGAGCTACAAGCTTGACGTCAATGCTCTGTGTCTTCAGAACGCGGAAGTATATGCTTTCTGAACTTTCCTCTATCTCAGATGAAGCAAACTTTGATAGTACATCTACCTTAGCATTTTCCTCCCTCGGAATGTGCTCAACATGGCATTCATTGAATTGGGTCATCACAGCCCTTACTAGGCGGATATACTTAGCCATCGTATCATCCCTTGCCTCAAACTCTCCCTTTACCTGGGATATGACCAGCTTCGAGTCTCCACAGACTTTTAAGTTCTTGACTCTAAGTGTCCCTCCTAAGCCAAGACCAGCTATCAGAGCTTCATATTCTGCCTCATTGTTTGTGGTCGGGAAGTCTAACTTCATGGCATACTCAATCAAGAACCCATCAGGGCTTTGTAAAACCAAACCTGCTCCAATTGAATTTATTTTTGATGCTCCATCAAAATAGAGCACCCAATATTCTTTCTCCTTATCATCCTATTTTTGAGGTATGGTATCTTCCTGCCCCCCGAATTCTTGGTTGGGTATGGTACATTCCACCACGAAGTCAGCTAACGCCTGGGCTTTTATTTCCGTTCGTGGTTTATACTTGATGTCGAATTCTCCAAGCTCTATTGCCCACTTGATCAACCTCCCACTAGCCTTGGGACTGTGAATGATATTTCTCAGGGGTTGATTTGTTAGCACCTCAATTTTATGAGCTTGGAAGTAAGGACGCAGCTTTCTCGAAGCCATTACAAAGGCTAAAGCAAACTTCTCAATAGTCGAATAGTTCAACTCAGCTCCATGCAGAATTTTACTGACATAGTATATGGGTTTCTGGATTTTTAGTTCCTCCTTAACCAATACAACACTCAAGGCACTCTCTGAGACAACCAAATATAAGTATAAAACTTCATTCAAAACCGGCTTGGCCAGCAACGGGGCCTGAGCCATATATTTCTTTAACTCCTCAAATGCCTTCTGGCTTTCCTCACTCCATACAAAATCTTTAACCTTCTTTAATGACTTGAAAAACCACAAACACTTATCCCCAGACTTGGAGACGAATCGTCCCAAAGCAGCAACCCTTCCAGTGAACTTTTGAACATCTTTGATAGTTTTTGGTGGCTCCATGTCTAGGATTACCTTTATTTTATCGGGGTTGGTCTCGATCCCTCTCTTGGAGACCATCAATCCCAAAATTTTTCCAGATCCTACACCGAAAGCACACTTCGTAGGATTTAACATCATCTTGTGGTACCTTAGGACCTCGAAAGCTTCCCTCAAATGGGTTATATGATCAGTCTTTACTAGACTCTTGACTAACATGTCATCAACATAGACTTTCATAGTCTTGCCAATAATATCCTTAAAAATTTTATTTACCAACCTTTGGAATGTCGTCCTTGTGCATCTTGATCTGATTGTATCCACTAAATCCATCCATGAAGCTCAGCATCTCATGCCCAACAGTGGTATCCATCAAAGTATCAATCCTTGGTAATGAGAAACAGTCCTTAGGACATGCATCGTTCAGATCAGTGAAGTCCAAACACATCCTCCATTTTCCATTGGCCTTCTTCACCATTATAGGGTTTGCTAACCATTCTGGAAATTGAATCTCCTCAATGAAACAAGCCTCTAAGAGCTTCTCTACTTCCTATTTTATAGCTTCTTGCCTTTCTGGAGCAAAACTTCTTTTCTTTTGCTTCACCGTCTTCCGATTTGGGTCCACATTCAGCTTGTGAGTAATCAGTTCCGGGTCTATGCCTGGCATATCAGCTGTTGACCATGCAAACACGTCACTATTTTCTTGCAAAAATTTCACCGACTTACCTTTAAGGGGCTCCTCGAGTGTGGCTCCGATGAAAGTCACCCTCCCAGGATCCTCGGGGGCTAAAGGAATCGAAACCAAGTCTTTTGTTGGCTTTCCTCTTTTCTCCTCATTCTCTCGGATATCCAGATCTTCAATAGGAAGAACCTGCCCTCCAACTTCATCTGCCCTCAAAGAGGCCACATAACAACTTCTAGCCATTTTTTGATCTCCTCTCTCTTCTCCAATCCCATCCCGGGTGGGAAACTTCATAACTGAATGGTAGGAAGAAGAGACTGCCATGAAGGCGTGTATCCCTGTTCTTCCCATGATAGCGTTGTAAGTCGAACTAGCCTTCACCACCAAAAAGTCCAACATTTGAGTTGCTTGCCTTGGTTCCTGTCATATGGTTGTTGGCAACTTGATTATCCCTTCCATGGGGCACTCCACTCCCGCAAATCCATATATCAGCATGTCGGTTGGGGTCACTACACCATATATTGGCTATTGCAAGCCCAAAAAAACGTTGTATTAGGGGTCGAATGTGTTGCAATATCATCTATTGTAACATTTTATCCAAAATTCGGTGTTGCATTTGCTGCCGTTGCAATAGACCCCTATTGCAACATGTTGTGTGTGTATTGCAACATTTGTCAAGTATTACAATAACCCCATGCTAGAACACTATTGTAACATTTTTAGCATTTTTAGTAACTTTTTTTTAGTGTTACAATATCCTATTGTAACATTTGTCTGCAACATTTATAACCCTGTTGTAATACGTTTTATATTTTAAAGCAACAATTGTATGCAACATTTGAAACCCTATTGTAATACTTTTTAGCTTGCAAGGCAACAGTTGTATGCTACATTTGAAATCCTATTGTAATAATTTTTTTGTTTTTGGGCAATATTTCTGTGCAACATTTAGACATATATTGGAATACCAGCTGTTACCAGAAATTCAAACATGCATATATTCTCTTGAAAATAATATATCCAACTGCAACTCAAAATAACCAACTAACCATCAAAATAACAAACCAAACATCTAGTTTAAAGTCGAAACAAAGTCGATAAACACCACAAGTCAGAACATCCATAACCAAACATAGTTCAAGTTCAAGGATATATAGTCTACTTAATCAGCTAGCTAGTTAACAAGTACATTAAAGTATCCAACCAAAAGTTATTAAACAGCTAGCTAGTAACAGGAAATCACTGAGCATTTATGTCTTCACCCCCCTCACTCTGGCCTTCATCAACATCAGAATATAGCTCTTGAACAACAATATCATTAAAATCAGGAACTATATCCCCCAATCTGCCTATTACCTTTGACAGTTTCTCCCGAACCTTTTTGTCAATGATCTCCTGCATTTCAGTAAGAAGTTCCTCCTTTATTGACTTTTTCAAATCAGCAACATCAATACTAGCACTAGAACTCTGACTAAATGCTGGCACATCTAGCTTAACAGTTTTCCTCGTTCGGCCTGATCTTCCAATAAGCCAATTCGGTCCATGGGCTGGCTTTTTTGATTTCTTTTCTGTGTGAGCACTGTTGTTTGCCCCATGAGAACCATCTTCAATATCATGTTGAGCATGTCCATTTTCATCCTTGTCATCGGTAGGAATTGTAGTCTGCCAAATATTGAGGGATCAGAAAATACAATTAAGTTTAACTAGAGCCGAGCGATAATATTTTTTTTACAAGTGCAAATTTATCAATTTTGTCAAAGTGATCTTTTACCTTGTATTTACGTCCTGGCTTTCGTTTACGAGTTTCAACGTAAACAAGATCCGAGGGAGCTGGTTCTTTAGGTTCGATTTTGTTCTCAGCTTTCTGCCAGCAGAATGGAATTGAAGTCATAACATTAAAAACTATAGAATGAAACTAAGGAAATATAGAATTTGGGATTTCATAAGCACATTAAAAGTTATACTACTACTTATGATTTTTATTTATTTATTAGACCAAGTTCAACCAGAATATATTCAAGACTCCGAAACTACATACATTTTCTTAATAAAAGTAACACCGTGCTTTAAACATGACTTACTATTTTCTCTCCAATTTGCGCAAAACTTGTACGACCAGCTGTGTGTGTTTCTACAATCAAGGCACGATTTTCTGAAGCAGTCTTAGATCGTCTCTGACAATTAAGTGAAGTGAACAAAGTATTAAAAAACAGACTACATAAAAAAAGGTTGAATATTATCTAGTTGAGCGATATCAATTTATATACCTGAATTTCCTCATCCCCCCAGTATTTGAGCAGCACCTTGAATACTTCAGTTGAAACAAAACTAGGCTTATTTTTTAGCCTATCCTCATCATTATCATATTGTAGATAATGATCTTTCTTAACCCGACTTTTGTGCAACCTCCACAAATCATTAATAGTCCGCAGTGTAAAGGTTCTTCCTTCCTCGGGAATGATATATTTTTTCTAGTAAATCAATTAAAATAATTAGCCATATTGTAGAAAATTTTGTATCCGGTGAGATAGACAATAGAAAATTTTGTATTTTACGTTAACAAATTGCCATAGCCTCTCCTTCTCACTTTCAGGATATTTATGCCAACTGATGTAATCAAGTGGCACAGACTCCCTGGCCAAGGTCCCTAAGAAGTTTTTGTATTCAGATAAGACCTTGGGATCGTCTGCCACGGCCTGAAATTCTGAATTCAACTTAATAACCTTCTTTTTGCTAGGGTCCCTTGTGTACACATCCTTCATTAATGTCGGTCCTCTACGCTTTATTACTTTTGATGGACCTAAAATAGAACAAATAAACTAATTAATGTTCCAAGAGTATTGTCAATATTGAAACTACTATTTAATCAACTTAAAAAACAATTATAAGGACCTGATGGAATTTCATGTGTCTCGTCTTGAGTTTGACCAGGACCCTCATCCACATGATCATTCACAAATTCCAAGTCCTTTTTACGTTTTCGCATTAGCAAAAAAGCCTCCATTGAACCAATTCCGTCATTACGATTTTTGGGAGGCACTGGCCCTGCTCTCAGGGGCAAGTTAGGAGGTAAACCATCTGTCAATGGAGGAGGAGGTGGTAGTTGTTCGGTTGGCAGATGGGGTGCATTTTCAGTTGGGGATGGGGGCAAATTTGGAATCTGTCATCCAAGCATAATTAGTATAGATTATAATGACAGACTAATATAGTAGATAAATTATAAAATAGAAGAATTAACAAATTATATTTTTACTTGCGAAGGAGTTGTTGCTGAACGTGTTCTTCGGGGGGCAGTATTGTTCATTTTTTTACCTGCAGAAACTAGCTTAATTTTTTTTCTTTGCCTAACTTGCTTTGACATAACCTCTGCAGTATCCTTTTCATCCTCAGATAAACTATCGTGTCCAGGAATGTACTCCCGATCAAACTCTAGCATTGAATCATCATCCTCCTGTACTTTCTCTTTTGGTTTGTCCTTTTTCTTACCAAGATCAGCTGACAGTTTATTTATGCTGAGCTTCTCTATCATCTCAGCGTTCTCTTTCTTTCGCATCAACCTTTTTCTTTCGTATTCTGGAATATTCTGAAATATAGAGTAGATATATATTACATTAAACTATAGACATACATTATAGGACAAATATGTAATATACAATTTAAATACTTCCTAACCTTCGGAAATGCAGTATCATATTCAACCGATTTTCCAGCCAATCGATTACTTTCCCTCTTTTTTTGTAGCCCTTGTAGTGTCACAAACTTCTTTTTTGCTTGTAAACCTGTTGATGCAAGTAGTGGTGAAAATAATAATTTAAATCAGCATGTGAAATTTAATCATCTTAACCATATTAAGCATTACCTTCAAAAAACTGTGTTCTTGGTCGCACAATCACATGTGGTTGCATTTGTGTTGTTGGATCAATAGATTTGTCAATTATGTTATCAACATAAAATTCCAAATTAACTCCTTCAACTGTCTTTATAAACTCACTTAGTTCACTGTCATTGGCAATTAGTTTCCAACCATTCAGCATGTTTTTGACATAAACTCCGCCTATTTCCGTGTATTTCAAATCATCCTTCACATACTCCATGACAACCGTGTACGAGAACTTATCAGCATCAACAAATTCTGGAATCTCAGTACATGTCCCACCTACATATTTTGTTTTCATGAACTCTCCCTTATGGTAGAATTTGATAATAAAATCTTTTTCTGCCATCCTGAAAAAGAAGAACAGGGAAAAAAATTAGTAACAATTTAATAGTAAGTAGTTTGATAATTAATTAATCCAATTTTATAGAGAGTACAAGAAAACAACTAAGTTTGCAGAAAATAAAGAAAATGACCAAGTTGTGAATATAAATAAAATACAAGAATAGAGTAATGGTAGCAGTTTGATATGACTAAAGCATGAAGTGCAATTTTTCATTGTCTAATACAATAAAATATTACATTGATTTAGAAGTAGCAGTTGGATGTCTTAAGCAGGAAGCACAATGAAAAAATACAATAACAAAAAGTAAATAGCTAGCACTTATATTTTTTAGATTTCACGATCATCCTCCTCTTCATCTGGTGTAACAGGGATTTTTTTTATAGGCACATCATCTCTATACCAGCTGACATCGTTAAGGATATTATGTCCCCTTGGCACATAACCTATGTCATTAACATCTTCAAGTGACATTCCCTCTTCTACTTCACTATACTGATCCCTTGGTAAATTCTTGATAACAAAATGTATGTCTTTTTCAGTAGGATCTTCAATATAATAAACTTGGTGTACTTGTGTAGCCAGAACAAACGGATCATCTTTTTGACAGAACTTGTTGAAGTTGACTCTTGTTAGGCCATAACAATCCCTCTCCCTTCGGTACCAACGACACTTAAATAGAACTACAGTTAACGCTCCCCAATAGTCGAATTCAATAATATCTTCAACTGCACCATAGTAAACCACATCCCCAACTATTGGATTCTGATCTTTTGCACTCGCAAAACTGGTGGTTAAGGCTGTTAGAAAGACACCACTATTTTGGGTTGTACACCTTCCATCCCTGCGCTTCGTATGGAATCTATATCCATTAACCATATAGCCATTAAACCTCTTGGCTACTCGATGTGGCCCTTTTGCCAAGGAGGATAATTCCACTGAAACATCATCTCTCATTGTAATTACCTCTTTTAACCACTTCTGAAATTCAGTTGTGTGCGTTCTTTCTCTTTTATACTTCTTTATCTTTGCTTCTTTTTCAATCAAGGCACGATGTTCCCTACAAACATAATATATAATATAATATTAGCTTACTTAAACTGGTTTAATTTGGAAATAGAGATATGCATCATATTTATATACCATATATACTTACTCTTTTAGGTTCTCGACTTCCACATTATCACAATTGAACAATATGTAGCGATGTGCATTGCTCCAGATATTGTCTTCCAAATATATAGACTTCCCATTTTTATTTTTTCGAGATCCGATAGGATATCCAGCATCTGTTTCACAAGAATTATCACTTTTGCTTTGATCACAGTTGCTTAAAAATCTGGAACAAAATGTTAAACATTCTTCTGCCAAGTACCCTTCTGCTATACAACCTTCTGGTTTACTCCTATTTCGAACATAGGATTTCAGTTTGCACAAATATCTTTCAATTCCATACATCCACCTCATGTGTACTGGTCCACCATATTCAACTTCCTTACACAAGTGAATTGGCAAGTGAACCATTATGTCAAAAAAAGACGGTGGAAAGATCATTTCAAGTTGACAAAGTATTTCAATTATTTCTTCTTGCAACTTCTGAACATCATCTAATTCAATCACTTTTCCACATATATGCCTAAAAAATGCACCCAGCCTCATTAAAGGTATTGCTACCTCAGGTTTTAGAGTTTTGATGACAGCAAATTGTAACAAATATTGGAGTATATAATGTGCGTCATGACTCTTATAACCAGAAATCTTACGCTCCTTGATCTGAACGCAACGACTGATATTTGATACGGATCCGTGTGGCAATTTAGCATTCATTAACATTGAACAAAACAATTCCTTTTCTTCTTTTGTCATATCAAAACAAGCTGCCCTAATTTGAACATGTTTTTTATCATCAGAATTGAAAGGATGAAGAATCTTTCTAATCCCCATTTCTTTCAAATCAAGACGACCATTAACATGATCTTTTGTCTTGCCCCCAATATTTAACAAAGTCCCCAAAATCTTATCACAAATGTTCTTCTCTATATGCATAACATCAAGGTTGTGTCTAACCATATGAGTACTCCAATATGGTAATTCAAAAAAAATGGACCTTTTCTTCCAAGGGCAATCAGTACAAGTTTTTTGTTTCGTCTTACACTTCCCAAAACTATTCTCATAACCAGATAACAGATGCTCAACCTCTATTCCCGTTAACATTTCAGGACTTTCTCCCATTTCCACTTCACCATTAAATCGCCTCTTATCAGACCTCCACTTGTGGTTAGGAGGCAGAAATTTTCTATGGTTCAAATACACAACTTTCCTCGAATGTTTCAAATAGGTTGACGAGGTCTGATAGTGGCATGAAGGACATGCTAAGTGCCCTTTAGTGCTCCAACCTGATAAGACTCCATATCCAGGAAAATCACTTATCGTCCATAGGAGGCTTGCGTGTAATTGAAATGTACTATCACGTCTTGCATCGTAAGTTTGTATTCCAACTTCCCATAATTCATTCAACTCTGCAATTAACGGCTGCATATATACATCGATATCGTTTCCAGGTTGTATGGGGCCTGGAATTAAGGTAGAAAGAATTATATATTCTGGTTTCATGATTAACCAGGGGGGAAGGTTGTAATTAACAAGTATGACTGGCCAGGTACTGTGAGAACTACTCATTGAACGATAAGGATTGAATCCATCAGATGCTAAACCTAACCTAACATTTCTAATTTCTCCAGCAAAATCTGGATACTTGGCATCCATAGACTTCCACCCCAGACCATCAGCTGGATGCCTTAACCTCCCATCCCTCTTTCGTGCTAAAGCATGCCATGTCATTAATCTAGACAATTCAGTGTTTAAGAACATTCTTTGCAGCCTTGGTTTCAAAGGAAAATATCTCATCACCTTTACTGGGATTTTATGTTCCTTTGACACATTATTTTTTTCACTACCAGTATCCTTATTTTCAACTTCTCTCCATCTTGAAGCTTCACACGTTTTGCAAAAATCCAGTTTTTCATTTTCACCCCAAAATAACATGCAGTCATTTGGACAAGCATGTATTTTTTGGTAGTCCAGACCTAGATCTTTAATCATACCCTTTGCAGCATTAAAAGAGGATGGTACATTGCAATTTGGGAAAACTTCCTTAATCAACTTAAGCAAATCGCTAAATGCTGACTCACTAAATCCGTGAATACACTTTAGTTGGTAGAGCCTAACTATGAAACTTAATCGAGTGAACTTAAGACACTCAGGATACAAAGGCTGCCCACCCTCCTCAACAAGCCGGTAAAATTTTTTTGCATCGTCATCAAGTCCCTTTCTAACTCCATGTTCACTATCATTATTACAATTCTCATATGTGTTACGTATCATTGCCTCTAACTCATCTGCTAAACCCATACCTATATCACTGTCCATGTTATCATCGACATCATTATTCTTATGGTTTGACACTTCATAAATCCATTCAGTGGACTGTGGACAAACACCATTGCAGATGAGATGTTCCTTTATAACGCTTTCACCATACCAATAACGATTACTACACTTTCTACAAGGACATTTCAACTCATTTCCTGATGCATATTCAGAAAATGCATTTGTAATAAAAGCTTTAACCCCCATCCTATATTTATCACTATATCTTGGAAGTGTTACCCATTTTTCTCCTTCAACATCCATTCTCTACATGATTATTCAACAAAAAATAAATTAAACAAACAAACAGTACTTTATTATGCTTGACAGGTCGTTAACACAAAATATGACAACAAATATTCAAAGAGTTATACTAGCAGGGCATAAACACAAATTTAGAACAAATTCAACTAGCATCATAAAACAGGGCATAAACACAAATTTAAAACAAAAAGCAGAGCTCATAAATTTAAACTAACAAGAAACCCAAAAATTATACTAGATCATAAAAACTCTCAAATAACAGAGCACACACACAAATTTCAGAGCCTTCACACAAATTTCAGTAAGAAAAAAATTTAAAAATGAGTAACAGCAAGAAAAATCTAACCTTCAAATTAAATAACAGCTTTAGCTATTTATAAAAATAACCTTCAAATAACCTGCCAAAATGCATGTCAAAAAATAAATGTGGGCTATATATACATATATATACATATAATCAACAACTTCTAATGCAACTTCTATATGAATCAATTTAATCTATAATCGATTTTACCTCTAATCAATTAAATGTATTATACCTCAAATCGATTTTAGGTATCATCAATTTTAACACAAAGATGAGTATCGAGAGAGAGAGAGAGATGAGTATAGAGAGAGATGAGTATCGAGAGAGAGAGAGAGATGAGTATAGAGAGAGATAAGTATCGAGAGAGAGAGAGAGATGAGTACCTGTGCTGTGAGAGAGCGAGAGAGATAGAATAGCTGTGAGAGGGTGAGAGAGATAGAATAGCTGTGAGTGAGAGAGATAGAATAAATTTTGGTACTAATTTTGCCCGCCAATCTAACCCGCCTAAATATTTCGGTCAATTTGACCAAAAGTGTAACTGCTATTGTAACATATTTTAAACCGTGTTGCAATAGCTTATTTGTTTATAATATTATTTAAAAAGCATTAAATCACTGCAACACTTTCCTATCTTATGCAACATATTATAAAACATTGCAACAGATAAGCAACTATTTGACCTACAGCAACACTTTATGCAACAGAAATGTACTTGGGGCTTGCAATAGCCAATATATGGTGTAGTGGGTCAATTGGGAGTCATTATATCCCATCCTTAAAAAGGTGTCATGGAGCAAGATATCCACTGAAGCACCATTATCCATAAGGACCCTCCTCACCGGGTTGTTCCCTATTATCGGGGTTATGACCAGCGGGTCGTCATGCGAAAATTTCACACCCTCCAGATCAGAATCATCAAAAGACATTGTTACTCCTGTCCTGGCCCTCTTCGGGGCTTCCCCAACAATATGCATAACTTCTCGGGCATACATTTTCCTGGAGTTCTTGGATAATCCAGCAGCAGTTGATCCTCCAAAAATTGTGTTTATCACAGGCCCTCGGGGTCGCGGTCCTCCGAAGATTGTATTTATCACCGGTCCCTAAGGTTGGGGATTTCGCCCCTGATATTCTTGATCTCTTCTTCGATCGTCAAAGTTTTTTCTCACATTGTTGCTCCTGTCTCCACCATCTCCAGTGTACTTGTTCAGTCTCCCTTTTCTAATAAGGAACTCAATTTCATCTTTCAGTTGCCTACACTCATCGGTGTCATGACCAACATTCTTGTGAAATCTACAATACTTGCTCTTATCTAACTTGGAAGGATCGGCCTTTAAGGGCTTAGGCCAGTGAATATCTCGATCTTTCTCAATTTCCATTAAAATTTGGCTCCTTGGAGCATTCAGCTTAACATACTCAGTGAATTTTTGTCCAGGTCCTCCTCTCTTCGGAGTTGAGTCAGGGTTTTGCTCAGTTCTTGGATACTTATCCTTAGCAATGTATTCCAGATCGGTCTTCCGCTTCTTGCCTCCAGCGAGCTCGTTGCTCACGACTGTCTTCCTCATACTCTCTTCCACCTTCATGTACTTCCCTGCCCTATCCTGGAGCTGCAACATGCTTTCAGGGGGCGTTTGTCCAAGGACATCTTGAAAAACTCATCCCTAGTTCCCTGTTGCAGTGCTATCATGGCTACCTTGTCATCAAGGTCTGGGACTTTTAAAGCTTCCTTCATGAAATGATTCAGGTAGTCTCTTAAGGATTCCTTCGCTCCCTGCACAATGCTCATGAGGGATGCTGAACTTTTCTCATCCACTCTCCCACTGATGAACTGCTTAATAAAAGCCTGACTTAATTCTATGAAGGATCCAATAGAGTTTGGGGGCAAACGACTATACCATCTTTGAGCCATACCCGACAGGGTTTGAGGAAAGGCCCGACACTTAATAGTGTCATTCACGGGCTGTAGCAACAGTGCATTAGAGAATGTCCCGACATGATTGGCGGGATCTCCAGTGCCATCATAAGTTTTGATAGTGGGCATCTTGAACTTCCTTGAGATATGGGCATTCATTATTTCTTCAGTGAATGGTGGGGTAGGATCATCAGGATCTCCAAGGGGAAGAAGATTGCTTGGATCAGCCCTTAGGACAACAACCCTTCTCTGTGTTCGACCATCCAGGTCTATGATAGGGGGATGATTCCTCCCCCTTGGAGGTAGTGGGGGTCTGACGTTCTGATGCGTCTCCAAGTCGTGCTTTAGCCTTTGAATCTCAGCCTCATGAGCCCTGATCCTTTCCTGTACTTCTTGGGAATTCGTCTCTTAGGTGCTCCTAAGACATTGACGACCATCATCCATCGGCTCTTTGCCAGCACGCCTCCTTCTTGGGGCCACTTTATCATCTGAAGATTCGGAGTCTCTCTCAGTTTAAGGACCAGAAAATTCCTGATTCTCAGGGATAGGAGCCAAACCTTGTATATAGGGGGCGATCGCCCTCGTGCTTCACTCCGCCCAGCATGTCCGCTTCCTCTAACCTCGGGGTAAAGGGGCATCCCATATGGGGGGTTAGTAGTCACAACAGTTGAATACTCGAACCCAATGGGTTGAGAATTCACAGGTGCATCTAGTTGTTGAATTTGGGGATTCGTACCTTGAGTAGCCGAGGGAATCGTCCCTTGTGGCTGAGGTTCAGTTTCCCCTATCTGGGCTTCTCCTTGGGTGGCTGCATAAGTTGAATGAGGAGGTACCTCCACGGTTGACGAAATCACTTGGGTTGTCCCCGCTGGTGTTCCTCCTTCAAGGGCTCTAATTATTCTCCGTGTTCTCGCCATGGTTGTTGTTGTGCTTTCCCACAGACGGCGCCAAATGTTATGGATTAAAAGTAAGGTATATATTTGCTGCGTTTATTATTAAGGAACGTGAGCTTCGTGGCTCGATTTGACTGCTCTTGTGTTTCGTGACTCAATCTTCCTTAACAAGATGCCTACGTACCTTGCTTATTGCCAAAGATCAAGTCAAAAAACGTAGTTCTGATTTGTGGGGTGAGGCCCCTTATATAGATATTGGGAGTCCTTGAATTGGACTTGGTATAGGAGACTTGGTAGTCAAGTCTCAGAATTAGAATGGACTTTGGAGTCCTAAGTGGTAGGAAACTGATTCCTTATCCTTCTAGGTCCCTTAGAGGCTAATCTACAAGGATTTATGTCCTTATTGGGACTCTTCTTAATAGATGATTTTTCACTTATTAATTAATTACGAAATTAATTAATATTCAGGGTTTTGGGCCTTCTTTCTTCCATCAGGTCTGATCTGGTCCATTGGGTCTGATCAATGTGTTAATCTTTTTGGTCTGAATGTCATACATATTCTTATTGGGCCTTGTAGCCCAAATCATGTGTAATTAATGCAATATTTAATTACGTAATCAGGATTTATTTATTCTCTATCATATTTTGAGGTTAAAATTGTGATTGTTGTGATTTGACGTCGATCATGTTTCGACGGGTAGGCCGATAAACAGAGGAGACGCTACCTAATTTTCGAGAAAATTTAATTCCGAAAATACGGGAACGTAACCTATAAATATCGGAAACGTCGAATGAGAATATATAAATATATTATACGAAACTGTATTATGTGTCGTGACAAGATATTTTGTAAATAATTGATTATCCTATATTTCAAAACGACGGGTATACATACTTTTTGAAAATAAGTATCGAACCAAATTTCGAAGACGTGAACCTTGATTATTATGTGTATTTTAATAATACATATAAATACGAGTCGGGTTATGAAATTGTATGGGTAGAATTGATAGTGAGGTTATGTTAATCAGAAGCGATCGCCTAATTAAGAGTATTTCGAGTCTATAGGATTCAGACGAAAGACCCAAGTCCCGAAGTCGGTTTAAAAATAACCTAGCATTCGGTAGGAAAAGCTCTGCAAGATGCGGGTTGTTCAAGACGTTAGAAACCAGACGTTGGATAAGAATGGAATAGAGTAGTATCGAGTATCTAGCTTCTAGCAATTGCAGGAGCAGCATATTGGAATAGAAAGATAGCAAGATCATGAGAAGTCAGACTAAGATGACCGCGTTATTGCTAAATACCAAAGGCAGGTATTCCTAAACTTTCTTCTGATATATTGTAAGTATTTCTTTCCTATTCTAAGTTCAGAATAGTTAACTGTTTTATATATTCGTTACAAATACTCTTAATTATGCACATACATTTCATTATTGTTCCTTTATTATTGATTGATCTCTTGAGCAAATACCTATTATTCCGGGTTATTTGCGAACCCTGAATTGAGATGTTTTGAAATCAAAATTATTTGATATAAAAATACTCTACAGACTGGATGGTTACGATGAGGGTCAAGAATGAGCTGGACCCTAAGGGCCCGGGTTGGCTGGACCCTTTATTTACGGAGGCCATAGTACCTGTGTACCTTGATATACGCGGGTCTATGCAGATGGGCATAGGTCTGTACTATATCTGACTGATCAGCAGGTGATAGTACTGTGTTGGTTCTAGTGTCCAGTCTAATTTATTATTGATCGCCATTAACGACATTCCTTCTTGAAAAGTTCTATAATTACAAAAATAGACAAATACCTGATTTAAAAGATGAATCAATAAATTAGTCGTTGCTTTCATTTATTATTGAGGGCTAATAAAAGCCAATGTTTTATTCGCTCAACTACTTCAAATAAATAAAAATGTTTATAAAGTATTTAAAGATTATGTCCAGAAAATTTCTTTTGATATTGATACCTGGAAATCAGTTATGTACTTGCTGGGCATTTTTGGCTCACTCTTGCTTTGTACATTCTTATTTCTTTCAGAATCAAATGAGGATAAAGGTGAATAGCTCTTAATAGACAACAAAAATTAGAGAGATCTCAACTACAAGAGGATGGAGATGTTAGAATAAATAAGACAAGGGAGTTAATACAGATGTAATAAAGTTGTATTTTAGTTGTTATAAATTCTAGAAGGTTAGATTCTTGTTTCATACCATAACTTGTAAACGATCCAGAATTGAGGGGTCATCTGTATATTATTTTATATTATGTAAAGATTGTTCAATGACACCCAATCCTGACCCCGGATTTGGGGATGTTACAAGTTGGTATCAGAGCAACAGGTTATTGGTCCTTGAAATAAGAATAGGTGAAAGTACGATAAGAGTGATAGGCCATATAAGAAAGGAAAGACCCTAGGTATACTCATTTTTAGTTCGATTTGAGTGCGAATTTGGATTAGCGGATCCGATATGGATTAGTAAGATATGATATTGTTAAGAGAAGTTTAAGGCGAATATATTGACGCTATAGATATATTGAGTTCCCAGATCCTATAGTTGTGAAGAGTCAACAACTCGACGGAGACTGGGTAAATTACCCTGCTTTTCATGCAGTTTTAAAGGATAGGGAGAATTATTTTTGTAAGAACTTCGTATAAGCAAAGACAGATGAGTTTTAGTATGATCCAACTTAGAATTATGTAGGAGGACAAGCTCCAAGCTGGAGATAACGAGTTGATTGAAGCTGACGAAGAGCCAAAGTTGCAAGTTTCAAAGGCACCACCGTTGTAAGAAGGTTCTTATCACTTATCGGGCGCCGCGCAAGGAATGACATCTACTATATTAGGTATACTTAGGACTAGCACGAGATACGTCATTCATTACGGGCAGAGCGTCGAATGGCATCAATTGGCTGTGACTATGGCATCAAGGACGACTATGAGAATATTAAAGATAGTACTAGATGTTAGCATTATAGATAAAGTTACAAATAAAATAGTATGCAACGGTAAATGGAGTTATCGCTGACTAATTAATGATAAATGAACCTGAGGAGAAATAGAAGATATATCAAGGTGAATGGATCCTTATGTGGTTATTTCTTTAATTAGGTACCTCATTAGCGGACTATGAGAATAACACACAACTTATATAGTAATGACGACCAGATGTGTGATTTTCAAAATTTTAAAACAAGTTTTTGAAAAAGATTTTATTTTTAAAAGATTTTTACACAAAATGAGTTTTCAAAATTTGGTTGTCAAATTACTACTTGAGTTCTTGTTATTATAAGCAGTAAATTACCGGGAAGAATGGTTGATGTGGACTCAGTATTGTTAGTTCAGAGGACCAAGTAGACCCACTAATACGGAGAAGTTTGAATTTTTTTTCGGAAAAAGAGTGCAAACCTTGTTTAATAGTATTAACAATTGAATCAACATGAGGGAACATTATTTACTCAATTCATGAAATTATTAAAGTTTAAAAAGGTTGGTTGACCTAAAAGAAGCCCGAAGATGATTGAAGGAAACCGAATAATTTTTCAGACAATTGAAGAAAATATTATTCCTATCGACGGAGTCGAGATGTTGCATGATCGATGGTTATTCTACGCGGCATAGATGAAATTAGAAGTTATGGCTCTAAATTTCGTGGGGACATGATTATGGTCGAGTTATCAAAGTAACAAATAGAAGGCAATGTTAAAAATACAGGACCTAGTAAGTAAGAATATACTATAGCCAATAAATTTACAAAAGCATTTCCCGAGGACTCTCTAAGGTTAGTATACGACTTGGATTTGTAATCTGTTACTTGAACGAGCCTGAAGGTATACATAAGAAAAAGGTGGATGGCGACCCACGATATCATTCTTTTCTATAAAATGACAATGTATATTCTTCTTGATTCATGAATATGCATGAGCTTTTCTCAATAATAAATTATGTGAGCCAAGAAAGAAACAAAACTTATTGTATTCCTTTTAAGTCATTCTTTCTTCAAAATACTTCCTTCTAATTGAGATGAGCAGTGTTATGGTGTGACACTTTGTCAAAACGACGAAGAGTCTGGTGGGACGCCACCAAATCATGTGATGTATGGCATATAGTACGAGAGACTGACCATCTTGAGTACAAATATGGTTGTCTCATTTATATCCAAATCATCACTCATTCTTCCTTCTTCAATTATGATTTATTGACTTATGGATTCTTCCAATTGTTTCATTGCACTATTGTTCTTTACAAAACTTTCCAATCAAAATCAAATACACAAATTATCTTCTCGTGTAAGGTCTATTCTTTGAAGATTTTAAAAAAATTGGAATAGTCCTGTGTAGCAGATGGAATTACATGTCAAATATAGATATGATTGCAAGCTGATAGATGGTGGACATTTACGTGCAAGGAAGAATTGATACATATATAATGTGGTTGTTACAAAGACATCAAATCTGACGGTTGTTCTTGTTACGAGGATTTCATCAGTATGTTAGAATGTATTAACGCGATACACTTCAAGTTGGAAGATTTTGGACGTGAAATGGATGGGTTAGCAAACCAGATTAGGTAAATTAACCATAAAAATAAGAAAATTAATGTTGCATACACCAGACAAGGCAAATGGACAACAGAAGAAGGCTAAGGAAATCTTAATAATAACTCAGACCAGGGATTGATATGCGAAATGATGAAGCATATTTAATCATGTGGAAAATGCTTGTCACGAAGAAAATTTTAAATTGCGAATGAATTTCGGGTGTGTTCTTCAAGGAATTGTTAGGTTCTCTAATGGTGAATTTGACATTCATAGTTGAGCCAACGGCGAAGATTCCGTATGGGAACATAAGTGGAGATAAATGAATGGTAATTTCACTGCAAAATCTTTTAGGAAGAAATGTTTTAAAACCAATTGAATTTCCAACAGATCGTGATAATGTTGGTTGAGACCATGTGTTGATTATTATAAGTTGAACAACTTAACTAATGAAAATGAGTGTATATCATCAAGGATGAAGGATTTGTGTGATTAGTTAAAGGATGCGGCATAATTCTTAAAAAAAACACAAATATCCTTAAGACGAATTTATGAACAGGCATAAGTGATATGAATCATTAATTAGAGAGCTTGGATTCAAAAATAAGTTAGAAAAATCGTGGAATAAAGTTTTTAGAAAACAACAGAATAATTTTTAAGTTCATTAGTGATATTCTGAAAGAATGGAGAAAAGTATGGTTATATTAGTAATTGTTTGTTTATGACCTTAGTTCGATTAAAAGATGTACACGATGTCAGTTAGTAGTATACGTGGTTATCAGCATATTATATTCTGAAATATGGTGAAATGATGAGTTTGGTTGGAGGGAGTTAACTGTTATGATTGTGGATGATTGATGGTGTCGGCTTGAGTCTGACTGGTAGTCAATAATATAGGGGAAAGGCTGCCCAAATTTTCAGAAAATACCCTACTTTTAAAAGTATAAAGTATACTTCCGTGTGTTATTGATATCCCCGTTGATACTCCAAATGATTGCGATCTCGGTTCCTGAAGAAAGTTTTATGACCAAACTGACTTTATATAATTGGTCTTTGATTTCATTTAACTAGTCATCACTTGGTTTCAATTGATCAATTAAAAAAGTTAATTGGTTAATTTTACCAACTTATGGTTAGTTAGATGGAATTCAGTTCCAATTAGATTAAGTCAAATTCTGACATGATTTTCAGATCCGAAATCAAAGCAATTAGAAATTTGGAGGAAGTAAAGACACCAGTAGAATTCAATAATTTAGTGGAATTAGCGCAGTGTTACTGCAAGCGTGCAAGACTTTATTCAGATGAATATGCCCTTTTGCAGTAAACAAGAGAAGTATGAAGTTATTTATACCTGCAAATGAGAAGAACATTTTCAAGAACTGAAGGTTCAAGATACAGCAAAGAGAAGAAAGAAGGAATAAGGAAGGAGTTGGTAACTACACCAAAGTGGATATTTTTAGACAATTAAAGAGATTTTATCATTGTGATAATGTTCCAGGAAGGACTTAAATGTATACCATATAGAATGATGATGTAATGAAAGTTACTCTGAAATACTAGAGAACTCGCGAATATAAGTATCTGATGTATAATAAAAGTTCGTAGTGCTAACATTTTAACTAGAAATGAGGAGATAATGTCTATGCAGAGAAAAAGACAAATAAATTGCGTAGACCCCAATAATCAGAAACATATCTCTAATTCGAGGAAGCTAAATATGAGACAGAGAATAGTTGGAGTTGATTAGAAATAAAAAATTATGCGGTTGTGATTATTTGAGTAAGGCTAAGGACGTAGTTGTCAACGGATTTTGATAATTCTGTTAGCAAGAATTCAAATATTTATGAATTAAAAAGCTTTCATTTCAGTATTAGCCACATAAATGGCTTATTTAATGTTGAACGAATCATTACTATTAAGAAGAAGAAATCACTTATGTTAAGAAGAGACAATAAGTCATGAGAATAGAGAACTTAACTAGGGCAAGAAGTGGAATCAAAAGAATGATAAAGAAATTTGATAAGATTGTCCAGGATGTAAGTAAATTGTGGACGTCAGATGTACTGGAACTATAGTAAAGGACGGAGTGAAACGCCGATAACTGGAGATAGGAAATTCATTCTGAAAATACGATTAAATATGGAGAGTTAAACAAAGGTATTGATTGACATGACATAAAAATAGAAATGAATGGACATGTAAGTAAATGTCATAATTACCGAAGAATCAAAGCCAGTATCAGGGGTTGAGCATCCTATTGTAATTGTTTCAAAAATGAATATAGTTCGTTAAGGGGCGATATAATAGAATAACCTGAGAACCAAAGATGAAGAAAACGTTATTTGAATCAATAGATTGGTTAAGCGAACCTAATTAATCTTTTATTAATAAATACTTTACCCGAGAAGTAAGTTCGATATTGTTTAAAGGAGATGGTGGTATGTTATCAGATTCAAGTATGGAGTGTAATTGATCAATATTATTATTTGACTTAATATGTTGGAAGAAGTATGGGAAACACTATGAATCATGTTGAACCGAAATAAGATATACTAGTTATAAATAAATAGGCATGAGGTAAGGCAAGATTAAGAAATAGGAGTTGGCTAAATCTTGATAACTCAATAGATCCAAGTTACCCCAAGAATATGATACCAAACATATATGTAAAAGGAAGACTTTATGATAATATAAAGCAAAGACATGAGTAAGCATTATAAGTAGCTGAACGTCAGGAAAGAAATTTTGGAATTGATTTAGGATGTTTAGAAATCGAAGGCGCCATGAGCTCAGTATATCGTTCGCAGATGGATGGAAAATATAGGAGAACGATTAAAGAGTCTCGAATATGATTGGAAGCGATTACAAGCCAGGATAATTGAACAAAAAAATATGTGGAAAATAAAGTAGAGCAATCAGTGAAGTTTGGAAGCGTTCATGAGCACGAATTATTAGAATTAGAAAGAAAGAAGGTTAGTATAGATTAAGTTGGTCCTTTTGAGATAGTAAGATAGGCAGGAAGATTATGAGTGAGTGGCTTTATCGCCACAGGTATAACGAGATCATATGATGTTCATATGTGTATAAAAAGGAAGAGTAATTTAGCTTCATTATGTATAAAATAGAGACTTGAGTGGGTTGTATGAACTATTGATAGAATATGATGTCAGCAAGAGGCCGTTGAGTAACGATTGATGTTGTGAATTAAAGTTTATGAAAAGTTGTACGAGTAAGAGATTAACCTGAGAACTTATAAGTGAGATACTTGAAAGGCAACATTATCTGTTCTTTAGTATGATTCTGGGGATAGAATCCTTTAAAGAGGGGAATGATGTAATATTCGCGAAAGATCGTGTAATTATTTTATCAATAAATAATTTTTATGTAATTATTATGTGAATTTTGGTAAATAATCTGATGATTGATATTGATATTTAGATGTTTGTATATGATAAAATGTAAGTATTTTGATTTTAATATGTCCAGAATAAAGTATAGATAATTAGGGTATTTTTCTGGTAATTTTTGGATTGTTATATGATTTTATAAGGATTTATAGATTTAATGATTATTTTCTGAGTAATTATTAAACTACTTTATAAAACCGGAAATCATCCAACTTCAACCGTTTTTACATTTTTACAACCCGAAACTCCTCGGAAAACTTCTTCCTAACCTAGTATGATTATTCTGAACATTTTCCGTGTTTTGACTTTTTCGATACGATAGTCATTTCGGTAGATCAATAAAACCCGTATTCTCGAGAGACAGGATATTTTTACATTATTTTCTCATAAGGTGTTTTATAAGAGGCTTTGTTTTGATAATTATCCAAATGTGGTATCAAATTGTATCATTTTTATAGTTATTTAGCGGCTAAATAATCAATTTTTGGATCCAATAAATCAGTGTAATTATGGAATTATTAAATAAATAAAATATGTTATGGTTCTGTCAGCAGAGTGTTGAATTTATTATTAGCTGGGTGTGACTCTGTGGGTTCGAGGATTAATTGTATTATTAAATGCTGAGTTATATTATTTTGTTTTCACTTTTAAAAGTGATTTTATTAAAAATATATTTTCATAAATATTGAAATTGTCTCTAAAATTATTTTTATGGTTTTTTAATTTCAATAAATATTTATAGAAATTTATAAAATTTAGAAAGCAATATTTTATCGATTATTTAGCTTTAAATGATTTTCTGGTTTCATTTAAGTGTAAATTCAGTATAAAATTCCAAGATGACTTTCTACCAATTTTTGAAAGCATATAGATGATGATTATCACAAATGGTTAGTTGAGGAGATAGCCAAATCATGAATTGTTACTTCAGGAGAAGTAAGGATCTAACAAGGATGACACCTTTGTTTTGCTGAATAGAGAAGTTATTGAAACATTTTCAACTATAAAATTGGAAAGAGTAATAAGTTTGATGAATGCAAGGGATTCGTGTACAATAATGAGAAAGGCTGTGTCGGCTGAGAGGTCGAGAGAGAGGAATATAAGGCATGCAAGGGAAAAGGTTGAAAAGGAGGAAAAAGAAAGGGAATATTCTGTTAGGAGCAATTGATGATATCAAACAAAAACTATCAGAAGCATCTATCGATGGTAAGTACTAGCATCGACGGATGATAGTTACAAGCATCGACGAATGATAAAGCATCGACTGATGATGATGACATCGGCGAATATTGATATTCGACGGATAACGATATCAACGGATGATAATGTCAATGAATGATGAAATCAGTATTTGTCACATCAGTTGATCTTTGAAGAGGAAAAGGAAACATGAATTTCAAGGCGGTGAAGGACTTTATCTCAGAAGCAACTGTATAGGTTTCCTTGTTGTTAATAGAATAAGATTCCTTATACATTGGCAGTTATGCTTTATAAAAGCACATATTAGGTTCATGCTATAAGCATTGCGACATTGTTATATCTTTCGCATAACCTAGCAGCTCTCAAGGATATCTTGTTCAGCCTTTTGAGAGAGTACTTGTGTAATAAGTTTTTATTAGATTTATATAAAAACTATTGATTCTGTTGAAGCTTTGTCGAGTTGATTATATTAACTGTATTCAGCCCCCCACCCTCTACAGTTGATTAAGGGCCTAACAATTGGTATGAGAGCTTGCTGTTAATGTACAAACAGTTTAAGATCTGAAGATTAATCAACCATGTTAGACAAAGGAGAAGAAGAAACACAGAATCTAGATCTGAAGCCATAACCCCCAGCCACATCACAGATAAGCATCAACATGAGTAGGTATGAAGCAATCAAGGTGCCCATCCTGAAAGTGCATGAATATCCAATCTGGAAAGTCAGAATGGCCATGTGCTTGGAAACCACGGATCCTAAATATCTGAATAGGATTTATGATGGTCCTCATAAACCAATGAAGGTAGTTGTTTCGCTTGCAAGAGAACCAGAGAAGATGATAGACAAAGATAGGAAGGACTATAATCCTGAAGATATCTCGTCTATCATAAAGGATGCTAAGGTCAGACACATCCTGTACAACAGTCTTGATAGTGTCATGTTCAATAGAGTCATCGGATGTAAGACATCAAAAGAGATATGGGATGCTTTAGAAGTAAAGTGTCAAGGTACAACTGCTATCAAGAAGAACAGGAGGACAGTACTTACTCAAGAATATGAGCACTTTGACTCAAGGGACAATGAGTCCCTAACTGAGATCTATGAAAGATTTCAGAAGTTGTTAAATGGCTTATCCCTTGTCAACAAATAATACGATTTAGAGGACTCAAAATTGAAGTTCCTACTTGCTCTTCCTGAAAAGTGGGACTTTAAAATCACATCAATCAGGGATAACTATCAACTTGACATCACACCTCTAGATGAGATCTATGGAGTTCTGAAAACTCATGAACTAGAGATGGAGCAAAGGAGCAAGAGGAAAGGATCAAAAGCTAGACCAGTGGCACTCAAAGTTGAAGAGAAGCCAAAGGAGAAAGCTAGGAGGAAAAGCTACTCCAAAAGGAAAGCCATGATTGTTAAGTCAGATGCTGAATCATCAAATTTTGATGATGACTCAAATCTTGATACTAAATCACATATTAATAGTGATCACAACAACAATGAAGATATGGATCAAATGGCTGCCCTACTGGTTAAAAGCTTTAAGAAGATGGTCTACAGAAACTTCAAGAAAGGGAGAAGATTTTCTAGAAAAGATTCCAGTTCCTCAAACTCTGATAGGAGGAACAACAGAAGAGATACTGATTGGAAGGAAGCTAGATCTGGAAAACCTGGCAAGTCAGAAGAGAGATGTTAGAACTGTGATGAACTTGGACACTTTGCAGCTGACTGTAGAAAACCCAGAGCTGAGAAGAAACAAGCTTTGATCTCAAAGAAGAGAAACTGGGATGATTCATCAGACTCAGATGATGGGATCAATTACGCTCTCATGAAAAATGCTAAAGCTGAGACCGACAATGCTGAATTAAAGGTACCTCAGTCTACTCTTTCTATGAATTAAGATTATTTCTTAAGTCTATGCATGTTACTTTTAGGGATCAGACCTTAGAGAACAATAAAATCAAGAGTGTGAACTCTTTGCTTAAGAAAATGAATGATTACCTAGAAACTGAGTTGTTTTCCATGCTAGAAATTCAAAAAGAAAGAGATACTGTGTTTATGTTAAAGAAAAATTGTTAGAAAAACATGCATATCTAGAAAATGAGCTATCTCAAGAGAGAGAAGTCATTAAACTTTGGACTAACTCAGGAAAAACAACCCAGGAAATCTGAGAGAATGGTTGTTGGGGATCAGGATTAGGATACTCGGCTAGATCTAATTCTGATAAGAAAAATTGAGAAGAAACTGAGAAAACAGAACATATAAAAACTAATAGTCAGGTCAAATTGAACAAAGTTCAAATAAAGATCATTAAGTTTAATTCAAGTGTTAATAATGTTACATCAATCCACGAGGAAGGTACTACCTCAACACCTAGATCAAACTTAATTACTGAAAAGAGTGAACAAGTTCACATAAACTCAGTAAATATTGGTTCAATGACTCAGAAACAGCTTAAGCAAAAGCTGAAGGATTTACACATAAAAGACAAGAGGAAAAGGTCTATGAAAAATAGGAATGGCAAGGTAGGTGTTAATAAGAATGAAAATTATGTAACCCACCTAATGCACCTAGAAAGACCTGTTCAAACTGTGGTAGCACTAATTATCTTGCTAATTCTTGCAAGAAGAATAAAGAGATAAAATCTATTCCTTCTAAATCAGATTTTAGGAATAGAACAATTAGATATAAACCACAGAACCCTTATTTTCATTGTGGTAGTGTTTGGCACTCTATTTATACATGTAAAGAGTATCACAGTTTGTATTATGATTTTTATAAACTGAAACCCTCTTTAGTTAAAGTAAAATCCGTTTCTGTATGTATAAATACTGATAGTAAGAATGTTAACATAAACTCTGATATGAAGTCTTCTGGTGCATATGTTAATAAACTTAAAAAGGCCAAATGATCCAAGCAAGTCTGGGTCCTTAAAAAAACTAACTGATTCAAATTTTTGATTGCAGGGTGAAAGGAGGAATGCTCTAGTCATGGACAGTGGATGCTCAGGACATATGACTGGTTATAAATCCCTGTTATCAGAATTTGAGGAGAAGGCTGGCCCAAGCGTTTCTTATGGAGATGGCAACTTAGGAAAAATCTTGGGATATGGCAAAATCAAAGTTGGAAATGTCATCATTGAAGATATAGCTCTAGTTGCAAGACTCAAGCATAATCTGATCAGTGTGAGTCAAATCTGTGACAGAGGTTACCATGTCAACTTTTATAAGGAGCATTGTGAAATTGTCACTAAGTCTGATGGCAAGATCACATTGACTGGTGTAAGACATGGTAGTTTATATGAATCCAAGGTCTTCATAAATTTTGATAAGTCAAAAGTTTATCTACTGAATAAAGCATCTGTGGAAGACAGCTGGAACTGACATAAAAGACTTTCTCACCTCAACTTCAATAATATCAATAAACTTGTGAGGAAAGATCTTGTAAGAGGATTGCCCAATGCAGTATTTACTCCAGATGGCTTATGTGATTCATGCTAGAAATCCAAGCAAAGGAAGATATCTTTCAAGAGTAAAACTGAATCCTCCATTCTTAAACCATATCATCTACTTCATGTTGATCTCTTTGGTCCAGTGAATATTATGTCTATTGCTAAGAAGAGGTATGCACTTGGGATTGTTGATGAATACACAAGATACACATGGATATATTTTCTGTACACCAAGGATGAATCTTGTAACAGTCCAAATCCGGGGTCAAGATTTGGTGTCACTAAATAATCTTTACATAATATAAAAATATATACATATGACCCCTTAATTTTGGATCATTTACAGTTATGGTATGAAACAAGAATCTAGCCTTCTACAATTCACAACAACTGAAATAGAAGATTAAATACCTTTGTAGAACTTCCCTTGACTTACTTTTCTAACATCTTCGTCCTCTTGCAGTGGAGATTTTTTTAAATTCTGCTGTCTATCAAAAGCTATTCACTTTTATCCTCATTTGTTTCTGAAAGAAATAAGAATTTACAAAGCAAGAGTGAGCAAAAAATTCCCAGCAAGTATATAACTGATTTTCAGGTATCAATATTAAAGGAAATTTCCGGACAAAATCTTTTAAATAATTTATAAACATTTTTATTTATTTGAGGTAGTTGAGCGAATAACCATTGGCCGTTACCAGCCTTTGATTATAAATCAGAAGTGACAAGCAATTTCCATATTTATCTCCTGAATCAGGGTTTTGTTCGGTTTTGGAATTATAAACTTGTCGAGAGAGAATGTCGTTAATGGCGATCAATAATGAATTAGACTGGACACTAGAAACCAACATATGCACTATAACCTGCTTATTAGCCAGGGTATAGTGCGGATATATACCCAACTGCATAGACCCACCAACATATAGGGTACCCAGGCCCTATGGCCTAATAATCAAGGGTCCAGCCATCTCTGGCCCTTAGGGTCCAGCTCATTCCTGGCCCTCATCGTAACCATCCATTCCGTAGAGTATTTTGATGTCAAATTACTTTGATTTCAAAACCTCCTGATTCAGGGTTCACAAATAACCCGAAATAATGGGTATTTGCTCAAGAGATCAACTGATAATCAAGGAGCAATAATGAAAGGTACATGCATAAATAAGAGTAATTGCAGCGAAATATAAAACATTTAACTATTCTGAACTTAGAATAGGAATGAAGTATTTGCAGTATATTACGAGTAAGTGTATGAATACTTGCCTTGATAAGCTTTAACCACTATTATTGGTTGACTTGAACGTTTGTCTTTATCGTCTAACCACTAAATCATCCTGGATATTATCTCAATGCTCAAGTCCTTCGATTGGAACCTTGTTGCGCTCGACGACTAACCACTATGCCATTCATAGTACGATGTCAATCCTCGGGTAGTCCGACTAGGACCTACATGGTCGAAATATCCTAATTCAGATAATCGTTTAGGCTTAACATAGTATCATTATTACTTCTACCCATATGATTTCATAACCCGACTCATATTTATATGCATTATTGAAATATACATAATATTTAAGGTTCACATCTTTGAGATTCGGCTCGGTACTTATTTTCAAAAAGTACGTATACTCGTTTTGAAAAATAAATAAGGTGATCCTTTATTTATAAAATATCTTGTCACAACACGTAATTAGGTTCATATAATATAATTACATATCTTCGTTCGACGTTTCCGATAATTATAGGGTACGTTTCCATATTTTCGGAATTAATTTCCTGAAAATCGGGCAGCGCCTCCTTTGTTTATCGGCCTACCCGTCGAAACCATTTGACGTCAATCACAATCAACAACAACAATTCACAACCACAACTCGCAATTCTCAAACAACAATACAATTTTAATTATATATTATTATTATTCACATTTTTATGTTTTTATTCGTAGGACTCAGAAAGTGCTCAGAATCATCAGATTAGATTAGGAAGGAGTTTTCCGAGGAGTTTCGGGTTGTAAAAACGCAAAAACGGTTGAAGTTGGACGATTTCCAATTTTATAAAGTAATTTTATAATTACTCAAATATAATAATTCTCAATTCCATAAATCCTTATAAAATCATATAATAATCCAAAAGTTGCCACAAAAATACTAAAATTATCTATATTTGATTCTGGATAATTAAAAATTAACATATCCTAATTTTGTCATATATAAACACCCAAATATTAATATCAATCATCGGATAATTCACCAAAATTCACGTAATAATCACATAATTATTATTTATTGATAAAAATAATTACACAATATATTCCAGATATTACATCCTTCCCCACTTAAAAGGATTCTGTCCTCAGAATCATACTAAGGAACAGATAATGATACATTTCAAGTATCCCACCTATAATTTCTCATGTGAATTTCTTACCCGAATAACTTTTTCATAACTTAACTCATCACTTTAATCACTACTCAACAGTTTTTTGCCGACATCAAAATCTATCAGTTGCTCATGCAACCTGACTCAAGTCTCCATTTTATACATATGGAGCTAAATTATTCTTCCTGGTTATACACATATAAACGTCTTATGAACTCGTTATACTAATGACAATAAGGCCAACTCATTCTTAATCTTTCTACCTATCTTACTGTCCCAAAGGACTAACTTAACTTATACGAATCTTCTTTTCTTTCTAATTTTAATAATTTGTGCTCATGGATGCTTTCTACTTTCACTGACTGTTTTACTTCATTTTCCACGTATGTCTTTGGTCAATTAGCCTGTCCTGTGATCGCTTTCAATTGCATTCCAGACCCTTTAATCGATCTCCTGTACTTTCCGTTCATCTGTGAATGATATGTTGAGCTCATGGCTTCTTCAGTTTCTAAATTTCCTAAATCAATGGAGAGAATCTTGATACTTGCATTTAACTTATCACTTCTTATTATACCTTACTTCCTTTTTAAATACTATTGAATATATTTGTCGAGCAAATTTTTTTTACTATTTAGAGGAAAATATATTAATCTGAATATATGTCCCATATATTTTAACCTAGATCATCATTTATTTGGTTCTAGGGAGTTCCGCTATATAATTTATTGCAATGCTTTTCTCGGATGTTCCGCCACATGTAACGTTCCTTCTTTTCTTCACGCCACATTACCAGAAAATCATCTTCTATCTTTAAGTCTTGTATTGTATTCTCGGAGTAACCTGAATTTCACGAGTTGCCACGATTTAACCAACCCATATCTCTTACTTTTGCCTTATTTGTGTCTATCTATGCATGAATGGTATAACTTATTTCGGTTCAGCACGGTTCATAGCATTTCCCACATTTCTGCCAATATATTAATCAAATAATAATATCAATTAATTATAATTTATACTTGAATCTGATAAAATACCCCCATCTCCTTGAAGCAATAACGAACTTATTCCTCGGGTAAAATATATAACAATAAAAGGATAATCAGATTTGGTTAACCTATTCCTAATAATTCAAATAACGCTTTATTTGCCTCGGGTTTTCATGTGATTCTCATGTATTACTCCTTAACAAACTATATTCATTTTAAATTCATTACAATATCGTGCTCACCCTTTGATGTTGGTTTTGGCCCTTCAGTGGATATGTCATTTATTTACATGCCTTTCCATTTTTGTTCTTATGTCATGCCCGCCAGTATTTTCATTTAACCTTCCCTGTTTAATCGCATTCTCAGAATGAAATTGCTATCTCCAATTATCTGCGTTTCACTTCATTCTTATATCAGTTCTGGCACCTCTAACGTTCACAACTTACTTATATCCTGGACTATCTTATAAAATTTCTTTATCATCCTTTTGATTCCACTTTATTTCTTAATTAGTTCTCCATTCTCATGATTTATGGTCCCTTCTAAACATAAGTGATCTCTTCTTCATGATAGTACTAGTTTGTTCATCATTAGATAAGCCATCTCTGTGGTTAACACTGGAATGAAGGCTTTTTATTTGTAAATATTTAAATTCTTACTAACAGAATCATTAAAATCCATTGACAGCTATTTTCTTAGTCTTACTTAAATCATTATTAATCACACACTTTTATTTCTAATTAATTCTAACTACTTCTCATATCATATTTAGCTCTCTCAAACTGGAAATATGTTTCTAATTATTAGGGTTTATGTAAGTTATACATATATATATTCATTTCTACATAATCGACACTCCTTTTTCCTTAATTCATGTGCGGACATTGCCAGCCTCTATCGTACATCAGATACTTGTATTCGCGAGTTTTCCAGTATTTCACAGTAACTTCCCTTACGTCGTCATTCTATATGTCCTGGAACGCTATGATAGATAATAATATCTCTTTTTTCTGTCTTGAACCTTCAGTTCTTGAAAACGTTCTTCTCACTAGCATATACCAATAATTTTCTATTTTTTTGGTTTATTGCAAAATAGCATATTCATCTAGATAAAATGTCGCACAGGCTTGTAGTAATATCGCGCTAATTCTACTAGACATCTGATTTCTACTAAGGTCTTTACTTCCTCCAAATTCCTAATTGCTTTAATTTCGGATCTGAAAATCATGTCAGAATTTGACTTAATCTAGTTGGAATCGATTTCCATTGAGCTGACCATTAGTTGGTGAAGTCAATCAATTAACTCTTTTAATTGATCAATTCAACCAAGTGATGACTAGCTAAATGAAATCAAAGACCAATTATATAAAGTCGGCTTGGTCATAATAACCTTTTTCAAGAACTGAGATCGCGGTCATTTGGAGTATCAACATGGATAACAATAACACACTAAAGTATATTTTCTATTTTAAAAAAGTAGGGTATTTTCCGAAAATTTGGGCAGTATTTCCCCTATAATCTTGACTACCAGTCGGACTCAAGCCAACACCATTAATCAATCAAGCCATCTACAACCACAATAATCCACTTCCATCCACCAAACTCATCAATTCACCATACTTCAGAATATATCATGCTAATAACCACATATACTACTAACTGACATAGCATACATCTTTTAATTAGACTAAGGTCTTAAACCAAAAATGATTAATATAACCATACCCTTTCTTAGTTCTTTTAGGATATCACAAAATATTAATATTGATCTTAAAATTATCTTGTTGTTGCTCAAAAACTTTATTTCGCGATTCTTTTTAACTTACCTTTAAATCCAAGTTTTCTAATTAATGGTTTATACTACCTGTATCTGTTTATAAATCCATATTAAGGATATCTTTTAATCTTATTTCTTACCATTACTACTAGTGTATAGTTAATTTCAAGAACTATGCCGCATCTTTCAACTAATCACCAATCCCTTATCATTAATGATATACCCTTATTTTGATTAATTAATCTGTTTATCTTTTAATAACCACGCATGGTCTCAATTATTATTATCACAATCTGGTGAAAACTCAGTTAGTTTTAGATCATTACTTCTTAAAAGATTTCACAGTTGAATCACCCCTCCTTCATTTCCATTTGTGTTCCCGTACCGAACTTTCATCACTGGCTCGGTTATGGGTATTAAATTCACCATACTAATTTACTCAAGTTAGAGAACCTAACATTTCCTTGAAGAACACCCTCAAAATTTGTTCGTAATTAAGATTTCTTCAATCTTGCATCTTTATGACAAATATCTTCCCATGATGGAAGGATGCTTCACGTATTAATCGCATGTCTGAGTTATTTTTAAGAATTCTTTAGTCTTCGGTTATCGTCCTGATACTCGTTCGCTTTGTCCGATATACATAGCTTTACCTTCTTATTTTATAATTAATGTACTTACTACGGTTCGCTAACTATTCATTTCACGTCAAAATTTTCCAACTTAAAGTGTATCATGTTAATGCAATCTACCGTACTGATGAAATCCTCGTAAAAAGAACAACTGTCTGATTTGATGTTTTTATAATGATCACGTTATCGGTGTATCCATTCTTCCTTGCCCGCAGATGTCCACCATTTATCGGCTTGCAATCATATTTATATTCGACATGTAATTCCACCAACTACACGGGACTATTTGTAATATATAATAGATGATGTCAAAGATTAATGGAGCTAACAATGTCATTAACCTTCAATGATCTGATGTCAAAGATTAATGGAGCTAACAATGTCATTAATCTTCAATGATCTGATGTCAAAGATTATTGAAGCTATCAATGTCATTAACATGATGATGTCAAAGATTACTGGAGCTAACAATGTCACTATCCTTCAATGATCTGATGTCAAAGATTAATGGAGCTAACAATATCATTAATCTTCAATGATCTGATGTCAAAGATTACTGGAGCTATCAATGTCATTAACATGATGATGTCAAAGATTACTGATGTTGACAATGTCATTAGCAATCAGTTAAGCTTGGGGCCAACCCTAAGATTAGTTGTATTGTAACCTTAATATGTAATTCATACTTGTAACACTTAATGTCTTTAAAATGTAAATGGAGCATACTGGAGCATTTTTCCCTAAACAGTGTCAAGCCTAAGAATTCTATCTAGAAAAAGATCAAGAAGGTCATGCCTCAGAAGAATTATGAAGAAGCTTGGAGTTGAATAATTCTGTTTGGTGAAAAACATTCTAAGTCAAGATCTCTACAAGACACAGAATTAGTGTTATAGAGAACTCATTCGAGAACTCAGAAAGACCTATCGAGAACTCAGGAATTGCCTATCGAGAACTCAGGAAATTCTATTGGAGATATCGATAAGTCAGATACCCATTCGAGAACTCAGAGATATCGACAAGTATACATTCATTAGAGAACTCTGAGTTATCGATAAGCCAAAGTCCATTAGAGAACTCTGAGTTATCGATAAACCAAAATTCACTAGAAAACTCAGAGTTGTCGATAAGTCAAGTCAACAATGAAGTTTCAGAGATATCGACAAGCCAACATGCCTATCGAGATCTCGAGTTCTCTACAGCTTAATTGGAGATCTCGAAGTGAAGAAATTTCTCTAAGTACAAAATTGCAGAACAGTTTAATAACCAAGGTTGCAAATTAACAAACAATTCACATAGTTGGATTGACAAGTCTACAAAAAGCAGCTTGAGAGATGTGGAAGATCAATGGCAAAGATTAACTGATAGAATAGATTAAAGTAAACACGGGATGCTAAAGATATGCTAAGCCAGAAATGGAAGATTTGATTTTCTATAAATAGAAATGACAAGTGACAGTTTAGAAAAGCTAATAGCATGTCTATTATCCACTGTGTAAACCAGCAGTTAACTGAGTTATAAAGTTAACACTGGTCCTCTAGTTAAAAAAAGTAACAATCAAGATAGAAAATCAAGTATTCTCTCTCAAGAAAGAAGCTAAGTTCTAAAACAAGAATTTAGAGATTTTGTAGCAAAACACTGCTTGATTTTTAATATAATATTAAGTGAGTTTTGAAGATCTCTGTTTTACATATCTGCATAGTTATTTATGTTTAACATCTATTCTACTAAATCTTTGACAACAACCAACTGCTAAAGCCAAAGTCGATCAAAAATCAAACATTTAAGCCAAAACACATTCACCCCCCCTGTGTTGTATTCATACCTAACAAGTGGTATCAGAGTAAAATCTGAAAGTAAACAGATTAGATCTTGGAAAAATGAATACACAGAAAATCAGTAGTATCAAGATTCCTCTCTTTGATAAGGCCAACTACACTTTATGGAAAAAGAAAATGTTGTTGTTTATAAGAATGGCCAATTATCTTTACATTGGTATCCTCAAGAACGGGACCTTCACTCCTGTGGTTAGAGTTGAGGAAACCACAGATGGAGACATGGTTATTCCAACTCATTATGCTCCCAAGGATCCCTCTGAGTATACTGACCCTGAAAGAGAGAAAGTTTCCTTAGACGGTGCTTTGCAACTGATACTAATTGAGTCACTTGACAATGTAATGTATAATAACATTGTCAACTGTGACACTGCTAAACAGATCTGGGAAAAGATTGAGATACTCTGTGAAGGAACTGAGGAGGTTAGATCAAATCAAAGAAGGATATTGATTTCTCAGTATGAGGGTTTTATGGCTAAACCAAAGGAGGGTATTACTGATGTGTTTGAAAGGTTTAATAAGCTGATAAATGACTTGCAGCTTTATGATAAATTTTATGATGTCGAAGAAATAAATTTGAAGTTCTTGCTTACTCTCCCTGATCATTTGGAACAAAAGATCTCTGCAATCAGAGAAGGAAGGGATTTGAGTAGAATCACACTGGAAGTGCTCTATGGGGTTCTGAAAACTTATGAACTTGAAATGATTCAAAAGAAATCATTAAGGGCTGGTCAAGGATATGTACTGGATGGCTCAAGTGCACTAATTGTGAATGATGGCCAGATCTCTAATGATGAGCAAAGATCCCAAACTCTAGAAGTTTCTACAAGTGAGAAAAGAGTCAATGACACTAAAGAACAAGTCATACTGGAATTGGATGAAGAAGATGAATTCTACACTCTTGATGAGCTTCATGGGCTAGACAAATCAATGGCTTACTTGGCTAGAAAATTCTCTAACATTAGAGTGAAGAAACCAAGATTCTTCAAGAGCAAAGGACAGTCCTTCAACAAAGACAGCAGCTGGAAAGGAAAAGGGAAGTACACTCTTGATAGCAAAAATGGCTACAAAACTGGATCTGTTGATAGATCAAAAATAAGGTGCTTTAATTGTGATGAGTTGGGCCATTTTGCTACAGAATGTAGGTAACCCAAGAAGGCAAAGAAAGACAAAGCCTATTTTGAATTGGAAGCAAAGTATGATGCTCTTCTAAAGAAGCAACAGGGGAAAGCTTATATTGTAGAGGGTAAAAGCTGGGATGATTCAGATAATGATGAAGATGAAGAAGTTGGAAACTATGCACTCATGGCCTAGGAGCAAAGAGACTCTTCATTATCTAAATCACAGGTACCAACTCTTACCACAATTGATTTAAATGTGAGTCAATATAAGGAAACAGTTGAAAAGATTAGCACAAAAATGTTCCACATTTATACAGGCATGGTTGCTGCAAATGAGGAAGTTAGCAGATTGAAAAAGATCAATGAAAAACTTGAGAGTGAAAAACAAGAGATTGAATTGTTGCTGGTTGAGCTTGATACTGCTAAGCAAGAAAATGCTTACTTAAAGAACAAACTAAAGTGTGCAAGTGAAATTGAAGCAGTATTGAGAGAAAGGCTGGAGAAGAATGAAGTGAAGCTGAAATCCTTCAAAAATGCTTCTGATTTGATTGGCCAATATCATGAAAAGAACAAGCCATGTGCAAACATTGCCATTGGTCTTGATTATGAGGGTTTGAACAACAAAAAGAAGTATGTCAGTGACAAAGGAAAATTAACTGAAACTGAGGATGTTCCAATTATTTTGAAGAAAGTTGAATCACCTTTGTTCAAGGCATGTGAAGTGAACTTCAGTGAAGAAGAGTTGATCATCAAACAGGAGATAGCTGATGAGGACAAGGGAAAGAAAAATGATGAGACAACTCAGTCTTCCATCTCTGTTGAAACCCCAAAAGCCAATCAAGAAACTAAGGAGCCTGTGAAGGAGATTAAAGCTGAACAGGTCAAAAAGAAAAAGAAGAATAGAAATGGAAAGATTGGGATAAACAAAAGCAATAATTTTTCTTATGTTACAGATGCTCCTAGAAAGAGGTGTGAGATTTGTGGATCAATGAATCACCTAACTCATCTTTGTAAAAAGATTATTAACAATCCACCTGAAGGAGTCTACAAGTACAATGAAGCTAAGGCTAATGATCCCTATTCATTCTGTGACAAGTTTGACTGCATTCCCTGCAACATGAAAGTGATGAAGAGTTGCCACAAATTGAGAATTGATCTCATAGAATCAAAATTTGGTTCTATATCTAAAAGGGAAAATGCTCAACAGTCTATGAATTCCATTTTATCTGAAAATTCTCATTCTACTTGTGCAAAATCAGTTAACAAGAAGAAAGTGCCAACACAGCTTGGGTAGCTAAACACACTTAATCCTCATTGTGTGTAGGGCAAAGGAAAGAAGGTCATATGGATCATTGATAGTGGATGTTCCAGGCATTTGACAGGTGATAAGGCCCTGCTATCACAATTTGAGGAGATGGCTGGCCTTTTGGTGACCTTTGGAGACAACAGCAAAGGATTCACAATGGGATATGGCAAGATTAATTATGGAAATGTTGTCATTGAAGATGTAGCACTAGTTGCTGGATTAGAAGTAAATCTTCTAAGTGTTAGTCAATTTGCAGACAGAGGTTTTCAAGTTGTTTTCAATAAAGAAGATTGTGCTTTTATTAGCAAAAAGACTGGTGAAATTGCTCTTAAAGGAGTAAGAAAGGGAAGCCTATTTGTTGCAGACTTAGACTCAACAAATAAGGATAGAGTGTGTTGTTTCTACACCAAGGCATCAGAAGAGCAAAGCAAATTGTGGCATAAGAAGCTATATCACTTGAATTTCAAGGCAATCAACACCTTAGTCAAGAAGGAGCTTGTGAGAGACATGCCCAGTCTGGAATTTGCTCAACTGGGAGTTTGTGAAGCTTGTCAGAAAGGAAAAATGAAAAGATCAAGTCACAAGTCAAAATCTGTGAATTCTATAAGTGCACCTCTACAACTTATTCACATGGACTTATTTGGGCCAGTAAATGTCTTGTCCATTTTAAGGAACAAATAGGCCCTTGTCATGGTTGATGATTTCTCAAGATACACTTGGGTTGAGTTCATGTACTCTAAAGATGAAACTCCAAATATTATAATTGAGCACATCAAGAAAATTGAGAAGCAAGCTGAAGGAGAAGTTAGTGTGAAAAGATTGAGGAGTGATAATGGAACAGAATTCAGAAACTCAACATTAAGTGAATTCTGCAAAAGCAAAGGTATTGTTCAAGAATTCTCAGCAGCTAGAACACCTCAATAGAATGGAGTAGTAGAGAGGAAAAATAGAACATTGGTTGAAGCTGCTAGAACCTTGCTACAAGATGCTTAGTTGCCAACTAGTTTTTGGGAAGAGGCTGTTAATACTGCATGCTACACTCAAAACAGATATCTCATAAACAAAGCTCATGGAAAATCACCTTACAATCATGTCTAATAGGAAGCCTACAGTGAAGCATCTACATGTGTTTGGAAGCAAGTGTTATATTCTAAAAGACAACTCTGAATATGTGGGAAAATTTGACTCTAAAGTTTTCGAAGCAATTATTCTGGGATATTCATTGGAAAGAACAGCCTACAAAGTTTATGTGATTGATCAAAAGAAAATTATGGAAAGCACAGATGTGACTTTTGATGATGACAAGTGTCCAGGCTTGGAATGCCTTGATGTAAATGATGCTGAAACCCTTGCATTTGAAAATCTAACCATTGATAGTGATTCTGATAAGGAAGATGAAGTTGTGGCATAACAAGTGACAAATGAAAAGACCTCTGAACAAAATCATGGGAATGAAAGCTCTCTTCAGACACCTGAATTTGATGGCACAAACTCAGGGGGAGAAGAAGAGAATGGAAATGACAGTCATGGTAATACTGAAGAAAATGATGAAGGCACTAGTCAACAGACACACACTAGAAAGTGGGATATGAGTCATACAATAGAAGCTATTATTGGTGATCCCTCAGCTGGTGTGAGAACTAGGAATGCAACTGCTAATGAATGCCTACATGCATGTTTTCTATCTCAAGTAGAGCCCAAGAAAACTGAAGAAGCCCTATTGGATCCTGATTGGATATGTGCTATGCAGGAGGAGCTGAATCAGTTTGAGAGAAACAAAGTCTGGAAATTAGTTCCTGCACCAAAGAATAGAAGCATAATTGGAACTAAGTGGGTGTACAGGAACAAAATGGATGAAAATGGAATTGTTACTAGAAACAAAGCAAGGCTGGTTGCTAAAGGCTACTCACAAGAAGAGGGAATTGACTATGATGAAACTTTTGCTCCTGTTACAAGACTAGAAGCAATAAGAATTTTTCTGGCATTTGCTGCACACTCAAATTTCAAGGTGTATCAAATGGATGTCAAGAGTGCTTTTCTTAATGGTGAATTAGAAGAAGAAGTCTATGTGCAACAGCCACCTTGCTTTGAAGATCCAGAATTCCCTAACTTTGTTTACAAATTACTCAAGGCTCTATATGGACTGAAACAGGCACCTAGAGCCTGGTATGACACACTGTCAGAATTTCTACTCAAACATGGTTTTACCAGAGGTACTATTGATAAGACTCTCTTCTACAAGCAGCATGGTGAAGATATGATCCTAGTTCAAATCTATGTGGATGATATCATCTTTGGATCTACAAATGAAAAGCTGTGTCAAAGATTTTCTAGGCTAATGCAGAGTGAGTATGAAATGAGCATGATGGGAGAATTGAGTTACTTCCTTGGCCTTCAAGTTAGTCAAAGAATTGATGGTATTTTCATCAGCCAAACCAAATATGTGAATGACTTATTGAAGAAATTTGGTATGGTGGATAGCTCACCTACATCTACACCTATGTCTACTGCAACCAAGTTGGATGAAGACAAGAAAGGCAAGAGTGTGGATATTTCAAACTACAGAAGGATGATTGGATCATTGCTTTATTTGACTGCTAGCAGATCAGACATCATGTTTGCTACTTGTCTATGTGCCAGATTTTAAGCCAATCCAAAGGAATCACATTTGATGGTTGTAAAGAGGATTTTCAGATACTTAAAGGGAACCCCAAACTTGGGATTATGGTATCCTAAGGGAACTGGTTTTGAAGCTGTTGGATACACAGATGCAGGTTTTGCTGGTTGCGGGGTTGATAGGAAAAGTACTAGTGGAAGCTGTCAATTTCTTGGTCAAAGACTTGTATCCTGGTATAGTAAGAAACAGCAATCTGTGTCAACTTCCACAGCCGAGGCTGAATATATAGCTGCTGGAAGTTGTTGCGCTCAGGTGCTTTGGATTAGAAATCAGCTAATGAACTATGGTCTAGTGTTACACAAAATTCCTATTATGTGTAACAATACTAGTGCCACATCTATAGTAGCTAATCCAATTAACCATTTTAGAACAAAGCACATTGATATTAGGTACCATTTTATCAGGGAACATGCTGCAAATGGTACCATTGAGCTCATTTTTGTTCCAACAGAGAAACAATTAGCTGACATTTTTATTAAACCTTTGGATGAAGCAATCTTCACTAGACTTGTGAGTGAAATTGGAATGCTCAATTCTTCATCCTAAGGCAAGAACTCAGCTAATGTATTGCAGCAGATTAATTTCTAATAAATCAACCTAGTTTGATTTAATTAGAAATTAACTGAAATATAAATTAAAAATATTTCAGAATCTCTGTATATATTTTTTTTAAAAGTTCAAAAATTAACTTAGAATATTTCAAAATTCTAAGTAAACTGCTTAGTTGTTAATTTACATCTTAATTGTAAAATTAACAAAAGGCAGAATTACAATACTCAAAGGTATAGAGAACTGAGTTCTCGATAAGTCAAAATAACTTATTGAAAAGTCATTTTAGAATTCTCGAGTGAGTCCTCGATAAGTCTATTTACAGACTTCTCGAATGACTTCTCGATAAGCTCTATTATGACTTATCGATAAGACCATGTAGACTTCTCTAATAGTGTTAATTCACAGAGTTCTCGACAAGGATATTTTGAGACTTATCAATAACTCAGTACTAAAATAATTTAATTCAATGAATTATTTTAGATAAATACTTTTGGAAAATTTATTTTGATTTCAATTTGATTCAATTCAAATAAATTAGAAATATTTTAGTCCATTTTTGGACAAACTGGGCATTTATCAGAGTTCTCGATAAGTCATTTGACTTCTCGAACGTACCTTTTTTATATTCAAAATTACTTCTCGATAAGTTTAATATCAAACGTTTATTTGACTTCTCGATAAGTATTTTACTTTTTGTATAAATACCCAGACTTATCCATTAATCTTAACTTGGAATTTCTCAAAATTCTAAGTAAACTGAATATTTATTACTTCATATCTTCAGTATATGAACTAAATAAATAACAGATCAAAAGAAACAAAAAGTATGAAAAACTGAACAAATTTAATTCATAAATTCTGTTCATAAAAATACTTTTGACATACTTTGTCTCTAAATTTCTCTGACTTATTGACATATTTACATGCTTATATGATTTCTTGCTTACGTGGAAATATGTTAGTCCAATGTTAGTAGACTAGTATATTATTTGTGTTGTTTTAAGTATGCTGATAGTGATAAATTTATCTGATTGCTTGCTGATAGGGTGAGTTACTTTTTGTGTAGGAAGTACGTGCTTATTTGCATGGGGAATAGTTACTCTTTAAAATAAACTAATATTCTTGAGTACTCGCATGGGGAATAGTCACTAGTCATTTCTAGCTGTCTAGTAGGCTTATGTGATTATTACTCCTATTATCCGGGCAACTCAAGAGTCTCTTGGTTTCTATCTTTACTCCATCTATAAATTAAAACGCTTCACTCTTTATCACTCACCACTCTCCTACTCTCAACAAACATCATATTTCAAACTCACATCCTGTTCATCTCTCTCTCTCTCATTGAAATGGATGCCCCAGTCTTCTACAGACTTGTTAATGGAGCTTATCAACCGGTCTATCATTTGGATGATGATCTAGTGTATTTTGATCCTATCGGACTTCGAGTCCGTCTCAAGGGGATTGTTTACAGCCCCTTTGGTATTCCACTTGAGGTCTTTTACGAACTCTCGTGGAATGATCAAATCAACATTCTTTTCTTTGAGATGGAAGCCTCTTTTGAGCAGGAGAGACGAGCCAGGGTAGCTGAGCAGCAACGCCTTGCTGCTTTGGAGTTCCAGGAGAGGATTATCTCTCTTGCACACTCCATGCCCAAATCTTACCAGCGCAGGGCAAGGAGGTTGGAGGCCGAGAAGAAGGAGTCTGAACTAGAGTAGTTAGGATTAGGATTTACTTGTTAAATCTATGTCTTAATGTACTATGTTTTATTCAATGAAAGTTCTGATTCTTGTCTGAAAGTTCTGATTCTTTTCTGTCTGATTCTTGTCTTGAAATCTTTTGTTTGTGTATTAATTACTATGTGCTTATATCTATATTAAATTTTGTCTTCTCTGCAATAATGCTTGTAGATAAAATATCTTGCAATGTATTTGTCTAATGAAACTCCAAAAAGATGCAGTTGTTCAATGCATTACAGGTCTAACACAAGACATCAACAGGGAATTCAAATAATCAATTCACAGGTATTAGTGCTAAAACTGCAGCTAAAACACTTCAAAACCAAACTGTGGTTTACCCAGACACAACATCACAAACACAAACTCAACACAATTCCACTCAGGTGACTCTCAAAAGCCACCTGTTTTACAAAAGGACAGCAATTTCATGGTGATCTTCAGATTGTTCTGTTGTTTGAGAAAAGAATCCACCAAACATGAAAGTTTATCAGTTGACCGAATATTTCATGAGTGTTTCTCTTGCACCTTCATGTGCACAAATAGTCTTCACAGACTGAAAGGTTTGAGGGTAGTACTCCTGAGGGGGAGCTATCTAAATCCTCTCCAATTCAATTGGAGGTTCCTCAAGAAGGAACAACTCCCCTCATAACTCTAGCAGAAGCTGTCTTAGCAGTCAAAGCTAGAAGAACAATTGCCTCTGACAATGTCATAAGAAGGAAAATCTTATCATATTTATGTGACAGTGCTCTGCAAGGTGCACAAAGGTTTGAGGCTGGTGTACATGACAGTAACCCAGTCAAATCCTCTCCAATTCCATTGGAGGTTCTCACTACATGTGGTGAATAACAAACTGTCACAACCACAGAGCAATCTGTGAGTCAAACTGTGACCCCAGTCATAGATGCTTATGCACTCATTTTTCTGGTGAAATGAGTATGATTAGCCCTATATGGTCTTCCTCTAATCATATGATCACAAATTACCTCTTCTCAGCCACCTTTTATTTCTGTAGGTCAAACAACATTTGAGCCTTTCATGTGAGGATAAGAGAAAAGATTGAGTGAAAAACAAAGAATAAGAGAGGCGGGATCCTTCCTGGCAAAAGGAGAGGTAGATGAATGTATGGATTTAGTAATCCTTGTGAGGGAACTCTGACTCTCAAAAGTCATGAGACTAGTGCAGTGAGAATTGGTGAGACTACTTATTCAAAAGAACAGAGAGCTTAGGACTTCTATCTCTAACAGACTATTTCTGCAGAACTAAGTGAATTTTTTTTAAACTCATCACCTTGAATCCCAATGAACCTTGAAGCTGCAGATAGTGCTCCAAATGGACAATGACAGCAGCTTGAACAACGTGCATTTGGCTGGATCTTTCTTCCTGGAGATAATTTTAAAAAGGGGGAGAATATATCTAAATGCCAAAACAGCTAATGGATGTTGAATGAATCTGATGTCAACAAAAGAAGACTTGATGGGAAGATTGGTCTTGGTTTCTGCATTTGGATAAAGTTTTGACATCATCATTCAGAACTTGTGCATAATTTCATAATGAACAAGTTGGGGGAGATTGCAATATATAACAGATGATGTCAAAGATTACTGGAGCTTACAATGTCATTAACCTTCAATGATCTGATGTCAAAGATTAATGGAGCTAACAATGTCATTAATCTTCAATGATCTGATGTCAAAGATTACTGGAGCTATCAATATCATTAACATGATGATGTCAAAGATTACTGGAGCTAACAATGTCATTAACCTTCAATGATCTGATGTCAAAGATCAATGGAGCTAACAATGTCATTAATCTTCAACGATCTGATGTCAAAGACTACTGGAGCTATCAATGTCATTAACATGATGATGTCAAAGATTACTGATGTTGACAATGTCATTAGCAATCAGTTAAGCTTGGGGCCAACCCTAAGATTAGTTGTATTGTAACCTTAATATGTAATTCATACTTGTAACACTTAATGTCTGTAAAATGTAAATGGAGCAGACTGGAGCATTTTTCCCTAAACAGTGTCAAGCCTAAGAATTCTATCTAGAAGAAGATCAAGAAGGTCATGCCTCAGAAGAATTATGAAGAAGCTTGGAGTTGAATAATTCTGTTTGGTGAAAAACATTCTAAGTCAAGATCTCTACAAGACACAGAATTAGTGTTATAGAGAACTCATTCGAGAACTCAGAAAGACCTATCGAGAACTCAGGAATTGCCTATCGAGAACTCAGGAAATTCTATTGGAGATATCGATAATTCAGATACCCATTCGAGAAGTCAGAGATATCGACAAGTATACATTCATTAGAGAACTCTGAGTTATCGATAAGCCAAAGTCCATTAGAGAACTCTGAGTTATCGATAAACCAAAATTCACTAGAAAACTCAGAGTTGTCGATAAGTCAAGTCAACAATGAAGTTTCAGAGATATCGAAAAGCCAACATGCCTATCGAGATGTCTAGTTCTCTACAGCTTAATTGGAGATCTCGAAGTGAAGAAATTTCTCTAAGTACAGAATTGCAGAACAGTTTAATAACCAAGGTTGCAAATCATCAAACAATTCATATAGCTGGATTGACAAGTCTACGAAAAGCAGCTTGAGAGATGTGCAAGATCAATGGCAAAGATTAACTGACAGAGGAGATTAAAGTAAATACAGGATGCTAAAGATATGCTAAGCCGGAAATGGAAGATTTGCTTTTCTATAAATAGAAATGACAAGTGACAGTTTAGAAAAGCTAATAGCATGTCTATTATCCACTGTGTAAACCAGCAGTTAACTGAGTTATAAAGTTAACACTGGTCCTCTAGTTAAAAAGAGTAACAATCAAGATAGAAAATCAAGTATTCTCTCTCAAGAAAGAAGCTAAGTTCTAAAACAAGAATTTAGAGATTTTATAGCAAAACACTGCTTGATTTTTAATATAAAATTAAGTGAGTTTTGAAGATCTCTGTTTTACATATCTGCATAGTTATTTATGTTTAACATCTATTCTACTAAATCATTGACAACAATCAACTGCTAAAGCCAAAGTCGATCAAAAATCAAACATTTAAGCCAAAACACATTCACCCCCCCTCTGTGTTGTATTCATACCTAACACTATTCCACTTCTTTTAAAATCTTCAAAGAATAGACTTTGCACAAGAAGAGAGTTTGTGAATATGATTTTAATTGAACAGCTGTGTAAAGAACAATAATGCCACAAAACAATTGGGAGAATTTGTAAGTCAATAAATCATAATTGAAGGAAGAAGAATGAGTGAGGATTTAGATATAAATGAGACATCCATATTTGTATTCAGGATGACCAGTCTTTCATACTATATGGCATACAATACATGATTAGGTGGCGTCCCACCAGACTCTTCGTCATTCCGACAAAGCGTCATATCACAACACTATTTGTCTCAATCAAAAAATAATATTTTGAGAAGAAAATAACTTGGAAGAAATACAATAAAATTTCTTTCATTCTCGCCTCATATAATTTATTAATAAAAGAAACTCATACGTATTCAGGAACCAAGAAGAATATATACTATCGTACTAGAGAAAAAAATGACAGTGTTGGTCACCGTCCACGCTTCACTTAAATATACCTTCAGGGATCATTCGAATAACAGATTCACAATTTAGGTCACATCATAACTTCGGAATGTCGTCTGGAAATGCCTCTACATTAAATACTTTAATTCGATCATAATCGCGTCCTTATGAAATTTAAATCATTGCTTCTGATTTCATCTATGCCGCGTAGAATAACCATTGATCACGCAATGTCTCAACTTTTTCGATAGAAATACTATTCTTCTCCAATCATCTGGAAGAGTCTTCCGTTTCCTTCAATTATCCTCTGTCTTTTTGAATCACGAATCTTGTTAAATTTTAATAATTTATGAACTGGGTAAATAATGTTTTAACATGTTGATTCAATTATTAATATTATTAAACAAAGTTTATGTTTGTCTTTCACGGGAAAACTTTAAACTTTCCTCATAACGGTGGGTCTACTTGGTCCTCTGAACTAACCATACCGAGTCTAGATCCATTATGCTTTTAGGTCATTCTCTACCTATAATAACAAGAACTTAAGTAGTAATTTGACAACCATGTTGTGAAATCATTTCATGCAAAGATCTTCTGGAAGTTTATTAAGAAAACCTTTTTCGAAAACTCAATTTAAGATTCTGAAAATCAGACATTTTGTCGTCATTACTATATAAGTTACTAGCTATTCTTATAGTCCGCTGATGAGATATCTAATTAAAGAAACGCCCATATAAGGGTCTCTCCACTTTGGTATATCTTCTATTTTTCCTTGGATTCTGTTCGCATTTATTAACCGACAAATTTCATTTACCGTGGTATACCATTTTATTCATAACTCTACCCCAATGCTGACGTCTAATACTGTCTTTGATATTCTCGTCATCGTCCTTGATGTTATACTTACAACCACTAATGCAATTCGACGTTCCGTCTGTAGATAAAGTCGTACCTTCTTGCTAGTCTTACCTATACCTAATAAGGTAGATATTATTCCTTGTGCAGCGCCCGATAAGTGATAAGAACCTTCTCACAATGGTGGTGCCTTTGAAACTCGCAACTTTGGCTCTTCATCAGTTTCCATCAACTCGTTGTCTCTAGCGTGGAGCTTATCCTACTACCTAATTCTAAGTTAAAATGTACTAAACTCACCTAACTTTCCTTATACGGAGTTCTCACAAGAATCGATCACATTTTCTTTAAAACCATATTAAAAGTAGGGTAATTTACCCCATCTCCAACAAGATATCAACCCTTCACAACTATAAGATCTAGGAACTCAAAATATCTATAGTATTGTTATATTCACTTACACTTCTCTTAGTAATATCGCCTCTTACTAAATTCTGATATGAAAAGTGGAGAAGACACTGAGAAAACAGAACCAATAAAAACTGATAGACATGTCAAATTGAACAAGGTTCAAATAAAGACCATTAAGTTTAATCCAAGTGCTAATAATGTTAAATCAATCCATAAGGAAGGTACTACCTCAACACCTAGATCAAACTTAATTACTGAAAAGAGTGAACAAGTTCACATAAACTCAGTAAACATTGGTTCAATGACTCAGAAACATCTTAAGCAAAAGCTGAAGGATTTACACATGAAAGATAAGAGGAAAAGGTATAGGAAAAATAGGAATGTCAAGGTAGGTGTTAATAAGAATGGAAATTATGTAACCCCACCTAATGCACCTAGAAAGACTTGTTCAAACTGTGGTAGCACTAATCATCTTGCTAATTCTTGCAAGAAGAATAAAGAGATAAAAGTTGTTCCTTCTAAATCAGATTTTAGGAATAAAACAGTTAGATATACCACGAACCCTTGTTTTCATTATGGCAGTGTTTGGCACTCTATTTATACTTGTAAAGAGTATCACAGTATGTATTATGATTTTTATAAACCGAAACCCTCTTTAGTTAAAGCAAAATCCGTTTCTGCATGTATAAATACTAATAGTAAGAATGTTAACATAAACTCTGATATGAAGTCTTCTGCTGCATATGTTAACAAACTTAAAAAGGCCAACGGATCCAACCAAGTATGGGTCCTTAAAAACACTAACTTATTTAAATTGCTGATTGCAGGGTGACAGGAGGAATACTCTAGTCTTGGACAGTGGATGCTCAGGACATATGACTGATTATAAATCCCTGTTATCAGAATTTGAGGAGAAGGCTGGCCCAAGCGTTTCTTATGGAGATTACAACTTAGGAATAATCTCGGGATATGGCAAAATCAAAGTTGGAAATGTCATCATTGAATATATAGCTCTATTTGCAAGACTTAAGCATAATCTGATCAGTGTGAGTCAAATCTTTGAAAGAGGTTACCATGTCAACTTTTATAAGGAGCATTGTGAAATTGTCAGTAAGTCTGATGGCAAGATCACATTGACTGGTGTAAGACATGGTAGTTTATATGAAGCCAGGGGTCTCCACAAATTTTGATAATTCAAAATTTTTCTACTGAGTAGAGCATCTGTGGAAGACAGCTGGAACTGACATAAAAGACTTTCTCACCTCAACTTCAATAATATCAATGAACTTGTGAGGAAAGATCTTGTAAGAGGATTTCCCAATGCAGTGTTTACTCATGATGGCTTATGTGAATCATGCCAGAAAGCCAAGCAAAGGAAGACATCTTTCAAGAGTAAAACTGAATCCTCAATTCTTGAACCATATCATCTACTTCATATTGATCTCTTTGGTCCAGTGAATGTTATGTCTATTGCCAAGAAAAGGTATGCACTTGTGATTGTTGATGAATATACAAGATACACATGGGTATATTTTCTGTACACCAAGGATGAATCTTGTAACAGTCCATATCCGGGGTCAAAATTTGGTGTCACTAAATAATCTTTACATAATATAAAAATATATACGAATGACCCCTTAATTCCGGATCGTTTATAGGTTATGGTATGAAACAAGAATATAACCTTCTACAATTCACAACAATTGAAATAGAAGATTAAACACCTTTATACTACTTTCCTTGACTTACTTTTGTTACATCTTCGTCCTCTTGCAGCGGAGATCTTTCTAATTTCTGTTGTCTATTAAAAGCTATTCACTTTTATCCTCATTTGTTTCTGAAAGAAATAAGAATTTACAAAGCAAGAGTGAGCCAAAAATGCCCAGCAAGTATATAACTGATTTCCAGGTATCAATATTAAAGGAAATTTCCAGACAAAATCTTTTAAATAATTTATAAACATTTTTATTTATTTGAGGTAGTTGAGCGAATAACCATTGGCCGTTACCAGCCTTTAATTATAAATCAGAAGTGACGCGCAATTCCCAGATTCATCTCCTGAATCAGGGTTTTGTCCGGTTTTGGAAGTATAAACTTGTCGAGAGAGAATGTTGTCAATGGCGATCAAAAATGAATTAGACTGGACACTAGAAACCAACATATGCACTATAATCTGCTGATTAGTCAGGGTATAGTGCGGATCTATACCCAACTACATAGACCCACCAACATATAGGGTACCCAAGCACTATGGCCTAATAATCAAGGGTCCAACCATCTCTGGCCCTTAAGGACCAGCTCATTTCTGGCCCTCATCATAACCATCAAGTCCGTAGAGTATTTTGATGTCAAATCACTTTGATTTCAAAACCTCCCGATTCAGGGTTCGCAAATAACCCGAAATAATGGGTATTTGCTCAAGAGATCAACCGATAATCAAGGAACAATAATGAAAGGTACGTGCATAAATAAGAGTAATTGCATCGAAATATAAAATATTTAACTATTCTGAACTTAGAATAGGAATGAAGTATCTGCAGTATATTACGAGAAAGTGTAGGAATACTTGCCTTTATAAGCTTTAATCACTATTATTGGTTGACTTTTGGATTGACTTGAACGTTCGTTTTTATCGTCTAACCACTAACTTATCCTAGATATTATCTCAACGCTCAGGTCCTTCGATGGGAACCTTGCCGCGCTCAACGACTAACCACTAGGCCATTCTTAGTCTGATGTCAATCCTCGGGTTTTCCGACTAGGACCTACAGGATCGAAATATCCTAATTCAGATAATCGTTTAGGCTTAACATAATATCAATATAACTTCTACCTATACGATTTCATAACCCGACTCATATTTATATGCATTATTGAAATACACATAATATTTAAGGTTCACATCTTCGAGATTCGGCTCAGTACTTATTTCGAAAAGTACGTAAACTCATTGTTTTGAAAAAAAATAAGGTGATCGTTTATTTATAAAATATCTTATCACAACACGTAATTAGGTTCGTATAATTTAACTATATATCTTCGTTCGATATTTTCGATAATTATAGGATACGTTTCCGTATTTTCAGAATTAATTTCCCGAAAATCGGGTAGCGTCTCCTTTGTTTATCGGCCTACCCGTCGAAACCATTTGGCGTGAATCACAATCAACAACAACAATTCACAACCAAAACTCGCAATTCTCAAACACCAATTCAATTTCAATTATTTATTATTATTATTCGCATTTTTATATTTTTATTCGTAGGACTCAGAAATGATTCATCGCCGTCCATCGTCGACTTGCCGAGGCTCATCGTCGACGGCGGCGAAATTCGCGGGTTCCCGTATATTGGACATCCTACGCAAACTTTATCGATTAATTATTATAATCCCGCACGAAATATTTTATTAACATCATGAATATTTCTTCAATTAAATTCTGCAAAAAAGGAAAATAGGATTATTAAGGAAACTAGGATTAATAAACAATTTTAAGCCAAACAAACACGCGCACCATGCAGACCTACCGGAAACAACGGAGCACAGCCGGAAAAACAAGCCGAAAAGGCGAGCAACAACACAATCAACAGCCCCCAGAGCTCTCTCACACACACACCCATGACACACACACCCATGACACACACACACACCCATGACATACACATATATACACAGACAATACACACACGCACGAATAACATATCACGCGCCACCACCTCGCCGGAAAACGGCGAAGGGCGGCGGCTAGAGAGAGAGAGTGAGACGGTGAGGGAGAGGGAGAGGTGAGAGAGAGGGAGAGTTTACACAGGGAATAAAAAAGAAAAGAGCTAATACTTATTTGTCTTATTAACTCGAATCAACATCGCGAAAAACAATTCAACGAACCATTTTCGGGTAATTAAAATTCCAAAATTTACCAAAATAACTTTAAAAACTCTGGAATAATCTAAAACTAATAAATTAAATTCTCGTAAATTTTAAAATATTTTTTATTCGTGCGTCATACCCGCATTTTACGATTTAACGAATAAACATGCGGTTAATAAAATCCAGAAAATTCTCAAAATAATTTTAAAATTTCCGAAATATTCCAAACTTAATAAAATATGAGTTTCATAATTTTTGAAGTATTTTGAATTTAATATTGAATTTACACTTTAATATTCTTAGAAAATCATTTTTTGAATAAAAAATTGATAAAATATTATTTTATAAATTTTATAAATTCCTAAAAATAAATATTGAAATTATAAGAGTATGAAAATAATTTTAGAAATAATTCAAACATTTATGAGAATAAATTTTCAGTTAAATTACTTTAAGAGTAAAACAAACTCATACAGCTCAATAATTAATTACACAAATAATCTTCGTACCTAACAAATTACACATAATTAATAATAAGGCAACACATTGCTGACAGACCCATCAAATATTGTATTTATTTATAATTCCATAATTACACTTATTTATCAAATCCGAAAATAGATTACTTAGCCGCTAAGTAACTATAAATACGATACAATTTAATATCAAATTTGGATAATTATCAAAACTGAGCTTCTTATAAAATACTTTACATAAAAATTAAGTAATAATATCCCGTCTTTCGAGAATACGGGTCTTATCGATCTATAAAAATGGTTATCGTATCAAAACTTTTGCGTTGGGAGTCATACGGGTCAAACTGTACCCCAGATCGAAAAAGTCAAATTACGGAAAGTACTCAGAATCATCAGATTAGGTTAGGAAGAAGTTTTCCGAGGAGTTTCGGGTTGTAAAAATGCAAAAATGGTTGAAGTTGGACAATTTCCAATTTTATAAAGTAATTTTATAATTACTCAAAAATAATAATTATCAATTCTATAAATCCTTATAAAATCATATAATAATCCAAAAGTTGCCACAAAAATACCAAAATTATATTTGATTCTGGATAATTAAAAATTAACATATCCTAATTTTGTCATATATAAATACCCAAATATTAATATCAATCATCGGATAATTCACCAAAATTCACGTAATAATCACATAATTATTATTTATTGATAAAAATAATTACACGATATATTCCGGATATTACAAATCTCCACCCATTCTTCTTGATCATGTGAGGGAGTTGAAGAAAGGATCAACATACAAAGTGAAGATCATCAGAAGTGATAATGGAACTGAATTCAAGAATAGCTCTATGGAAGACTTCTGCAAACTCAAGGGGATAAAATAAGAGTTTTCTGCTCCTGGAACTCCATAATAAAATGGAGTTGTTGAAAGAAAGAATAGAACTCTGATGGAAGCTGCAAGAACCATGCTAAAAGAAGCAAGATTGCCTACCTATTTCTGGGCTGAGGCTGTGCAAACTGCTTGCTTTACACAAAATGCAACATTGATCAACAAGCATGGAAAAACACCATTTGAGATGGTGAAAGGAAAGAAGCCAAATTTGAAGTTCTTTCATATATTTGGTTATAAGTATTTTGTTCTCAAAACCCATATGGAGCAGTTGACCAAGTTTGATCTGAAAGTTGATGAAGGAATATTTGTAGGTTATCCGTTGACTACAAAGCCTTCAGAGTTTACAATCTGAGAACAAGAACACTCATGGAGTCTGTTATTCCCAAACAATCTAAACAGGAATTACAGAAGGGGGGTTGAATGTAATTCTGGCTACTTTTTGATTTTAAGAACAGTTCTACTATAAATATATAACTGGGTTTGATTTAGCTAAGGTGCGGAATGAAAGTGTTGAAGAAATTAAAACACAAATAATCAAATACAAGTATTTAAAAACTTTCTGGTGGATTGAGTTTTTCCACCAGAGATATATATTAATAAGTGAACTCTGTGTTACAATGTTGTACACAGCTGTTTACAAGTTTGAAATCACAAGAACAGAGAAATTCTTTTACAGATGTAGCTTTATCTATTTATCTGGTAATTGATTACTAACTTGGATGATATTCTACTTGCTACACTTGGTTTATGTACCACCAAGTTACATGATAAAAAGACAAACAAATAAGACAAAATGTTTTAGTCTAATTTCATGCTTCTTCATTTCTCAATCTAGCATCTTTGAATATCTTCAGTTTAGCATGGAAATGGAAATGCTTCTTTATTCTCTAAAACCTGTAAATAGGCTACCACATTCCATTTGCATACAATCAATGCATGTGATTGTCAAGTCACTATCAACTACTCTTTTGAATTTGATCATCCATTGAAACTTTGGCTGATCATCCGTTGAAACTATGGTTGATCATCCGTTGAAACTCTGGCTGATCATCCGTTGAAACAATGGTGATCATCCGTTGAGACTTTAACTGATCATCCGTTAAAACTTAGTGAAACATCTGTTGAGACTATCTTCATGGCAGTTAACTCTACTTCATTTATACAAGATTACAAGGCATCTAATATCTACAATTAACCAACCTATCTTATATATCAATTTAATAGTCAACATGACTTAAACATTCTACAACATCTAGTTCACCAAAGCATTATAATATGCAGGAATGTGCTACTAATCTTATTGTAACATAAGCTACTCTTTCAACGGATATTGAAAGTGATCATCCGTTGAAAGCTACAAATACACTAAATAATATCTACTAAGTGTTTTATTTAACTTATCATCAAGTTCACAACATATTCTTAACAATCTCCCCCAATTTATGTCTACTGGAATTGTAGCCATAAATTAAGAGGAACTTGATGATAACAAAACACCCTTTGAATAAAGATTTAATTATAGTAGACAAAATTTACAAGTGCTTCAATTTATTGACAAACATACAGAGGAAGGTTTGTAGAGAATCTCACAGGCCATTTTCAAGGTGCTCCCCTAGACTGAGCAAATTTAGCTTATTATCTTGACTGTCTGAACTTCTTTCCCAACTTCACATTATTTTCCTCAATCTGGTATTGGAGTTTCTTGTAGAACTCAAGTTCATCTCCAATTGTCTGATCCAGCTTCTTTTGCATCTCCATAAGCGTTTCATTGCTTGAAATCTTTAGCTGATCTTCCAATCTGAAGAATCTTCTAATGCATTTCTCATCTTTGAACTCCATTATCCAGCATGGCCTCAAATGCACCCTATCTCCAGTAAAAGGAATTGTCAATACACTTGGAAGTACATTTGGTCCTCTCTAGCTATTTCTTATCTCCTCAATCTTATTCAGTACCATTTTCTTGGCAACTATGTTAAATCCAAAGTTCTTCTTGATTGAGAAGAAGAAAGTCACCAAAGTAGAGTAGCCTTCATTGAGAATTCTGTAAAGGGGCCAAGTCATCTCTCTTCCACCCTTGTACCTGAAGACTAATCATTCTGGAAGATGCCTGTAAGCATCAATGGCTCTAACTTCATCTATCACTTCCAGATAAAGATTGATGTTTGAGAATTCTTCAATGTCATAAATGAAGAGTTGATCTCCCTTATTGATAGTTGGTTTGGTTTTGGTAGATGCTTTTGATTGAAGTTTGACAGGCTTGTCCTTCTTGATTGCTCTTTTCTTTGTCTTTCTTGGTTTAGCTTGGATTGGAATGTTTAGTTCAGGAAGTGGCAGGCTATCCCAATCTATAGGTTCATCCTTGGGAATTATAGGTTCACCATGGAAATTACTGTCAGGATAAACCTTGAATTCAGCTTGTTCCACTGTGGGTTTGGCTGGTTGACTTGAAGTAGTAGAATTAGTTGGCATGTATTATTCCTTATCTTCATCAAAATCCAACTTCCTCTTGGGTTTGAGCTTGTATCTAAATTTCTTAGTCTGCTTTGGCTTTTCTTGCTTTTCTTCAATCAGATTCTCAGTTGTCACATTAGGCAAAGCAGCTTCTGTGGTTGCAGGTTTCTTGGCTAGGTTCTTGGCATCTAAAGCAGCTTGCTTTTGTTGTTGTTTGAGCCTCACTTTTTCTTCTTTCTTAGCATCTGCAAATTGTGGATGTCCATCCACCACACAGATCATCTTCCCATTCCTGTATATTTTAGTTATTCTCTTCTTTAAAATTGAATCTCTGGGATCTTTGAAGAAAGCAATAGACCTTCCAAGCAGCTTCTTCTCATCTGGCTTAGGGGTTTCATACATTTGGTCCAATGGATTTTTGTATGAGTTCTTTGGATAGTTTCTCTTTGGCTGAAAAATCATATTGGCCTTTGGAGATTTGATTGTTGAGGGTTGACCCCTTTCCATGTTCCCTAAACTCATATCATTTGCTGAAATTGGTCTCAATTGAGAAGAATGAGAGAAAACTTTGTCTTGTTTCTCAATTGGACCAAACTTCTTCCTGATTTTTTTATCAAGCTTCTTCCATTTTTCTTTCAACTCCAATTCAGCTGCTGCTATCTTGATCAGATCAATACTCTCAAGAGCTGGTGGCTTAGTGAAAGCAATTGCTGGAACAATCACCTTGCTGACTTGTATGTTGTACACTTTCTCCCCCTCACTAGCTGACTCCCTCTGGCTAACTGGAATGATAGGTCTTTCTCCCCCTTTTTTTAGCATCAACATGAGTAGAGGTTGAGGTTTGTGCATCCACCAGTTTCTGAAGTAGCAACATTTGTTGAGTTTGATGGAGGTGAATTTGAGTAATAGAGGTTTCAAGAGTCCTTAGCCTGGTATCCAAAAAGTCCACCTTGGTACTGAGATCAGAGTTCTTCTTGAGTTGCCTGCTTATATCCAACATTGTTGAGGCAGGAAGCACATACCCTAATCTCTCAGTATTGTCCTTTTTGACCTGTCCAATCTCTGTCTTGATCTCAAACACATCTTGAATTTGTTTGAGAGACTGGATGTTGTGTAATTGAAGAGATTCAAGGTGGGCTTGAAGAAGAGTTTTGGTGTGTGCATCTGTAGTGACTTGAATAGCTGTCTGAGTTTGATGAATTAAGTTGAAGAGAGTAGATTTAAAATGGTGCACATCACATTCTTTGCTAAACATCAAAGATGGAGTGTTTGTACTTGAGCTAGGGCCTGCTTCTCCCCCTATGTGCATGAAATCTCCTTCATCCCCAAATATATCCTCAAAACCACTAGTTGGATAATCAAAGTCATCATCAGATGTGGAGGGCATGGCAGTGATTGCATCATTGGCCCTTCACATAGAAGTAGTTGTGTGAACCAAGTTTAGAATCCTTTTAGCAGTCACATTGTCATGTTCAGCCAAGACTTGATAAGATGGAACAGGGTGAGTAAATGCCTCAGCTTCATAAGAAACGATGTCTAAGACAGCTTGATAATATTGTTAAAATAGCTGTTTCTTTTCAGCCTCATTGACATCCTTGAACTCACTAACAATGGGATCTTCCCATTCTTCAGTACCTGCTTTCTCTCATGATCTCTCTTTTCTTGCATCAAGGGCTTCCCTAGGCTCCCCACCCTCACACCATCACCTTCACGTACTAAGGTAGGACTCCACTCACTCACTTTTACCAAGATGGAAGAAATAGCTTGCATTTTTTCACTCTTTCCCTCTCCTTTTACCTGAGAGCAACTCATCCTCTCACTATGTTCACTCCCTTCCCTCAATCCTAAAAGTTATTGTGCAACTACTAGGTCATCTTCACTTGTAACAATAGTTGAAATTTGAGGTGGTGCAGTGATATTCAATGGATGAGAGACATTTGTCGAGGTAGTAGTTGAGAGTTTGAGCAGATGACTGCTGTGAAGCACATCCGTCGAGACACAATCACTAGTCGACTGATGAACAATATCAGTCGAGATAGTAGAGATGATAGAGTTTGGAGTAGAGACTATTGTAGAATTTGTGGTGATTGATTTGAGATTTTGCACAGATTTCTCAGTAGAATCAGAAAGAAATGGCAAGTGAGCCAACAAATCATCTAAAAGATGATGCTCACTTGTTGTAGATTTTGGCTTCTCTATGAGAGTTAGAGATGGAGAATCATGAATGATGTGTGAATCATGTCCACCTCCAAAGAATTTGTGGGAGAGTTTGGTGTGTGGGATGCTTTTGTTATTAAAGATTTTGGCCGTGACTCCATATTTACAGGAGTCACATCAACCTGACTTTGAGAAGGTGTTGTAACTGAGTCTTTGACTGCAGTTTGCACAGTGTGTGCACCCTTTGTATCCTCAAGTATTTTAGACTTCTTCTTTATAGCATAAGTTTGGGGTGAGCTTGTGTCACTAACCCTCTTGGCCTGTGCTCTTGGTTGAGAGCTTGATTCAATAGTAATATCATTTTGGGAGGATGAAACTAGTAATGAGCTTATATCCTTATTAAGCACTACAGTTTGTTGGGAAACTGCAATGTGGCTTGGCTGGGTTACACACACCTCTCCCTCCTTATTCTTAGGGCTTCTTTTATGTTCACCCTTTCCCTCACCAGACTTACTTCCCTTCACACTCCCCTCTTGGTTCTTAGTGGATGTTACAACTAGCTTCTTTTGAGAGAAACTAAAGGGGGCTTTCTTTGACTTGGATTTTAAAATTCTTGGTTTTGTGGCTTGGGTAGGCACATGTTTGGTCACTTTCACAAGTGCCATGGCCATAGTTGATTGCAAAGAAATATGTGGTTGAAAAGTAGTATGGACATAAATATTTACCTTACTTACCTGAGGCTGTTCCATGACTGGCATGTAAACAAGGGGAACATCCTTGTGGTGATTTGCCATGTTCAAGTCAGCAATAACTCTTCTCTCTTGGACCTAACAATCTAACTTGTTTGTTGGGTTCAAGATTGAGAGATCCTCAGACACAAAATTAGCTATTAACATAAAGAATCTAGCATAATATATGTTCTTAGACCTCTTCTTTATATCTTCTAACTTACTCCCTAATTCATACATGACAAAAGTGCTGAAATTAAAGTACTTATCACTTAAAAGCATATAAAGCATATTGAAAAGTGAATAAGTAACAACATCAAAATTCCTGACTTTGCCAGAAAACACCTTGATGAAAGAATCACACATAAAGCTCTATTCTTTTCAAAGACCCATTCTCCTAACATCACCTAAATTAGTGGCATTAAGAGCATAACGCATAGAAATTAGCTTGTTACTCACATCAGTGTCTGTGTGTGGAGCAAGCGTGTTATTCTCAGGCAATTTAAAGCATTTTTCAATTGTATCAGTTAATATAGTGTTAATTACCTTTGAGAGTGAATGTAATGGTTTTGTCCTTTAAGTTGAACACTGCTGTAGTCCAAATTTCCTCAACAACTTCACAGTAAATGGTTGCAGACTCAAGCATGGCATAACTCAGTTTGCAGTTCAGGATGAAGTCCATCATTTTGTGATAGTCTTCAGATGCTGGAATTTTCTTGTTTACCAAAGCCACGAAGTTGTTCTTTTCATAAACATACCCAGTTGAGGACATGATTTTGACTACTGGTGCCATAGCTGTGATTGGGATTATTTGCAGAAAGGGAGTTTTTGCTTTTCGAGAAGAAGAGAGTTAGAGAAATTGCTTGAGAAAGATAAAAGTAAAAACTAGAAATGAAATAAGATTTTATACTTTCTCAGAAATAAACTGTCAAAAATTAAAAAGTAAAATAAAGTAACCAATCAAATTAGCCCAAAATAGCCATTTAAAAATAAAGAAAACTGTCAAAATTCTAATATTATCCGTTGAAATATACATATAGGCTGTAAGTAAATTGAACGGATGATGCTTAAAATTAACGGCTAGGATTGAGAACAATTTGACGGATAAGGATACAAGTACCCAAAATAATGTATGATACTTCAACGGATAATGAAATTAACATATAATCATTTTCAACGGATAATGAACATTCGTCGAGATGTAAATTCTGATTTAGTCAAAATTTCATTTTTAACAAGAAGCATCAAATATTACTCTGGCTGTATTATAATTTGCTTAGACATTAATATAAATTAAGAGTAATTAAGCATACCAAACTCACTTATAAACCTAGTAAAGGTGGATTCATCATGTGGCTTGTTAAAGATGTCTGCAAGTTATTTTTCACTTGGAACAAAATGAAGTTCCACAGTACTATTCATGACATGCTCTCTAATAAAATGGTACTTGATGTCAATGTGCTTGGTCCTTGAATGTTGTACTGGATTTTCAGTAATTTTAATGGCACTTGTGTTATCACAGAAAATAGGAATCTTATTCACTTGTAGACCATAGTCCAACGGTTGATTTTTCATCCATAAAATTTGTGCACAACAGCTACCAGCAGCAATATATTCAGCCTCAGCTGTAGAAGTAGAGACTGAATTTTGCTTTTTACTGAACTAAGATACAAGTTTATTTCCTAGAAATTGACAGGTTCATATTGTACTTTTTCTATCAATTTTATAACCTGCATAATCTGCATCTGAATAACCAGTTAGATCAAAACCAGAATCTCTAGGATACCAAATGCTAAGTTTTGGTATTCCTTTGAGATATCTGAAAATTCTCTTAATAGCTACTAAATGAGATTCTCTAGGATCATCTTGAAATCTAACATAAAGACAAGTAGCAAACATTATATATGGCCTACTCGCTGTTAAATATAAAAGTGAACCAACCATGCCTCTATAGCTTGAGATATCCACAAACTTTTCAGTAGTGTTTACTTCAAGTTTAGTTACAGTGGTCATGGGAGTTTTTGCAGATGTACAATCCATTAAGTCAAACTTCTTCAAGAGATCATAAATATATTTGGTTTGACTAATGAATATTCCATCACTAACTTGCTTAACTTGCAAACCAAGAAAGTAAGTTAGCTCTCCCATCATGCTCATTTCATATTTACTTTGCATCAATTTGGAAAAGTTTTTCATCTATAGAGCCAAATATAATATCATCTACATAAATTTGAACAAGTATACTAGAGCCATTAACATTTCTAAAGAATAAGGTTTATCAACAGTACCTCTTGTGAATTGATTTTCTAAGAGGAACTTTGACAATGTATCATACCAGGCTCTAGGTGCTTGCTTCAGTCTATAAAGTGCTTTCAAAAGATAGTAGACATATTCTGGAAATTTTGGATCTTCAAAACCAGGAGGCTGACTGACATAAACTTTCTCCTCCAAATCTCCATTCAGAAAGACACTTTTGATATCTATTTGATAGACCTTGGAATTGGTATGGGCTACATAGGCTAAGAAAATTCTGATGCCTTCAAGTCTTGCCACGGGAGCAAAAGTCTCATCAAAATCTATTCCTTCTTGTTGACAATAGCCCTTAGCAACCAATCTAGCTTTGTTCCTGATGACTATGCCATTTTCATCCATCTTGTTTCTGAATACCCACTTGGTGTCAATAGAATTCTTTCCTTTAGGCTTGGGTACCAGCTTCCAAACTTTATTCCTTTCAAATTGGTTTAGCTCTTCATGCATAGTTAAGACCCAATCAGGATCCAACAAAGCTTCCTCTACCTTTTTAGGTTCTTCCTGAGATAGAAAGTTGTTATATAGATATTCTCCTTGAGTTGTTTTCCTTGTTTTCACCCTTGAAGTTATATCTCCAATAATTAGCTCAAATGGGTGATCTCTAGTCCATTTTCTCTGTTGAGGTAGATTAGCTCTAGATGAAGAGGCCTCATTGTTATCTTGATGTGTGGCAGAGTTTTGATTAGAAGAAACTCCCTCTGAGTTTGTGGATCTTTGACTTGAAGTTGGGGTTATTTCTGCTTGTGATCTGTATTGGCTTTCAACTCCTATTGATGGGTCAACGGATGTTGGTCTTTGCCTTTCGACGAATGATGCAGATTATCTTTCGACGGATGATGCACTTGGTCTTTCGACGGATGATAAGTTATGTGCTTCATTAATTGTAGATTTTTCTGCATTGTCCCTAGATATTGGTTCTTGATCACTTTCATCATCACTATCTTCACAAATCATCTCAACACTATCAAATTTGAGGCTTTCAAGGAAATTTCCATATTGTAGTCCTTCAATCTTTTTATCATCAAACACAACATGTACAGATTCCATAACAATGTTGGTTCTGAGATTGTAGACTCTATATGCTTTTCCAACTACATATCCAACAAAGATGCCTTCATCTACTTTGGTATCAAACTTTCCTTTCTAATTAGTTTGATTCCTTAAGATATAGCATTTATGTAACGCCCCCAAATCCAGGGTCAGGAATCTGGGTTGTCACGCCATCCTTCACTCATGTGTAACCTGTATTGATTCAATAATCCAATAGACCCCAATCTCATGCACACACACACAAGTTATAGCCTTAGAAACGATGTACAAAATGTAATCTTCTTTTATTACACTCAAATGTACTTTACAGGATCTCAAACAATTATTCATAACCTCTACATAAAGTTACAATAATTACGACTGATATCTTATACCTATCTGATACTCTTGCCCACCTGAGACAAAGCTGCCAGGGATTCTCCCCATGACTGCAAGCGACTAAGTCCCACACCGGCATACTGGTTATCTGTTGTGCTGTGACATTTAAAAGAAAGCAAGAGTGAGCAATAATGCTCAGCCATAATAATGTACAGTATGAAAAGCATGTATGATAAACTTAAGTAAAACGTCATATATGATAATTATGTTTTATTCAAAAATAGTTTTCCTTGGTGATACACACCTTTTTACAAAAACAATTCTTTAATGGATTATTATCCTGTGAATACCTTAATGGTAAACCCAGCACCTAGGATTGGGTTACGGTATTGCATCACAATTCCAATTGGAAGAATAGGACATTCATTGGAGCTACCGCATACGATGATCAGTCATACTATAGAAATAGTAACCTTTTCTACTAGTAGAAGGACGACACCTTCGTATCCAGGTTATCACCCTTGCCGCATTCGGACTTTATATGCTTCCCCATTTAGCCCAGGTATATTTTGCATACTTCGTATGTCCTTCTGTACACATGGTACCTTCTCATACGGAAAATAAATATGGCAGTCTCCCCAGTCCATGAAGTACTTGATCTCTACCCCCCTTGTCCTCTTAAGAATCCTATCATATACTTGGAATCATCGACCTATATCGAAGTTCCCCAAGCGTTTTGCTTGTTGATAGGCACAGCTTTACCTCATATATATATATATGTACTTCCGAAAGTTTTCAAAGGAAGTACTGAGGATGTGAGTTGACCGTTGTCAACAGATAAGTAAATAAGGGGGAGTTTCTTTCGAAACTATATTCAAAATATTTAAAATAAGTCGAGATAATATTCTCCGACGATTTGAAATTATTCGAATGATTTTCCGAAAATCAGAAAGTATTTTAGATCAGGTTTTATGATTTTTAAATCATAAATAAATCCTTTATAAATAATTAATAATTAAATATTAATCATTAAATAATTAAACCTCGAATAGTTATACTTTTAAAAGAATATTGAAATAATATTACTCAACTTATTTATGTTTAAGATATTTAAGGCAATCTTTAATAATTGGTCGAGTTTGAAATGAATAATCGTTGGAGAATACTTTTCCTATAGTAAATTAATAATCGAAATAATATTCGTTGTTCAAGTAAAATATAGTTGAGGGAATACGATCTTTGGAAATCGTTTTAATAAAAGTTCGAGGTATTTAATATTTCGCAAGTGGACATCGAGTCCCTTGGAATAAAATAAGTATGGACTTTTAATGGTCCAAAACATCTCCGGGATGATTCCCGAGTTTATACTTTATAAAAACTGACCGACTCTCAGTCTTATAACTTATATGTCACGCTCTACTTTAGCATTTGTATTCTTAAAGAAAATACCTCTGGAATACTTCTGGGTTTTCATAAAATTATACTGACCGATCCCCGGTCTAAAATATACTCCTCATATATACAACGCTACTCTCTAGCGTTATCGATTGAAATTCGGTAATGTTCATATACCAAAATCAATATCATATCGTATGATATTATATAACATAATTCGTAAAACATCGTAAATAAAGCATCATGTATATATCGACATTATTTGAAAACAAACACAACACAACAGTTTCAAAAAGGTAGGGTTTGAAAACTTGCATGGAGTCCAAGATACGTTTCCCGACTTCCTCTCGTTCCGGGTTTTCTAATCAACAAACATCATAGTCTTAATCAGTATTCCTACTCTCATCACCAACTTATATTTCTAATAAGTTCAATACTTCATAACTTTAAGTCTATTTCTTACTCTCTGTAAACATTTCATGATTTTTAAATAATTTTAAGTCGATCATTTATATTTACAAAGTTCATAATTTGTAGCAATTTTGTCGCGTAAATCCCTTTTACTAAAACGGTTATAACTTTTGATCCGTAAATTGGGATCAAGCGATTCAAGCGTCTAAACGATCCTCATAACATTTTCTATCATAATCAAGTCTCACTTTTCAGGAAACTATAGTTTATACATTTGGGAACTTCTGCAGAAACTTATGTTGAGTTTTGTTCGTTTTAACGAGGTTACGATTACGATCCGAGTTTCGTTTACGTCTTAAATCATTATACCACCATCAAATCATCATCTTAACACTAAATCCTCTCAATAACATCATGTTCTAGAGGCAACAATCATCAACCTTAAAACTAATTAACTAAACATCAAGATTATATGAAATTAATCATCAAAACCATATTTATATCCAAGATCCTTACTTTTCTTAAAACTTAAAATTTAAACAAAGTTTGGATGAATGTTTATACCTTCCTTGAAGCTTGTTAATACTTAATAAAGTCCTAAGATCCTTGATGAAGCCTTGGTCTAGCTTTAGGAGCCTTAAACTTTCATGAAAAAACAAGAAAATAAGTTAGTGATTTTCGGAGTTACTATTCACCCTCAACTTCAAACATTTTATAAAATTGAGAACTTCATGTATAGGCATGAAATTTGGTGCATGACTTATCTATGATATGAGAGAGGTTTGGTAAAAATTTGGTGATTTTTGAATGAGTAGAACATGAGATATGAATTTTTCTCTCCATGGTGTTCTTGAAAATCAGCATGGTGTTTTGTGAGAGAGAGAGAGTTTGTTGCTTCTTGAATGCTTATCTTGGAAGATTTTATTATGTGACTTGTATATCTTATAGTATATATCCTAGGAATAGATAATTTTGGCAAATCTTTGGACAATTCTAGCTAGCATTCCTAGGTTACAAGCTAACTAGTTGGCATTTTAGGCTTTATCTCACTATTCTTAGCCTTGGATGATCAATCCTACATCTCTAGATTACTATTTAATAAAGTAAACATGGTTACTTATCTACCATGGTTAGTTAGTGTGATACGTTTATTTAATCGTTTACGCGTTTGTTCAATCATTTAAACATTTTCGTAATAATTTCTCGTAAACGGTTCGCGGCGTAAATCCTTTCGTATTTATTCTTTATGTTTTGAAGTATCATCCTTGGATATAAATACATAGGATTTTAAATTAGTAATTATGTTGTGATTCCCGTAATCCTTGATGGTTCGTAGATACGGTCATTTTTCAAAGTTCATTTTCTTCGAAAAGTAATAGCGTTTACATACACTTATTTGGTACGTATATTCACAATATCAACTCGGAATCTTAAATTAAAAACTCGTATATGGTGTGGTCGTAAAAGTTTTTATTAAACCGCAAGGTTACTATTTATAAGGTCTTTTATCGATGTCAAAAATTTGGGTTTTTACAGTCTTTCCCCCTTAAAATGATTCCGTCCCGAAATCAGTCTAGAAACAGGGAGGGATATGCTTCTCACATGACAAACTCGAGTTCTCACATTGACTTAACAGTATTGAATCTCTTCATAGAATTTCCAGTCATCCGTCAAATATATTTCAGAGTACTTGTTATTGTAGATCTATGATCTCTACTCATTGTTCCACATACGCTAAGTCTGGCTACAAGTTTATTAGCTCATTTTCAATCGTATGTCAGGCTTTGACGATTAAATTTCCTAACCTCGATTCGTGGTACTCGTTATAAACTTGGTGACTGTTCGACGATGGTGCTAATTTATAAGTCAACTTTCTTAGTCCTTTAATTCTTCAACCGGTCCAATAAATCTTGGGTTCAACATTTATTTCCCTTTCAAATCCCATCACTCCCTCCTCGGGAGGTACTTTCAACAATACTTGGTCTGTTACTTCGTACTTTCTGTCTTTATAGTTCTGATCCGCATATCTCTATTGTTCATCCTGGGCTGCCACCAGCCGGGTTCTGATAAGTTCTAGGAATTCCTTTGGTTTGTTGACTCAACTATGGTCCAGTATCCTCCACTTACCAATTTCTTCCCAACCTAAGAGAGAACGATTCTTTCTTCCGTACAAAGCTTTGTAGCCGTTCCAATGCACACATGATAACTCGTTATTGTCGGTAATTCGATTAACGTGAACTGGTCGCTTCATTTCCCTTAAAAATATTATAATATGGACTATTAGCGCATCTTCTAGTGTTTGAAATGCTCCTTCAACTTATTCATTTCCCCTTCATCACTCTTACTAGTGATAGAGTTTCGTTCCTTAACGTTTGCTCATTTCGGCGCATCATCTATGTCGATTATTTTATGTAAGAAGTTCTCATTGCATTTATACACGCTCGTCTCCTGTTATACGTTTAGCGCCAGATTTAACATTTCTTCTGTAGTAACGTAAGGCACGTCGGGTCCTGTTGTCATATTGAAGGAAGCATCATTTCATACGCAATTGATTGACACGTTTAGACTCGTGGAACGCTCAGCTTCCGTTATCGGTCGGACTTCTTTAATCATTACTCGTATAATATCTATAGTACTTACGATACCTTCTGGGTCGTACTTGTTATTCTCGCTAGCGTCTTAGACGTATTGGCGTTTATTGGTACTTGCTACCAGTGGCCTTTATAGGGCGTGTACGATCTTCTTTCCCTTCTATGAGCTCTGACAATAACATCCTTCATTCTTTCACGTTGTCCTTCGTAAGGGATATCAGCGACTATTTTTCGTATGCTAGCGTGGTAAGTATATCTATACAATTTTTCTGTCAATGATAGGCGATTCTCCTAACCGTTCCAAATAAAAGGCAAGCCGATAGACGTATCTTCAATGGTCTGGATAGTCCTCCCATTCTACTTATCGATTTGAGAACTCTAAGTCATGCCTCTGTTCGTCCCTTCTCATGAAATATCTTCGGTCCTTGCGTGGCACGATATCACGGGGTCTCTCTATCACCAATTATCACTTCCGCGTTCATAACAATTTTATAGAGCGGAGATCTATTATTTGCATAGTAAAATAAGCGATCTTTTTTTAACCTATTACTAAAAATCCTAAAATAGCACGACGGCTTACTTGGTTCCTGATAATCCTCCTCCAAAATTTATAATAAACTCTTACTCCCATTTAGGTCATTTACAAGCCGCAATCATCAAAATTTTAATCCTCACCTTTCCGTTTTCACTTTCAACCATGTCGAGTACTTACTTGCCTAATCAATGACATCCCTTTCATATTTGGTAATGACCAATATCCTTTTACATTTTTAGGCATCTTTAAGTCTTCTTGTTAAGTAATAAAGGGTTCTCTTCATGTGATCCTTCTCATCAGTTATTCTGACAGTTGTCATCCTCAATATATCTTTTCCAACTTAAAGTGTCGGCCACCGCATTGGCCTTTCCTTGATGATAATAGATTTCTCAATCACGGTCCTTGATCAATTTGACCAAAACTTCTACGCCGTGTCCAACGTAAAAAAATTTCCAAATTTTCCTCATATGTTAAACTCCTTGTCCCTTTCAGTGCGAACCTTATCGCAATTATTCTAGATCATTATTAGGATGCCTTATGTAACGGTCCTTAAGCTGCGTAGATGTATCATTACATTTCATACAAAATCCTGTTTTTATCGCCGAGTATTTCTAACAAGAGGTTATTACTAATCTTACCTTCACTTTTTGAAAATATTATTCCTCGAATTTATACATGATTGGTCTTTCCCGAATTCATTAGTTCTTATCCCGATAGTGTTTCACAGAAGCGTACCTCACTAATCACGTTGTATCTCTATTATCGTTCTTTTATAACCATGTTAAAGATCCTTATGATAATAAATAAACATGGTATTCCCTTTTTAAAACAACTTACTCATCACGATGCTCCTATTGCACCATCATAGCACTGAGCTTTCAGTCTCATATTACAACAATCGGTTCTCAACTATACCTCTCTTTGTTCGGAAGGCAATTAGCCTTGGAAAAATGATTTTCACGATATCGATGAAATTTAGATAATCTTAACAAGATTTCAAAATCTAACATCTAAATAAATAATGAGCTTTGAATAAAAGAGTCGCAACACTCAGAAGATTTATAACTTGGAAGGAAGAATACAACAAGGATTATCCTTCCATGTCCTTAGAATTTTATATTGTGATATTATAGAGAATATCCATTGAAAGTAATGATTGCTGAATAATAGCGCCATACGAATGATACTTGTAAGATTTTTCCTATTGAAAGAATACTTTTCTTTTCGAATAATTGAAGAAATATCGAATAACATCCTTGTTGGGTCCCAATGTGTTTGTAGAAGGGGGTTGAATACAAACAGTACCAAATAATCGAATAAATGCGGAATAAAAAAAGTGAAACAAAATTCAAGTTAAATAAAAATATTATTAAACTTGAAAGGTGTTACAACAACTGTATCAATTACAAGGTATTAATCTCAAATCAATTATCACAAATCTAGAATAAATTCGACATGAACTTTTTCTATTTTTGCAATAATTAGAATCAAATGCTAAACGCGATTTGAGATTAAGTTCTAGGGATTTTAATCCGCTAGATTGTTACACAAGAACAAGATAAAGATTTCTAGTTGATTGGATTTAACTTTACAATCTAGAAATTGATCTTGAAGTTGCAGAGAACAATGAAATATTTCTTAGGCGGCTGCTGTGTTCTTGTATTTTTCAGTGAGAGAATGTCTTCTGCTTCTTTTTCTTTTTGTATGCAATCCAACAAAATTACTTGAACTGCATTGACAATCGGTAGGACAATCTCTTTGGCTCAGCAAGACTTTCAGTAGGACTTTCAATTGTACTAGCAAGACAATCTGATTGAACTACAATGACTATCGGTATGACAATCAGTTGAACTAGCAAGACAATCTCCTTCCTAGTGTAACTTTCAGTATGACAATTGAAATGACTTGGCATGACAATCGGTATGACAATCCAGATTGTCATGCTAGTTCATTTTCAATTGTCTTGCTGATTTAAGACTGTTTTTAAACCAATTAAACTTCTGAAAATTCCTAAAATTAATTCAGAATTAATTAATCAATTAATTTAATAATAAATAAATTATTCTTCACAGATATAATTTATTTTCTTAATTAAATTAGATGACTTAATTAATTAATAGAGAATTAATTCTAGTCTTGAGCAGCAACCATTCTTCTACAAATCTTCTGAAAATCACTGAAAATTATGAATCAATTCCACCACTTCAACGTTGACACTCGATGTACTGTCTGGTTCATGAGTGACTAACTTCCGTGACGTTTCTTCATGTGTTGACTTTGATACTCTGATTTTCTTCAGATTAAATCCTTGTAATTAATGATACTCTGACGAGATCTCTGTCACTTGATTAAGTCCACGATCTTGATTTATATCACTGAGGCATGATCAACTTCTTAAACTTCTTCCAGTGAATTAACTCCTCAAGTCTGTAGATGAACCTTGTTTCTGAGTCCTTTGACAGATATTACTTTGCGAGATCTCTCTGACGGTCGATCCACTATTTACTTATTACATTCTTATTTGAGTTGAGTTGAATCCTCGAATATACAAATAGGCTATGACATATGACTTACAATCTCCCCCTATTTGTTTGTTAGACAATAACACACAAATACCTAGAGGATAACTCAACTAACAAATAAGAAAAAGATATAAACATACATGCAAAGTAAATAGCAGAAAAGTTCTGGATGAGATTTAACATTTTCCAGATTCCAAGTAGATGTTCCTCTAGACTGAACATATCTTCAAGTAGTTCCATCTTCATTTGTACAACCACATTTCCTGTTGAGAAGCCCATATCTCTTGCTTCTCCCCCTATGAGAATCAACTGATTAAAGAAGATCACCTTCGTTTTACCACCTCTCCCGTACAATAGGATCCGCAGATAAAAACCAATGGTACTCCCCTAACAGCTTCTTCCCTTACTAGGAAATCACCTTGTGTTTACCACCTCTCCCGTACAATAGGATCCGTAGTTACAAACAACAATGGTGTGGTGTAGTGTACATATGATCTTTTTCTTCCTCCCTGCTATTTCTTCCCCTTAGTTGAGGAATCCTCCAAACTATTACTTAAGCTTTTATCTCCCCCTTAAAGAAGGAATGTATGTCGTCGTCTGAAGGAGTTCTCATATTTCACTTGGTTGGAAAAGAAATAACAAGTAGTTTCTCTTTCTTCCTCACTGTGAGTGTGTGATTGTGTTTTAGTGTACCTCACATGTGTTTCACTCTTCTCTCCACTCGTGTTTACACTCATTCTCACAAGTGTATCACTCTTCTCTCATAGCTCCATAATCCAGCTGTACCTGCAAGGAAAATCACCTTAGCCATCCTTAAGGAGGTCATAGGTGGTGCAATGGGAGTTCACAAATCCCCATCCTTGTTAAACTCGTCAGATGAATCTGAGTCATAATTTACAAGTTGCTAGTTTCCCTTTTAGGGTTCCAGATTTGAATTCTGGGAAGGTAAACAATGATCCAAAGAATTTAGCATAAAGATCAAAGTTCCCTTTTAATGCCTGTGAAGACATTTCCTTGTGACTCATCAGGTAATATCTGAATCATTGTCAACAAGTTGCCGATCTGCACCTATGTCAGATCCACTATCCGCAGATGCATCCAGGGGATTTAAGCCTGGGGAGGTAGACACTGACCACTGACATATGGCTTTTGGATCAGTATCCTCTCCTAACACCTGTAAAGGTAATTGGTCCACTAACGAACCTTGAACAATCGAATCTGACCTTAAAATGGTCGAAACTCTTGTTTCCGTCAACTCATCCTTTGTGTGTGTAACCTCTCCTTGTGCATCAAGAATTGATTATGTTTGAAGTGGTGACACTACATCGGATACCTTGGCCGACAGGCAAAATTCAATAGACTCACCCTGTTGAGAGAATGAATCTAGTAACTGTTTTTGTGCCTTTTCAGCCATTACATCTTTTTGAGAAGATGTATGGGGGCTAGCAGTTGTCTCGGTTTAAATACTACTCATCTATGTAGGAGACAGAGCTACTGGGTTGACTACAGAACCTTCCTTATGTGGTGCACTAGGCACTATCTCCCTCACGCTCATTCATACTACTTTTAGTGGTAAAAGAGTGTTGGTTGGTTCTGTTTTTGTGTTTGTCTTTACATTCTGGGATAGACGTTGTGGGTTTTCAACCTCATGACTGTCAATGAAAGAAAGTCATTGGAGACTGAACCTGTATCATAGAACATATGGTAATAGAGAGAGAATGATTTACAATAGTGATTTCAAAAGATTTTACATGAAATAAGAAATCACTAATGTAGAAAGAAGTTTAATTTTTATTTTTCACTATGAATGAGTTTTTGATAAAACATTAATCACTTAGGGTAAAGTCTAAGTAATTCTCATTCATGTCAAAAGCTTACAAATATCTGCAACATAATGTTAACAAGATATCATTGACCGATACTTGTCAAGTACTTTAGATACTAATTGTTATGTTGCATAATCAATATACCACTGCACATATAAAACAATATGATTGTGCTTAGTGATAAGAGAGTTAAAAATATGACGACTCTACTAGTTCATATAAAATTATAACTTTTGTTAGAGTGCCATACCATGTCCTTGACGATTGCTTGAGTAGTACACTAGTTCATACCAACCTGAAGTGAGATTGGGAAGAAGAGATTGCATAGTCCAATAGATCTGCAACTGCAAAGTCCATGAACTGAGGTGCATTGACTTCCTCTTTTGACTCACCGACCAGGAGTACACTTGTACACATCTTACTAGAGTCCAATTCCAAGTGTAATATGCATCAGGTGCCTGATATGTCGTAATATTCTCAAGTCTCGTCACTGGTGCTACATGTTAGATACTGCTTCCTGATAATAACCTAGCACACTATACAAAATTTCACTGATAACATATCCAGCTTGCAAACAGCCATATCCCTCAGATAAACCTTTGCTGTTATCTCCAAAGGTAACCATGGGGCCAGCTTTCTCAACCATATTTGATAGCAGGGCTCTATCTCCGGTCATATGTCTTGATGATCCACTGTCAAGAATCCACACTACCGGTTACACCTGTATACTGCCCTGCACTTCAAATGGATTAGACCTTCTTTGGAACCCAAACTTGGTTGGGCCCGACATACTTGTAGAATTGTCCTTTGTCAGGCAAAACAACATTTTTAATTTTAACGGTCTCAACTTTCTCAATGACTGAACATTTGACCTTGTAAACAGCGTTAACAAATTTCTATTTAAGCTTAGGCACAAATGTCTCCTTTCTAGCCTTAGAAGGACTAGCAGTCTTAGACCTATCATGCTTCTTGTTATTCACATGCTGACGAGGAGTAGTCTTATCATTAGACACATGCTTACCATTAAAATAAGCATACATCATATTAAAAGCACAAGACATACAATTAGCAACACCACATGCTTTATGAGAGTGATTAACAGCAGGCAATTTATGCATGGTAGACATGGCATTATTGTTATCCAACTCATGTGTGTCTGAGTTAGTCTCAGTTGCTTTCACAACTTTGACTGGAACTTTCGACTCACTTGACTTGGAAACAATCTTCTCATTAGCATGATCCTCAGCACGTATTTCCTCTTGAATAACAGAAGAGGTCGCATCAAATGGTTCAGCAATTGATGCTTTATAGAGGGGTTCATCAACACCCTTAAGCACATGTGGTACTTCCCTCCCTTTAGCACAGACATGAGGAGGGGAGTTTATGCCTAATTCTCCAATAGCAGCATTGTAATCATAACTTATTCCAGATGTTTGATTAACAGCTTGCTTACTGTAGAACTCTTTAGCCTTCGAACAAGAATTGAAGTAGGCTCTAACCTTAGTCTCAAGACCGGTGATCTTGTCTTTGAGAATAGTTTCGAGTTTTCTATAATAGTCAACTCTATTCTCTAGAAAAGATACATGTTCTTTTAATTTGTCTTGATTAATATGCACAAGTCTTAATTCATTGACCTCTTTCTCAAGGTCTGTGATCTGTAAACTTAACAGTTCATTATCACGACGTGCACAATCTAAGTTACCTCTTAGATGATAAACCATTTCAGCATCAGAAAGTTTTACCTCTATTCTTGACGATGAAGCTTTTCCATCAACAGCCATAAGAGCAAGATTTCCTTCTTCTTCATCTTCACTATCAGTATCATCCCAGCTTCTTCCCTTTGCCAGATAAGCCCTTTCAGAGTTCTTTCTTATTTGCTTTGGCTTCCTACATTCTGTGGCAAAGTGTCCCAACTCATTGCAGTTATAGCATCTAATGGTGCCCCGATCAACCATCCCTGTTTTGTATCCACCACTGCTGGTGTTAGAGGATGAAGATCCACCTTTCTGGAATTTGTTGTAGTTGGACTTGTACTTAAGCTTGGGATTCCTCCTGAATCTGACATGGGAGAATCTCTTGACAATTTGGGCCATTGATTCATCTTCCAATTGCTCCAGCTCTTCCAAGGAATAAAAATCATCACTTGATTGATTTGTAGTAGGAGGATCATATTCTGCTACTAACTCATTTTCCTCACCCTAGGAAAACTGTACCATTCTTTCTAACTGTTGAGATTGTTGTTGTTGTTGACCTTCAGCTACAAGTGCAGTAGATGTGCTGACCATTATATCCTTCCCGTAGACTTCCTTCTGTTGAATCTGCTCCAACTCATAGGTTTTTAACACTCCATAGAGCCTGTCCAAAGAAATCTCACTCAGATCTCTAGCTTCTCTAATGGCAGTGATTCTATGTTCAAGATGAGCTGGCAGTGTTAAAAGGAACTTTTTATTGACCTCCCTAATTGAATAATACTTTCCATTGATGTTCAGGTTGTTGATCAACGCATTGTACCTCTCAAACACTTCAGTAATTCCTTCTCCTGGATTTGATTTGAAATGTTCATATTCAGAGGTTAGGATTTCCAACTTGTTCTCCCTAACTTCCTCTGTGCCTTCATTAATCACCTCAATAGTTTCCCACATGTGTTTGGAATTTTTATAGTTCATCACATGTCTGTTCATCAAGGGATCAAGGGAATCAATTAATATTAATTGAAGGCTGGCATCCAAGGAGGCTTCTTCCTTCTCAGCAGGAGTAAAATCTTCAGGCTTTTTTGGATAGGTTCTAGCTTCAGTAGTCACCACACCATCTATTATTACCTCCGGTTCAATAACCATCGGAGTTTTTATACCCTTCTTTAACAAGTTTGAATATTTGGGATTTGCAACTTGTAAGAATAATAGCATCTTCTTCTTCCACATGATATAATTCTCTTTATCAAATTGTGGAATTTTAACGGTCCCAACTTTATGTGAAGTCATTATGAATTTTTGAATAAATAAAAATTCAAGGAGTTGAAAAATCACAAAAGTCTAGGATCTTGATTTGTTCGTTAATCAGAAGGCTCTGATACCACTTGTTGGGTCCCAATGTGTTTGTAGAGGGGGGGTTGAATACAAACAGTACCAAATAATCGAATAAATGCGGAATAAAAAAAGTGAAACAAAATTCAAGTTAAATAAAAATATTATTAAACTTAAAAGGTGTTACAACAACTGTATCGATTACAAGGTATTAATCTCAAATCAATTATCACAAATCTAGAATAAATTCGACATGAACTTTTTCTATTTTTGCAATAATTAGAATCAAATGCTAAACGCGATTTGAGATTAAGTTCTAGGGATTTTAATCCGCTAGATTGTTACACAAGAACAAGATAAAGATTTCTAGTTGATTGGATTTAACTTTACAATCTAGAAATTGATCTTGAAGTTGCAGAGAACAATGAAATATTTCTTAGGCGGCTGCTGTGTTCTTGTATTTTTCAGTGAGAGAATGTCTTCTGCTTCTTTTTCTTTTTGTATGCAATCCAACAAAATTACTTGAACTGCAATGACAATCGGTAGGACAATCTCTTTGGCTCAGCAAGACTTTCAGTAGGACTTTCAATTGTACTAGCAAGACAATCTGATTGAACTACAATGACTATCGGTATGACAATCAGTTGAACTAGCAAGACAATCTCCTTCCTAGTGTAACTTTCGGTATGACAATTTAAATGACTTGGCATGACAATCGGTATGACAATCCAGATTGTCATGCTAGTTCATTTTCAATTGTCTTGCTGATTTAAGACTGTTTTTAAACCAATTAAACTTCTGAAAATTCCTAAAATTAATTCAGAATTAATTAATCAATTAATTTAATTAATAAATAAATTATTCTTCACAGATATAATTTATTTTCTTAATTAAATTAGATGACTTAATTAATTAATAGAGAATTAATTCTAGTCTTGAGCAGCAACCATTCTTCTGCAAATCTTCTGAAAATCACTGAAAATTATGAATCAATTCCACCACTTCAACGTTGACACTCGATGTACTGTCTGGTTCATGAGTGACTAACTTCCGTGACGTTTCTTCATGTGTTGACTTTGATACTCTGATTTTCTTCAGATTAAATCCTTGTAATTAATGATACTCTGACGAGATCTCTGTCACTTGATTAAATCCACGATCTTGATTTATATCACTGAGGCATGATCAACTTCTTGAACTTCTTCCAGTGAATTAACTCCTCAAGTCTGTAGATGAACCTTGTTTCTGAGTCCTTTGACAGATATTACTTTGCGAGATCTCTCTGACGGTCGATCCACTATTTACTTATTACATTCTTATTTGAGTTGAGTTGAATCCTCGAATATACAAATAGGCTATGACATATGACTTACAATCCTCAATCAAAGGTTAGCCATTGAAGTTTTAAAGAGATGTTATTTTGAAAGAAGGAATTTTATTAAATGATTAACAAATAAGGAAGTATATTGTTATTCAATCACTTTATAATTTTAATTGGATATTCATTATATAAATGAAAGAATAGAACATTTCATGAACAAAATATTTCATAAAATGAGTATGAACTCTCGTTTGAGTGGGCGACCTAGTTAGGTTTCAATTAAATCATTCTTTGAAAATTTCATCAACAATTAAATTTTGCATATATAATGCACTATGGAAAAATAAAAATTTGATTGTAATTGGAACTAGCAAAATAATAACTAGTCCATATCAAGCAATATTATCAACCGGCTAAGAAACTGGCCAGCTCAATTGGTTTGGCCCATAGCAACTAGCTAGGATGATTAGTTAGGCTTTCGTCGTATTAATTAAACTTTCGACTAGTTAGGACAATTAACTAGTCATTCATGAGAACATATGCAACTAGGCATATTTCAGTTTGTTTGAAAAAAAATCTCAACGTCGTAACCACTGAAAAAATTTGTGGCTACCCGAATGACGATTTTGAAATAAAGCAGTTTTCAAATTTGGGCCGAGAAAGATAATTATAAATCTGAATCGAGTGGTCATGGCATCGGAACAATCGATAGCCTCTTATCAAACATTTCTTTCCAAATAAAAGGGTACACTCAGAGGTGTCCTCGTTCACATACTTTATCAGATTCTCAAATAGAATTGAATTCGGAATACCAATATCAAATTGATACCCTTACTATGATTTCAAAGTTCAATATATAATTTCATCCCGATTAGAAGAAAAGGATTCCCGAGGAATATATTGATATTAGATCATCCATGTTTTTAACAATTTTTTAAATATTTACAATCTCGACTGAGAAGAGTAAGTATGAAAGAAGAATCAATAAAGATATTCATTATGAATATTCGTCAATGAATTGAGGAGAAAAAAAATCTCCTTGGATAATTGAAATAAAGTATAAATAGCTCTGAGCCGAACAAAAAGATCATAATCTATGAATGAAAGTTCATTGATCAACAAAAGAATTGAACAAGTCCTTATGCAAAGAAAGACTATTCAAGATGGTCACATCAGAAGTTCAAAGTAGGGAACGAAAAGGATTGCATGATATAACTTGTCAAGGCAATACGAATGATCAACAGATTGTAGGGAGTAGCGTGACAGTGAGTAGGTGCCAAAATATTTCACTGATTATCCTAACTCTCGTTATTATCTGCCTGAGGATGATACCACCTCTTCGTCTTTGTAATTCCATGTTTCAGCTAGTGTCTCTTTCACATCATTTTAAAATCGCTTATTAACTTGACTTTCACACGTATATATGTCATTCAGGTGTTTTACCTCGAAGACCTTACTCAGAAATATTCCAAAAAGCATCTTTTAAGCCGATAGGGGCCTCCTACACACATCCGTTACTAACTACAAGTGGCCAGTTCTCCCTGGGAACAGATCAAAGAGATCTCTTAGGGATCTCAATACAGTCCATAAGTTCGGTGGCGTGTGTGTGTAAGTGAGCATATATTACCGAATATATTAGAGGTCTACGAGTATATATACGTAGTCTCTGACATCATTTCTACCGAAGAATTCCAGTCTAGACTCACTGGTCTATCCTTTTAAAAGGTTCTAAGATCGAACTATCGCTCGTTGTAAACTTACGCCATTCAATTATAGACATGCCATCAATATCAATGCTCTCGATCTCTGAGCTAAACCATCATAACCTTACATGTTAAGCACACTAATAATATCATGTAGTGTAGTCGTCTTACGATAATATTCTTATATTACATTCAAATCTTCCTTAATAGAAAATATCCTTAAGGGTATGTTGGACACTATCTCTGGTGAATTCGTGATTAATGCGATGTTCACATCCTCATTGGTAAAATGACACCTTCAACTAGTTTGGGTTAATAACCTCAACTATATATTAATAATTAGACTTTATGGTTCTCACATGCGATGCCCCTTCATGGGCAACCTATAAAGAACTACGAGTAACAAGGCTCGTGTTATCAAAATTTATATAAGGTGTTGGTAATACCGTCTTTATCCCAAATTCCCTGGAGACTCAGCTCCGAGTTCTACATCCCCATCATTACCAAATCATATATGATTCTAATTTTTCTTCTCATCATTCTGATAATCTCCAATGGTCCTACTAGTCATGCTTTAATACCTCAAATATACACTCATCCTAACCTACACATTGGGGCTACATCCGGTAGTCCAATAATGAACTCTATATAAGCTCTTACACAATCCCGTATCTAGACAAATTCCTAACACTCTCATCTCTAAGTATTATAACTTATTGCTCTGATACCATTTCTGTAACGTCCCCAAATCCGGGTCAGGAATCTGGGTCGTCACGCCATCCTTCACTCATGTGTAACCTGTATTGATTCAATAATCCAACAGACCCCAATCTCATGCACACACACAAAAAAGTTATAGCCTTAGAAATGATGTACAAAATGTAATCTTCTTTTATTACACTCAAATTTACTTTACATGATCTCAAACAATTATTCATAACCTCTACATGAAGTTACAATAATTATGACTGATATCTTATACCTATCTGATACTCTTGTCCACCTGAGACAAACCTGCCAGGGATTCTCCCCATGACTGCAAGAGACTAAGTCCCACACCGGCATACTGGTTATATGTTGTGTTGTGACATTTAAAAGAAAGCAAAAGTGAGCAATAATGCTCAGCCATAATAATGTACAGTAGGAAAAGACTGTATGATAAACTTAAGTAAAACGTCATATATGATAATTATGTTTTATTCAAAAAATAGTTTTCCTTGGTGATACACACATTCTTATGAAAACAATTCTTTAATGGATTATTATCCTGCGAATACTGATAAGTGGCATTTTATACCACTTAGAACGTCTTAAAATGGCTTAAATTGGTGTCTTGAAATCAAGTATTTTGCGTATTTGATGCGTTTTTCTAGTGTTTATGCATTTCAGGGTATTAGTTGCATTTCGGGGGAGGAATCATCAAGAATAAGCCTTGGCATGTGTTCACCATTGCGAGAGGAAAGGAATGGGCAGATTACGGCGAAGAAACGGAGCAAACCTAGATTTTTTCCAGTAGAGGCCTGCGCGCCCGCGCAGCAATGCTGAGCGGCCGCGCAGCAACCTGCGCGCCCGCGCAGCTATGCTGAGCGGCCGCGCAGGGTCGGGGAAAAAGATAAATTATTTTAGACTTCTACTTCTGTTTGGCTTCCAACTTCTATGTAATCTGAGTTTTATGGGACTATTATATAGGTAGATTTGAGACGTTTTCACAGAGAGTATTAAGGGGATTATGTTTTAGATTGTGTTTACGCAAGAAGTGAAGGAGATAAGGAAGAAGACCGATTTAGCATACCGCAACGAAGGGGAAGCATATTTTCTTGTGATTCTTGTTTTGTTGTAACGTTGGATGCTAGTTTTCTTGCTTTGACTTATTTACTCTTGTGACGTACTCTGTTTTAATATAATTAGTTTAGTTATTATTTTCTTGTGTTTGTTTATCATGATTTCATATGAACCCATGATGGCGATAAGTTCTATTATGGGCTAATCGTGATCATGGGGTTGCAACGGATTTATTATGGAATTCTTTAGTTAATTGTTTAATACTTTAGTGTGTGATGATTATTTGATATCTAGTATTGGTTGTGCGTATTCGTCTTATGTGCGTCGCGAACATATAAGATAGGGTGTTAATCTCTTGTGAAGCGACGGTGGATCTTGAGATTTAGAACTTGCCATGCTAGCATAGGTTCATGTACGTTGAGCATGATTAGTGGGTAACTCTAACAGTTTTATTTGCCCTATGTAATCAAAAAGGAATAACTTGTGCTTAAATCGTTGTGTTGTCAATTTCTGTAGACATATAGGAACTCAACATAATTGATGACTATTCAACTTCTATCTTAATTGTGGATGCTTGGTAGAATGGTATTAGTACAATGAAAGTTGGCTTTTATCAGTTTTGTGTTATTCGATTAATATCATCACTGTCACATGCTAAAGGTAATAACAATGGCTATAGAAGGAAGTAATAATGAAGTTGTGATCTCATGAGTGTTATATTATTGATAAATTGAAGTGTTAGTTAAGTGGTTAATTAAGTAGTTAATTATAGTTAATATTTAATTAACAATTTTAAGTGTTATTATCTTAACATTGACAAGTAATCATACATTGGTGAGTGAGTTTAATTAGACAATAATTTAGTCTGAGTCTCTGAGGGAACGAACTAGAAAGTATTCTATATTACTTGCGAACGCGTATACTTGCGTGAATATTAGCGCGTGTTTTCGCCCTAACAAGTTTTTGGCGCCGCTGCCGGGGACTCGGCATATTTGTTTAGTTTATGTACTTACCATCATTGGTCATAGGACTCAGTGATTAGGACGTAGTAGTTACTTACTCTTTTCGGTTGTGTTTCAGGTACTTTAGCAAGCGTTTATGCAAACTCGTTCTCGTGCTCGCAAGAGGACTTTAGATACAGCTGAGGAGACAGACGAAGTTCTTGATATTCTGGAGAAGTTAGATTTTGAGGATTCGGATTCAGGAACTGAGTAGAAAGAACCAGTAAACATGGGAGATCGTATTGTTCAAGCTGATCCAGCTCTTATGGATTTTTCTCGGCCTAAAATTGATGACATTCAGTCAAGCATCCTTCATCCGGCTATTCAAGCTAACACCTTTGAAATCAAGCCGGGCACTATTCAGATGGTGCAGAATTCTGTTTCTTTTGGAGGAGCGGCAACTGAAGACCCCAACATGCACATAAGGAATTTTGTCGAGATCTGCAGCACTTTTAAGTATAATGGCGTGACTGATGAGGCTATCAAGTTGAGGCTTTTCCCATTCTCACTGAGGGATAAGGCTAAAGACTGGTTACATTCTGAACCAGCTGGGTCCATCACTACGTGGCAAGATCTTGCGCAAAAGTTTCTGGTGAAGTTTTATCCAATGGCAAAGACTGTTGCTATGAGGAGTGCTCTTACTCAGTTTGCACAGCAACCTACAGAATCTATGTGCGAGGCTTGGGAACGCTACAAGGAAATGTTGAGAAAATGTCCACATCATGGAATGCCGGATTGGATGGTGATCACTGGTTTCTATAATGGTTTGGGGGCCCAATCTCGGCCCATGCTCGATGCAGCAGCTGGAGGAGCCTTATGGGCTAAAAGCTATACTGAGGCGTATAATCTTATAGAGACGATGGCTGCAAATGAGCATCAAAACCCAACTCAGAGGATGACGTCATGCAAGGTAGCAGGTATTCTGGAAGTTGATGCAGCCACCGCTATTGCAGCCCAGCTCCAAGCGCTATCAATGAAGGTTGATTCTCTGGCTACGTATGGAGTTAATCAAATAGCTATGGTTTGTGAGCTTTGTGCAGGTTCTCATGCTACGGATCAGTGTTCTCTTGTAAACGAATCTGTTCAGTATGTGAATAATTATCAGCGACAACAGCAGCCTGTGCCAGCAACCTATCATCCTAATAACAGAAATCATCCAAATTTCAGCTGGGGGAATAATCAGAATGCTATTCAGCAACCATATCAGCAAGGAGTGAGTAAACAGTTTAACCCACCTGGATTCCAGCAACCACAGCAGTATGCTACAAGGCAATCATATCCTCAACAGGGAAGTACAGCTGCACCCACTAGTGCTGATTTTGAGGAACTTAAGCTGTTGTGCAAGAGTCAGGCGGTTTCTATCAAGACCTTGGAAAATCAAATTGGTCAATTAGCCAATGCAGTGCTCAATCGTCAACCTGGCACTCTTCCCAGTGACACGGAAGTACCAGGCAGGAAGGAAGCTAAAGAGCAAGTCAAGGCTATTACCTTAAGGTCTGGAAAAGTAGCTGATGCTGAAAAGGTAAAAGAAGTAGAAGCTGAAATTAGAGGTGAAGAATCTAAGCAAAAGGAGAAAGCGGCGGAACCAAGGAAGACTACTGTTGAACACACTCTGCCTGAGGCTAATACAGGGGAGAAACAGCTCTATCCTCCACCACCTTTTCCTAAGAGATTGCAGCAACAAAAGCTGGATAGACAGTTCGGGAAGTTTCTAGAGGTGTTCAAGAAACTTCACATCAATATACCTTTCGCTGAGGCTCTGGAACAAATGCCTAGTTATGCGAAGTTTATGAAGACTATTCTTTCAAAGAAGGTGAAACTGGATGACCTTGAAACCGTTGCTCTCACGGAAGAATGCAGCGCTGTTCTGTAACAAAAGTTACCACCAAAACTGAAAGATCCAGGGAGCTTCACCATTCCTTGCACAATTGGCAATCTGACTTTTGACAAGTGCCTTTGTGATTTGGGAGCAAGCATTAATCTGATGCCGTTGTCGATCTTTAAAAAGCTGGATCTGCCTGATCCAAAACCCACATACATGTCGCTACAATTGGCTGACCGTTCCATTACTTACCCAAGGGGCATAGTTGAGGATGTGCTCGTCAAGGTGGATAAGCTCTTCTTTCCAGCAGATTTTGTTATTCTGGATTTTGAGGAAGATAAGAAGATTCCCATAATCTTGGGAAGGCCTTTCTTGGCTACTGGCCGTACCTTGATAGATGTGCAAAAAGGTGAACTTACTATACGGGTCCAAGATCAGGATGTGACCTTTAATGTATTCAAGGCAATGAAATTCCCTACAGAAGATGAGGAGTGCTTAAAAGTGGATGTGATTGATACTGCGGTTACTTCGAAACTCGATCACATGCTAATGTCTGATGCATTGGAAAAGGCCTTAGTGGGGGATTTTGACAGCGATGATGAAGATAGCAACGAGCAATTACAATATATGAACGCTTCTCCATGGAAGCGAAAGCTGGACATACCATTTGAATCTCTTGGTACTTCTGACCTTAAGAATGCTGAAGGGAAGCTCAAACCATCAACAGAGGAAGCACCTACCTTGGAGCTCAAACCATTACCTGAACACTTGAGGTATGCTTTTTTAGGTGATTCATCTACGTTACCTGTTATTATTTCATCTGACCTTTCAGGTAGTGAGGAAGACAAGCTCTTAAGGATTTTGAGAGAATTCAAATCGGCTATAGGATGGACCATAGCAGACATCAAGGGGATAAGTCCTTCATATTGTATGCATAAAATTCTGCTAGAGGAATGTAGTAAGCCAACTGTGGAACAGCAGTGAAGACTGAATCCCATCATGAAGGAGGTGGTGAAGAAAGAAATTCTGAAATGGCTAGATGCAGGCATCATTTATCCTATTTCTGACAGCTCGTGGGTGAGCCCCGTACAATGTGTACCTAAGAAGGGAGGTATCACTGTGGTCGCAAATGAAAAGAATGAGCTCATCCCTACTCGAACAGTTACAGGATGGAGAGTATGCATGGATTATAGAAAATTGAACAAAGCCACAAGGAAGGATCAGGAAAAGACTTCTTTCACTTGTCCATTTGGCACATTTGCTTTTCGCAGAGTTTCGTTTGGGTTATGTGGCGCCCCGGCCACTTTTCAGAGATGTATGATGGCTATATTCTCTGACATGATTGGAAATAACGTCGAAGTGTTCATGGATGACTTCTCCGTCTTTGGACACTCATATGATGAATATTTGAATAATCTGTGCGCCGTACTCAAAAGATGCATGGAAACTAATTTGGTGCTTAATTGGGAGAAATGTCATTTTATGGTGCGTGAAGGCATTATCCTTGGGCATAAGGTCTCTAGCAAGGGTCTGGAGGTGGACAAGGCCAAGGTGAGAGTCATTGAAAATCTTCCCCCACCTAATTCTGTGAAAGGAATCCGTAGTTTTCTTGGTCATGCGGGTTTTTATCGGTGATTCATCAAGGACTTTTCAAAGATATCTAAGCCGTTGTGCAATTTTCTTGAGAAAGATGTGCCTTTCAAATTTGATGATGAATGTTTGGCAGCATTCGAGACTCTCAAGGAGAGTTTGATCACGGCACCAGTCATTACAGCACCAGATTGGACAGAACCATTTGAGATGATGTGTGATGCGAGTGATTATGCGGTAGGTGCAGTTCTGGGACAGCGCAAGAAAAATCTCTTCCATGTGGTCTACTAAGCGAGTAAGACTTTAAATGGTGCCCAATTGAACTACACCACTACTGAGAAGGAGCTTTTGGCTATAGTCTTTGGCTTTGAGAAATTTCGATCTTATCTGCTTGGTACGAAAGTAACAGTATTCACTGATCATGCAGCTATTCGCTATCTGGTCTCTAAGAAGGATTCGAAGCCGAGACTCATTCGTTGGGTGCTTTTACTTCAGGAATTTGAGTTAGAGATCAAAGATAGAAAAGGTACTGAGAATCAAGTAGCTGACCATCTCTCTAGGTTGGAGAATCCCGATTCTACTTCACAAGATAGAACGTTAATCAATGAATCTTTTCCGGATGAGCAGTTGTTAGCAATTCAGGAGGAAGAACCATGGTTTGCAGATATTGTAAACTATCTCGTCAGCAATATAATGCCTCTTAATTTGACATCCGCTCAAAAGAAGAAGTTTCTGCATGAGGTGAAGTGGTATATGTGGGATGAACCATATTTGTTTAGACAGGGAGCTGATCAGATCATCAGGAGATGTATCACGTTCTGTGAGACGGAGGGGATATTACGAGACTGCCATTCCACGGTTTATGGGGGACACTATGGAGGTGAGAAGATGGCAGCTCGTATTCTGCAAGCAGGTTTTTTCTGGCCTACTTTGTTCAAGGATGCTCATCAGTTTGTTTTAAGGTGTGATCGTTGCCAAAGAGTGGGAAATTTGTCAAGGAAGGATGAGATGCCATTAAATGTGATGCTTGAAGTCGAGGTCTTTAATGTATGGGGAATCGATTTCATGGGGCCTTTTATCTCGTCTTGCAATAATCAGTACATCTTGCTGGCAGTCGATTATGTCTCAAAATGGGTCGAAGTTAAAGCTTTACCGACAAATGATGCAAAGGCAGTGCTAAATTTTCTTCATAAGCAAATTTTCACAAGGTTTGGAACACCTCGGGTAATCATAAGTGATGAAGGATCGCATTTTTGCAACCGTAAGTTCACTTCTATGATGCAGCATTATAATGTGAATCATCGAGTAGCTACTGCCTATCATCCGCAAACAAATGGTCAAGCGAAAGTGTCTAACAGAGAGATAAAGCGTATTCTAGAGAAGGTTGTTTGTCCGTCAAGGAAGGATTGGTCTTTAAAGCTCGATGAAGCTGTTTGGGCTTACAGAACAGCATACAAAACTCCACTTGGGATGTCACCGTTTCAGTTGGTGTACGGTAAGGGATGTCATCTACCGGCGGAGCTTGAGCATAAGGCCTACTGGGCATTGAAGAAATTGAACCTGGATTTAGATGCAGCTGGTAAGAAAAGAATGCTTCAGCTTAATGAACTTGATGAATTTCGACTTCAAGCGTACAAGAATAACAAAATGTATAAGGAAAAGGTGAAGAGGTGGCACGATAGGAAGCTACATCCTAAGTTATTTGTGCCAGGGCAACAAGTTCTTTTATTCAACTCTCGGCTCCGACTTTTTCCTGGGAAGTTGAAATCAAGGTGGTCTGGACCTTTTATTGTCAAAACTGTGTTTCCACATGGAGCGGTGGAAATTTTTGAGAATGATCCGGACCAAGCATTCAAGGTTAACGGTCAGCGGTTGAAGCACTACTATGGGGACATGGCAAACCGAGAGGTGGTTAGTGCCATTTTGTTGACTACTTGAGAAAGGTACGGAACGTCAAGCTAATAACGAAAAAGAAGCGCTGCGTGGGAGGCAACCCATGAATTGTTGTTACAGGAACCCTTAGAAGTTAATAACCTATCCAAAAACACAAAAAAATCAGAAAACAGGGGCTGAAAAAAATTTTTCCCAGAGACCCTCTGCGCGCCCGCGCAGCTATGCTGAGCGGCCGCGCAGGGGTCGAGTTCCAGAAAATTTTTTACAGTTCAGAAAAAAAAACAAACAAAAACACAAAAACAGTTTTAGCCCATAAACCCACGAATTGTTCCCACTACCCCATCATTTTATCCCTTAATTCCCAAACCCTAATCTAATCCACACCCTATATATACATACACCTATCCTACATATCTCCCATAAAACTTCCTACATTTAAACCCTCTCACAAACATCAAAAATCAGTTCTTACACACTTTTATTCACGAATCAATGGCACCAAGAGAGCACGCACTATTGACAGCAGCAGCACAGTTCCTACTGCTGATTCATTGAGGGGTACTGCTGCAAGGCCTCGGTTAACTGACAGAGCTGCGGAGGAGGAGTACACTAGGCTGTTGGGGAAGCCGATTCTGAAGGAGAGGGGGTTTTTACCATCAGGGAGGGATGGTGAGTTGTTGCCCATGATTGCAGAGAAGGGGTGGATAGCTTTTTGTGAGTCACCCGAAGCAGTACCGATGAGCGTTGTTCGCGAGTTCTACGCGAACGCGAAGGCTGAAAAGAATGGGTTTTCTGTAGTCCGTGGGCTGACGGTTGATTATCATCCTGCGGCGATTCGCCGTGTGATTGGACAGCGAGAGAGGAAGTCCGAGGAGGAGAACTGGAATGAAAAGACTGTTGAGGATTTTGACTTGGATTTGATTTGTGCGACTCTCTGTCGACCGGGCACAGTTTGGACCCGCAGTCCAGGCAATAATGAGTATCGTCACTTTCCGGCGATCGCCATGAACAGGTATGCCCGTGCATGGAATGCATTTATATGTGCTAATATTTTGCCTTCTTCACATGCACACGAGGTCACAGTTTAGAGAGCACAGTTGTTGTGGGGAATTCTGCATGATGAGTACTATGTGGACCTTGGTGAGTTTATCTACCAAGGAATTCTGAAGTTTTTGAGGGGAGCAAAGCATATGAACATCCCTTATGCATCCACGGTTACGAAGCTATGTCGAGCAGTGGGAGTGAACTGGCCGGCTCATGAGCAGTTGCAGTTGCCAGCAGCTCCGATTGATTCTGGCACTCTGAATGGGATGCAGGAGTGGACCGGTGGTGAGCCTGAGGAGCATGGGCTGGGTTATCGTCTTCCAGGAGGGCGTCCAGCACGAGGTGCTACTATGGCTAGGCCAGGGCGTGGTGAGGCTGGTTCTTCGAGAGCTCAGGAGGGTGCTGGGATGGTTGATGCCCAGTATAGGAGGCTTTCACGGCGGATGGATGCCATGTATGAGACGCAGAGCAGGTTTGCTCAGGAGCTCACCCTTGCGTTAGGGACTGCTTTTCGAGGCCTTGGAGCTGATATCCAGTGGCCAGTTTTTGGTGAGGACTCTGCATACCCACCGCCTGATACTCCACCCACTGAGGGTGATGATAATGATGACTCCGAGTAGGTATACCCTGTGTTCCTTTCTACTACTTTCACTGAGGACAGTGAAGATTTTTAGTTTGGGGGTGGTAGTTAAGGAATATTGTGTGTGTGTCATTTAGTTGCATATTCATGATAGTTTAGTTCATATAGTTACATAATTTATGCCATATAGTTTTTTTTATGAATGTCATGTAGCTCATGCATTTACCATAATCCCTTTTGCAATGATTTATCGACTGAATTGTGATATTGATGTGAGTGTAGTGATAGCATTAAAGTGATATTAAGTTGTGTAGGTTGATATGCATGCTAGAAACAATTGTAAGTCCACTAAGTCTTAAAGAATGCGTAAGGGCTAGATTGTTATTATGATTTGGTTGTTTTCAAGGTCAATCTACTTATTATGCTTAGAATTCGATTATAGGTTCTTAGTGATAAAGACATAAAAAAAGAAAAAAATTTGGAGAAAAAAATATGGAAGTTGTTGCTAGTTGTGGCTAGGCGTCAAATGGCTAGTAGCCGGCTCGCATATGTTGCGAGTAGTCTAGGGTTGAGCAAGATGGAGCGAAACGCACTTGCTCAGAAATTATTAAAAAAAAAAAAAAAAAATTGGCATAATTGATCAAGAGTGGGCTCTTTGGTATTCGAGTTATTAAGTTCTTAGGGGACTTTGTGCCTAGCGACCTAAGGCTTTTAGAGTCTGGGATCCGCTAACATAACGCTCGTTACATGGATATCATTGTATAAGTCTTTTGTGGACCTCACTCATTGCACGGTCAAATAAGCATTTGAGTTGTAAATAAAAAGCACGATTCCGTAGTAAGCTCCAGAGTTCTTGTAGTGTTGTATATCACTTTGTGCCTAGAATTTTTATTCTTTGTATAATCGTAGGATTGCCTTGAGGATAGTCTAGTCATAGTAATTGGTCTAGTTCCGAAGCATATCTGTTAAGCATTTGCACACACCACGTTTCTGGCTGTATGTCCGTTTGCATGAGTTTATTGATCTTTAGTTGTCTAACTGCATTCGTTGAGATGTGACAATTTGGTTGGTTAATTGTAGTAAGGGGGATCGTTGCATTTTCATATAGATTGCATTCATGCATATTTTTATTTGTTTTTGAGTCTGTGACGCTTGAGGACAAGCATCGATTTAAGTTTGGGGGTGTGATAAGTGGCATTTTATACCACTTAGAACGTCTTAAAATGGCTTAAATTGATGTCTTGAAATCAAGTATTTTGTGTATATGATGCGTTTTTCTAGTGTTTATGCATTTCAGGGTATTAGTTGCATTTCGGGGGAGGAATCATCAAGAATAAGCCTTGGCATGTGTTCACCATTGCGAGAGGAAAGGAATGGGCAGATTACGGCGAAGAAACGGAGCAAACCTGGATTTTTTCCAGTAGAGGCCTGCGCGCCCGCGCAGCAATGCTGAGCGGCCGCGCAGCAACCTGCGCGCCCGCGCAGCTATGCTGAGCGGCCGCGCAGGGTCGGGGAAAAAGATAAATTATTTTAGACTTCTACTTCTGTTTGGCTTCCAACTTCTATGTAATCTGAGTTTTATGGGACTATTATATAGGTAGATTTGAGACATTTTCACAGAGAGTATTAAGGGGATTATGTTTTAGATTGTGTTTACGCAAGAAGCGAAGGAGATAAGAAAGAAGACCGATTTAGCACACCGCAACGAAGGGGAAGCATATTTTCTTGTGATTCTTGTTTCGTTGTAACGTTGGATGCTAGTTTTCTTGCTTTGACTTATTTACTCTTGTGACGTACTCTGTTTTAATATAATTAGTTTAGTTATTATTTTCTTGTGTTTGTTTATCATGATTTCATATGAACCCATGATGGCGATAAGTTCTATTATGGGCTAATCGTGATCATGGGGTTGCAACGGATTTATTATGGAATTCTTTAGTTAATTGTTTAATACTTTAGTGTGTGATGATTGTTTGATATCTAGTATTGGTTGTGCGTATTCGTCTTATGTGCGTCGCGAACATATAAGATAGGGTGTTAATCTCTTGTGAAGCGACGGTGGATCTTGAGATTTAGAACTTGCCATGCTAGCATAGGTTCATGTACGTTGAGCATGATTAGTGGGTAACTCTAACAGTTTTATTTGCCCTATGTAATCAAAAAGGAATAACTTGTGCTTAAATCGTTGTGTTGTCAATTTCTGTAGACATATAGGAACTCAACATAATTGATGACTATTCAACTTCTATCTTAATTGTGGATGCTTGGTAGAATGGTATTAGTACAATGAAAGTTGGCTTTTATCAGTTTTGTGTTATTCGATTAATATCATCACTGTCACATGCTAAAGGTAATAACAATGGCTATAGAAGGAAGTAATAATGAAGTTATGATCTCATGAGTGTTTTATTATTGATAAATTGAAGTGTTAGTTAAGTGGTTAATTAAGTAGTTAATTATAGTTAATATTTAATCAACAATTTTAAGTGTTATTATCTTAACATTGACAAGTAATCATACATTGGTGAGTGAGTTTAATTAGACAATAATTTAGTCTGAGTCTCTGAGGGAACGAACTAGAAAGTATTCTATATTACTTGCGAACGCGTATACTTGCGTGAATATTAGCGCGTGTTTTCGCCCTAACAAATACCTTAATGGTAAACCCAACACCTAGGCTTGGGTTACGGTCTTGCATCACAATTCTAATTGAAAGAATAGGACATTCACTGGAGCCACCGCATACGATGATCAATCGTACTACGGAAATAGAAACCTTTTCTACTAGTAGAAGGACGACACCTTCGTATCCCGGTTATCACCCTTGCCGCATTCGGGTTTTATATGCTTTCCCATTCAGCCCGGGTATATTTCGCATACTTCATATGTCCTTCAGTACACATGGTACCTTCTTATATGGAAAATAAATATAACAGTCTGCCCAGTCCATGAAGTACTGGATCTCTACCCCATTGTCCTCTTAAGAATCCTATCATATACTTGGAATCATCGACCTATATCGAAGTTCCCCAAGTATTTTGCTTGTTGATAGGCACACAGCTTTACCTCATATATATATATATGTACTTCCGAAAGTTTTCGTAGGAAGTACTAAGGATGTGAGTTGACTGTTGTCAACAGATAAGTAAATAAGGGGGATATTTAAAATAAGTCGAGATAATATTCTCCGACGATTTGAAATTATTCGATTGATTTTTCAAAAATCAGAAAGTATTTTAGATCAGGTTTTATGATTTTAAAATCATAAATAAATCCTTTAATAAATAATTAATTATTAATCATTAAATAATTAAACCTCGAATAGTTATACTTTTAAAAGAATATAGAAATAATATTCCTCAACTTATTTATGTTTAAGAAATTTAAGGTAACCTTTAATAATTGGTCAAGTTTGAAATGAATAATCGTTGGAGAATACTTCTCATATAGTAAATTAATAACCGAAATAATATTCGTTGTTCAAGTAAAATATAGTTGAGGGAATACGATCTTTGGAAATCGTTTTAATAAAAGTTTGAGGTATTTAATGTTTCGCAAGTGGACATCGAGTCCCTTGGAATAAAATAAGTACGGACTTTTAATGGTCCAAAACATCTCCGGGATGAATCCCGAGTTTATACTTTATAAAAACTGACCGACTCTCGGTCTTATAACTTATATATCACGCTCTACTATAGCGTTTGTATTCTTAAAGAAAATACCTCCGGAATACTTCTGGGTTTTCATAAAATTATACTGACCGATCCCCAGTCTAAAATATACTCCTCGTATATACAACTCTACTATCTACCGTTATCGATTAAAATTCGGTAATATTCATATACCAAAATCATTATCATATCGTATGATATTATATAACATAATTCATAAAACATCGTAATTATAGCATCATGTATATATCGACATTATTTGAAAATAAACACAACACAACAGTTTCAAAAAGGTAGGGTTTAAAAACTTGCTTGGAGTCCAAGACACGTTTCCCGACTTCCTCTCGTTCCGGGTTTTCCAACAAATATCATAATCTTAATCAGTATTCCTACTCTCATCACCAACTTATATTTATAATAAGTTCAATACTTCATAACTTTCATCATTCGACCGACTCGAAATAAGTATCACTCCTTGGTCGAAACGGACGGTCAAAGTGGTCTTCTAGAATATTACTATTACGTGACTCACACTCTATCATTTTTAATAAATCGTAAAATTAATATTTTAATATGAAACTATCTTGAGGAGCTTCTTGAGTGCTTGTAATATTTATCCTAAAAGTTTTATTTTTATAAAATTAATTTAATTAGGTGAAAAGCATTTCAAAAGTTCGGTCAACTACGGAGTTTTACTATTCAAACTGTTTTCATTAAAACGTTGATATCTCTCAAACCGTTAACTCAATTGATGCACCATTTAGAACACATCATTTGAAAATGGTTTTCTGGTAACAGGGGTGAAAATCCCGAAGTGGCAGTTTCCTAACAGGGGTTGTTTTGACATTCGTACTCTGTGCGACCTCGGCTCCGACATTTTTCTAAAATTGAAAAATCAACATTTTTAATTGAATTTTTGATGAAAGATAATAAACTCTATTTTTTACTCTCTGTAAAAATTTCATAATTTTTAAATATTTTTAAGTCAATCATTTATGTTTACAAAGTTCGTAATTTGTAGCAGTTTTATCGCGTAAATCCCTTTTACTAAAATGGACATAACTTTTGATCCGTAAATCGGAATCAAGCGACTGGGAAAGCACGGACGATCCACATGCATTCAAGTGCCTAAACGATCCTAATAACTTTTTCTATCATAATCAAGTCTCACTTTTCAGGAAACTACAATTTATACATTCGGGAACTTCTGCAGAAACTTAAGTTGAGTTTTGTTCGTTTTAACGAGGTTACGATTATGATCCAAGTTTCGTTTACGTCTTAATTCATTATACCACCATCAAATCATCATCTCAACACTAACTCCTCTCAAGAACATCATGTTCTTGGGGCAACAATCATCAACCTTAAAACTAATTAACTAAACATCAAGATAAAATGAAATTAATTATCAAAACCATACTTATATCCAAGATCCTTACTTTTCTTGAAATTTAAAACTTAAACAAAGTTTGGATGAATTTTTATACCTTCCTCGAAGCTTTTTAATACTTAATAAAGTCCTAAGATCCTTGATGAAGCCTTGGTCTAGCTTTAGGAGCCTTAAACTTTCATGAAAAAATAAGAAAACAAGTTAGTGATTTTCGGAGTTACTATTCACCCTCAACTTCAAACATTTTTATAAAATTGAGAGCTTCATGTACGGGCATGAAATTTGGTGCGTGACTTACCTATGATATGAGAGAGGTTTGGTAAAAATTTTATAATTTTTAAATGAGTAGAACATGAGATATGAATTTTTCTCTGCATGGTGTTCTAGAAAATCAGCATGGTGTTTTGTGTGAGAGAGAGAGAGAGAGTTTGTTGCTTCTTGAATGCTTCTCTTGGAAGATTGTATTATGTGACTTGTATATCTTCTAGTATATATCCTAGGAATATATAATGTTGGAAAATCTTTGGACAATTCTAGCTAGCATTCCTAGGTTACAAGCTAACTAGTTGGCCTTTTAGGCTTTAGCTCACTATTCTTAGCCTTGGATGATCATTCCTACATCTTTAGCTTACTATTTAATAAAGTAACCATGGTTACTTTTCTACCATGGTTAGTTAGTGCGATACGTTTATTTAATCGTTTACGCGTTTGTTCAATCGTTTAAACATTTTCGTAATAATTTCTCGTAAACGGTTCACGGCATAAATCCTTTCGTATTTATTCTTTATGTTTTGAAGTATCGTCCTTGGATATAAATCCGTAGGGTTTTAAATTATTAATTATGGTTTGATTCCCGTAATCCTTGATGGTTCGTAGATACGGTCATTTTTCAAAGTTCGTTTTCTTCGAAAACTAATAGCGTTTACATACACTCATTTGGTACGTATAATCACAATATCAACTCGGAATCTTAAATTAAAAACTCGTATATGGTATGGTCGCAAAATTTTTTATTAAACCTCAAGGTTACTATTCATAAGGTCTTTTACCGATGTCAAAAATTTGGGTTTTTACAATTTACAGCCAAAGACATGAAGAAATTTTAATGTTGGCTTCCTATTCTTGAACAATTGTGTTAGATATATTTGTGATGTCATGTCTAATAATGATTTGTGTTTAGTTTTCAGATCTTAACTTACAGGACAAATCATGACTTAACTGGAAATCAGTACCTATACTGGAGTCAGAACTTAAGATATCAGAACTTAAGTTATCAGAACTTAAGTTATCAAAAGATATTTATCAAGAGATAATATAAGGACTTAAGAAGACATTCAGATAAGGAAGGCGGCTGATTGAAGGAAAGAAGATTAAGACAAACACAAGAAGAGATATGCATGGAGAAGAATTCTATGAAGAATAGAATACTAGGAAGAAAAGATAACTAGTTGATATATTTTAGGATGCAGACTTATGTTCGATATCAATTAGAAGTTTATCTTGTAACTGTGTGTATATATAAACACAGCATAGGGTTTACACTATAAGTGTTATCTTAATCGAGAATATTATTCATTGTAACCCTAGCAGCTCTCGTGATATTTGTTCATCACTGAGAGAGAACGGTTCCATTGTAATACTGTTTCATTAATAATATTATTATGTGTTTCATACTTGTGTTTTTAATTCTATTTGATTGTAGACACTGTATTCAACCCCCTTCTATAGTGTGTGTGACCTAACAAGTGGTATCAGAGCAGTATGTTAACACATATACAATAAAGATCCAAAACAATCATGTCTGAAGAAGAGAAAACTCCAACCAAGCCCACCAAAACTGAAGAAACTCCGAAGACTCAAATCCATAATCGATATGAGACCATTAGAGTTCCCATACTGAAACCTTCTGAGTATCCCATATGGAAAGTGAGGATGACTATGTTTCTGGAAGATACAGATCCAGAATACCTTGACAGAATTAATGAAGGTCCACATAAGCCAACCAAGCTCTCTGTTGTAGTTGCAGATCAGCCAGCACAGACTGTACCAAAGGAGAAAAGTGAATATACAGCTGACGATATCTCATCTATTTCCAAGGATGCAAAGGTAAGACATTTGCTGCATAGTGCCATTGATAATTTCATGTCAAACAGGGTAATTAACTACAAGACTGCAAAGGAGTTATGGGATGCCTTGGAGACAAGATGCTAGGGAACTGATTCAATTAAGAAGAACAGGAGGACTATACTCACTCAAGAGTATGAGCACTTTGACTCAAAACCTGATGAGTCATTAACTGGTTTATATGACAGATTTGTCAAACTCTTGAATGATCTGTCACTGGTGGATAAGGAATATGATCTTGAAGATACTAATCTTAAATTCCTTTTAGCTCTTCCTGAAAGTTGGGATTTGAAGGCAACAACTATAAGAGACAACTATGCTCTTGATGAAATTTATGGTATGCTCAAAACTCATGAACTTGAGATGGATCAAAGAAGCAAGAGGCATGGGAGAAAGTCAAGAACAGTTGCTCTTAAGGCCGAAGAGGAATCCCCCAAAGTGGCTGTCTCAAAGAAAGGCAAAGGAAAGGCTCTCATTACAAAGTCTGATACTAAGTCATCAAGTTCTGATAGTGATAAGGATTCAGAAACTGAAAGTCTATCTGAGATGGATGCTGATGAAGAGATGATGAAATTATGTGCTCTTATGGTGAAGGGTATCACAAAGATAGCTTACAGGAAATTCAGAAGGGGAAAGAAGTTTTCCAGGAAAAGTGGAAGTTCTGATAAGAAGGGATTTAGAAAATCTGAAGGCAAAGCAGGAAAGTCTGACAGAGGAGATTACTCAAATGTTAAATGCTACAATTGTGGTGAGAAAGGCCACATATCTCCTGAGTGCAAGAAAGGAAAAGGTGACAAAGGAAAGGCACTTGTCACAAAGAAGAAAAGCTGGACAGACACTTCAGATTCTGATAATGAGGTGAACTATGCCTTGATGGCAAATGCTGATAGTAGTTCTGATGCTGCTGAGTTAAATGTACCTCAAACAACTTATGCTTTTCATACTGATGATATTATTGAGTTGAGATCTTATCTTAAAACCATATTCATTAGCTATAGAAATCAGACCTTAACATATGATAGGTTAACTTCTGAAAATCTGGATTTTAAGAAAAGGAGTGACTATTTAAAAAAGGAGTTAGTTATGTTCCATCAAACTCAGAAAGAAAGAGATGATACTTTTTATGTTGGAGATGAAGTGTTAAAATTGAATCAATCTCTAAAAACTGAGTTAAAAAAGGAAAGAGAGATTATCAGGACTTGGACTAACTCTGGCAGAACAACTCAGAATCTGTTAAGTAGTGGAAACTGGAAAGAGGGCTTAGGTTATGGAGATGATAAAAGTGAAACAGGAACCGAACAAATTAAGCCAATTATTGTTAAACAGACTACTAAGTCAAAGTTAAATCCTGTTAAGTTTGTAGCTAAATCTGTAAATTCTGATTCTGAAAAGATGAAAGATACTGAGACAGAAGTTAAGGCAGAGTCAACTTCTGACAAATTGAAACAGGATAAGACAATGGAAGTTAACATAGGCTTAATGACAAAGAAGCAGCTTAAGTACAAGCTGAAAGAGATTAAGAATGTAAACAAGGTAAAGCCACCTAGGAAAAATAGGAATGGAAAGGAAGGTGTGAATAAAAGCAATAATTATATGCCTGTTCCTAATGCTCCTAGAAAGAAATGCTATAACTGTGGAAATTCTAACCATCTGGCTTCTTTTTGCAGGAAAAATAAGAATATAAACTCCTTACCTTCTAAGTCAGAAGTTAAGAGTCAGTCTGTTAGGTTTAAGCCACAGAATCCTTATTTTCATTGTGGTAGTTTATGGCATTCAATTTATACTTGTAAGGAATATCATAGTTTGTACTATGATTATTATCAAATAAAACCTTCTTTAAAGAAAGTTAGCATTATTCCTTCTATTGTAAGTTCTGATGCAAAGTCTGATACTGTAAATTCTGATAAGAAAAATGTTATCAAAAACTCTGATGTTAAATCTGCTGCAAATGTTAACAAACTTAATAATGCCAAAGGATCCAACCAAGTTTGGGTCCTTAAAACTAATAATTAGTGGTCTATGTGATTGCAGGGCAACAGGAAAAACATCCTAAATCTGGACATTGGATGTTCAGGACATATGACTGGAAATAAAGCCCTGCTATCAGACTTTGTGGAGAAAGCTGGCCCAGAAGTTTCTTATGGAGATGGCAACATGGGAAAAACTCTGGGATATGGCAATATCAATCTTGGGAATGTCATCATTGAAAAAGTAGCTCTAGTCTCAGGACTTAAACACAATCTGCTGAGTGTTAGTCAAATCTGTGACAGAGGTTATCATGTGGATTTCTTTGAAGAACACTGTGAAGTTGTAAACAAATCTACAGGCAAAGTTGTTCTAAAGGGAAATAGGCATGGTAACATTTATGAAGCTAAGCTTTCAACAAGTTCTGATGGGTCTGCAATCTGTCTGTTAAGCAGAGCATCAATTGAAGAAAGCTGGGATTGGCACAAGAAACTCTCTCATTTAAATTTCAACAATATAAATGAACTAGTCAAGAAAGATTTTGTGAGAGGACTACCAAAATCAGTATTTGCTCCTGATGGCCTTTGTGATTCATGTTAAAAGGCAAAACAAAGAAAATCTTCATTCAAGAGCAAGACTGAATCTTCAATTCTTGAGCCTTATCACCTATTATATGTTGATTTATTTGGTCCAGTGAATGTCATGTCTATTGCAAAGAAGAAATATGATATGGTCATAGTAGATGAGTTTACCAGATACACATGGGTGTATTTCTTGCACACAAAAAGTGAAACTGCATCTATCTTGATTGATCATGTCAAACAACCGGATAAATTGGTCAAAGACTCTGTGAAAATCATAAGAAGTGATAATAACACTGAGTTCAAGAATATGATTATGGAAGAGTTCTGCAAAGACCATGGAATAAAGCAGAAATTTTCTACTCTTGGAACTCCACAGCAAAATGGAGTTATTGAAAGAAAGAATAGAACTCTTATTGAAGCTGCACGAACTATGCTTGATGAAGCAAAGTTACCAACCTACTTTTGGGCTGAAGCTGTGCAGACTGCTTATTTTACTCAGAATGCAATTATCAACAAGCATGGAAAGACACCATATGAGATGGTGAAGAAAAAGAAGCTGAATCTGAAGTACTTTCATGTATTTGGATGCAAGTGTTTTGTTCTTAAGACTCATCCTGAACAGCTATCCAAATTTGAACTAAAAGCTGATGAAGGAATTTTGTTGGATATCCACTTTCCACAAAAGCCTTCAGAGTCTACAATTTAAGAACAAGGGTTGTCATGGAATCTATCAATGTCTCTTTTGATGATAAGAAGATTACTGAACTTGAAGATTTCAATGATCATGATCAACTGAGATTTGAGAATGAAGCTTTAAATTCTGATTCTGTAAATTCTGATAGTCTAAATCATGATACTGCAAACTCTGATGGGTTAAACTCTGATGTTATTGAAACAGTGGTGACTACGCCAAAGGAAAATGCACCTGTGCAGGGGGGCATATTGAAGATCCAACCACATCTCAAGAGGCATCGGAAACCTAGAACAGGCTCTTCAAGTTCTGATTCGTCAAGTTTTGATGGGCCAAGTTCTGGTAATTCTGGAAACTCAAATTCGGATTCGTCAAGTTCTGATGGGCCAAGTTCTGATAATTCTGGAAACCCAAATTCTGAAGAATCCAACTCAGAGAGCATAATTTCAGGGGGAGCATCAGAAAATGTTGATGGAGACAGCATGGATCATGGGGGAGCATCCAGTTCTAGAGATAATCTTCCATCTGCAAGGAAGTGGACTAAAACACATACACCTGACTTGATTATTGGAGATCCTGAAGCAGGTATTAGAACTAGAACAGCAACATCAAATGAATGTCTCTATAATTCTTTTCTTTTTCAGGCTGAACCAAAGAAAGTGGAAGAAGCTCTTCAAGATGCTGATTAGGTGCAAGCAATGCAGGAAGAGTTAAATGAATTTGAAAGAAATAATGTCTGGACCCTAGTGCCAAGACCAAGAACAGATCAGTTGTTGGTACAAAATGGGTGTTCAGAAACAAAACTGATAGTGATGGCATAATTACAAGGAATAAAGCAAGGCTGGTTGCAAAAGGATACTCTCAACAGGAGGGAATTGATTATGATGAAACATTTGCACCAGTTGCTAGATTGGAAGCCATAAGGATATTTTTGGCTTATGCTGCTCACAAAAAGTTTACAGTCTTTCAAATGGATGTAAAAAGTGCTTTTCTTAATGGAGAATTGAAAGAAAAAGTATATGTTGAACAACCTCCAGGTTTTGTAGATTCAAAATTTCCTCATCATGTCTACAAACTTGATAAAGCACTTTATGGCCTTAAGCAAGCTCCAAGAGCATGGTATGAGACATTAGCTCGGTTTCTTCTGGAAAGTGGATTTAACAGAGGGACAATTGACAAAACTTTATTCTATCTCAACCATGGAAAGGACTTACTTTTGGTGCAGATATATGTTGATGATATCATTTTTGGTTCTACAAATGACAGACTTTGTAAAAGGTTTGCCAAGCTCATGCAGTCAAGATATCAAATGAGTATGATGGGAGAACTTAGCTATTTTCTAGGCCTTCAAGTCAAGCAGAATGAAGAAGGGACTTTTATTTGTCAATCTAAGTACACCAGAAATTTGTTGAAGAAATTTGGAATGCAAGACTGTTCAAGTGCATCCACTCCTATGGCCACTGCAACAAAATTGGATAAAGATACCGGTATATCAGTAGATATTACTGATTATAGAGGTATGATTGGCTCATTACTCTATCTAACTGCAAGTAGACCTGATATCATGTATGTTACCTGTCTTTGTGCAAGATTTCAAGCAGATCCAAGAGAACCTCACTTAACAGCTGTGAAAAGAATTTTTAAGTACCTTAAGGGTACAGCTGATCTGGGATTGTGGTATCCTAGGGAATCAGACTTTAAGCTAATAGGTTACTCAGATGCAGATTTTGCAGGGTGCAAAATTGACAGGAAAAGCACAAGTGGAAGCTGCCAATTTCTTGGAGGCATATTGGTTTCTTGGTTTAGCAAGAAACAAAAGTCAATTTCCACATCAACTGCAGAAGCAGAGTACATTGCTGCAGGAAGCTGTTGTGCACAGATTCTTTGGATGAAGAATCAGCTACTGGATTATGGGTTAGAGTTTTCTAAAATCCCTATTTACTTTGATAATCAAAGTGCTATTGTTATGACAGATAATCCAGTTCAACACTCAATGACAAAGCACATCAGCATAAGGTACCACTTCATAAGGGAACATGTGATGGAAGGTACAGTGGAATTGTATTTTGTTCCAACAGATCAACAAATAGCAGATATCTTCACAAAACCACTATGTGAAGCTACTTTTACAAGATTGGTAAATGAACTTGGAATGGTTTCAAGTTCTTTCTCTAAATCTATTTAGTTTATGTTCTGGTACATCAGACTTTATGATCATTATTTACAGATATTACTATCTTTATGTAGTCTGTGCTTAAATTGAAATTTCCTTAAGTGCTGATTGTTTTCTGATGTGAATTTCTAAACTCTGGTAGTGATATGAATGTTTCTGTGACTATTCAATCCAATGAGGATAACTGTGCTCAATGCTGACCTAGAAATCTATAATATACTAAATATCCCATGTTTGAAGTAATTGTTTATGTGGAAATCTTTTGACACAAGCAAATTCTGATATTGAGCTTAGTTACTTTGTGTATCTTATTACTAAGTCAAAAACTAGAATAATGTTTCTTATCTGTTAAGTTCTGATGTTAGTAAATCTTATGGATGTACTAAGTGCTGCTAAGCCTCACTTATCAAAAGAAAAAGAAAAGAAAAGAAATAAATATCAAGTACTCAGACCCAAGTGCATTGCTGGTATTAAGTAATATGCATTAGAAAAGCAAAATAAAATTTTCTTGGTGACTTTTCACATTCTCTGATTACTGGAGAAATACTCTGATAATAGCATAAATTCTGATAAGCAGTCATGACTTACTTACACTGAGAAGCCACTGTAAAAAGGAATTTCAAAAGATGCATAAAATGAGCACAAAACATTTGAGGTGGATTCATGCATGAACTCATTCTATAGTAGGCTTCAGACTAATGACAAATTTTAAGCAAAGTTCTTAGTTATGCCTTATTTCTAAGATGTACTGAAGTGAATCAGACTTTACTCTTTGTCTGATATTTAGCTTAATGCACACACTTACACTCCATATGAATGATGAAAATTACTATGGTGATCAATGTTGTTTTAGATGAACAGTTTAAGTTCTGATGGAAGTTCTGATGATTAAGTTTTGTTGAAACCATATCAGTATTTGTGTGAAGAATTATAGAAATAAACATTCACTTTTTGAGTTAAGAAGCCATATTCTGATGACCTTTAAATTCTAATAATAATCAAGTTTTGATGTTGACGTGGCAATATTTATTTACTTGATTTATTTTTTGTCACTACTTGAACGGTTATATTTAATCAGAATATTGGATTACGTGAGATAAAGCAGTAATAATTATTTGTTTAGTGGGAACATTTTTATTTAAAAAACTGAACGTGCTAAGTAATCATTACTTATTTCCCGTGCCCATTAACTTTTGTTCTAACTGCTGCATGCCTGACAGGTGTAACGTCTGTTCCACTTCTCAATAACTGTTGTCACGTAATAAAAGATTTTCAAATCTTTTATTTACATTTCTATTCTACTTACTCTCTCTTTTTCTTATTCTCTCATGTTTTATGATGGTTTACTATACAGACATTTTATCAAACACTTTTCAGGCATTCTAACTTCTCACCTATTTTCAATGGCACCCAAGGATATAATCTTTGATGGAGTAAAGTTCGTTCCCAACAACTATGCTGCCATTCTCACTAAGAGTAAAGCTCCTTCGGAATTTCATTTTATTCAGGATTTCTTATCTCATAGTAAAATTGGGTTCGCATTGACACAGCTATCCAGTATATCTGGAACTCAAGTTCTGACATTCTGGCGTACTGGACATTATGATGATGGTGGTAAGCATGGGACTCCAAGCATTGTATTTACAGCAAATGAGGTTGAGTATATTGTTACTTCAGGAGCAGTTCGTAAAGCTCTACATCTACCTGAATCCTGTCAATTCAATTCTGCTGTGGAGGATCCCCTTCTACAACAAATGATGGTTAATCTTGGGTATGAACGGAGTTTGGCTAAGTTGGGTCAACTCAAATGCCCATATATTCAAAAGGAATGGAGCTTCTTCTTCGATTGCATCACGAAGACATTTGCCAACAAATGCTCAAATTTTGATGTCATTCCTATTCTGACACAACAAATGGGTATGCACTCCTAAACCAGTCTCATTTTGATTTTGCAAAGATTGTGTTATGTTTTATAGGAGATAGAATGAAAGAGGACAGGAATGTAGTTTACTTTGCTAGGTTCTGTCAGTTAATTTACAATTACTATACAGAAGATGAACCAAAACTAGCAGGTGAACTCATAGAACCTTATAGATTAGCAAAAAGGGCTTTTACTGATCTTTTCACTGCTGAAAACAAGAAGGGAGTTTTGAGACCTTTACAAATCCCTTTATCAGTAAAGCAAGCTCTTGTAAATGTTGATGCTGCTACATATTCATTACTATATCCTGATGTCCAACCCACCAACCACAACAGCCACCAGAACCAACCATCACTCAACCACAGCAACCACAAACATCAGCACATACCACTCAACCATCAGCACCTACAGTGAAGCCTTCTTCTTCTAGGGCAAAGAGGACGAAGTCAGTTCCTCAAACACAGCAGAAAAGAAGGAAGATAATTTTAAAAGATGAGTCTAATGATGAGGAGGTACAGGTTCAACAATCAGAACATGTTGCTAAAGTAGCTGAGAAGGTCTCTTCTCAGAAAGTTCAGGAAACTGGGATTCTAGGCCCCTCAAAAGGCTTAGAAAGATAAATTCTGATGATAAAGCTCCCAAAGTGTCTCCACCTTTGAAGAAAGTGAAGAAACAAAGAGCTAACAGGGACACAGCTGAGTCAGATTCAGAGGATGTGGAAGCAGCAGCTAAGGAAGGGGATCAGGAATCTCTGATCTCAAATGAGCTAATTGTGGTTGAATCTCTTCCCTCTACACAACCAGAATTTGCTGAAGCCACTGAATCTACACCACCACTGTCACCAATTCAAGCTGAAGAAAATGCTCAAGACAGAGTGCCTACACCTCTTGTGTTTCCTATCATTGATCAAGTACATGCTGAAATTACGAGTACAAGTGATGAAATAGATATTTATAACTTGAATGTGCCTGAGGTTTTGTACTTGGAAGCTCCACCTACCACTCAACAAACTCCACCAACAACACCAATTTTAGATGCTAATCTCAATGCAGATCTTCCAACAACACCTCTTCCGAATCCAGATGATGAAGATCAGATATTAGGTGAGCATCAGAATTTGGATGTTGATCAGAACTTAGAGGATGATTTTGAAACCTCTATAGCCTCACACACTATCATTTTATCAGAGGAAGCTGATTCTGCAGGCTCTATAAGTTCTGATGCTGCAAATGCTGAAAATACTGGTGAAGCTTCTATAAATGAAAATGCTGATGCAGCTGGTCCTTCAGGACATGCACCTCTACCAGCAGTTAATAAACCTGATTTGATTAAAAAGTTTGTGAGAGGGGATGCATCAGTACCTTGGAGTGAAACTCCAAGAGGAAAAGAGTGGACCAAGGAATGGAACAAAGTTGATTTTGTTCCTACTAAAAAAATTCTTGCTGAGCAACTGGCTAAAGCTGATGAGATGCTAATGAATAATGATTTCAAAGCACATCTCAGAGTTACTGCATTGAGTACAAGGCACCTTCAAGGTCAACACTCAATAACTCAAGCCAAGGTGAATAAAATTCAAGAAACACTTATTCAGCAAGATATGAATGTCAAATTGGAAAAGAACAGGTTTTTCAAGCCTACCTTTAATAGAGTTGAGGCTACTGAGAAAGCTCAGGAGAAACAGCAAGCTCAGATTGATGAAGTACTAAAGAATCAAGCTTCTCAACAAGCTCAACTAAATGAAATCCAATCTTTAGTGGAATTACTTTTCTCACTCCTATTACCTGATGATGCCAAAAAGGGGGAGAAAGTGATTAAGTCCAAATGCAAATCTGATTTAGTACTGAAGAAAAAATGGTTAGACTTAAATCTGATTCAAAAATGGCTACCTTCCCTCTGATCCAGGGTTTCAAACCTTGCTGGAATCTTTTAGCCTTCTTCCTATCAGTATCCACATACAACGGTACATACCTTGACAATTCCTCAAATTTACCCTCATAATCTGTTACCGACATGTTCCCTTGCTTTAATTCTAAAAACTTCAGCTCCATTTGATCCTGAACAAACTGAGGAAAATACTTTTCTAAAAACAATTCCTTAAACCTCTCCCAAGTAATAACATCTGTACCTTCCAATATCTTCACCATCTCCCACCAGTAGGTGGCCTCATTCTTCAAATAGTAACTTGCAAACTCAACCTTCTGTTCCTCTTTCACTTTTACTAAGGCAAATGCCTTCTCTATTTCTTTTAACCACACATTTGCTTCAATCGGCTCTAGGGAACCCTTGAATTCTGGTGGGTTTACTGCCTGAAAAGTTTTGAAAGTTACCTGGGGATTGGTCTGTCTTTGTTGTTGTTGTGCCAGGTGAACTGTTTGTTGGGCCAAGATTTGGAGAATCTGGGCTATTGCTGGGTCTATGGGTCCTGGGTTCACATTCTGGTTTGTCTCATCTTGGTTATTATTATTGTTGTTGTTGGTTTCTTCATTCTGGGTGTTAGTGCGGGTATTTCTTTTAGGAGGCATTTTCTGTAAAGAATCAAACAATTTATTTAGTTCTGTAAAGATGCTTCGGAAGTAAAAGCAAAAAGGGTACAATAACCTACTCACTAGTCAGCATCGCTAGTCTATATATATAACTCAAAAGTCTACTGATACACACTACACACTACTGTACATACTATACAATCATAACAACACTGCTTAGCATCTCCGTTTCTGGATTTCTGACTCATGGCAAGTCTGGACCTCCAAGCTCCTCAAGCTCCTCTAGAACCCACTTAGCCCACTCCACTAGGAAATCAGGGGTGATGTCCTCATATGTAGCCTCAGCAATCCTCACTGCAGCTGTCCTACGAAATGCCTGTAGCCTCTCTCTGAGTCGCCACTCACCACTCCCAACCTCTCTGGTACGCATGATATGTAGTAATTCCTGAATCTGACCCTGAAGGAATCGCTGCTCCATAAGGCAAGCCTCAAACTGATGATATGGAACAGGATAAGAAGAGAACTGAAAAGGTACTCCTGTAACTGAATGACCAGTAAAGCCTGAATCAGCAGGTGGGGGTCCTCTAACAGGTGGCCTCGTGCCTGGAGGTGGAATATAGCCTGCAGTGGTACGGGCTACAACACCGGTGGAGGTAGAATAGCCAATATTGGTGGAATAACAGGACGTAGATCCGATGTTGGCGCTCCAACTGAAGGCTCTGAGTGATCAGCTGATACGGGAATAAAAGAGTCGGCCATCGCTGCTATCTGAAATTATATCGCAATATCAGAATCTCAAACCACGACGCGAACTATACTAATACCGGTTATACCATAACACTCAACCTCTCGACGTTCTATCATTCTATTCCTTACTTCTAATCCTAACCCTCTACCCATTCCCGTCAACCTAGGCTTGTGTCAGTGACTTATAACCTGTAGCTCTGATACTAAAACTGTGGCGCCCTCCAAACCCGGGTCAGAAGTTTGGGGTCCACACACACACCTTATTTATCACCTGCTTATAACAATACTAAAGATAATAATAATATGCAATGACCCTACTTACCAACTACCACGGATCGCAACAGGTTAAAGTATGCACACAAGCCAAACACACTAATATATTACATACCGATTAAATCCCAACCATTCAAACTCGAACTGAGTATTAAACATATTACAAACTTTTACAATTTACATTATTCCAAAAGAAGTCTACTAGCTCAGCTTCAACAGCCTTAATCCCTAGCTCTCGCACTAGACTGGAAATCCTTGCTACCAAGTGGTTCCTTCTTAACTGGAAAGAGTATAAACAACATCGCACAAATGAGCTAACTAGCTCCGCAAGTCACAATGACAAAACCGAGAATAATGATCATCAAGTGAATATGGTTATGATATCAAGTGAACAATGGATTATGATTTAGAATTGGATACTATATTTTTATTTTAAAATCAAGGTTAGGCTGCTGATCAGTCACGCATTAACCCCGAGCAAAGCACACAGCATTGCTCTAACTACTGGATCCAAGGCACACATTGGCCTAACTTGACCATTATATGGTCTGACCACGAATCTGGTCCACAATTTTATAAAAACAATCCAATTCTAACATAATAACAAGATTAAACAATAATAAACAATAATCAAAATCATTAATTACAGTGAGTGTTTAACAATGAAAGGGTTTCAACCCTTGTGTGGATCAACAAGGTACTTTCAAGGCTTGGATGTTGGGTAATGAAAGAATTGGATAACAAAGGAACCAATGTTTCATGGTTTCAAGAATTTGGTCTTTCAAAGCATAAGATACCATGGGTTGAGTATATAATAATTCAGTTCAGTGTCTGGTATTTAGTTTGTACGTATTTGTGGAGTAGTATCGTAGATTTGTGGTTCGTGTTTGGGTATACAATAATCAATGGCTAAGAAAGAATATGGTTCATGGCTCAAAAACAATAACTGAAATCAGGGTTTAGGTTTCTGTGCTTCAAAGCACTTGCAATGTCAACAAGACTATCAAGTACTACAATATCTCGAGAAAGATCAGAACACTTGCCTGGTATTAGCTTACTATCCTGCACTCGCTTCCAATCACAATCGTTTTACTCCTCAACTACATGTTTCCCTTTCCTATATCTTGCCTCTTCTGCTCACATAATATAAGCATCTATCAATCATTAACTCATAGGATTCTATTCAACACATACTTCTATCTACCCTTCGTTTCACCAAATCCGATTAACGGATTGAAAGTTATGCAATAACCAAGTAAACACCGAATATATAGACCGATAGTCAATCAACAAGTCACGTATAACACATAATACATCACATAATCAATGACATATCATTTATAAAGAAGTCTCGGGTCATAAATATGCTTTCGGGTATTTAAAATGATTTTTAATTCAGAATTAATACGGGTCGTTGGATCAATTTCGGGTTAACAAACAGGGTTCGGTTGACCAATTCTGGCTTCGAAACAATTTTATAATAATTATCGAGCCTTGAAAATAATTTAGAATAATATTTTAAAGCTCGAAACTATTTTTCAAAATTTTTAAATCATTTTTAAATAATTAAATCTAATTGAATAATTAATTAAAATCAATTAATAATTAATTAAATCAATTAATCAATTAATTTCCAAATTAATTGATTAATTAATTAAAAATTAACTGAAATTAATTAATTAATTAATTCAGATTTATTTTTGAATTAAAAATAATTTTCGGAATTAAAATAATAATTTTTAGAATTTTCAGAAATTAAAAATGAATTTTTCTAATAAAAATAAATAGGAAATATGATTTTTAAACATTTTTAAAACAGGAATCCTAAATTTGCAAAGTCTGGAAACTTCAGGGACCTAACTGTATCGTCCCCAAAAGTCCAGGGACCAAATTGCAAATTTTACACCTCGTCGCCGGAAAACACAGGGGTGGCCGGAGAACACGTTCCCGGTGTCCTCACCCCACCAACACCTCCAGATCACATCTATACTTTACCAGGAACACAACCAAGCCAACAAATCGTTCTAATCATCCCTGAGTTGGCCGGAATTTGGCCGTGAAGTTTGCCAGTTTCCAGAGAACTTCGGAAATATTCAAAATACAACTCCCTTCTCTACAGACCTCGTTGATTCATGAAACTTATACGACTAGATTGCAAATTTCACAGAGAACACAATCCACTATATCACAACATCAATCTATTCCAAAATAAGAAACCCCCAAATTTCAATTAAGAACATTCATACGGGTTATAAACCCTAATTTTAAAATTCGAAAATCAAACTCAAATTTGAACATGTTATTGAACTCCAAATCAGACGTATAATATATCAAAATCATCAGGAAATCAAGCTCTACAACATGCAATCATCAAATCATACAAACAATCATCCGAACAAAAATTCATATTTTTAATCAAAATAATTCGAAAATAAATAAAAATATATAAAATCAACCTTTGATTCTGCAGTAAAATAGGTTATGGAATCTGATAGAGCTCTTCAAGACCTTCAAATCTGGTACTCGAGCTTTTCAAACAAAGATCAATAACACCTTCAAAAGTTGGTTTGATTCTTGGAACAGTTTATGAATATATGATTTTTCTCTGTAAAATTATATAATTATCTGTCTGCAAATGATTTTGATACGAAATAAAATATGGTAAAAGGCTATTTATATTTACGTGAAATTAGTATCCCGTTGGATCATTCCGGATATAAAATGGTACGTTTATTTGTAAAAACTGATCCAAACGGTATCGGTTTTCGGGATAATTATCCAAATCAGTACAATTTATATTGCGGCCTTGGTCTCAGCTCCTGATTACACGTATTACGAAGTGATAATTGTGATAGTTTAATAAAAAGCTCCCGTTTATCGAAAATACGGGTTTTATTGATTTACCGAAACGAATATTGTATCGTAAATGTTGCGCCGGGACCCGCGCAGGACAAACCGTACGCCGGATCGAAAAAGTCGAAACATGGAAAAGGCTCGGAATATTACAATTAGGTTATGAAGGAGTTCTCGGAAGAGTTTCGGGTTCCAAAAACATAACGGTTGACGTCGGTTGGTTCCCGTTTTTATAAAATAGATTTTAAATACTCGGAAAAAGATTTTATAAATTTCATATGATTCATATAAATTCATAAATCAACATAATAACAATTAGGAATATATGACAATTATCTATATTTTATTTTGGACATATAAAAATTGAAATACTCAATTAATACTATTTTTAAATATTCAAATACAAATAACACTTAACAGTTAATTCACAGAATAGATACTAAACACACATAATATTTATTTAATAGCAAAAATAATTACACGATATATCCCGGATATTACAGCCAGTTACTTAAAATCTGATATTGAAAGGCAGAAGAAACTTTACTCTGTAAAGTCTGACAGACCATACTTTCCTAAGTATAGAGCTCACAATGGTGATATAGTTGAGATGAAGCCTAATACCGCTAAAATCATCACTACATTTCTTGGTATTAAAGGTCTTGAATTCTATCTAGAGTCTGATAAAGCCTATATCATCAGACTAGATCAGGATATAAGGAAAGCAAAAATACATGATCTCAGGGCTGCTATCTTCCAAACAGGTGAAGATACAGTTGAACTTAAAGATGAAAAAAGGAGGATGAAGAATGAACTTGAATATGCTGAGAGAAGTCTGTTGAAGAACTATCTCAGAACAACTCCTGATATTAGAGAGATTACACACTGAAGCCAAGTCAAGAACTGCAGCTGTTAAATTCTGAAGGATATACAGGTTAAAGCTGATATCAGACTTTAAGGATGGTAAAAGCTATAAAGACTGTGAGTTGTAGTTACTTAGTCAAATTCTCATATGTATTTTTACTTAATGTTTTTGACATCATCAAATATCTATTGAACTTGTATATTATTCTAATTTACAAGTTGGGGGAGATTGTTAGATATATTTGTGATGTCATGTCTAATAATGATTTGTGTTTAGTTTTGAGATCTTAACTTACAGGACAAATCAGGACTTAACTGGAAATCAGTACTTATACTGGAGTCAGAACTTAAGATATCAGAACTTAAGTTATCAGAATTTAAGTTATCAGAAGATATTTATCAGGAGATAATATCAGGACTTAAGAAGACGTTCAGATAAGGAAGGCGGTTGATTGAAGGAAAGAAGATTAAGGCAAACACAAGAAGAGATATGCATGGAGAAAAATTATATGAAGAATAGAATACTTGGAAGAAAAGATAACTAGTTGATATATTTTAGGATGCAGACTTATGTTCGATATCAATTAGAAGTTTATCTTGTAACTGTGTGTATATATAAACACAACATAGGGTTTACACTATAAGTGTTATCTTAATCGAGAATATTATTCATTGTAACCCTAGCAGCTCTCGTGATATTTGTTCATCACTGAGAGAGAACGGTTCCATTGTAATATTGTTTCATTAATAATATTATTCTGTGTTTCATACTTGTGTTCTTAATTCGATTTGATTGTACTAGACACTGTATTCAACCCCCTTCTATAGTGTATGTGACCTAACAAATTGGTAGGGTGTCATGCATTTTGCTTGATTAACCAAAGTGATATTCTGAGTGTAGCATGCAGTATTTACAGCTTCTGCCCAGAAGTATGTTGGTAACTTTGATTCTTTCAGCATTGTCCTTGCAACTTCAATGAGAGATATGTTCTTCCTTTCCACCACTCCATTTTGTTGTGGAGTCTTTGCTTCTGAAAACTCATGCATGATCCCATTCTCTTCACAAAACATCCTCATCACAAAATTCTTGAACTCAGTTCCATTATTACTCCTAATTCTTCTAACTTAGAAATCAGGATGATTGTTAACTTGCCTTATGTGATTGATGGTGATTTCACTAGCTTTATCTTTGGATTTTAGAAAATATGTCCAAAAGAACTTTGAAAAATCATCCACAATTACTAGGCAGTATCTTTTTTCCTTGAGATGGACAATATATTGACTGGTCCAAATAAATCCATGTGCAGTAGTTGTAAAGGTTCTTCAATTGTTGAGTCAAGCTTCTTTCTGAATGATGTATTGATCTTTTTTTCTTTTTTGACAAGCATCACACAATCCATCCTTTGAGTACTCCACTTGTGGAATGCCTCTTACCAAATCTTTCCTAACTAGCTCATTCATAGTCTTGAAGTTAAGGTGGGACAACTTCTTGTGCCATAGCCAACTTTCATCTTGACTTGCCTTGCTAAATAGACAAGTAACAAATTCTGCATTTGATGAGTTGAATTCAGCTAGATACACATTACCTTTTCTCACTCCAGTGAGAACCACTTTGTTGCTTTTCTTGTTGGTCACAACACAGGCTTTAGAATTGAAAGTTATTGAGTTGCCCTTATCACAAAGTTGGATGATACTCAAAAAATTATGCTTGAGTCCATCCACTAGGGCAACTTCCTCAATGATGACATTATCCTTTGAAATCAAGCCATATCCCACAGTATAACCCTTAGTGTCATCTCCAAAAGTAATACTTGGGCCAACTCTTTCCTTGAACTCAGTGAGCAGGGTAGAATCTCCAGTCATATACTTTGAGCACCCACTATCCAAATACCAAAGATTCTTTCTATTTCCCTGTACACAACAAAATCAAATCAAGTTGATTTTGGTACCCAAGTTTCCTTGGGTCCTGTTTTGTTAGCCTTTTCTTAGGTTTCTTAGGCATGTCCGCATTTGACTTAGGCATTTGAAATTCATGTTTATTCAATTGAGTAGAACCCTTAAAACCATTCATCATTGCAGAATTATCATGCACAGGCTGGTTAACATGGAAAGGCATATTTTGTGCAAATCTATTATTTCAGTATGGCATGCTAAATGGCGTTTGTGGCATACTAAATGCAGCATAGTAAGGATTTTGTGCAAATGGCATATTAGCATACTGTGTATTCAAATTATGTGTAGGCATAACATTCACAGGCATTGTAGGCATGCTGGGAAATGAAGGAGGTGCAACCATGGGTGCAGACATAGCAAGTTTACAATTAACAGACAAATGATTAACACTACCACACTTAACATAAATTTTTCTTGGTGTATAGTTATCAGGTGTGTAGTTGTTATGTTTGTTAAATCCTACTTTCCCATTCCTATTGTTTTTCCATTTAGATTCTACATTAACCTCAATTTTCTCCAATCTGTCATTCAATTGTTTGATTGATAGATGTCCTACATTGACTCTCTTGTTCTTTTTCACTTGACTTGTTTCTCCTGGAATAAAGTTCTTATAAATTGATCCATATTTCTCATTTAATTTAGCTAGCTTGGCTTTGCTAACTGGCTTACTTTCACTCAATGGATGTGGTTCCTTGTCTTTCGACGGATAATCATTTTGATCATTCGACGGATAACGTTCATCATTCGTCGAATCCACATCCATTGAAAGTCCTTCAACCAAATTGGAATCAAGTTTCTCCTTGCTCTTTTTACAGGCTGCGTCACAGAAGGATTCTATACCTTGAACTTTGATAATTTGAGCATGGACATCTCTAGATGATTTCCATGCCTTAATTACCTTCTGTTCTCATTCAAGTTGCTTTCTTAAAATCTCCTCTTTCTTTAAGGATTTAGTCAGTTCATCTTTGGAAATCTTGCACTCTATCTTTAATTTTTCAAACTCAACAAATTGAGTCTCTAACACACTATTTCTTTCACTTAAAAACAAATTGTTCTCTTTAATTTTAGTATTTTTTTTGGTGAGAGACTTGAGTGTAACACATAGATGATATAACTCAGTAGACATGTCATTTATAGCATCATTACACTCAGCTTTAGATAAATGTGCTAGATTAGTGGCGATTACCTGATTACTGGATGAACTGACCTCTGTCTCATCTGATTTGGCCATTAGTTCTAGATTGACGTAGCTTGTATCTTCATCCTCTTCTAGTTCATCTGCAGCCCAGTCATTTTCCCGTGTGATGAAAGCCCTTTCCTTTTATTTAAGAAACTTAAAATATTTATGTTTATAATCAACAGGCTCAAACTTCTTTTTACTAGACTCGGACTTTTTACATTCACTACCATAATGACCTGCCAAGCCACACTTGAAAATTTTGAATTTAGACTTGTCAACCATGTTTCTGTTTGACTTGACTGCTCCAAAATTCTTCTTAAATTTGAGCTTGGCAAACCTCCTGGATAGAAAAGCCAGATGCTCATCTATGTCATCCATGTCATCTTGACTAAGATGGTCTTCATGTTCAGCTACTAGACCTTTTCCCTTGCCTTCATAAACTCTAGGGTTTGGTGCAGATTCAACAGCTTCAACCTTTGTCTCCTTCTCATTTTCTTGCTCAGCAACCAATGCAATGGATCCTCCTTTCTTTCTTCCTTTTTCCAGCTTTTCATCTTGCTCCATTTCAAGCTCATAGGTCTTTAGAATCTCATACAGTCTGTCCAAGGTGAATTCCTTGTAGTCTTGAGAGTTTCTTAATGAGACTGTCATGGGCTTCCGTTCCTTTGGCAGAGATCTAAGGAATTTGAGTTTTGAGTCCTTTGTTTGATAGACTCTTCCATGCAACTTTAGAGCATTTAGTAGCTTTTGAAATCTACTAAATATGTCAGTGAGTGACTCACTTTCTTCACTATGAAAATGCTCATATTACTGAATCAAGAGTTGCATTTTGTTTTCCCCTACCTGCTCAGTTCCATCACATATAGCTTGAATTGTATCCCAGACATCCTTAGCAGTTTTGCAGTTTATGATGTTTTCAAACATATCACCATTAACACCATTAAACAAAATGTTCATGGCCTTTTTATCCTTATGAACTTGTTCAATATCTAGATCAGACCATTATGCTCTAGGCTTTGGGATGGATGCTTCATTTCCTGTAGCAGCTCTCATAGGGACATGTGGACATTTCTCAATGCAGTCCACATATTCTTCATCTTGAGTAAGGAGATGCAGGTGCATCTTCACTTTCCAATGGTGATAGTTGTCTTTGTCCAGAAATGGAATTTTTACTCCAACATCTTTTTTGCTCATCTTGTTAGTTGTTGTGATCTTTAAACTCTTTGTTCTTCAAGAGCTTGCTCTGGTACCAATTGTTATTCCCAAACAATCTAAACAAGAATTACAGAAGAGGGGGGTTGAATGTAATTCTGGCTACTTTTTAATTTTAAGAACAGTTCTACTATAAATATATAACTGTGTTTGATTTAGCTAACGTGTGGAATGAAAGTGTTGAAGAAATCAAAACACAATGTAATAACCCCAAAAAATTTGGACTTTTTGTAAACCTTATGAATAGTGATTTTGTTGATTATGCTGAATAAGAAAACTTTTCATGCCACACAATGTAGCAGTTCTTTTATTGATATTCCGAGGTCTTATTAGTACTCTATATGGTATATAACTGTATGTAAAGATCGTCAGAATCCAAATCTGAACACTTTGATTTTTCCCAAAAATCCACCAGATACCGAAAGAATTGAGTATAAGGTAACATGATAAAAAGGATTTAAATTGAAGGATTTTTACAGAGGAATATAAAATATTGAGAAAGGTTTAGGGGAACCTAAGTAATAAGATCCCAAGTATGATCCCTCAAACGATAAACGAGAACGAAAGTTAAGCGTACCATATAACAGATAAGCGGTCATTAGCCAAGTAATTAGGGGTTAATCAAAGAGGTTAGTGGATGATGATGTCATCACACGAATAAGAAGAAGACAAGTGTAAGAGGATGACATGAGAAAGATGACATAGGCATGGTGACATAAGCATGACAAATGGAGGGATTGGTTGGTTGATTGTGAGCCACACAATTTTTACCATGGTAACAATCTAATTAACAACAAAAGAAAGTAACCAAGCTAAACACCACACAAATTATTTAATCAAACTAGAAACATTTTTACTTCACTTTTTCTTCCCTTGCTCTCGGCCAAAACCAGAGCAGCAACTTAAAACTACCATATCTCCTTAAATACTCACTCAAATGTTGTGTTCTATAGCTCGTTGGAAAGTTATTGCGATGGCCTACAACTCTTGTTCACAAGTCTCGTCCAAATAAGCATGGTAAGATCCTCATTTTTACCGTTCTTTAATTCGGTCTTTTAAAAACTTCAAAACCTAACTTTGTGTTCTTGATTTCTTTGGAAAGATCAAGCTTGTAGGAGGTTAGATTAAGGCTCCCTAAGGCTTCCTAGCAACTTAACACCTACCAAGGAAGGTATCAACTTCAAACCCTAGCTTTGATTTTATGATTCCATTAAGTTTTATTGAAGCATTGTTAGTATTAAGGCTTGATCTTTGATTATAAGTAGTTTTGGTGTATTTGTATTTGTTTTGAATATTGGGTCTTTGATTGGTTGGATAAATTGGTAAAACTTGGAGTTGGGGACTGAGTTTGTAGTATGATGGTTGAATATTTTTGTATTGGTGGTTGTGAGTGAATTGATGATAATTTAGAGTGTTAATTAAATTGGAAATCGCGTAAACATAAACGTCATAATGCCCGATTTTCCTTAACTGTTCTGTTCTTAACTTTAGGACCCGTGAACTCACTGAAAGATTCTAACCTTTGACATTTTTAGATAGTTCATGTTACGAGCTTCGTTTTGATATGTGGTTCGCTTGAATCCGATGTACGGTTTAGGAGAAACGACCATTTTAAGTAACGACATTTTGCGAACGAACCATTACCCCTCGCCTTACTTTGAAACCTTGGTTAAGGCCCTTAAATGACTAATTGGAGTATGAAACAATTATTTAAAGTGTATTAGGCAGTTGGTAGAGTACTCGCGAAAGAATCGCCTTAAAATTCTTAATGGTTAATTTATTAAATTTGGTGGAGCCAAGGGTACTCGAACGACTTATGTGATTCGTTAAGCGTAGATGTGACCATAAGCAAACGTTAGGGTTCAATTGGTTAAAGTCTAGTTTCTTAAGCGACCGTGGTTTAATTCCGACTTATGTTGTTGTTCATAGGTTATTGGACCCACTCTAAGCTTAATTCTAACCGAGAACACTCAGGCAAGTTTTCTACCCGTTATACTGTTGTTGTGATATAAATATATGTATATGCATTATCTTGTGATAAGTGCATGATTGTTATTAGCAAATTTTGCGATATATTGGAGCATGCTGATATGGTATATATGCATATCTGTTTCGTAATCTAGATATCTAATTGTTGATTTAAATGCTTATAAGTTGCATAATACCTATGCTAGAGATAAGCAGTAGTTGTGTATACCCTTAGTATAGGGGACCCAAAGGTGAACATTTTCTAAACCGGGAGTCGATGTTCCCGAGTATAATATATATATATATATATATATATAGTTTTCAAAACTATTAATCGAATAAGGTTTATTCGATAACTTTATTTTATTTAATGAATATTATTTTGAATATTCATTTGAGGACTTATGACTCCGCTTATTTTATTAAATGAATATTATTTTGAATATTCATTCGAGGACTTATGACTCCACTTCTTTTATTAAATAATATTCTTTATTTTATTAAAGAATAATGTTTCGATAATCAAACTTATTTTCGATTATTCAAATAAAGATCGTACTTTCGTATAAGTATATCTTTGGATATTTATTTTTCATTTCAAGTATAAGTTTTAAAACTTCTACTTCAATTATTTTTAAAAGAATTATGCTTGTGAGAATATTATTTAAATAATAATATTCAGATATTTTCTTATATATCGGGACTGATTTATATCATTAAATCAGCATTACTCCAAACATTCTTAAAAATATTTTCGAGTCTTCAAAATGATTTTAAAAGTAAGAGCGGATCCCAAAACTCGTTTTCAAATTTAAGATCTTCCTTTCGAAGGGGATTTAAATACTCGCTTTTAAATTAAGGGATCCGGCTCTGTGGTGTATTTTATATTCGTAACGAGGTTGCTGTTTTGATAAATGAATTGATTACTTACCCAACGTTTGGGAAGTAAGTCCATCTAATTGAGTCGGCATAAGCGACAGGCCGGGGTACGGTCTATCAAAGTGTAAGTGGTTGGGTGGCAGCCCATCAACGCGTAAGATGCCGGGTGGCGGTCCAACACAAGGTCCTAATGAGGCCAGGGTGATGACCGGTGGGGGATTCATCCATCTAATAGTAGATAGGTTACTTATTGGTATCTTTGCCTGATCAGCAAGATATCGGGTTTATGCCAAAATTCTTTTCTTTCCAAATTCATTGGATATTGTAACTCTGTTCATACTTTACATGACAGAGGTTTTCAGGAAATGTATGAGAGATATATATGGATATATATATATATATCGGGACTTAATGAAGTATCTCGTAACTTTATTTTATTCAATAATATTTCAAAGATTGAATCTATTCAAGTCTTATCTTGTAGTCTCATCTGTGTGATGAACTTTTGAAACTAATTATAACTTGAACAGTGGTAGTTCAAGTAGTATTCGGAAAAGATATAAGTATATTGGAGTATCTTGTAACTTCATCTTTTCAACTTATATCTAGTAAATGATTATCTTATGCATGACAAAGATTTTCAGAAAAACGTTGAGACAAGGTTAGATATATGAGATCACCTTGCAACGATATTTTATACAGTTATAAACTAGAACTCTGTGTATATTAAACATGTCAGAGGATTTCAAAGATTTGAGAAGTATAAATATATATATATACTGAATATTTTGCGACTTCATCGCATTAAAATAACAAACTTGGTTCATTTCTTCTTGACCAAGACTCTCATGAGTACTATGAGAATGCTTATATATTGTTAATTATAATACATATTATTTCGGTGGGCTTGTTGCTCACCCTTGCTTTCTTCTTTCATCACACAACAACAGATAGACAAGATGAACAGGATCAAGCTCCCAATTCGTGAGCGGTTAGGAAACATTCTGCAGTTTCCTGTAGGCGTTGATGCCGTTATAGCTGAGGTAGGAACTACCAATAGGCTAGGCTTTCAACTTTTGTTGTACCAGACTTATGTATATTTATGAATTGTAATAATGGCAAAGAATGTGTAAATTTATTCAGAAACCCTTTTGAGGTGTAATGACTTATAATTGTGAAATAAAATGACTTGTGTTATTTTTGGTATTTATCTCTGAGACTATAACTTGTGGTGTGTGTGTATATTGTGGGGTCACGTTACGCAGTGGTTGGTTGTTTATTAAGATTAAGAGTTGTTAAGGGAATTGGAACTCGTGACAACCCGGATTCCAGACCCCGGATTTGGGGGTGTTACAGAAATGGTATCAGAGCTAAGCGTTATAAACCTCGGAGATGATGCGTCGTTAAAATGATAAGTTCACTAAGATAATAAGAACTCTTGCCAAGTTCATAGTCGGACTACCGAACGTAGTACTGACAGTTAAAACCCTTATGGGAACCCTTATAAATATCATGATAAGTAACATAGATCGATGTAGCGGGGCACCGAACCCTGAGGTTGAGGAGCAACAGCGCGATGTTGTTTTATTACATATTGGAGATCAGATCGTGGATCCGATGGAGTACCCTAATGAGGGACCAGATGATGTTCATATTGAGGAAGTAGCGGTTGAGGATATTGTCCCAGAAGGGATTGTGGCTGAGGAGGATCCCGTGGAGGATCCTGATAAGAATGAAGAAAGGACCACTGAGGAATTGATGACCATGGCCAGGGCGACTACCAGAGCTAGGATTGGCCTGTTACCACCGGAGGTTCGTTCAAGTTTGCAAAGATAGTACCCCCTTTAACATGGCTTACTCGTAAGACTGAGAAGTTCGAATGAACAGAGGAATGCGAGAACAGCTTCCAAGAATTGAAGAAAAGATTGGTGACGGCCCCTGCGTTGGCGTTGCCGGAGGGAAAAATGAGATTTTGTTATTTATAGTGACGCTTCGCACAAGGGATTAGGGTGCGTGCTTATGCAGCACGGTAAGGTAATCGCGTACGCGTCAAAATAATTAAGGGAATATTAAATTCGATATCCCACCCATGATCTTGGGCTCACGACAATAGTTTGCCCTAAATATTGGAGACACTACTGATATGGATAGAAGTGCGAGATTTACACAAACCATAAGAGCTCAAGTATATTTCCACGCAGAAAGAGCTCAACATGCGCCAGAGGAGGTGGTCAGAACTAATCAAGGATTACGATTGTGAGATTCTTTATCATCCAGGGAAAGCCAATATGGTGGCTAACGCCCTTAGTAGAAAGGAGAGACTCAAGATGATAATGTCTTTGGGAGAGTTGATAAGAGATTTTGAGAAAATGGAAATAGAAGTGAAGGTAACCGGAGCTGGTACCGAAACGCTGTTTGAGATTGCAATACAGCCCGAATTATCGAAAAAGATCATATTGTGCCAAAAAAAGTGATGAATGAAGGCAGAGAGTCAATGACTGGAGAAGAGATTAATACCAAGAAAGATAAGGGAATAACGAGGTATTCCTACATAATTTGGGTTCCAAACGTTTAAGAGCTTAAGGACTGGATCTTAGATGAAATCCATAGCTCGAGGAATAAGATTTAGGGCAAACCCCGAATGTGATAGTCAGGGGGTTGCCATTAAGAAAGAAGGAGCCCATAACATAATGAAGTGGAAAACAAGGATTTTAACGTATAAGATAACCCCAAGTATGGGAGAAGGATGAAACATTTCATACTAAGGAAACAGAAAGTTGAGTAAGGAAAGGAGACCCGAGACGGTACTCCTATATGGCAATTCATGGACCTGTCTAAAGAGAACTTAGACTATTATCCCCAACCACCACCCTGAGGAGACAGTGCGGTGGAAAATTCTTTCAGGACCTTTAAGTCGCTAAGCTCTCAGAGTTCCAAGGAACAAGCGAACCCAGTAGAGGCGAGAGCCTGGCTAAAGGAAATATAGGAATCATTTGAGATTCTAAATGATGGACGAATCATAAAAGACTGTTTTTGTCACTTACCCTCCTAAGAGAGAGGCCGCCCGCTGGTGAAAGACCAAGAAAGGTACGGAGCCAGAGGTTAGAATAAACTGATTAAAGTTCAGTCAATTGTTTTCGGGAAAGTAATTCCCAAGGTTATGGAGATAGTGTAAAAGCTTTAGAGCCAGAACAAAGGCGGGCGAGTATGATGAATTATGAAGCTAAGTTGTAAAAGTTGTCAAAGATTCATTCTGATGACAAGAATCCCAGAACGACGTGATGTTTGAAGTCAATGAGTAGTGGGTTCATGAAATGATTGTAATAGAAAATAAAAAAAAAAAAAGAAACTGAAGTGGATAGGAAAATAAAGACAATAGAGTTTGAGGAATGATAAGGGAGTTGGGTATGAGGAAACCCTAAAGACTCGTAGCAATAGAAATAGAAAAGTATGTAATCATCAGGATGAGGGTGATTCACCATGAGTTAAAGTTGATGGTTGAAGGCATAAGAGATACATATAGTTTATCCCCTGTAAGTTGGGAGGATTCGAGGAAACCTTGAGATAGTTTGAAGGATAAATAATGAGATGCGGATAGACTGAGGAGACAAGAAAGTAAGAAATTAGTAAAATTGAATGAAGGAAGTGACCTTCAAGAATGTGAAGTGTAAGACCGGGGGCATGATACCTAGAAAGGGAGACGCCAGGTATGAAAGATATCCCAACATTGAGATGACTGTTGAGATAAACAACAAAAGTAAATGAGGAATTATTAAGAAGAAGTTCACGTTGAACATGACCAATATCTTCCAGAACATCCCTGTTGTCATTACCAAATTAGGAAAGAAAAGCGGGTAACCATTGTTATCTTTTGAAGGCCATAAGGGTTAACCTCAGTTTGAATAAGGATGCTATTGTGAAATTGGTATAGACTATCGAGGTGGGAATGATTGAATAAGATAATCTATCAAGGATATATGACTTGATTTATCCATGGAAGGATGCAAGTACCTTTTTAAAGGTGGAATTCAGGATAGAACCTCGATAACTTGAGATGAACCCTAGGGGAATGTATAAAGGTTGGCATTTCACCCTTAATAGGGACATTATGAGTTTGGGTAGTACGGAATGAAGGAATAAGGCAATAACAACCTTTAAAGATCAGTGGAGAAAGTTTTCAGAACTATATAGACAATGATTCTTGTATTAGTAAATGGTATCTTGATATGCCCTGTACCTAGGGTGTACCTGATGAAGGATTTAAGGATAACCTTGGAGGTTTTTCAAGGAGAAAGGTAGTATTCAAAGTTCTCAAGCATAGAAATTTTGATAAAGGAAATATGACGTATTTATAATAATGTCAGGTGGGGCACGTGTTGAACAATAAGAAAGTATAGATCGATCCAATGAGGGTCGAGATTGGTGAAAACAAGAAGGACCCAAGATAAGAGACGTCCTAAGTATGATCGAGAGTCAGTCGTGGCAATGTTCACATCTAAAGACTAAGGCAATGACTTAAGAAAAGCATTTTCACATAAGCAGTGATTGAAATGAGATAGAAAATTTAGTTGGAGGTGGTTAAAATGACATTGATTGTAAGGAAATTTTATTATCAGGAAAGGCCAAAGAGGTGGTCGATACTTTAAGTGTAAGAGGACAATTATAGGAGCTCGTGCCAGAGGAATACAGTGATGATGGTTAAAGCCGTGAAGGTTGTATTAAGGTGTGAAAGATTGACATTCCTTCTGATGATTGTGCGATACTCAACCCTAATAGTAGTTTGGTAAAGATTTAATTCATATAATTGCCATGAGCGGGCTATCTATCTTAGAAGGTCCTATCTTGAGAATAAGCCAGGACCATGTTTCAAAAAGGACTAAACAAACCTTTGAGTTAAGTCTTCTATTGAAGGCATACGATTAAGAATGGTATTAACCTACTATCGTTGCTTTGATTGAAACTTTTCTGCAATTTTATCTGCTTTATGTCATGAATGTACGTCAGGATCTGGAGTGTTCTTCATGAATCATGAATGGTGATTATGTTAACTCCTTAAAAGAATTTTATACGGTAGATATGGACTCCATATGATTAGATATTAAGATTCTGAGGAAAACAAATGACTACCATAGGTCCGTGGTGGACTATAGTAATGCATCAACGATTCTATGAATATTTAGACGATGACAACTGTGAGAGTTGTAATGTAATGAGCGTTGAGATTGAGTACCACTAATCGGGTCATGGTGATGTATAAGTAATCATCGTTAGACTAACTAAGGCGATCATTTACCTATGATATATTTATTCTTTCTTATCGATAGAGAGTAGTATTACTATACGAAGAAGGTTACGGTGTAGCAATGGATTCTAGTAACGATGATGTCTAGAATGAAATCCCAGATTCGATTTTCAATGTCGAGGGAGTTTCAAAGGTGATTGTTTATAAGCTCGAGCAAGAGCATGGGTCCATAGAATGATGGACGGAATAGTAAATATTCAGACACGGGAAATACGATGCTATAATACTTGATGTTGATATATATACGTATATGTTTTGTTCTCCTATGACAAACATCTATAGTTCAGAGGTAGATTCCAAGCCAGATATTTTGTGGCAGTATATTTTATATATATACAATTCTCTTCAATTCATTCTTTTATCTCCTTTTCATTTCATATAAGCTGAGAAGAACAACCCTTCCAGAAGGGGAGGTATTGCCGAATGACTATCTATCTGTGTGATAGAAGCCTAGTAGGGTACCATCTATTGTTTAATTGCTTGTCAAGTACTAAAGGCTGGCCACCTTCTGTACTAACTATGCAATGTAACAAGTGTTCATGATCATAGTGATCTCTCAATAAATTCTTTTACTTCTATATGAAGGACCAAGCTTTCGAAGATGGAGGCAGCTAGAAAGGAAGTAGTATTAGTATGGTGGTATTTGGAATGGAAACGCATTCGTGATACTAAGGTTAACGCAATTATTAAAAAGTTATCAAACTCTAGCGAGTAAACGTATATATATATATCGGGACTTAATGAAGTATCTCGTAACTTCATTTCATTCAATAATATTTCAAAGATTGAATCTATTCAAGTCTTATCTTGTAGTCTCATCTGTGTGATGAACTTTTAAAACTATTTGTAACTTGAACGATGGTAGTTTAAGTAGTATTCGGAAAAGATATAAGTATATTGGAGTATCTTGTAACTTCATCTTTTCAACTTATATCTAGTAAATGATTATCTTATGCATGACAAAGATTTTCAGAAAAATGTTGAGACAAGGTTAGATATATGAGATCACCTTGCAACTATATTTTATACAGTTATAAACTGGAACTCTTTGTATATTATACATGTCAGAGGATTTCAAAGATTTGAGAAGTATATATGTATATATATACTGAATATTTTGCGACTTCGTCGCATTAAAATAACAAACTTGGTTCATTTCTTCTTGACCAAGACTCTCATGAGTACTATGAGAATGCTCATATATTGTTAATTATAATACATATTATTTCGGTGGGCTTGTTGCTCACCCTTGCTTTCTTCTTTTATCACACAACAACAGATAGACAAGATGAACAAGATCAAGCTCCCAATTCGTGAGCGGTTAGGAAATATTCCGCAGTTTCCTGTAGGCGTTGATGCCGTTGTAGCTGAGGTAGGAACTACCAATAGGCTAGGCTTTCAACTTTTGTTGTACCAGACTTATGTATATTTATGAATTGTAATAATGGCAAAGAATGTGTAAATTTATTCAGAAACCCTTTTGAGGTGTAATGACTTATAATTGTGGAATAAAATGACTTGTGTTATTTTTGGTATTTATCTCTGAGACTATAACTTGTGGTCTGTGTGTATATTGTGGGGTCACATTCGCAGTGGTTGGTTGTTTATTAAGATTAAGAGTTGTTAAGGGAATTGGAACTCATGACAACCCGGATTCCCGACCCCGGATTTGAGGGTGTTACACACAAAGTAATCAAATACAAGTATTTTAAAACTTTATGGTGGATTGAGTTTATCCACCAGAGATATATATTAGTAAGAGAACTTTGTGTTACAATGTTGTACACAGCTGCTTACAAGTTTGAACTCACAAGAACAGAGAAATTCTTTTACAGATGTAGCTTTATCTATTTCTCTGGTAATTGATTACTAGCTTGGATGATTTTCTACTTGCTATACTTGGTTTATATACCACCAAGTTATATGATAAAAAGACAAACAAATAAGACAAAATATTTCTAGTCTAACTTCATACTTCTTCATTTCTTAATCCAGTATCTTTGAATATCTTCAATTTAGCATGAAAATGCTTCTTTGTTCTCTAAAACCTGTAAATAGGCTGCCACATTTCATTTGCATACAATCAACGCATGTGACTGTCAAGTCACTATCAACTGCTCTTTTAAATTTGATCATCCGTTGAAACTATGGCTGATCATCCGTTGAAACTATGGTTGATCATTCGTTGAAACTATGGTTGATCATCCGTTGAGACTTTAGCTGATCATCCGTTGAAACTTAGTAAAACATTCGTTGAGACTGTCTTCATAGAAGTTAACTTGTAATAACCCCAAAAATTTTGGACTTTTTGTAACCCTTATGAATAGTGATTTTGCTGATTATGTTGAATAAGAAAACTTTTCATGTCAGACTATGTATGGGTTCTTTTATTGATATTCTGAGATCTTATTAAGTACTCTATATGGTATATAAGTGTATGTAAAGATCGTCAGAATCCAAATTCAAACACTTTGATTTTTCCCGAAAACCCACCAGATACAGAAAGAATTAAGTATAAGGTAACATGATTAAAAGGATTTTAATTCAAGCATTATAAGAGAGGATCATAAAAGGAATATAAAATATTGAGAAAGGTTTAAGGGAACCTAAGTAATGAGATCCTGGGTATGATCCCTCAAACGATAAACGAGAACGAAAGTTAAGCGAACCGTATAACAGATCAGCGATCATTAGCCAAGTAATTAGAAGCTAATCAAAGAGGTTAGTGAGGATGATGTCATCAAACCAATAAGAAGAGGACAAGCATGGGAAGATGACATAGGATTGATGACCTAAGCATGACCAAAAGGGAAGGAGACGTGGTTGATTTCAAGCCACACAAAAATCACCATGGTTAAAAGGTAAATAATTAAAACAAAAGCAAAAACAACCAACCAACAAATCATTTCACCAAAAACACAAGTTGACTTCCCATTTCAAGCTAAAAGCTCTCGGCCTCTTTTCCATTTCAAGAAGAAAAAACCAAAATCCAAGTTCCAAGCTTCATTAATTAGTGAGGTAATTATCTAAGATTCCTTATGCATAGATATAACTATCCTATAAGTTTGAGCTTCAAATTTCTTCACAATCTCTTCCTAAAATTCATGGAAGAAGAGGGTGAATAGTGTTTTTCAAGAACTAAAAATTTTGTTCTTGAGTTTTTGTTTAGATTAAGCTTTGGTAAGGACTTTCAAGGGTGATTCCAAGCTCCTTAGTTACTTTTACTCACCAAGGAAGGTATAATCTCAAACCCTAGCCCTACTTTTGTATATTTAGAGCTTTTGTGTTTAGTATGGTTCATGAGAAGATTGATTATTGAGTATTTAGAGATGTGTTGGTTTTGTGATGTGTTTGGAGTTGTAAATCTTGTTGATTAGTTAAAGAACTTAAGTAAAGCTTTTAGTTCATGTTGGGAAGTAGTATAAATTTGGAAATATTGAGTTGTTGGGGCTGTTGTAGCATTGTATGTATGGAGTTTGATTGTATGGTTGAATTGTGGTTGATTGGTGGTTGATTTGGAGTAGGATAAAAATTATAAATCGCGTAAACATAGCCGTCGTAATGTCCGATTTACTTTAGACTGTTTTGTTCTTAACATCAGGACCCGAGAACTCATTGTTAGGTTTTGACCACTTCCATGACTAGATAGTTCATGTTACGAGCTTCGTTTTGATATGTGGTTTGTTTGAATCCGATGTACGGTTTAGGAGAAACGACCGTTTTAAGTAACGGCGTTTCGCGAACGAACCATTACCCCTCGCCTAACTTTGAAACATTGGTTAAAGACCTTAAATGACTAATTGGAGTATGAAACATTTATGTAAAGTGTATTAGGAAGTTGGTAAGGCACTCGCGAAAGAATCGCCTTAAAACTCTTAATGATTAATTTATTAAAAATGATGGAGCCGAGGGTACTCGAGCGACTTAAGAGAATCATTAAGCGCAAAGCGAGCGTTAGAGTCTAATTGGTTAAAGTATAGATTCTTAAGCGACTTTGGTTTAATTCCAACTTATATGTGGTTTATAGGTTACCAGACTCATTCCAGGACTTTTACCACCCCCAGTCGCTCAGGAAAGGTTTCTACCCGTTATACTGTTGTTGTGATGTAAATATATGTATATGCATTATCTTGTGATAAGTGCATGATTGTTATTAGCAAATCTTGCGATATATTGGAGCATGTGATATGGTATATATGCATGTCTGTTTCGTAATCTTGATATCTAATTGTTGATTCAATTGCTTATAAGTTGCATAATACCTATGCTAGAGATAAGCAGTAGTTGCGTATACCCTTAGTATAGGGGACCCAAAGGTGAACATTTTTCTAAACCGGGAGTCGATGTTCCCGAGTATAATATATATATATATATATATATATTATACATTTCAAGTTTATGCCAAGGTTTTCTCCTTCTACAGTAGAAAAGGTTACTTATTGGTATCTTTTCCTGATCAGCAAGATATCAGGTTTATGCCAAGGTTTTCTCCTTCCCAAATTCATTGGATATTACAACTCTGTTGATAATTTTCATAACAGAGGTTTTCAAGGAGTGTATGAAATATATATATATATATAGGTGTATATATATCAGGACTTAATGAAGTATCTCGTAACTTCATTATTTATAATGATATTTCAAAGATTGAATCTATCCACGTCTTATCTTGTAGTCTCATCAGTGTGATGAACTTTTGAAACTAATTATAACTTGAACGGTGGTAGTTCAAGTAGTATTCGGAAAAGATATAAGTATATTGGAGTATCTTGTAACTTCATCTTTTAAACTTATATCTAGTAAATGATTATCTTGTGCATGTCAAAGATTTTCAGAAAAACGTTGAGACAAGGTTATATATATGAGATCACCTTGCAACGATATTTTTATACAGTTATAAACTGGAACTCTGTGGATGTTATACATGTCAGAGGATTTCAAATATTGTGAAAAGTATATATATGTATATATATACTAAATATTTTGCGACTTGGTCGCGTTAATATATCAGTTTGGTTCATTTCTTTTGACCAAGACTTTCATGAGTACTATGAGAATGCTCATATATTGTTAATCATTATACATATTATTTTGGTGGGCTTGTTGCTCACCCTTGCTTTCTTCTTTCATCATACAACAACAGATAGAAAAGATGAACAAGACCAAGCTTCCAATTCACAAGCGGTTAGGAAACGTTCTGCAGTTTTCTGGAAGTGTTGATGCCGCCGTAGCTGAGGTAGGAGCTACCAATAGGCTAGGTTTTCAACTATTGATGAACCAGACTTATGTATAATATGAATTGTAATAATGGCAAGGAATATGTAAATTATTCAGAAACCCTTTTAAGGTGTAACGGTTTATAATTGTGGAATATAATGACTTGTGTTATTTTTGGCATTCATCTCTGAGACTATAACTTGTGGTGTGTGTGTGTATATTGTGGGGTCACAGTACTCAGTAGTTGGTTGACTGTTAAGATTAAGTATTGATAAGGGAAATGGAACTCGTGACAACCCGAATCCCCGACCCCGGATTTGGGGGTGTTACATAACTCTACTTCATTTATATAAGATTACAAGGCATCTAATATCTACAATTAACCAACCTATCTTGCATATCAATTTAGTAGTCAATATGACTTAAATATTCTACAACATCTAGTTTACTAAGGCATTATAATATGCATGAATGTGCTAGTAATCTTATTGTAACATAAGCTACTCTTTCAACGGATATTGAAAGTGATCATCCGTTGAAAGATACAAATACACTAAATAATATCTACTAAGTGTTTTGTTTAACTTATCATCAAGTTCACAACATATTCTTAACAGAGTATATACATGTATCTTTTGATAACAAGAAGATAACAGGTCTAGAAGATGCAGATGACCATGACAAGTTGAGATTTGAAAATAAAGTACCTTATGTTGAACTTTTAAATCCTGACTCTGATACAGTAAGTCCTGATATCACTCGAAGCTCTGAGATTCCACAGTATAGTGGAAATTCTTCTAACACTGAAGTATATGTTGAGGGGGAGCAACATGATACAAATCCAGAGACTACTACAAGTTAGTCTACTCAAGAAACATCAGTAGAAAGATCATCAGACTCATCTTCCTCAAACTTTGATGAGTCAAATACTGATAACCATAGGAAAACCGATTCAGGGGGAGTATCAGGAAACAACAGTGGTACTACTCAAAGAAATAACAGAGAATTCATGGATCAAGGGGGAGGTTCTTCTTCAAGGAGTCAACTTCCATCAGCAGGAAAATGGTCCAAGTCACACACACCTGACTTAATCATTGGAAACCCTGACAGTGGTGTAAGAACAAGAAAATCCACTTAGAATGAATGTCTTTGTCATTCTTTTCTATCTCAAACTGAACCTAAAAAGGTTGAAGAAGCTCTATAAGATGCTAAATGGGTCACAACAATGCAATAAAAGCTTAATAAATTTGAAAGAAACAAAGTTTACACTCTTGTGCCAAGACCGAAGAACAGATTTGTAGTTGGTACAAAATGGGTGTTCAGAATCAAAACTGATAGTGGGGGCATTGTTACAAGGAACAAAGCAAGACTGGTTGCAAAGGGTTACTCACAACAAGAAGGAATTGATTATGATGAGACATTTGCTCCAGTTGCAAAGTTAGAGGCAATGAGAATCTCTCTTGCCTATGCTGCTCACAAGAAGTTTAAGGTGCTCCAAATGGATGTGAAGAGTGCACTTTTAAATGAAGAACTCGAAGAGGAAGTTTATGTTGAACAGCCTCCAGGGTTCATTGATCCAAAGTATCCAGATCATGTCTACTTACTGGATAAAGCACTCTATGGATTGAAGCAAGCTCCAAGGGCCTAGTATGAAACACTTGCTCTATTTCTGCTAGAGAGTGGTTTCACAAGAGGTACAATTTATAAAACTCTCATTTATAAATACCATGGTAAGGACTTGTTGTTAGTATATATATATATGTTGATGATATCATTTTTGGATCTACTAATGATAAACTCTGTGAGAGATTTGCAAAGATAATGCAGTCCAGGTATCAAATGAGTATGATGAGAGAATTGAGTTACTTTCTGGGGTTACAAGTCAAATAGACTAATGAAGGAATCTTCCTAAATCAATCCAAATACACCAGGAACTTACTCAAAAGATTTGGAATGCAAGACTACTCAACTGCATCAACTCCTATGGCCATTGCAACCAAGTTAGATTTTAATACTGGTTCTTCAGTAGATATAACTAACTACAGAGGTATGATTGGCTCACTTCTATATCTGACTTCTAGTAGACCTGATATCATGTATGCTACATGTTTCTGTGCAAGATTCCAAGCTGACCCTAGAGAACCTCATCTATTAGCCGTGAAAAGAATTTTTAAGTATCTCAAAGGCACCATGAATCTAGGATTATGATATCCTAGAGATTCAGACTTTAATTGAATTGGATATTCAGATGCTGATTTTGTAGGATGCAAAATAGATAGGAAAAGTACTTCTGGAAGCTGCCAATTTCTTGGAGGCAGATTGGTTTCTTGGTACAACAAGAAACAAAAGTCAATTTCCACTTAAACTGCAGAAGCAGAATACATTTCTGTAGGAAGTTGTTGTGCTCAGATTCTTTAGATGAAGAATCAGCTGCTGGATTATGGGTTAGACTATTCTTCTATTCCTATATATTGTGATAATCAAAGTGCTATTGCAATGACAGGAAATCCAGTGCAGCATTCAATAACTAAGCACATTAGTATCAGATATCATTTCATAAGGGAACATAGGGAAGCTGGTATAGTGGAATTGGTCTTTGTTCCAACAGATCAGCAAGTAGCAGATATATTCACCAAGCCTCTCTGTGAAGCTACATTTACAAGATTGGTGAATGAATTGGGAATGATTTCATGACAGTTCTCAAACTCTGATAATTAAGTCTGCTGATATTTTCGAAGCATGGTATCTTATTATTTGTCAATACTTGTTAGATACTGATTCTTATGCTAAATGCTTGATGCCATGATAACATGCAAAATGTGCTAAATGATCTTATGTGATAATTTCATGTTGAACTACTGATTATGCTTATAAACTATGTTATTAGTTAAAATTGTTTTGACTAATAGTTTATATTAGTAGTTGTTAAATCCTGATACTAGTAATTAAGATACTGATAATGATCAAACCATGATTGACTGTTATACTTAATTGATTATTTTGAATTTATTCGAAATAAATTGTGAGCAGTATTTTATTTAATCAGTGAGTGAGTGGAATATCTTTTAATTGATTAGAATGGGTTAGCTACGGATGCAAGTATCCGTTGATACTTGAGTATTTACATTGGGAATAGGAATATGAAGAGAGAGATTACTTTTTGTTTTCCTAGATATGCGTAATCGTGTATGCTTATTATGTCTAATTATTACATGGCCAATCAAAGAGTCTCTTCAGTTTCCACTTTCTTTTCTATAAATACAATCCTTCACTTTCAAAACTTCTCACTGCCTTCTTCATATTCAACTCACCACATTCTCATCATTTTATTCACAATCTTACTCATCAAAATGGCTCAACCTCAGTTTCACACACGTAGCGGTGGTTGTTATCTACCGATCTTTAATCCTAGTGATGAAAAGGTATATTTGGATCCTTACGGACATAAAGTTCATATTCGTGGTGAAATCTACCATCCAACTGAAGTTCCAACTTCAGTCTATGATCATCTTTCTTGGGATGATTAGTTGGAACTACACTTCTTCACTGCATAGATTCTTCTTCAAAAAGAACTTTGAGCTGAGATGGCTAGAAAGTGCTCGACAAGCAACTCTTGAGCTGCAAGAGAATATTATCTCTCTTGCAGGCACAATGAGTAGGATTTATCATCGCAAGGCAATGAAGGTGGAGCGAGCGGCGAAGAAGAAGAAGCTAGAGTAGATAGATTGTATAAGGATTTTATTTTTAAAATTCTATGAAAATCTTGTATTCTACTTCTTGATTAATGAATGAATATATATCATCTTTTTTTGCTTGATTAAATGAGTACTTGATTGCTTTATTGTACGTGTGCTTGAATGTTTTTTAATGTTAAATATTGAATCATTACTGCATGCTAAACATCATATATTTTTCATAGTGCATGTGACTAAACTAATCTATGTTTAAGTTTCATATGACCACTACAGTACAGATTGAGCACTACAGGAAGTAAATGTTGTTAAAGAAGAAAATTTAAGGAAAACTTAATTCTTAATCGCTAAGAGTTATAATCTTTGAGTGTTGATTACAATTCAAAATCTTTTGAAACTTTCTTTTCTGATCAAGAAAGTTGTCCACACTCAATCTCAAATTTCATATATCTTATAACTTAAATTTCTTCTTACAACTGAAACACTTAAATTTTTTTCACAAATATTGCCAAAAATCAAGTGTCATAATTCTTGAATTATGTTCACCACTCAGAAATAACATTTAGTTGGTTAGAGACTACTTGTTGAGGTAGATCTCGATGATACTAACAGAGACACAGAGGTTTTATTAGTTTTTACTGAAGACTCTATGAAAGCTTTCATTAAACACATTCAAGTGTTAGTTCTTTGCAAGAAGAACAAAGGTTTGAGATTATGGTACATGACAGTAACCTAATCAAATCCTCTCCAATTCAAATGGAGGTTCTCATTATTGATGAACAACAATTGTCATAACCACAGTATCTATTGTGAGTCTAATTATGAATTCACAATGTATAAATACTGGTGTTACTTTATCATCATTTATTTTAAATATTAATTTAGTTCTTTCAACATTTATAGTATGCTTTTCATGATATAAATCATGTTGACATGATTACATCTAGACATTAGTTAAGGACTACCTCTTGTTGTATGATCACATATCACCCTTCTTTAGCCACCTCTTATTTTTGTAGGACAATCTTTCTGAGCCTTATTCTGTGAGATGTGTGAAAAGATTGAGAGAAAAATAGAATTTAAGAAAGGCAGGATCCTTCCTGGAAAAAGGAGAGGTGGATGAGAGATAAGATTTAGTAATCCTTGTGAGGAAGTTCTGACTATTAAATGTCATGAGATGTGTAGTGTGAGGAGTAATGAGACTACTATAAAAGAATAGAGAGATTAAGTTTTAATTTACTATATGTTTGTAGATTCTCAAAGTACTAAAGGAACATATGCTGAACAACAGTCTGTTGAATCTCTGGACGACGCTGATGTATCAAAGGCTATTGATCTCCCTGCAAGTCTAAGTACTGATACTTTCTTGCAGTCCATACATTCTACTATTCCACCACATGAGATAATCTCTGTTTTTGTTGAAAAATAGTCCATTCATTCTTCTTTTCCATCAATTGAAGAAATCCCTGTTGTTGCTGAAGATGTAGTAGCACAATAGTCCATTCATAAAGATTCATCCATTTCAGAATCACCACAGCATTCTACAGGACCTGAAGTCCTGGAAGTTAATTTTGAAGCTCCAATTTATTTATCTGTAATACTTGAAGATGTGGTGATAACTGTTGAAGGTGTTGAAGCTTCTGAAGCCACTGGATTAATTTCTCATTCTATTCTGCATTCTGAAGCTAATTATAAAGTTCAGAAACTAGTGCAAGATCCAGCTGCTATTGAAGAATCTAATGATGGTAAAGAAACTCATGTATATAATGTTATGTGTGACGACTGAGAATTTTGCAACGTAATTAAGTAAATAAAGTATGATTTTTGTGCCGTGATTATAAATTATGTGATTAAGTGTTGATTAATTGTTTTTATTGTATATAAGTATCTGGGAGCGTAGATAGAAGCGTTCCAATTTAAAGAGTCAACCTAGGAGTTAAGTTGTACTGTCGGGCCGTCAAGTAGAACGAAACCCGTCCTAAAAAGAGATTAAAGTATTTTAATAATGAATTATGTGTTATTATGTGAAATGAATGTTTAAGTAAAGTATTGCGTTCTAGTGACGTGTCGGTCGATAATGATATTGTGAAGCGTAATTGAAACGCTGAGCATCGGGCCGTCAGGCAGAACGTGACCCATTACGCATAAAGAGGAATAATATAAAAAAGGGAAAATTTTATGATCAGACATGAGTTGTGATGTGTGAGTAAATGTGCTTGCTTGTCTGTATACGTGAATACGTGATCTGTTAATATTTTTATGAATATAAGGGAATTATTTGATTTAATTAAGGTTTATTTAACCTTTGCACATTTTTATAAAATTATCTGAGTAAGGTAAAGGCATGAGATTTGTTTTGTTATTTTTGAAATAGTCCTACAGACTTTCTAAAAATGATAGACGGATTTATTTCATGATCGTTGCATTTTAAAATGATTTTTATATGTTAAAATGCTATTATTAGCATAAATTTGTAAAAATCATATAAAATCAACCGTACGCTCAAAAGTTTATTATCAGTAATGGTTGGAAAGCTGATTTCGAGATCTACGTCTTAAAATTGTCATTCGCAATAATTTTCAAATTTCCAAGAGAGATATATTTAATATTCTATTTCTATTTTATTAGAGTAAAAAGAAAGAGTAAATCAAACAAAGAAAAGGATTAGTGAATTACTAAACTACCCTTGCCCCTAATACAAATACAAGCTCATCCCCCCTTCTTTCTTTTTCTTTCCCGTGAGCACCCCTCTCTCCCTCTCTTTCTTTCTCCCTCTCTCTCGATCACTCTCTTTCGGCTCTCTCCCCATCTCTCTTCTCTCTCTTGCATGCAACAACAAATACTCATCCAAATTCAAAGATTTCACCATTCATAGTTTCTATTTTCGATATACTACTCAAACACCATTTGTATGTAAGTGTCTATGTAGATTTCATAATTCAATCTCCATGGTTGTGTTCAAGGAAATATGATTTCTTGATATATGATCATAAGAGAAGTTTAAAGTGATTTTGTGGTTTAAAACTCAAGAGGAGACCCATTATGGGCACTCTTAAGTTCGACCAACACCGCCCATGATCCAAGGAGAGCCGGTGGACTTTCAAAGTGTGATTTTCTAAGTGCTATAGTATGATCTTGCTAAGATACTAATTGCATGTTTGATATTTGATGATTTCTTGAAGTGTTGTTGGTAAATAAAGTGTTATGTTTAGAAGATTGTATGTAAGGTCTATTAGTAAGTGATCTTGGTGTTTAGATGATTAAAATGGTATGCATGTCATAAGAATCCATATGCATGTCCCTAAAAGTTATTGCATGTCAATGTTTTAGGTTTCTTTTGGTTTTGAACCTTTGCTAGGTTCGAATTTTTATAAAAATTAAGGGGTTGTGTGATAGTATGAATGGTAGCACTAAGTTGGTTTCAAGTGACTTGATTGGTTTTGTGCTAGAGTTGGTTTGAATTTTTGAGTAAAAAGGAAAGGAGTAGTCATTTGCTTAAGGTGCTTAAGATTTAAGAATCAAAGAATCTTTGGTTTTGATTAAAAGAGTTTTTAGTTCGAATTTTTACTTTTAAAAAATGGGTTTTTGATTTAGATTCAAGCTTATAAAGAGTTTTGGTTTGAGGGATTAATTTTGCTTCGAATTTCTTTGAAAAAGGTTTAAAAGGATGAATTTTGGTATAAATTAAAGAGTATAAATGATCCCCATACTTGCATGTCAAAGTATGGTGTTGCATGTGATGATTCTTGAGAAATTCGAATGATATAGGTTGGATTTATAGAAATTTTGATGGATTATGTGCTTAAAGTGTTGCTTGTGTGTTTCTATGCTAAATTGGAGATAGATATGAAAGAAATAAGAATTGCATGTTAAGATATAGGTTGTAATTGACAAGATTAAAGTCTAAAAGGATCATTGGATCTTTTGTTTGTGTTTTGTGTTAAAGTCGAATGGTTTATGGCTATAAAAATGAATGATTTGATGCTAAATTGGATGCATGTGGGATTTTTAAGAATAATGTGGATTATTTGCTTGTTTGGTTCGAATTAAGTGATATAAAAAGAAGGTTTTTTAGTTGTTTTGATACGAGATTATGTATTGATATGATAACTCGAGTATAGAGTTTAATATACAAGGATTAAATGTTATATGTCATATTTGTATTGCAATACGTGTTCCGAAGTCTATTTGGTTTGGATATGCGAGTGTTGGTATATGCGTATATGTGTTTATGGTGAGAGTATATATATATATATGCATACCCTTAGGGTATTACGTTTAAGGGGAAAGTTAAGTGTTCCGGGAACGTGAGTTATGAATTTAATTAAGGTTTTAGTTTTGGATTGTAGATTCGGAGCTTGAGGGCATTCAGGCTAGGAAAGGAAAAGGTTTACTAGGTGGCAGTAGTTCAACCTTCAGAAAAGTGAATTCGGGCAAGTAACTCTATTTACTTGAGTAAATGGTTATAGAGAGGATATTGTTCATGCCAAGTAGAGTATTGAACTATTAAAGTAATGTACCCCTGTTATTGATACCCTTTCATTGATCTTATGAATTTGTTATTGATAAGCTTATTGATCCAACCCTTTGGCAACCCCTTTTTCCTATTCTAATTATTCATTATACCATGAACTGTTATAAACCCTATAAGTACCTTTACGAACCCCTTGTAATGATGCGTCATTCCTTGTTTACCTTATCCTCTATCGATCCTTGAAACGGTTTTGATTTCCATAACTTGAGTACCACGTTATCATTGATCAAGATCCCTAGAATTGAACTTTGCTTATCCCTAATTCATTCCCTTAACTTTGAATTCTTGAAATTGAACTTAAGAATGAGTTTCGACTTGAAAGAGTCCGAATGATTTCATATTTTTGGTAATGATAAAATGAATTTAGTAAACCTACCTTTTTCCAATTCAAGTTTTTCCAAACGAATTCCTGATGGATTGGGTTGGGACGTAAGAGGCTAGTGGGACTAGTCCAGTCATAGTAAGAGGCTAGCGGGGCTAGTCCAGTTTAAGGCTGAAATTATGCCATTGGTACCTTAAAGACCGGATGGAGGTCGATACGGGCTGATCACCCGTATTATTATGAAATGAAAGATAAAGTGGTCCAATCAAGGGTTCCTTAATGATTTTAAAAGGAATTAAAATTTCCTATTCAATAATTGATTCTTTGAAAATTTAAAAAGGATTGTTGTTTTGTAAGGAGTTGATTGTGATATTGTGAAGCTTGCAGCTTGTGAACCCTGATTTTGATTCTGTTGATCATATGATTGATTCCTTATAATGAAAAGATTGCCACTTTCCATTTGAAAGATCATCTGTGATCTTGTTAATGATTTGTGATGAATGTCAGCTTTCACCCTGCCTTGAGCTTTGTTCCTTGAAAGCCCAAAATTTTCTTCATAACCCCTTTTATAACCTGAAAGATAGAAATCTGCCATCTAGAATTGATAAAGTAGAATGCCCTGAGATCAGTAAAGTACATTGTGGATTTTATATTGTAGAACTGCTGTTTAGTTACTTGCTGAGTTTTATACTCATATGTTTTATTTTAATCTAACCATGGCAGTTAAGCAAGAAGATGGTCAGGCTTAGCTGCACTGCTCGTAAGAGCGTACCTGGTGGTCCCTATCGTGTTGAGGGCTTCCGGTTGCCAGAGTAGGTAGTAAAGTTTTTGAGTGAGCAAGCGCTTAGCCAGAGAGTTGTAAAGATACAATGGGTTATCTGTTGGTTCCAAGACGGGATCGACTATGTATATTTAGTTTTATTTTGGGGTTGTAAGTTATATTTTATGATTTGTAGTTGTAATCTTGTCTCATACTTTATCCTGTTTGATCATGTTAGTAGCTAATCGGGGTTTATGCTTATTTAATTAGTAGATTAAAGGTGTGTGGGTCCTCATTTCCTAACTCCGAGATTGAGGGCATCACAAGTTTGGTATCAGAGCTACAGGATCTAGTTCCTGAGACAAGTTAGGATTAAAAAGGTTATTTTGGGTAAATATTTTTATCGCAAGAGAGTTCGACTCATATAGAGTTGAGTTAGACTATTAGGTATAGTCTAAGGAAAAGTGTGTATTAGCTAAAGTGGTGACTAGAGTTAGGGTGTGAGTTAGCAAGAAGCTTTATTTAACCCTAACGTTGTTTCTTGGTTGTTGTTTTGTGTTTTCTCTCAGGATCCCAGTAGTAATAGTGATTCCGATTCAGAGATTAATTTGACTGGTACCCCAGTGGACCCCATTCCACCCTCTTCAGAGAAGCCTGTGTATGTAAGTTCAGATCCAGAGGAGGATCCCTCTGAGAGCAATGAGATCCCTATGCAGATTTCACCCCTGAGGCCAGATTCAGAGACCCATGCCCCTGAGCTAGAGTCTGAGGTGCCTAAGATTATACATGTCAGTGTAGGTGGCAAGTTAGCCCAGGACCGAGACTTTGTTTACTCCCATATTCCTGAGTTGGGAGCTTTGGTGGATAGGTTGATTCAAGACTCTAGGCAGAGGACTTCAGTTATGGATGATGAGTGGCGAGTCCGGATTAAGATGGTGGAGCAGGTTGCCCAGAGAAGATTGGATGATGGACCATCCACTAGTGATGCTGATGCTGAGGCCCGGAGGCTGCATAAGATCATTCGCTGGATGCTGGTTGTGTTGAGAGAGATTCTGGATGATTAGTTGTTAGGCGGGACTGTTGGTTGAGCCCGTAGTTGTTGTTTCTCAGTGCCGGTAGGCTTTGGGATACTTGGTCAGATGCCGGGATCCCTTTTTCATTTGTTGTATCGTATTTCGGAACTTTGTAGTAGTAGTTGTTAAAAGTTAGGGGTAGATAGGGGGTATTTTCCAGTTTTTCCTCTGTTTAACTCTGTTATAATATTGTACCTTATTCCTGAACTTGTGATAACCAGATTTTTATTTATGTATCCTTGGTTTGATGAATCCATTATATATCTTGTTTTCTATTGTACACCCTAAAGATCCACATAAACTGTTCTAAATACCATGATTTCATACAACCATATTTAAAATCCCGTAATATCATACCCTGTACCATGAGAAAACAACATTGATATGAGAATTATGTAGTAATAGGATTGCATGTGCAATATTGGGTAAAGCTTAAAACCCACAAAAAGAGATTTCATAATAAATGTTGATATATATGCCATGCTGTCGTATTGCTAAATAATTGCTCAATCAGGTTTGTAAGAAATGGCCAACTCACCAGAACACCAAGAAGAAGAAATTCTAACCCAAGACCCAGAAGTGAATCCAGAAACCACCATGATGAGCAGACTTGCTCAGCTTTTGCAACAACCCGTGGCCCCTAAAGTTGGAAACTTCAAACACTTTCTATATGTTCATCCCCCAGAATTCTTAGGTTTTCCAGATCCGATTAAATCACAGTCATGGTTAATAGAAATGGAAAAAGCGTTTGAGTTAGCAGAAGTTAAGGATGACAAGAAAGCCCGGTATGCGAGTTATTACCTTAAAGATGAAGCGAGCTTCTGGTGGGAATCTTCGAAAGCGTTGCTGGAAGGAAAGGACTTATCATGGGAGAAGTTTACTGAAATGTTTCTGGATAAATATTTGCCAAGTTATATGCAAGATCAGTTGGAGATGAAATTTCTGGACCTTAGACAAGAAGATATGTCGGTAGCGGAGTATGAAGAGAAATTTTCAGAGCTGTCTAGATTCGTACCTAAGTATGTAAATACGGAGGCAAAGAAGGCTAAAAGGTTCCAACAGGGACTTAAACCATGGATTAGAAGTCAAGTGGCATTGTTGGAGATCAAGAATTATGCCACCTTGGTGCATAAGGCAATGATAGTAGAAGGAGAGTGTGAAGCTGCGAAGAGAGAAAATGAAGGAAGGAAAAGGAAGTTTGAAAGCTCGGAGCAAGAGCAAGGAAGTTCAAAGTTTAGAGGAAAGTTTGGTAGGAATGGTAGAGGTCAGAACTAAAAGTTTCAGAAGTTTAAACCCGGTAACGGAGCCCAGAAGAATCGTTTCCAGAAAGCAGGAGAACCGGGAAAGGATAACAGACCTCAGATTCTAGAATGTAAGGTTTGTGGAAAGAGACACCCGGGAAGGTGTAATAAGTTGGACGTGACTTATTTCAAGTGTAACCAAAAAGGGAATTACTCATCAGAATGTCCAAATGGAGCAAAAAAGCCTGACTTGGCTTGTTTCAAATGTGGAAAGGTGGGCCATATGGCCAGAAACTGCAAGGAGCCTGTTCAGAAGGCCAATGTTCTTAGGATTGCTGGACCGCCGTCTCTCCCAGCACCGTCAGCTCAACCCAAAGATAGGACCTTTAATATGACAATGAAAGATGCGGTGCAAGATGTGGACGTGGTGGCAGGTATACTCGTTATAAACTCAGTAGAAGTAAAAGTATTGATGGATTCTGGAGCAACTATATCTTTTAATTCTGAAAGTATTCTTGATAAGCTAAATTGTGTTGCATACCCTCTAGAACCTAATTTGATTATAGAGGTAGCAAATCAAGAGAAAGTTATTGTTAATAAGGTTTTTCCCGATTGTGATATGGTTATAGAAGGTCGGCACTTTTCTGTTGACTTAACTCCTTTTAAGTTAGGAGAATTCGAGGTTATATTAGGAATAGATTGGTTGTCAAACCACGAGGCGCAAATAGAGTGTAAAAGTAAGAAGGTGAAGTTAAGAACTAAGAAGGGTGAGGAAGTGATTTTCAAAGGGAAAAGACAAGAGAAGAAATTCCTAATGGCTATCGAGACAAGGAGATTATTACGTCAAGGATGCGAAGTTTATTTGGCTCATGTTATGGACGTGGAAAAAGAATCCGTGAGGATTGAAGATATTCCAATAGTAAGAGATTTTCCTTATGTATTTCCCGATAAATTGCCTGGACTACCTCCAGATAGAGAGATCGAGTTTACGATTGATTTGGCTTCTGGAATGGAACCAGTATCGAAAGCTCCCTATCGTATGGCGCCAGTCAAGATGAAGGAATTGGCAGCGCAGTTGCAAGAGTTATTGGATAAATGAGTAATCCGCCCGAGTGTATCCCCGTGGGGTGCACCAGTATTGTTTGTAAAGAAAAAGGATGGAAGTATGAGGTTGTGCATTGATTATCGCGAATTAAATAAGTTGACAATTAAGAATAAGTACCCTCTACCGCGAATCGATGACTTGTTTGATCAGTTAAAAGGAGCTTCGTGTTTCTTCAAGATTGATTTAAGATTTGGGTATCATCAATTAAAGATTAAAGCGGAGGATATACCCAGGACTGTGTTTCGAACGAGATATGGACACTACGAGTTTTTGGTAATGGCGTTTGGTTTGACTAACGCGCCAGCCGCATTTCTGGATCTTATGAACAGAGTGTTCAAGCAATATTTGGATAAGTTCGTTATTGTGTTTATTGATGACATATTGATATATTCCAAGACGGAAGAAGATCATAAGGAGCATTTGAGGATTTCTTTGGAAATTCTGAGAAAAGAAAGGTTGTACGCTAAGTTTTCGAATTGTGAATTTTGGCTAAAGGAAGTGCAATTTCTTGGTCATGTAGTTAATAAAGAGGGAATCAAAGTAGACACAGCCAAGATAGAAGCTGTAATGAATTGGGAAAGACCCAAGACTCCTATGGAAGTCAGAAGTTTTCTAGGATTAGCCGGATACTATAGAAGGTTTGTGCAAGATTTCTCTAAGATTGTTGTTCCATTAACGAAATTGACAAGGAAGAACGAGAAGTTTGTGTGGACGGAAAAGTGCGAAGAAAGCTTTCAAGAGTTAAAGAAGAGGTTGGTAACCGCCCCAGTGTTGGTGTTACCTGATGAAAAAGGAGAATTTGTGATATTTAGTGATGCTTCGTATAAAGGACTTGGATGTGTGTTAATGCAACACAAGAAGGTAATAGCATATGCGTCAAGGCAACTCAAGCCGCACGAACAAAAGTATCCCACGCATGATTTGGAATTGGCAGCAATTGTGTTTGCCCTTAAGATTTGGAGACATTATTTATACGGGGAAAAGTGCAAGATTTATACAGATCATAAGAGTTTAAAGTATATTTTCACTCAAAAGGAGTTGAATATGAGAAAAAGAAGATGGTTAGAATTGATCAAAGATTATGATTGTGCGATAAACTATCATCCTGGAAAGGCAAATGTGGTAGCAGATGCTCTAAGTCACAAGGAAAGATTGAATATGTTAATGTCGTCGGAGGAATTGATTAAGGATTTCGAAAGGATGGAAATAGAAGTATAAACTCCAAAATTTGGAGGTGAAGCAATATATGCGATGTCATTTCAACCTGAAATTTTGGAAAAGATTTGATGTTGTCAAGAGCAAGTGATGAATCGCGAAAAGGATAAGTTATCAGGAGAAGAAATCAAAGCTCAAAAGGAAGAAAGATGAATATATCGTGTTAATTCACGTATTTGGATACCTAATGTTGTGGAGCTAAAGCACGAGATTTTGTATGAAGCGCATAACTCGAGATTCTCAATTCACCCTGGAAGTACGAAAATGTACAATGATTTAAAAGAGAGTTATTGGTGACCAAATATGAAAAAGGAAATTACGGAATGGATAAGTAAATGTTACACGTGTCAAAGAGTAAATGCGGAACATCAAAGACCAAGTGGATTGCTTCAACCACTAGATATACTAGAATGGAAATGGGAGCATATCGCGATGGATTTCGTGGTAGGATTACCTAAAACCAAGTCTAATCATAATGCAATTTGGGTAGTAATCGATCGATTGATGAAATCAGCACATTTTTTGCCGATAAATGAAAGGTTTTTGTTGGAAAAATTGGTCAAATTGTATTTGGATGAGATTGTGATGCGTCACGGAGTACCTGTATCTATCGTGTCTGATAGAGATCCAAGGTGTAACTCGAGATTTTGGCGACAGTTTCATGATCATTTGTGAACTAAGCTGAAAATGAATACAGCATATCATCCGCAGACTGACGGAAAAAGTGAAAGGACAATTCAGACAATTGAGGATATGTTACGAACTTGTGTAATAGATTTCAAAGGAAATTAGGACGATCATTTGCTGTTAATTGAGTTTTCCTACAACAACAGTTATCACGCGAGTATTGGCATGCCGCCTTATGAAGCGTTGTATGGAAGAAAATGTAGATCCCCTACGTATTGGGACGAAGTTGGTGAGCACAAATTAATTGGCCCAGAGCTAGTTCAACAAACGAAAGAAAGGGTGGAAATGATTCTAAAAAGATTAATTGCTGCTCAAGATCAACAAAAGAAGTATGCAAATTGAGTACGAAATGATGTGCAATTCGAACCTGAAGATAAAGTCTTGTTAAAGATATCTCCATGGAAAGGTTTAACCAGATTCGGAAAGAAAGGGAAGTTGAGTCCTAGGTATATTGCATCGTTCGAAGTACTGCGACGAGTTGGAAAGGTGGCATATGAATTAGCGCTACCTCCGCAAATGCAACATCTTCATAATGTATTCCATGTATCTCTTCTAAAGAAGTATAATGCTGATGCGAGCCATGTGATCGAATTGGAACCAGTGGAAATTCAACAAGATTTGTCTTATATGGAACAACCAGTTCGACTCTTAGACCGAAAGGAGAGGACACTTAGGAATAAAGTTGTACCTCTAGTTAGAGTATTGTGGAGAAATCCTATAGTGAAAGAATCAACTTGGGAATTAGAAAGTGAAATGCAAGAAAAGTATCCCCATCTATTTGCTTAGACTAGATTCTGGGGACAGAATCCTTTTAAGGAGGGTAGATTATGACGACTGAGAATTTTGCGACGTAATTAAGTAAATAAAGTATAATTAATGTGTCGTGATTATAAATTATGTGATTGAGTGTTGATTAATTGTTTTTATTGTATATAAGTATCTGGGAGCGTAGATAGAAGCGTTCCAATTTAAAGAGTCAGCTTAGGAGTTAAGTTGTGCTGTCGGGTCGTCAAGTAGAACGAAACCCGTCCTAAAAAGGGATTAAAGTATTTCAAATATGAATTATGTGTTATTATGTGAAATGAATGTTTAAGTAAAGTATTGCGTTCTAGTGACGTGTCGGTCGATAATGATATTGTGACGCGTAATTGAAACGCTGAGCATCGGGCCGTCATGCAGAACGTGACCCGGTACGCGTAAAGAGGAATAATATTAAAAAGGGAAAATTTTATGATCAGACATGAGTTGTGATGTGTGACTAAATGTGCTTGCTTGTCTGTATACGTGAATACGTGATCTGTTAATATTTTTATGGATATAAGGGAATTATTTGATTTAATTAAGGTTTATTTAACCTTTGCACATTTTTATAAAATTATCTGAGTAAGGTGAAGGCATGAGATTTGTTTTGTTATCTTCGAAATAGTCCTAGAGACTTTCTAAAAATGATAGACGGATTTATTTCATGATCGTTGCATTTTAAAATGATTTTTATATGTTAAAATGCTATTATTAGCATAAATTTGTAAAAATCATATAAAATCAACCGTATGCTCAAAAGTTTATTATGAGTAATGGTTGGAAAGCTAATTTCGAGATCTACGTCTTAAAATTGTCATTCGCAATAATTTTCAAATTTCCGAGAGAGATATATTTAATATTCCATTTCTATTTTATTAGAGTAAAAAGAAAGAGTAAATCAAACAAAGAAAAGGATTAGTGAATTAATAAACTACCCTTGCCCCCTAATACAAATACAAGCTCATCCCCCCCTTCTTTCTTTTTCTTTCCCATGAGCACCCCTCTCTCCCTCTCTTTCTTTCTCCCTCTCTCTCGATCACTCTCTCTCGGCTCTCTCCCCATCTCTCTTCTCTCTCTTGCATGCAACAACAAATACTCATCCAAATTCAAAGATTTCACCATCTATAGTTTCTATTTTCGATATACTACTCAAACACCATTTGCATGTAAGTGTCTATGTAGATTTTATAATTCAATCTCCATGGTTGTGTTCAAGGAAATATGATTTCTTGATATATGATCATAAGAGAAGTTTAAAGTGATTTTGTGGTTTAAAACTCAAGAGGAGACCCGTTATGGGCACTCTTAAGTTCGACCACCACCGACCATGATTCAAGGAGAGCCGGTGGATTTCAAAGTGTGATTTTCCAAGTGTTATAGTATGATCTTGCTAAGATACTAATCGCATGTTTGATATTTGATGATTTCTTGAAGTGTTGTTGATAAATGAAGTGTTATGTTTAGAAGATTGTATGTAAGGTCTATTAGTAAGTGATTTTGGTGTTTAGATGATTAAAATGGTATTTATATCATAAGAATCCATATGCATGTCCCTAAAAGTTATTGCATGTCAATGTTTTAGGCTTCTTTTGGTTTTAAACCATTGCTAGGTTCGAATTTTTATAAAAATTAAGGGGAAATGATGATTTTTATTGTATGATAGTATGAATGATAGCATTAAGTTGGCTTCAAGTGACTTGATTGGTTTTGTGCTAGAGTTGGTTTGAATTTTTGAGTAAAAAGGAAAGGAGTAGTCATTTGCTTAAGGTGCTTAAGATATAAGAATCAAAGAATCTTTGGTTTTGATTAAAAGAGTTTTTAGTTCGAATTTTTACTTTTAAAAAAATGGGTCTTTGATTTCGATTCAAGCTTATAAAGAGTTTTGGTTTGAGGGATTAATTTTGCTTCAAATTTCTTTGAAAAAGGTTTTAAAAGATGAATTTTGGTATAAACTAAAGAGTATAAATGATCCCCATACTTGCATGTCAAAATATGGTGTTGCATGTGATGATTCTTGAGAAATTCGAATGATATAGGTTGGATTTATAGAAATTTTTATGGATTATGTGCTTAAAGTGTTGCTTGTGTGTTTCTATGATAAATTGGAGATAAATATGAAAGAAATAAGAATTGCATGTTAAGATATAGGTTGTAATTGACAAGATTAGAGTCTAAAAGGATCATTGGATCTTTTGTTTGTGTTTTGTGTTAAAGTCGAATGGTTTATGGCTATAAAAATGAATGAGTTGATGCTAAAGTGGATACATGTGGGATTTCTAAGAATAATGTGGATTATTTGATTGTTTGGTTTGAATTAAGTGATGTTAAAAGAAGGTTTTTTAGTCATTTTGATACGAGATTATGTATTGATATGATAACTCGAGTATAGAGTTTAATATACAAGGATTAAATGTTATATGTCATATTTGTATTGCAATACATGATCTGAAGTCTATTTGGTTTGGATATGCGAGTGTTGGTATATGCGTATATGTGTTTATGGTGAGAGTATATATATGCATACCATTAGCGTTCCGGGAAGGTGAGTTAAGAAACTAATTAAGGTTTTGGTTTTGGATTGTAGATTCGGAGTGTGAGGGCATTCAGGCTAGGAAAGGAAAAGGTTTACTAGGAGGCAGTAGTTCAACCTTCAGGAAAGCGAATTCAGGCAAGTAACTCTATTTACTTGTGTAAATGGTTATAGAGAGGATATTGTTCATGCCAAGTAGAGTATTGAACTATTAAAGTAATGTACCCCTGTTATTGATACCCTGTCATTGATCTTATGAATTTGTTATTGATAAGCTTATTGATCCAACCCTTTGGTAACCCCTTTTTCCTATTCTGATTATTCGTTATACCATGAACTGTTATAAACCCTATAAGTACCTTGACGAACCCCTTGTAATGATGCTTCATTCCTTGTTTACCTTATCCTCTATTGATCCTTGAAACAGTTTTGATTTCCCTAACTTGACTACCATGTTATCATTGATCAAGATCCCTAAAATTGAACTTTGTTTATCCTTGATTCATTCCCTTAACTTTGAATTCTTGAAATTGAACTTAAGAATGAGTTTCGATTTGAAAGAGTCCGAATGATTTCATATTCTTGGCAATGATAAAATGAATTTAGTAAACCTACCTTTTTCCAACTCAAGGTTTTCTAAACAAATTCCTGATGGATTGGATTGGGACGTAAGAGGCTAGTGGGACTAGTCCAGTCATAGTAAGAGGCTAGCGGGGCTAGTCCAGTTTAAGGCTGAAATTATGCCATTGGTACCTTAAAGACCGGATGGATGTCGGTACGGGCTGATCACCCGTATTATTATGAAATGAAAGATAAAGTGGTCCAATCAAGGGTTCCTTAATGATTTTAAAAGGAATTGAAATTTCCTATTCAGTAATTGATTCTTTGAAAATTTAAAAAGGATTGTTGCTTTGTAAAGAGTTGATTGTGATATTGTGAAGCTTGCAGCTTGTGAACCCTGATTTTGATTGTGTTGATCATATGATTGATTCCTTATAATGAAAAGATTGTCGCTTTCTATTTGAAAGATCATTCGTGATCCTGTTAATGATTTGTGATGAATGTCGGCTTTCACCCTGCCTTGAGCCTTGTTCCTTGAAAGCCCAAAATTTTCTTCATAACCCTTTTTATAACCTGAAAGATAGAAATCTGCCACCTAGAATTGATAAAGTAGAATGCCCTAATATCAGTAAAGTATATTGTGGATGTTATATTGTAGAACTGCTGTTTAGTTACTTGCTGAGTTTTATACTCATATATTTTGTTTTAATCTAATCATGGCAGTTAAGCAAGAAGATGGTCGGGCTTAGGTGCACTGCTTGTAAGAGTGTACCTGGTGGTCCCTATCGTGTTGAGGGCTTCCGGTTGCCAGAGCAGGTAGTAATGTTTTTGAGTGAGCAAGCGCTTAGCCAGAGAGTTATAAAGATACAATGGGTTATCTGTCGGTTCCAAGCCGGGATCGACTATGTATATTTAGTTTTATTTTGAGTTGTAAGTTATATTTTATGATTGGTAGTTGTAATCTTGTCTCATACTTTATCCTGTTTGATCCTGTTAGTAGCTAATCGGGGTTTATGTTTATTTAATTAGTAGATTAAAGGTGTGTGGGTCCTTATTTTCTAAACCCGAGATTGAGGGCGTCACACTATGTTAGATCTTGAAAATGATCTTTTCTTTCCTGAAGATATGCATATGCATGTAAAATAACAGAAATTGAAAGAGTTTGATGCTAAGAAGAAGCAGGATTATTCTGATAATCTCTAGAATGCTCATTGGAAAGATTATACATATCCTATTTCCAGAACACGTGCAGTTGAACATCTGGAAATAACAGAAAAGAAGATTACAAATCCTGATGTGCTGAATCATCTGAAAGCATCAACTTTGGTTGTCAGATCCTTAAACACAGCTCATGAAGCAACTATTACTCAAATCAATCAGATTAAAGAATCAGTGATTGCTTTGAAGCTGCCTACTCATCAGGAAATTCAGAAATAAATTTCACCAATAATTATCAGACAAACTGTAATTGAAGCCAGTCAAGCTAGATTGGAAGCTAAACAAGATCAAGTGTCTGATCAACTTACCGAGGTACAGAATTCAATGTAGTTAATTATTTCTCTACTTCTTGGTGATGATGCCAAAAAGGGGGAGAAATTGATAAATCTAAATGCAAACAGCTGTCATTATAAGTACTGATGATGAAAATCATGATGGAGGTAATAAGGGGGAACATATGGAGAGTAAAAGAGGAAGCAAGAGGAATGAAAGAAGAGTTGAAGAATTGAATGTGACTACTAAAATGAAAAAATCTTCACAAGTCACAACTATTGTTGATGAAGACCAAAGTATTCTGGAGAAAGAAGCTGGTGCAGAAGTAAGCAAATATCTTCAAACTCTGAAAGTTAAAGGAAGAAAGACAACTATGTTCTACAAGGATCCAAAGATTCAATTATTTGATTCTGAGGTGAGTAGAATAATATTTGCAAAGGAAAATCCTGGAGTTGATCTTGAACAGCTAAGGCAAACGATGGAAGACTTTAAAAATTCTATAAAGACAACAAATGCTGATATTTCTCAAGTACTTTATGAAGATGATCCTTCTAACAGACCAACCAGAGGTATACTTAAAAGGGAAATCAGTCAGGCAGAAGATGAAAGATCTCTCATATCACAAGCTATTGGAACTGCTGGCATGAAGCTTAAAGGAAAGGTGAAAATAGAAGAAAAGTCAAGGATTTCAAAGTCTAAAGCCAAAGCTGGAGTCAGTATCTGAGGAATTCAAATATTAAACTCTGATAGATTTAATATATACAGTAGTTAAAGCTCTTGATACTGAAGAAAATTTACTTGAAGCAGAAATCGTTCAAGCTGGTCAAAGAAGGAAGATTTCTGGAAGCATTCTGAGCTGAGAAAGTGGAGTTAACCTTTTACATTGCTTAAGTTAAAGAAGCAGTTCAGAATAAAGAGTTAAAGTCTGATATTCACTGAAGCGAGATTGAAAATGCTTACTTGATTCCTGCATTTAGATAATTTTGACATCATCAATTGGAACTTGTCCATAATTCCATAATGAACAAGTAGGGGGAGATTGTTAGGAGCAATTGATGATATCAAACAGAATCTAGCAGAAACATCTACAGATGGTAAGTACTAGCATCGATGAATGATAGTTACAAGCATCGACAGATGATAAAGCATCAACAGATGATAAAGCATCGACATATGCTGATGACATCGACGGATGTTAATATTCGACAGATAACGATATCAACGGATAATGATGTCAACGGATGATGAAATCAGTATCTGTCCTATCAGTTGATCTTTGAAGAGGAAAAGGAAACAGGAATTTCAAGGCGGTGAAGGACTTTATCTTAGAAGAAATTGTATAGGTTTTCTTGTTGTTAATAGAATAGGATTCCATATACATTGGTAGATGTGCTCTATATAAAGCACATATTAGGTTCATGCTATAAGCATTGCGACATTGTTATTTCTTTCGCATAACCTAGCAGCTCTGAAGGATATCTTATTCATCCATTGAGAGAGTACTTGTGTAATAAGTTTTTATTAGATTTATATAAAAACTATTGATTCTGTTGAAACTTTGTCGAGTTGATTATATTAAATGTATTCACCCCCATTTACAGTTGATTAAGGGCCTAACATATTCTAAAGAGATTGAAATGTTTGAGCAAAGATCAAATGAACTGAAGGCAAGGGGGTTGAGCAGGGTATCTAAAGATGGACATTTTCTGAACATTAAGACAAATAGATATGAAAGATACAAGATTTATTTTCTAAACAGTTACTCATTAGCTAAATGGCTCAAAATAGTGGAAGCTCTAAGAGGGACCGAGATCATTGAAGAACTTGAAGTATTAGTCAAACTCAAGGACCTAGTTAGAATTGAACCTGGTTATGAGAAATTTAAATAATCCTTTTAACTCAACATTTGATGTAACTGTAAAATATATAAAATGTACTTTGTAAATTTGTTAGTCTTACAATATTTGATTTTAGCTTGGGGTTAGTCTTGTTATCAAGCATGAATTTATGACAAGTAATCTTCTCACAAATTGGGGGAGTTTGTTGTGCAAGACATGCATGTACATAACAAGACTAAGTCATATTGACAACCCTAAGGATAAGTTGTATGATAATCTAAGCTTATATTATATAATTATATTTCTTCGGTCTGTAAAAATGTTAAGTAGATTAGACTGGAGGATTTTTTTGTGAACAGTCTTCAAGCTAAGGAATATATTGGGGTTAAAACCAATAGGTAGTATGGGCTTGGTGACTAGAAAATATAATTGGATTGGGTAATAATTGTATGGGTAGATAATTATTATCATAATTGGGTTGGGTAATAATTGTATAGGTAGACAATTATTATTATAATGGGATTAGGTTATTAGTCTTGGCGGTAAAGTTTTTGATGACTATATATACATAGTCTTCTTATTGTTTTGATGTATGCTTGAGTATTGTTTGACTTAAGTATCGCTTGAGTGAATACCGTTTGGTGAGATTGATTGTATTATTGATAATTGTTTAGATTAATAATACAAGTTGGGACGTGGGTTTCTCCGTGTCATATTTTTGTGTGTGTTTTGTATTATTTGTTTGGTTCTATATTTGTGTGTATTCCCCCTTACAAGTGGTATCAAGAGCCAAGGTTCATGATGGAGAAGGTTGGGGGATTTGAGATTGAATTGTTTAATGGAAGAAATAATTTTACCTTGTGGAAAAGCACGGTGAAAGATCTGTAAATTCAACGAGGGTTATATGCGACTCTCGGAGGGAAAAAGCCTATTGAAGTTGATGATATAATGTGGGGAGACATGAAGTTATGTGCAGCATCAACGATCCGGTTAGCCCTTACACCGGAAATCAAGTATGATGTTCTTGAAGAGGACAATCCCAAGAATTTGTGGGAGAAGTTAACAAAGACTTATCACTCAAAGTCTTTGGCCAACAAGCTATTTCTTAAGAAAGATTTGTTTGGGCTCAAGATGGAAGAAGACGAAGATTTAAGAGATCATCTGAATCATTTTAATGGCTTAATCAACCAGCTGAATAATTTGGAAGAAAAATTGAAGGATGAGGACAAAGTTGTTCTACTACTAGTATCTCTGCCGAAGAAGTATAATATTGTGATGACTTCTTTATTGGTTGGGGAAATAAAGTTATATTTGGATGAGACTATTGTTGTTCTTCTAGAGGTCGAAAGATTGATGAAACAAGAATCGAGTGACACATCTGATGGAAGTGCATTTGTGGTACGTGCGCATGACATGGAAAAGAAGTATATTAAGAAACATAACCCTAATATCAGGTATTTTTTATTGTGAGGAATTGGGTCATATACAACTTATGTGTCCAAAGGCAAGAGAAGACTTGAGAGAGTTGAAGAAAAATCGAGGGAGTGGTGTTTCGCTTGTAAAAGCTGATGAAGATGTTCAAGAAGAGAAGGGATCAAAAGAAGAATGGGTGCTTGTCTCAGGATGTTCTCATCACATATATGCTAGGAGGGAGTGGTTCCCGTCCTACCAAAAGTGTGAGGGAAAAGATAGTAACTTTACCAAACGGTAAAAGGGTAAAGGTTGCTGACATTGGTGAGGTAACAATGAAACATCACAATGGTCGTGTTCAAAAGTTAACTCAAGTAAGATATATACCGGAGTTAAATCGAAATCTAATTTCATTGGGTAAATTAGTTGATTTGGGAAATACTGTTATGATGAGAACAGTGTGTTGGAAGTCACTAAAGGGAATTTAGAGATACTCAAAGGTCGAAAAGATAAGAGAAATCTTTTTGTGCTAGGAGGGGTTATTGTTCGAGGGGAGGCACTGGCGAATCGACGTCGATGGCTTGATGGTGACCGTTAATTCAGTTGTGTATGAAACCATATTGGGTTGAAGGGGAGGATTGTTGGGGTTAAACCCAATAGGTAGTATAAGCTTGGTGATAGAAAACATAATTGGATTGGGTAATAATTGTTTGGGTAGACAATAATTATCATAACTGGGTTGGGTAATAATTGTATGGGTAGACAATTATTATTATACTGGGATTAGGTTATTAATCTTGGTGGTCAATTTTTCGATGGCTATATATACATAGTCATGTTATTGTTTTGATGTATGTTTGAGTATTGTTTGACTTAATGATCGCTTGAGTGAACATCGCTCGGTGAGATTGATTGTATTATTTATAATTGTTTAGATTAATAATACAAGTTGATACGTGAGTTTTTCCATGTCATATATTGTGTGTGTTTTGTATTATTTGTTTGGTTCAATATTTTTGTGTATTCCCCCTAACAGAATAAACTCTGGAAGAAGATTAAATCATGATCATGCCTCAGAGAGAAGTGTAGCAGCTTGGATTTGAATAATGTTGTTCAAGGAAAAATGTTCTAGGTCAGATATCGATTCGAGAAATCCAAAATGACTTATCGAGAAGTCCCAAGAAATATCGATAAGTCAAAATGCATGTAGAAATCTAGAAATATCGACAAGTCAAAAAGTCTATGTAGAGAACTGGAGATATCGAGAAGTCATTTCTTCATGTGGATATCTAGAGATATCGACAAGCCAAATCTTCATGTAGAGAACTAGAGATATCGACAAGTCAAAAGCATGTGTATAGAAATGGAGATATCGATAAGTCATTCTACATATAGAGAACTAGAGACTTCGACAAGTCAAATACACATGTAGAGAACTCAAGATGTCGAGAAGTCATTATACTTATCGACATGTGACATTTCTACATAATAAAAGAGATCTCGACAAACTATCTCAAAATTCAGAATGCAAATAAATTCAATATTCAAGATTATTAGTCAACAAACAATTCTATCACTGAATTGGAAAGACTACCAAAGTAGCTTGAAGAATACAAGATCAAGGACCAAGATTCACTAGACAAAGGAGGGTCACAGACCTACAAGATTTTACACAGATTTGCTACCACTGGAAATGAAAATAGACAAGATAGCTTTAGAAAATGTGTTAGTACATTTTAGTTCAAGTTTTGTAAACCCATGTTGTTGGTCTATAAAGCATGCATGGTTCCTTAGTTTAGAAGTAACAAAAATAGATATAGGATATATCTTGTATTCTCTCTAAAGATTTGTAGCTGAGTTTTTATTTTCAAGAACACATAATTGTAGCAAAACAAATTTGGTTAATACAATCAAGTGAGTTTTTGATATTTTGTTTGTGTGTTTACAGTTAAACAATTTATCTCTACAAGTTCATATTTACTTTGTTCATTTATAATCCAAACACTTTCAAAGCAAATTAAAAACCAAAGAAACACATTCACCCCCCTTTGTGTTATATTTCACTGAACCCAATATCTAACAACCATTTTATTGAAAATCTTGTAGATTGTATACATTTTATAAGTAGAACATTGCAAAATATATTATTCTACAAAATATGCTTGGTTTGCAGAACATAAATTTTCATGTTGCAGAATATGCATGTTTAGTTGCAGAACATGCATATTGTACTTGTAAATGTACGAGATTTGCATGATTTTATTAAAGTAATGTTATTTGTAAAACATGTTTTACAAAATATTTTATTTGCAGAACATAGATGGACTCCGAGGATTCCAATAAAAAGGTGGACTCCATAAAACTTTACTTTATATATAGGGGCTACTCTAATAAAAACTCCCTTATAATAAAAATTAGAAACGAAAATAAAAAATTTCTCAATCATGTCGAAATATAGCATATATGGTATGCAAATTGATCGTTGGGAGATTTAGAAAAATAGAGTGAAGTCGGATTTAAAAAAAAACTTACCATTTGACGAAAAAAAATCAAATTAATAGCGGAGGGGAAAAGCTGATATTATGTGTGGGTGGGTGCAGATTAGTTGGGTGTGGTGCTTTTAGGGGGACATTAGATTAGATTGATCTAATGCTTTAGATTAATTTCTAGTTTCTATTTTAATTTTGATTTCTATTTGATCATTTGTTATATTTATAAATATATTATTTTACTAAAACTCTATGTTCAAATCACGTAAGCACCATATTTAGATTAAGATTATAAAAACTATTACTAATATATAACCCGTGCGATACATAGTTGTTTTGATTATCATATATTACAAATTATAATTATAATTATAATTATATTTATATTTATATTTATAATTTTTAGTATTATATCTAACGGCTCATTAATTTGATCTGAAATATCTAACGGTTCTGGATTGAGTGACCGGAGGACCCGCCAGATTCGGCCCGCACGACTCGCACAAGCAGGCGAGCTCGCGAATCTCAGTATCTATTATGATGATTCTTATTTTTTTATTTGAGCCCGGCCTGGCTCGTGACTCTTGCGTGCCGGTTCAATGTTCACGTTTCACGAGCTCAACTCATGGTCAGCTCGCCCGGCCCGCACAGACCGCTCAACTAGCCACCAACTTCTCTACATGTGGAGCAAGAGTCCTGGAGGCCATATATGAGGGAGCCCCCGGTACCACTTCTCTTATAGATGCAATTTTTACCATTAGAGCTTTATTGTTATATGCGCCAAATGAAAACACAATAGGTATCTAAGGAAGAGCACAAGCATAACTATGTATTAATGCAAATGACTGCAACTCAAATGAATGATTTAGATTTGGTAGGATATAAATCTGGTTGGGCCTTACTCTAACACCTTAAAATTTTAGATGAACTGATTCCTTAACATGGTATCAGAGTTCAGGCAACGGGAGGACTAAGGTTTGACTCCCTGCCACCCTCAATATTCTCACAATTTATTATGGACACGAAAGGCAAATTATGCACCAAAGATGGGCGCCCGTGATCTACCATTCGACCCAAAAATGGGCTCTCGAGTAAGAGGGAGTTTTAGAATATAGATTCAGTTGGGCCTTCCTCTAACACTTTGAGGTTTTAGAGTGAATGGTTCCTTGACATGGTATCAGAGCTCAGGCAGCGGGAGGACTCAACTTCGATTTCCTGTCACCCCCAATATTCTCATAATTAATTATGGACATGAAAGGAAAATTTATGCCCTAAAATGGGCGCTCGTGATCCATTATTCGACCCAGAAATGGGCCCTCGAGTGGGGGGGTGTTAGAATATAGATCCGGTTAGGCCTTTCTCTAACACCTTAATGTTTTAGATGAGCTGGTTACTCAACATGGTATCCGAAAGTTCGATTCCCAGCCACCCCCAATATTTTTATAACTTATTGTGAACACTATAAATAATTAATTCCCCAAAAATGGGCGTCGATATTCCACTTTTCGACCCATAAATGATTTTTCAAATGAATCACTGTATACAAGGAAAATTGTGTGAATACCACAGTAAAACTTGTTTACATCAAAAGCCCCACATATATTATGGGCTACTAAAAAAAGACGCATCCGGTAATAAAATAAATTGATCTAACTTTTTAGATAACTTTTTAAAAAAAGACCCATAAATGATTTTAGATAACTTTTTTACAAATCTAAATGCACCTAGTATGTTGGAAAACATGATATTCTATGATATTGGACATAAATATTTTATAGCTAGATAGCTACATGTATATCATTACCTAATTCTTAGTATCACCAACTAAAATTTAATTAACGGGCATACTTTGTAGCCATAAGTCTTTTTTGTTTCCGCTTGTAACTTAATATACTTTCTAATACTCCTCTCAAACTAAGATAACCAATTTTGTTTCTCCCTTCTTCAAATATTAGCCACATTTCTGTCATTTAACTCTTTCACAATATTAATTTAAACCCGGTGAGATATTAAAGTAACCAATCTATAATTATGATAAACAAGGTTGTACATTAGTATCGAAATTAAATTATCTTATGTTAAATATACCGCATATTATCTTAACACTCTCAATATTAAACAAATATATATTATCATATTTTAGTTAAAAGAAGCACAAGGCATGAAAGGATTTGATCACGATAAAAGTAAGAACTCTAAGATTTGGATTAGAAAAACAAATGATAGAATGAATCAAAATAAGGTCAACTAACATCAATTTTCACACTTAGAAAGGATTCACAATATAAAATACAAATATAATTGAAATTCACAACAAAGATATAAGTTGATGTAGTTTACAAGTATCACAAGAGTATAGCATATATCAAATAAATTGACCAAATAAAATTTCATTACAGAGTACCCATACTAAGTTTTACCCAACCTCACAGGTCAACTGCTTGACCAGGGCGTCAGGAGTTTAAGTGGAAAACACTTTAGTCCCACATCGAGTAGATATGTAACTTCTGTTCAGTTAATAAAGAAAAATACTATTACTATGTGCACTAACAAATCATGATCTTTAGGGGGCTTGTGATGGGCTAGTCGTTACCGAAGTTGGCTGCATTTAGGACAATAGGCTTAAGCTTATTTTAGACTCAGAATCGGAAGTTGACCCAATTTTCGGAAAAGGCTCGGGATTTGACCCGGGTTTTCACAAACCACATCGATAAGAATAAGAGTGTTTGGGACCTTTATGAATACAAATCAACAACAAATATATACCAAATCGCTAGCTTTTTCAGACTGATCTGTGGTAGGTTATTTTGTCTGGTACGTATTCGGTTGCGGGCTTGGATGTTATAAATGGTATCAGAGCTCTGCCATGCCCGAAGCGTAGAGGCACTGCCCGAGTTCCGTTTGTGTGTTTGTGAGATCGACGAGGACGTCAATCCTATAAGAGGGGGTGTTTATAACATCCCACGTCGATAAGAATAAGAGTGTTTGGGACCTTTATAGATACAAGTCAATAACAAATCTATATCAAATCGCCAGCTTTTTCGGACTGACCTGTGGTGGGTTGTTGGGTCTGGTACGCATTCAGTTGCGGGATTGAATGTGTGTTATTTATGACTTTATAATGTGTTATTTTTTCACATTAAAAACACTAAAAAATACTAATTTTTTTAATTCATAATACCAAAAAATAATTACCATATACTATTATAAAAAGTATTTTCTACTTTTGTAAAAAGTTGTCATATTTTGTAATAAACCTAATTCATTTTGAACAATTCAATGTATAAATATGTCAACTTAATATCGAAAACTCTCTATAAATTAATAATTATTACTATACCGATTAAATAATATCTCTCTTGAGAGGATCATTTCTTTAGCCTGAGGTTTGGTGATTTGTCAAAATGAAAGTGAAAATTAAATTAGATTTAAGTCACCTATAATCCTCCCTTAGGTTTTCGTGTGTGTGACATTTTTCGGAATCAAGTCAAACTAAGTCAAACTGGCTAAACCTTTCAAAAATACTTCCCGACATGTGTTAAATTACATTGACTTGGTATGGATATATCAATCTAAGGATATATACTTTACTAGGTTATTTTTGTCAAATACAGATATGCAACAGCTAAACACACGAAAATCGAGAAAGCTCAAACACTACTTTTACAAACCAAAATTGCCCAAATTATTTAAAATAGTGTTGGTACTAAATATTTTATTCTTAAATATATTAAACATATTTACGTGGTATTTGTATTCAATTTTTAGTGCCAAAAGACATGCCGAAAGCTGCAAAACAGATTTTAATAAAAAATACTCGTAAATCCTTATTTTTCCGGATAAAATCATGTTTAAATTCAAACTTAATTATTCCTTGGACTTTATAGTCATTATTTCATAAAAATATTATTTTTAGATATATTTCAAGTCAAAACATTTGTTGAAATTGTTGGTAAAGACAAATGGAATTTTCTGTCGCTCCGGAAGCCTGTTTTAACAAACAGAAAATTCGTAAACATACTCCCACTTGAATTTTAAAATTGAAACTTGGAACTTTCCATTCATATAATATATTCTATCATGTGTTAAATTTCCATAAATTTTGAATGATTTTTTCGCGACCACTAAAATGGATACGTATTGATTTAGTGGTCGCTTATAAGTCATAGAAGGAAATTGAATTTTAAGGTGATTTTTTTCCTCAATCATCTGGGAACATTTCTAGGTGCTTGCCAAAATTTCATAATTTTTGAGATATTTTCGATTTATTTCATAAATCGCATTTTTATTCGTCGGTAAGCATTCTTATTAAAGTGGGCTTCTAGCTCAATTGGTTGATACTATTTATTTGAATATAGGTGTCATAGGTTCAAATCTCCATGACAAAAATATTTATACTTCTATACTATACTATAACAACCGGAATGTGGTATAATTTGGTATGCTTTTTTTGGGTCGGTTTGTGATAGGGGATAAATAAATCCTGATTCTGTAATTAAATATTACATTAATTATACATGATTTGGGCAACTAGGCCCAATAAGAAGATGTATGACATTCACACCAAAAAGGTTAACAAATTGATCAGGCCTGATGGACCAGATCAGGCCTGATGGAACAAAGAAGGCCCAAAACCCTGAATATTAATTAATTTCGTAATTAATTAATAAGGGAAAAATTAGCTATTGAGAAGAGTCCCAATAAGGACATAAATCCTTGCAGATTAGCCTCTAAGGGACCTAGAATAATAAGGAATCAGTTTCATACCATTTAGGACTCCAAAGTCCATTCTAATTCTGAGACTTGGCTACCAAGTCTCCTATACCAAGTCCAATTCAAGGACCCCCAACATCTATATAAGGGGCCTCACCCCACAAATCAGAACTACATTTTTTGACTTGATCCTTGGCAATCAGCAAGGTACGTAGGCATCTTGTTAAGGCAGCTTGAGTCACGAAACACAAGAGCAGTCAAATTGAGCCTTGAAGCTCACGTTCCTTAGTAATAAATATAGCAATTATTATACTTTAGTTTTTGATCCATAACATTTGGCGCCGTCTGTGAGAAAGCACAACAACCATGGCGAGAACACGGAGAACAGTTAGAACCCTTGAAGGAGGAACACCAACGGGGACAACCCAAGTGATTTCGTCAACCGTGGAGGTACCTCCTCATTCAACTTATGCAGCCACGTAAGGAGAAGCCCAGATAGGGGCAACTGAACCTCATCCACAAGGGACGATTCCCTCGGCTACTCAAGGTACGAATCCCCAAGTTCAACAACTACATGCACCTGTAAATTCTCGACCCATTGGGTATGAGTATTCAACTATTGTGACTACTAACCCCCTATATGGGATGCCCCTTTACCCCGAGGTTGGAGGAAGCGGACATGCTGGGCGGAGTGAGGCACGAGGGAGATTGCCCCTTATATACAAGGTTTGGCTCCAATCCCTGAGGATCAGGAATTTTCTGGTCCTTACACTGAGAGAGACTCCGAATATTCAGATGATGAAGTGGCCCCAAGAAAGAGGCGTGCTGGCAAAGAGCCGATGGCTGATGGTCGCCAACGTCCTAGGAGCACCCAAGGGACGAATTCCCAAGAAGTGCAGGAATGGATCAGGGCTCATGAGGTTGAGATTCAAAGGCTGAAGTGCGACTTTGAGTCACACCAGAACACCAGATCCCCATTACCCCCAAGGGGGAGGAATCCTCCCCCTATCATAGACCCGGATGGTCCGATATAGAGAAGGGTTGTTGTCTCAAGGGCTGATCCGAGCAATCTTCTTCCCCTTGGAGATCCTGATGATCCTACTCCACCATTCACTGAAGAAATAATGAATGCCCATATCTCAAGGAAGTTCAAGATGCCCACTATTAAAGCTTATGATGGCACTGGAGATCCCGCCAATCTTGTCAGGACATTATCCAATGCAATGTTGCTACAGCCCGTGAATGACGCTATTAAGTGTCGGGCCTTTCCTCAAACCCTGTCGGGTATGGCTCAAAGGTGGTATAGTTGTTTACCCCCAAACTCTATTGGGTCCTTCAGAGAATTAAGTCAGGCTTTTATTAAGTAATTTATCAGTGGGAGAGTGCATGAGAAAAGTTCAGCATCCCTCATGAGCATTGTGCAGGGGGCGAAGGAATCCTTAAGAGACTACCTGAATCGTTTCACAAAGGAAGCTTTAAAAGTAGATAGCACTGCAACAGGGAACTAGAGATGAGTTTTTCAAGATGTCCTTGGCCAAATGCCCCCCTGAAAGCATGCTGCAGCTCCAAGATAGGGCAGGGAAGTATATCAAGGTGGAAGAGAGTATGAAGAAGACAGTCGTGAGCAACGAGCCCGCTGGAGGCAAGAAGCGGAAGACCGATCTGGAATACATCGCTAAGGACAAGTATCCTAGAACTGAGCAGAATCCTGACAACTCCCAAGAGAGGAGGACCTGGATAAAAATTTACTGAGTATGCTAAGCTGAATGCTCCAAGGAGCCGAATTTTAATGGAAACCGAGAAAGATCGAGATATTCGCTTGCCTAAGCCCTTGAAGGCCGACCCTGCCAAGTTAGATAAGAGCAAGTATTGTAGATTTCACAAGGATGTTGGTCATGACACCGATGAGTGTAGGCAACTGAAAGATGAAATTGAGTTCCTTATTAGAAAAGGGAGATTGAACAAGTACAATGGAGATGGAGGAGACAGGAGCAACAACGTGAGAAAAAACTTTGAAGATCGAAGAAGAGATCAAGAAGATTAGGGGCGAAATCCCCAACCTAGGGGACCGGTGATAAATACAATCTTCGGAGGACCACAACCCCGAGGGCCTGTGATAAACACAATTTTTGGAGGACCAACTGATGCTGGGTTATCCAAGAACTCCAAGAAAGCGTATGCTCGGGAAGTTATGCATATTGTTGGGGAAGCCCCGAAGAGGGCCAGGACAGGAGTAACAATGTCTTTTGATGATTCTAATATGGAGGGTGTGAAAGTTCCTCATGACGACCCGTTGGTCATAACCCCGATAATAGGGAACAGCCCGGTGAGAAGGGTCCTTGTGGATAATGGTGCTTCAGTGGATATCTTGCTCTATGACACCTTTTTAAGGATGAGATATAATGACTCCTAATTGACCCCAACCGACATGCCGATATATGGATTTGCAGGAGTGGAGTGCCCCGTAGAAGGGATAATCAAGTTGCCAACAACCATAGGATAGGAACCAAGGCAAGCAACTCAGATGTTGGACTTTGTGGTGGTGAAGGCTAGTTTGACTTACAACGCTATCATGGGAAGAATAGGGATACACGCCTTTAAGGCAGTCCCTTCTTCCTACCATTCAGTTATGAAGTTTCCAACCCGGGATGGGATCGGAGAAGAGAGAGGAGATCAAAAAATGGCTAGAAGTTGTTATGTGGCCTCTTTGAGGGCAGACGAAGTTGGGGGGAAGGTTCTTCCTATTGAAGATCTAGATATCCGAGAGAATGATGAGAAAAGAGGAAAGCCAGCAGAAGACTTGGTTTCAATTCCTTTAACCCCCGAAAATCCTGAGAAGGTGACTTTTATTGGAGCCACGCTTGAGGAGCCCCTTAGAGGGAAGTTGGTGAAATTTTTGCAAGAAAATAGTGACATATTTGTATGGTTAGCAGCTGATATGCCAGGCATAGACCTGGAACTGATTACTCACAAGCTGAATATGGAACCAAATCGAAAGACAGTGAAGCAAAAGAAAAGAAGTTTTGCTCCAGAGAGGCATGAAGCTATAAAACAGGAAGTAGAGAAGCTCTTAGAGGCTGGTTTTATTGAGGAGATTCAATTTTCGGAATGGTTAGCAAACCTTGTAATGGTAAAGAAGGCCAATGGAAAATGGAGGATGTGTGTGGACTTCACTGATCTGAATGATGCCTGTCCTAAGGACTGTTTCCCGTTACCAAGGATAGATACTTTGATAGATGCCACTGCTGAGCATGAGAAGTTGAGCTTTATGGATGGGTTTAGTGGATATAATCAGATCAAGATGCACACGGATGACATTCTAAAGGTATCATTTATCACTGACTTTGGTGTTTATTGTTATCTTGTTATGGCATTTGGTCTCATAAATGCAAGAGCCACCTATCAAAGGTTGGTAAATAAAATTTGTAAGGATCTTATTGGCAAGACCATGGAAGTCTATATTGATGACATGTTAGTCAAGAGTCTAGTAAAGACTGACCATATAACCCATTTGAGGGAAGCTTTTGAGGTCCTGAGATATCATAAGATGATGTTAAATCCTACGACGTGTGCTTTCGGAGTATGGTCTGGAAAGTTTTTAGGATTAATGGCCTCCAAGAGAGGAATCGAGGCCAATCCCGATAAAATAAAGATAATCCTGGACATGGAGCCACCAAAAACTATCAAAGATGTTCAGAAGCTCACAGGAAGGGTTGCTGCGCAGGGACAATTCATCTCCAAGTCAGGGGACAAGTGCTTGTCGTTCTTCAAGTCCTTAAAGAAGGTCAAAGATTTTAAATGGAGTGAGGAAAGCCAGAAGGCATTTGAGGAATTAAAGAAATATATGGCTCAGGCCCCGTTGTTGGCCAAGCCAACTTTGAATGAAGTTTTATACTTATACTTGGCCGTTTCAGAGAATGCCTTGAGCGCTGTATTGGTTAAGGAGGAACTGAAAATCCAGAAACTCGTATACCATGTCAGCAAAATTCTGTATGGAGCTGAGTTGAATTATTCAACTATTGAGAAATTTGCTCTAGCCTTGGTAATTTTTTCGAGAAAGTTGCGTCGTTACTTCCAGGCTCACAAGATTGAGGTGTTAACAAATCAACCCTTGAGAAACATCATTCATAGTCCCAAGGCTAGTGGAAGGCTGATTAAGTGGGCAATAGAATTGGGAGAATTCGACATCAAGTATAAGCCACGAACGGTGATAAAAGCCCAGACATTGGCTGCTTCGTGGTGGAATGTACCATACCCAACCAAGAAGTCGGGGGGCAGAAAGATACCATACCTCAAGACAAGGAAGTTGATAAGGAGGACAAAGAAAAGGTTGATAAGGAGAAAGAATACTGGGTTCTCTATTTTGATGGAGCATCAAAAACAAATTCAAGTGGAGAAGGTTTGGTTTTACACAGCTCTGATGTGTTCTTAATTGAGTATTCCATGAAGTTAGACTTTCCAACCACAAACAATGAGGCAGAATATGAAGCTCTGATAGCTGGTCTTGGCTTAGCAGGGATACTTAGAATCAAGAACTTAAAAGTCTGTGGAGACTCGAAGCTGGTCATATCCCAGGTGAAGGGAGAGTTTGAGGCAAGGGATGATACGATGGCTAAATATGTTTGCCTAGTAAGGGCTGTGATGACCCAATTCAATAAATGCCATGTTGAGCACATTCCAAGGGAGGAAAATGCCAAGGCAGATGCATTATCAAAGTTTGCTTCATCTGAGATAGAGGAAAGTTCAGGAAGCGTGTACTTCCGTGTTCTAAAGACACGGAGCATTGATGTTAAGCTTGTAGCTCCTATAGGTCTGGGGACGTCATGGATAGATCCCATTAAGACTTATATTCAAACCGGTTGGTTGCCGAACGATGCTACTGAAGCACAAAAATTGGATATTCGAGCACTAAGATACTCTTTGATAGATGGAATTCTGTACAAAAAAATCTTTCGTGGTTCCTTACTTAAGGTGTCTCAGGCCCGATGAGGCACGCTTGGCTCTTGAAGAAGTACATGAAGGTATCTGTGGGAAACACTTAGGGGGCAGGGCCTTAGCTCATAAGATAACCCGTTTAGGCTTTTATTGGCCAGAAATGATGGTTGATGCCAAAGAATATGTGAAAAAGTGTGACCACTGTCAGAAGCATGCACCAGTCGTTAGACAACCCCCCGAGATGCTGACCTCCATCAACTCGCCCATCCCCTTTGCTATGTGGGGAATTGATATACTGGGGCATTTCCCTATGGCCATGACACAAAGGAAGTTCCTGATTGTAGCCATTGATTATTTTACTAAGTGGATTGAAGCCAAGCCTTTGGCCAAAAACACAACTAAGCAGGTTGCACAATTCCTGTGGGAAAATATCATGTGCCGGTATGGAATTCCCCGCATCCTAGTCACTGACAATGGAACACAATTCAACAATGAGGAATTCAAGAAGTATTGTGAGGAGAATGAAATTGAGTTACGATTCACCTCTGTGGCTCACCCGCAAGCCAATGGGCAAGCGGAAGTGGCGAATCGAATAATCCTGGATGGACAAAAGAAGAGGATCGAGAAGTCGAGGAATAACTGGGTGGATGAAATACTCCCAATACTATGGGCCTATAGGACTACCTGTAAAGTCATGACTGGAGCAACTCCCTTCATGTTAGCATATGGGGTAGAAGCAGTTGTTCCTGTAGAGATATCACATTCCTCCCCCAGGATTCAAGCTTTCAATGCTGAGGAAAATGAGGAAGGGCAAAGGTTAGCCCTGGATCTAATTGATGAAGTACGAGATGAGGCACATGCGAAGATAGTGGAATATCAGAAAAATGCTTCATTCTACTATAACCTAAAGGTTAAAGAAAGGTTCTTCAAATAAGGTGACTTAGTCTTGAGGAAGGTGGAAGCTTCTGGTGTAGGACAGAAAGGGAAACATGCCCCAAATTGGGAAGGGCCGTACAAGGTTAAGAACGTTCAAGGTAGAGGAACCTATAAGCTGGAGACTATGGATGGTTTTGAAGTCCCGAGAACTTGTCATGCGCAAAACCTGGAGGTTTACTATGTGTAAAACAGATAAAGCACGATTCTCACTTGTTAGAGTGATAGTAGGTTTAAAAGCACCTTGAAGCTTTGCTTGCTTAGGATTTTTTATAGAAGATATGTTTAGATTTTATCAGGGTTGAACCCATCTCATGTAAAGGTATCAAGAATACCAAGTTATAATAAAAAGCGTTCGTCTTATTCTAGCCTATTAGATTGATACATTGTGAATGGTAAAACCAAGTTATAAACTTGAGTTCAAAAACTCGGAAAAAACATGATGATACTTGGACAATACAAATGAAAATAGTAAAAGTCAATTACAAAGTTCGATATTGTCTGAAAAAAGAAAAAATACATATAACTTAGGCCTTGGAAGGCTCAGATTCTTCAGAATCACTATCCGAAGTCTCCTCGGACGTCTCTTCAGTCGGTCTCTCGGAAGTCTCTTCGAAATCTCCGCAGAGGTTTCCTCGGAACTATCCTTGAACGCTTTGGATGCCACAGGAGAATCTGGTTTAGGAGACACTGGTTTTGGAGGCTCTTATACCCTGGCCTTCTTTATAACAGGCACGATCTCTTCCTCAGAAGAAGATTCCTCCTCTTCAGAGCTGGATTCAAGCTCCTTTCTTTTTTGGCCTTGGCCCTGACTTCCTGATGGGTCGTTCTTAATCAGATCGGCAAGCTTATCTGTAACGCCCCCAAGTGTTGGGACTTTCACAGGGCAGGGGAAAGAATTTTGTTCAAGAACCTCAGGAAACTCTTCCTAGATAGCCTCCACAGCAGCGTCCCAGCCTTCCGTGTAGCTGACTGGATGTAAGAGGGCATCATGCTCCACCATTAAGTCCTTGAAATCTTGAGTATCCATCCAGTCGTCAAAGGCTTTGTCCTTTTGAGCCTTGAGAATGATAATCTCAGCCCTGGCCTTTTCAAGATCAGAAGTTGAGGAGGCATGTTGAGCTTCAAGAGCCTCTATACGCTGGTTAGACTCCTCAAGCTTCCTGTTTGTGTCTTCCAGACCAACTTTCTAAGCCTTGGCTTGGTGAATTGCCCCTTGAAAGTGGACGTTCGATGATAAGTAGCATTTTATACCACTTAGAATGTCTTATAATGGCTTGAATTGATATCTTGAAATCAAGTATTTTGTGTATTTGATGCATTTTTCTAGTGTTTGTGCATTTCAGGGTATTATTTGCATTTGTGGAGAGATTGCATCAGTAATAAGCCTAGGTATGTGCTTGGCATTATAAGTGGGAAGTTAGGAGCAAGAAGCAGAAGAAAATGGGAGCAGAATAAAGATTTTTCCAGAAAGGTGTTGGGCGCCCGCTCAGCCTGGCTGGGCGGCCACTCAGAAAGTTGGGCGCCCGCTCAGAATTGTTGGGCGGCCGCTCAGGGTCGTAAATTAAAACAATGATTTTTAGAGTTCTATTTCTGATGGACTTCTGACCTCTGAGATAGTTGGGACTTGTGGGGCTTCTATATAAGTAGTTTTCAAAGATGTTTTACGTGTGATGAATCGTGGTATCAATCTAGGAGCAAGGAGAGAAGGAAGAAGACCGTTTTAGCACATCGCAACGAAGAAGAGGAAGCATACGTTTTCTTGTGATTCTTTTATTCGTTGTATCGGTGGATGCTAGTTTTCTTTACTTTGAACCTTATTACTCTTGTGACGTACCCTGGTTTAATTAAGTATTTTATTTAGTTTAGCTTGTGTGTTATTATCATGTTTTCATGTGAACCCATGGTGACGATGAGTTCTATCATGGGCTAATCATGATCATGGGGTCGTAACGGATTTACTATGAAATTCTTAGTTAGTTGTTTAATACCTTAGTGTGTGATGATTGTATGATATCTAGCATAGGTTGCGCTTATTCGTCTTATGTGCGTCGCGAATATATAAGATAGGGTGTTAATCTCTTGTGAAGCAATGGTGGATCTTGAGGTTTAGAACTTGCCATGCTAGCATAGGTTCATGTATATGTATGCATGATTAGTGGGTAACTCTAATCGTTTTACTTGCCCTATGTAATCATAAGGAATAACTTGTGCTTAAATTGTTATGTTGTCAAATTCTGTAGACATATAGGGTCTCAACATAATTGATGCCTATTCAACGTCTATCTTAATTGTGGATGTTTGGTAGAATGGTATTAGTAGAACGAAAGTTGGTTTTTATCGGTTTCGTGTTGTTCGATTAATATCATCATCGTTACATGCTAAGGGTAAAAATAATAACTATTGAAGGAAGTAGTAATGAAGTTATGATCTCATGTGTGTTTAATATTGTTAATTCAAGTATCAATTAAGTGTTTAATTCTCACAGTTAATTATAGTTAATAATTAGTTAATCAAATCTAAGTGTTATTGTCTTGACATTGAGAAGTAATCATACATTGGTGAGTAAGTGCAATTGAACATAATTAGTCCGAGTCTCTGTGGGAATGAACTAGAATTTATTCTATATTACTTGTGAACGCGTATACTTGCGTGAATATTAGTGCGTGTTTTGTGCCTAACAAGTTTTTGGCACCGCTGCCGGGGACTCGGCGTATTTGTTTAGTTTATGTACTTACCATCAATGGTCGTTAGGACTCATTAATTAAGATGTGTTACTTATTGTTTCCGGTTGTGTTTCAGGTACTTTAGCAAGCGTTTATGCAAACACGTTCTCGTACTTGCAAGAGGACTTTAGATATGGCTGAGGAGACAGACTCAGTTCTTGATATTCCGGAGAAGATAGATTTTGAAGATTCGGATAAAGAGAGTGAGCAGAAAGAACCAATAATCATGGGTGATCTTATAGTTCCGACAGATCCAGCTCTTATGGACTTTTCTCGGCCAAAAATTGATGACATTCAGTCAAGCATCCTTCATCCGGCTATTCAGGCTAACACTTTTGAAATCAATTCGGGCACTATTCAGATGGTGTAGAATTCTGTTTCTTTCGGAGGTACTGCGACTGAAGACCCCAACATGCACATCAGGAATTTTGTCGAAATTTGTAGTACTTTCAAATATAATGGTGTGACTGATGAGGCTATCAAGTTGAGGCTTTTCCCATTCTCTCTGAGGGATAAAGCTAAGGACTAGTAACATTCTGAACCAGCTGGGTCGATCACTACTTGGCAAGATCTTGCGCAAAAATTTCTGGTGAAGTTTTATCCAATGGCGAAGACTGCAGCTATGAGGAGTGCTCTTACTCAGTTTGCGCAGCAACCAACAGAATCTATGTGCGAAGCTTGGGAGCGCTACAAGGAGATGTTGAGAAAGTGTCCACATCATGGTATGCTTGACTGGATGGTGATCACTGGTTTCTATAATGGTTTGGGGGCCCAATCGCGGCCAATGCTCAATGCAGCAGCTGGAGGCGCTTTGTGGGCCAAAAGCTATACTGAGGCTTATAATTTTATTGAAACTATGGCTGCAAATGAGCATCAAAACCCAACTCAAAGGATGATGCCTGGGACGGTAGCAGGTATTCTGGAAGTTGATGCAACAACAGCTATTATAGCGCAGCTCCAAGCGCCGTCTTTGAAGGTCGATTCTTTAGCCACCTATGGAGTCAATCATATAGCTATGGTATGTGAGCTTTGTGTAGGTTCTCATGCTACAGATCATTGTTCTCTTGTTAATGAATCTGTTCAGTATGTGAACAATTATCAACGACCGCAGTAGCCTGTGCCAGCTACTTATCATCCTAACAACAGAAATCATCTCAATTTCAGCTGGAGCAATACTCAGAATATTATTCAGCAATCATATCAGCAAGGCGTAAGTAAACAGTTTAATCCACCTGGATTCCAGCAACCACATCATTATGCTCAAAGGCAATCATATCCTCAACAAGGAGGTGCTGCTCCACCTTCTAGTGCTGATTTCGAGGAACTCAAGCTGTTGTGCAAAAGTCAGGTTGTTTCTATCAAGACCTTGGAAAATCAAATCGGTCAAATAGCCAATGTAGTGCTCAACCATCAACCTGGCACACTTCCCAACGATACTGAAGTGCCAGGAAGGAAGAAAGCTAAAGAGAAAGTCAAAGCTATTACTTTAAGGTCTGAAAAAGTTGCTGATGCTAAAAAAGCGAAAGACAGAGAAGCTGAAGTTGTTGATGAAGAAGAGAAGCAAAAGGAGAAAGCGGCGGAACCAAGGAAGACTACTGTTTAACACACTCTACCTGAGGGTAATATAGGGGAGAAACAACTCTATCCTCCACCACCTTTCCCTAAGATATTGCAACAACAAAAGCTGGAGAAGCAGTTCGGTAAGTTTCTGGAGGTGTTCAAGAAACTTCACATCAATATACCTTTCGCTGAGGCTCTGGAGCAAATGCCTAGTTATGCAAAATTCATGAAGAGTATTCTTTCAAGGAAGGTGAAACTGGATGACCTTGAGACCGTTGCTCTAACGGAAGAGTGCAGTGATGTGCTGCAACAAAAATTACCGCCAAAGCTTAAAGATCCAGGTAGCTTCACCATTTCTTGCACCATTGGCAAGTTGTCTTTCGACAAATACCTGTGCAATTTGGGAGCAAGCATCAATCTGATGTCGTTGTCTATCTTCAAAACGTTGAATTTTCCTGATCCAAAGCCCACCTACATGTCTCTACAATTGGCTGATTGTTCTATTATATATCCACGAGACATAGTGGAGGATGTGTTAGTAAAAGTGGATAAGCTCTTCTTCCCTGCAGACTTTGTCATTTTGGATTTCGAGGAAGATAAGAAGATTCCCATAATCCTGGGAAGACCTTTCTTGGCTACAGGTCGTACCTTGATAGATGTGCAGAAAGGTGAACTTACTATGAGGGTGCAGGATCAGGATGTGACATTCAATGTATTAAAGGCGATAAAATTCCCTATAGAAGACGAGGAGTTCTTAAAGGTGGATTTGATTGATTCTGCGGTCACTTCAGAACTTGATCATATGCTAATGTCTGATGCCTTAGAGAAAGCCTTGGTGGGGGAGTTTGACAGTGACGATGAGGATGGCAATGAGTAACTATAATATCTAAATGCTTCTCCTTGGAGGCGAAAGCTAGACATGCCATTTGAATCTCTTGGTACTTCTGATCTCAAAAATGCTGAAGGAAAGCTCAAACCATCTATTGAGGAAGCACCTACTTTGGAGCTTAAACCATTGTCTGAACACTTGAGGTATGCTTTTTTAGGTGATGCATCTACTTTACCTGTTATTATTGCATCTGACCTTTCAGGTAGTGAGGAGGACAAGCTCTTGAGGATCTTGAGAGAATTCAAATCGGCTATCGGATGGACTATAGCAGATATCAAAGGGATTAGCCCTTCGTACTGCATGCATAAAATTCTGCTAGAAGAAGGTAGTAAACCGACTATTGAACAACAGCGATGACTTAATCCTATCATGAAAGAAGTGGTGAATAAAGAAATTCTGAAGTGGCTAGATGCAGGAATCATATATCCTATTTCTGACAGTTCTTGGGTGAGCCCCGTGCAATGTGTACCTAAGAAAGGAGGTATCACTGTGGTAGCAAATGAGAAGAACGAGCTCATCCCCACTCGAATAGTCACAGGATGGAGGGTATGCATGGATTACAGAAAGTTGAACAAGGCCACGAGAAATGATCACTTCCCTCTTCCATTTATTGATCAGATGCTTGACAGGTTGGCCGGTCATGAGTATTATTGTCTTCTGGATGGCTATTCTGGGTATAATCAGATTTGTATTGCACCAGAGGATCAAGAAAAGACTACCTTCACTTGTCCATTTGGCACGTTTGCTTTTCGCAGAGTATCGTTTGGCTTATGTGGTGCACTGGCCACTTTTCAGAGATTTATGATGGCTATATTCTCTGATATGATTGGAAACAATGTCGAAGTGTTCATGGACGACTTCTCCGTCTTTGGACATTCGTATGATCAATGTTTGAATAATCTTCGTGTGGTGCTCAAAAGGTGTGTGGAAACTAATTTGGTCCTCAATTGGGGAAAATGTCACTTTATGGTACGTGAAGGCATTATTCTTGGGCATAAGGTCTCTAGCAAGGGTCTTGAGGTGGAAAAATCCAAGGTGAGAGTCATTAAAAATCTTCCACCACCTATTTTTGTGAAAGGAATCCGTAGTTTTCTTGTTCATGCGGGTTTTTATAGGCGTTTCATTAAGGACTTCTCGAAGATATCTAAGCCATTGTGCAACTTGCTCGAGAAGGATGTGCCTTTCAAATTTGATGATGAATGCTTGGCGGCATTCGAGACTCTCAAGAAGAGTTTGATAACTGCACCAGTTATTACGGCACCTGACTGGAAAGAGCCTTTTGAGATGATGCGTGATGCGAGTGATTATGCGGTAGGAGCAGTTCTTGGGCAGCGCAAGAATAATTTTTTTCATGTGGTATACTATGCTAGTAAGACTCTAAATGGAGCTCAAATGTACTACACCACTACTGAGAAGGAGCTCTTGGCTATAGTCTTTGGTTTCGAAAAATTTTGATCTTATCTGCTTGGGACAAAGGTGACAGTATTCACTGATCATGCTGCCATTCGTTATTTGGTCTCAAAGAAGGATTCGAAGACCAGACTTATTTGTTGGGTGCTCTTGCTACAGGAATTTGAGTTAGAGATCAAGGATCGAAAAGGTACTGATAATCAAGTAGCTGACCATCTCTCTAGATTGGAGAATCCCGATTCTACTTCTTATGATAAGACATTGATCAACGAATCTTTTCCAGATGAGCAGTTATTCACAATTCAGGAGGAAGAGCCATGGTTCGCAGATATTGTGAACTATCTTGTCAGCAATATAATGCCTCCTAATATGAATACAGCTCAAAAGAAGAAGTTTCTACATGAGGTGAAGTGGTACATGTGGGATGAACCGTATTTGTTTAGATAAGGAGCTGACCAGATCATCAGGAGATGTATCCCATTTTGTGAGACGGAGGGGATATTACGAGACTGCCATTCCACAGTTTATAGTGGACATTATGGTGGTGAAAAAACAACAGCTCGTATTCTGCAAGCAGGTTTTTTCTGGCCTACTTTGTTTAAGGATGCACATCAGTTCGTTTTAAGGTGTGATCGTTGCCAAAGAGTAGGGAATCTTACGAGGAAGGATGAGATGCCGTTAAATGTGATGCTGGAAGTCGAGGTCTTTGATGTTTGGGGAATCGATTTCATGGGTCCATTTATCTCATCCTGTAATAATCAGTACATCTTGTTGGCAGTCGATTATATCTCAAAATGGGTAGAAGTCAAGGCTCTACCGACAAATGATGCGAAGGTAGTGTTGAATTTTCTCCATAAGCAGATTTTCACAAGGTTTGGAATGCCACGAGTAATCATAAGTGATGAAGGGTCGCATTTCTGCAATCGTAAGTTCACTTCTATGATGCAGCGCTACAATGTGAATCATCGTGTTGCTACTGCCTATCATCCGCAAACGAATGGTCAAGCTGAAGTGTCTAATAGAGAGATCAAGCGCATCCTAGAGAAAGTTGTTTGTCTGTCAGGAAGGATTGGTCTTAAAAGCTCGATGAAGTTGTTTGGGCTTATAGAACAGCATACAAGACTCCACTTGGGATATCCCCGTTTCAACTTGTTTATGGTAAGGGATGTCATTTACCTGCGAAGCTTGAGCATAAGGCTTATTGGGCGTTGAAGAAGTTGAACCTTGATCTAGATGCAGCTGGGAAGAAGCGAATGCTTCAGTTAAATGAACTTGATGAATTTCGACTCCAAGCGTACGAGAACAACAAAATGTATAAGGAAAAAGTGAAAAGGTGGCACGACAGGAAGCTATATCCTAAGTCATTTGTGTTGGGGCAATAATTTCTTTTATTCAACTCTCGTCTCCGACTTTTTCCTGGAAAGTTGAAATCAAGGTGGTCTGGACCTTTTATTGTCAAAATTGTGTTTCCACATGGAGCGGTGGAGATTTTTGAGAATGATCTGGGCCAAGCATTCAAGGTTAATAATCAGCAATTGAAGCATTACTATGGGGACACGGCAAACCGAGAAGTGGTTAGTGCCGTTTTATTGTCAACTTGATCAAGGTACTCTACGTCAAGCTAATGACGTAAAAGAAGCACTTCTTGGGAGGCAACCCAATATTTGTGACTATAGGAACCCTTAGAAATTAGTAACCTATCCAAAACCACAAAAAAATCAGAAAAATTGGGTAAGAAAATAGTATTTTCCAGAAACCATTTGGGCTAAGCGGCCGCTCAGGATGCTGGGCGCCCGCGCAGCTTTGCTGAGCGACCGCTCAGCCCCCGACTGTTGAAAAAAAAATTCCTTCTAAATAATCCAAAAAAAAAATCATAAAAATTCAAAAACAAAAATACAACCTACAACCCACAATTTCTTTTCCCATAACCCACGTTTTTCCCTCACAACCCCACTCCTATTCAATTTTTAACCCTAATTTCTACCCTATATATACATACAACTCCTCTATATACACTCCCACATACTTTCAACTTTAAAACTCTCTCCTACACTCAAAACACAACTCTTAAACACTTTTTCTCAGTTTCAATGGCACCCAAGAGATCCCGAACTATTGATAGCAAAAGCACTGTTCCTACTGCTGATTCTTCGAGGGGAACTGCTGCGAGACCTCGTTTGTTTGATAGGGCTGCTGAGGAGGAGTATACTAGGCTTCTGGCTAAGCCAATTTTGAAGGAGAGGCGATTCTTACCATCGGGGAGGGATGGTGAGTTGTTGCCGATGATTGCTGAAAAGGGGTGGATTTCTTTTTGTGAGTCGCCAGAGGCGGTTCCGATGAGCGTGGTTCGCGAGTTTTATGCGAACGTAAAAGCTGAAAAGAATGGGTTTACTATTGTTCGTGGGCTTACAGTTAATTATCAGGCCGTGGCGATTCGTCGTGTAATTGGACAGCGACTGCGGAAGCCCACGGAGGAGAATTGGAATGAGAAGACCCCCGGGGACTTTGATTTGGATTTGATTTGTGCTACTCTCTTTCAGCCGGGCACGATTTGGAAGTTTAAGACTGGAACTAACGAGTATCATTCTTTTCCGGCGATTGCGATGAACAGGTATGCCCGTGCATGAAATGCCTTCATTTGTGCTAATATTCTGCCTACTTCACATGCATATGAGGTTACAGTTGAGCGAGCAAGGTTGTTATGGGGTATTTTGAATGAGGAGTATTATGTGGACCTTGGGGAGTTCATCTACCAAGGGATTTTGAATTTTCTGAAGGGAGCGAAGCACATGAACATCCCTTATGCATCTACTGTCACGAAGCTATACCGAGTAGTGGGAGTTCATTGGCCTTCTCACGAGTAGTTGCAGATGTCGGTCGCTCCTATTAATTTAGCGACTCTGAATGCGATGCAGGAGTGGACGGGTGGAGAGCCCGATGAGCATGGGTTGGGTTATCATCCTTCAGGAGGACGTCCAGCAGCTGGTGCTACCATGGCTAGGCCAGGTCGTGATGAGGCAGGCTCTTTTAGAGCTCAGGAGGAGGCCGGGGTGGCTGATGCCCAGTATAGGAGGCTGTCGAGGAGGATGGATGCGATGTATGAGTCGCAGAGTAGGTTCGCTCAGGAGCTCACCGTTGCACTTGGGACTGCTTTCAGAGGACTTGGAGCTGACATCCAGTGGCCCGTTTTTTGTGAGGACTCTACTTATCCGCCTCTTGATACTCCACCCTCTGAGGATGATGATGATGATTTCTTCGAGTAGGTATACCCTGTGTTCCTTTCTACTACCTTCACTGGGGACAGTGAAGATTTTAAGTTTGGGGGTGGTAGTTAAGGAATATTTTTGTGTGTGTGTCATGTAGTTGCATATTCATGATAGTTTAGTTCATATAATTGCATATTTTTGCCATATAGTTTTATTTTATTTTATTTTAGACCTTTATTTATCATGTCATTTAGCTCATGCATATACCATGATCCCTTTTGTGTTGCTTTACCGATTGATTTGTGATATTGATGCAAGTGTAGTGATAGCGTTAGAGTGATGTTGAGTCTTGTAGGTTGACATGCATGCTAGAAATACTTGTAATTTCACTAAGTCTTAGAGTATGCTTAAGGACTAGGTTGTTGTCATGGTTTGATGGTTTTTGAGGTTAATCTATTGATTATACTTAGAATTTATAATAGGTTCTTAATGATAAAAGGCATGGAAAGAAAAAAATGGAGTAAAAATTGGAATTCATTGCTAATTGTGGCTAGGCGTCAAATGGCTAGTAGTTGGCTCGTATTTTTATGCGAGTAGTCTAGGGTTGAGCAAGATGGAGCGAAACGCACTTGCTCAGAAATTTGAAAAAAAAAAGAGAAAAAATAGAAAAAAAAGAGGAGAAAAAAATATATATAAAAAAATAAAGAGTTAATGCATAATTGATCGCGAGTGGGCTATTTGGTATTCGAGTTATTAAGTTAGGGGACTTTGTGCCTAGTGACCTAGGGCTTTTATAGTCTGGGATCCGCTAACCTAACGCTCGCTAAATGGATGCCATTGCATAAGTCTTTTGTGGACCTCACTCATTGCACGGTCGAATAAGCATTTGTTGTTATGTTGAAAAAAAAGCATGATTCTGTAATAAACTCCAGTAATCTTGAAGTGTTATAAGTCATTTTGTGTCTAGAATTTATTCTTCGTATAATCATGTGATTGCCTTGAGGATAGTCGAGTTATGATAATTGATCTAGTTTCGAAGCATATCTGTTAAGCATCCGTACACACCATGTTTCTGGTTGTATGTTAGTTTGCATGATTTAATTGATCTTTATTCACCTACTGGCATTTGTTTAGATGTCATTAGTTGGTTGGTTTAGTCATTGTGAGGGGGATCACTGCATTTCATGTAGATTGCATTCATGCATGTTTTTGTTTTGTTTTTGAGTCTGTGACGCTTGAGGACAAGCATCAATTTAAGTTTGGGGGTGTGATAAGTGGCATTTTATACCACTTAAAACGTCTTATAATGGCTTGAATTGATATCTTGAAATCAAGTATTTTGTGTATTTGATGCATTTTTCTAGTGTTTGTACATTTCAGGGTATTACTTGCATTTGTGGAGAGATTTCATCAGGAATAAGCCTAGGTATATGCTTAGCATTGCAAGTGGAAAGTTAGGAGTAAGAAGCAGCAGAAAACGGGAGCAGAATAAAGATTTTTCCAGAAAGGTGCTGGGCGCCCACTCAGCCTGGCTGGGCGGCCGCTCAGGAAGCTGGCGCCCGCTCAGAATTGCTGGGCGGCCGCTCAGGGTCGTAAATTAAAACAATGATTTTTAGAGTTCTATTTCTGATGGACTTCTGACCTCTGAGATAACTGGGACTTGTGGGCTTCTATATAAGTAGTTTTCAGAGACGTTTCATGTGTGATGAATCGTGGTATCAATCAAGGAGCAAGGAGAGAAGGAAGAAGACCGTTTTAGCACATCGCGACGAAGAAGAGGAAGCATACATTTTCTTGTGATTCTTTTATTCGTTGTATCAGTAGATGCTAGTTTTCTTTACTTTGAACCTTATTACTCTTGTGACGTACTCTGGTTTAATTAAGTATTTTATTTAGTTTATCTTGTGTGTTATTATCATGTTTTCATGTGAACCCATGGTGACGATGAGTTCTATCATGGGCTAATCGTGATCATGGGGTCGTAACGGATTTACTATGGAATTCTTTAGTTAGTTGTTTAATACCTTAGTGTGTGATGATTGTATGATATCTGGCATAGGTTGCGCTTATTCGTCTTATGTTTGTCGCGAACATATAAGATAGGGTGTTAATCTCTTGTGAAGCGACGGTGGATCTTGAGGTTTAGAACTTGCCATGCTAGCATAGGTTCATGTATGTTTATGCATGATTAGTGGGTAACTCTAATCGTTTTACTTGCCCTATGTAATCATAAGGAATAACTTGTGCTTAAATCGTTATGTTGTCAAATTCTGTAGACATATAGGGTCTCAACATAATTGATGCCTATTCAACGTCTATCTTAATTGTGGATGTTTGGTAGAATGGTATTAGTACAACGAAAGTTGGCTTTTATCAAGTTCGTGTTGTTCGATAATATCATCACCGTTACATGCTAAGGATAATAATAATAACTATTGAAGGAAGTAGTAATGAAGTTATGATCTCATGTGTGTTTAATATTGTTAATTCAAGTATCAATTAAGTGTTTAATTCTTGTAGTTAATTATAGTTAATAATTAGTTAATCAAATCTAAGCTCTTGCTCCCGAGTTTTTTAAAAGGAAGGAAGTAAGTGATTAGGAGGTAAAGTACTTTCATCCCATTTTTGGAGTGAAAGTTTTGGGATGAAAGTATACTAAATTTACTTTTATTATCACTTGCTTTCTTTCCTTTTTAAAACACGGGAGCACAATTAGGAGTGAAAGTGAAACTACTTTACTTACCTTACACTTGCTTCCCTTCCTCTTTATAACTCGGGAGCAAGGGGTAAATGTTATTGTCTTGACATTGAGAAGTAATCATACATTGGTGAGTAAGTGTAATTGAACATAATTAGTCTGAGTCTTTGTGGGAACGAACTAGAATTTATTCTATATTACTTGCGAACGCGTATACTTGCATGAATATTAGCGTGTGTTTTGTGCCTAACATTCGCCTGCTGGAAACAAAGGAAAAGCGAGAAACGAGAAAAATTACGGCAAAAAGCTATGAATGCCAAAAGAAAAAGACGTACCGTCGCCAAAGCCTGAGCTCCGAAAAGCTCGTTAGCCTCCAAGTCCTGTTGAAGGACAAGGTCATGATAGTCTATCGGGGAAATGGAATGCATAGACCATTCCTTGGCAAGCGATGTATTGCCAACAATCGAATCATTTCCCCGGATTCCCCAAGCGGGTTGGAAGAAAGCCCCTGGTTTTTGTTTAGTACGTAAAGGTTGGCTGGGGCCTTCCTCGCCTGCTTCCTTCGCCTGGAGTAGGAACTCCGGGAAGCGATCCCCGAGGCGCGGGTCTTTGAAGACCTTCCCAACACGTTTCATCCTAGTCGTTTCCAGGTCTTTAGGCTTTGTAGCCTCCTCGATCTTCTCAGCCACTGCAGCATATAAGATAAGTGAGTTGAGAAATTAGCAAAGTAAAAAGTGGGAGAAACAAAGACAACTAGAGAAGGAAGGAAACATACTCTTTTTAGGAACGGGAGAAAGGCCACGTTTTACAAGAATGGTGTCCCTGATAAGATCCCAAGAGTGGGAAGTCTCATTATCTTGAGTAAGGAGGTTGAAAGCTCTGGTCTCCTCCTCAGACAAAACTATATCATTAGGGCTCCCATCTACGGCTAGCCCAAAAGACGAACGAAATAGGGTGCCCCAATCGCCACCCTCCCAAAGGACGTACAGAAAATCTTTTTTCCACCCTAAATTATTGTCAGGGATGGACTTCTCATTCACTATGTGGGGAACGGTCGGGCGCTGGTTCAAAAAAACCCACCTCGGATTCTTGTCGGGACTGTTCTTGAACTGAAAAATCTTTCTAAATACAGCAACCGAGGTAGGAACGTTGTGCTTGGCGCATTGCGACAAGTAGCACAGAATCAACCTCCAAGAGTTTGGAGGGAGTTGGCAAGGGCTGATGCCCACATTAGCTAGCAAAACAGGGATAAATGGGTGAAAGGGGAGTCTGATACATGCCCTTAGAGTGTCCCTGTAGACGCATAGTGCGTCCTTCCTCCATTGACAGGCCTTGTCGGCCGGTCCCGCAAGAACCAGCTTGAAGGGCTCCTTGATTTTGAAATAAGCAGTTAACTTGTCCAGCTCCTTTAGATCCCAGAAGACACTGATATGGTCATGCGCGTCCAGATGCACGTCAGATGGGTACTCATCCCCTCGGCTGTTGATCATATCAATCAAGGAAGTGTACCTCGATCGAATGGGGAACTCACTGGACTTTTTGGCCACGTTCATCTTGGCCAAACGTGTAATTCTCTTATCAGCCATCTGAGAAAAAGGCGCAAAAGAAGACAATTTTAAAACATGAGCTATGCAAAAATGAGTAAAAGAAAAAGAAAGGAAGGTATTTTACCTGAAGTTAACGCTGCAAAAAGGGGCTGGCTTACTAAGTAAAGGTTTTGGAGACTCAAAAACTCCGACCTACAATTATTTCTCTGAGAGCTTTAGAAGAAGAAAAGAGGAAGAAAATTCAGAAATGAGAATGTGAGAAAATGAGTGACCCTAGTTACTCCTTTATATAGGCGGAAAAGGAAAGATGAAAAGGCAGAAAAGCCCATTAAGCTGAAGGCCCAAAGAGAAAGCCCAAATTCTAGAATATTCCAGAATATCTTTAGAGTTATTAAGTTCTGGAACCTTTCAGAATATCTTCAAGAAATTCTTATGGCCCGAAACAGGACCCAGATCCGAAAAGGATTTAGAAAAGTAAATGCCCAAAACGAGGCCCAAATCCAAAAAGGATTTGGAAAAGTAAAGGCCCAAAATGAGGCCCAAATCCGAATTTGGAAAAGTAAAGGCCCAAACAAGGCCCAATCCAAGTTGCAATTAGGAAAAGCCCAATGAAGACCGGGATTGAGGTCGAATTTGAGGTCGTAAATCCTATTCGAACTCTTTCGAACAGGCGCCCGTAAAGTTCGGGTTAAAAGACCAGGATGGAGGTCGAAATTGAAGTCGTGGATCCAGTTCGAATTCTTTCGAACAGAAGCCAGAAAAGACTTATCAATAAGACCAGGATTGAGGTCAGAATTCTGGTCATAAATCAAACACAAAATTTTAAGGACCAAGATAAAGGTCGCAGGTTCGACTAGGATTCAGGTCGAAACCCTGGTAGTGAATCCTGGTCGAAACCTTTCGAACAGGAATCAAATAAGGCTAGAAAACTCGACTAAAATCCAGGTCGAAGGATCGACTAGTATCCAGGTCGAAACCCTGGTCATGAATCCTAGTCGAAACCTTACGAACAAGAGTCAAATAAATACAGAAATTGCGACCAAAATCCAGGTCGAAGGTTCGACTAGGATCCTGGTCGAAAACTAGGTCGTGAAACCTAGTCGAAATCCTTCGACCAGGAATCAAAACAAGGACATAATTTTCGACCAAAATCCAGGTCGAAGGTTCGACTAGGATCCAGGTCGTGGATCCTAGTCGAAATCCTTCGACTAGGATTGAGAGGCTGGCCCAAAATTCGACTAGGATCCAGGTCGAAATTTCGACTAGGATCCTGGTCGAAAAAGGGCTGAAAATTAAAAAAAAATGTTTGTGAAAAATTGCAGAAAATTTGGAAGAATCTCGGAAATAAATGGAAAATTCCTAAAAAATACCAAAAAATTCCTTAAAAAAAGAGGAAAAAGGTAAGAAAATAATAGGGAAGTTTTTAAACGACCCTGAAGCTGCGTGCAAGGCAAATCGTTGTGAATGTGTAGGTCGCTCCACACTTTACATAAAACAATACCCTGTAAGGGAATGAGTGAACTGAACTTTTGCGAAATCTTATACGGTTTCCCAAAAGTTGGGGGGCAAATGATGGGGATAAATAAATCCTGATTCTGTAATTAAATATTACATTAAGTATACATGATTTGGGCTACTAGGCCCAATAAGAAGATGTATGACATTCAGACCAAAAAGGTTAACACGTTGATCAGGCCTGATGGACCAGATCAGGCCTGATGGAACAAAGAAGACCCAAAACCCTGAATATTAATTAATTTCGTAATTAATTAATAAGGGAAAAATCAGCTATTGAGAAGAGTCCCAATAAGGACATAAATCCTTGCAGATTAGCCTCTAAGGGACCTAGAAGGATAAGGAATCAGTTTCCTACCATTTAGGACTCCAAAGTCCATTCTAATTCTGAGACTTGGCTACCAAGTCTCCTATACCAAATCCAATTCAAGGACCCCCAACATCTATATAAGGGGCCTCACCCCACAAATCAGAACTACGTTTTTTGACTTGATCATTGGCAATCAGCAAGGTACGTAGGCATCTTGTCAAGGCAGATTGAGCCACGAAACACAAGAGCAGTCGAATCGAGTCTTGAAGCTCACGTTCCTTAGTAATAAATACAACAGTTATTATACTTTAATTTTTGATCCATAACAGTTTGGTTATCCTCGTTAATGACTGTTAGATTTTTTTAATCAAGTGATCTGGACCGTTAGATTCTAATCAAGTAATGAGACCGTTATATCCAAATACTTAAGGATTATACACTACTCAAGATTTTAGGTTCGAATCCCGATAACGACAAATATTTATTTTTTATTTTACACTACTCAATCTCCCAGGTTCGAACCCCGCCAACAACAAATATTTATATTATTATTTATACGCTATCCAAGTTTCAGGCTCGAACCCCGCTAAAAACAAATATTAATAATCTTTACTATTATATTAAAGACGAAACATTAAAAGTTTGGTTGTTGGTCCTTGGTCACTGAATCTGGAGTCGTTAAATCAAATTGATGAGAACCGTTAGACATACTTTTAAAAATTATTATTGAAGTGATATAAGATCAAATCATACAAGTAACATATTATTAAAATTAAAATTTATAATATATAATGATAAAAACGACCATGCATCGCACGAGTTATATACTAGTATTATTTATAACACACTAACAAGATTAATGGTTTAAATTTCATCAATTATATACTATTAATATTAACTTAAAATTTTTTATTATAATTTTAAATAATATAAAAATATTAACGAAAACCCGTGCATCACACGGACTAGTACCAGTAAATGAAAAAGATGTCCTAATTTTAATGATGAAGATTTTAACTTAATGTTTATTCATAAAGTTTTCGTGAAAATTCAATTAATTTTACAAATGCAGTAAGAATTCATTATAACCACGGTTAAAAAGGAAGCTCCGGAGGAAGTTGTATATAAAATTTGGCCTGGACAAGAAACACAAGGCAGACACCACAAATCCGATCTGTTCATTATTCACAAACCGGGTCAACCCACCAGAATTCATCTCCGATCTCAATTAATTTCAACAAAATGCACCAAGGCGGCGATTACACATCTTTCTCAGCACCACCACCACAACAACAACAATCATCATATTACAATCAACAACAATACCCTCAAAACCCTAACCCTAATTTAATCCCCAATCCACCTCCACCTCTAGCCGATTTCAATTCAAGTCTTCACGGCGCTCAATACGCGTCAGCGCCACCTTTCGCCCCGCCGTCTTCCGATAATTACGCTGGTTATTCCCCAAATTACCCTCCTTTTTCTCATAATTCCGATTTTGCCCCTTCTCTTTCGCCTACTGCTCCTTCTTACTTGCCGAACCCTAATTTACAATCGCAATTCAATCCTCCCCCTAATTCTACACCGCCAATTCAACCTCAGTCTTCGTTTCCGCAATTTGAAAGTCACGTTCCGTTCCAATCACAGCAGTACTACCCTCCTTTCGATCAGGCTCAGTCGAATTTCGGTGTTCCGTCGAATGCTGGTTCTGATTACAATTTGAAGTATAATTATGATAGTGGGGTGAATTTGGATAATAGTGGTGGTGTAAATGTTGGATTAGGGAGATATGATTCGGGCGGGTACGGTAGTGGTGGTGGTGGTGGATATGGTGAGGGGGTGTATGCTTATCAGGGGAGTAAAGTGGAGCCTTATGGTGCTCGAGGGACGGGATCAAAGTCGTCGACCTGGTCGTCTTCTGCTACGCCGACTTTTGATGATTTTGGAAGGCCGATTAGTTTTCCTTCTGGGAAAAGTCAGTCAGCTGTGAGTAGTGGTAAAATTGCAAGGGCTGTTCCTAAGGCTGAGTCTGAGCAAGATTCTAAAGGTGGAGTTCAGAAATTTAGAGTTAAGTTACTTGCGGAGAGTAGCGGTCAGAGTACTATGGATGTACTTTGTCAGGTTGGGGTGTAAATATTTTGTCTTTTTTAAATGTTGATTTGATGTGAAAGTACTTGAAATGGTATTGTTTGTGTTTTTGCGAAGGTGAATCCTTTTAGTTTGGTTCTATTAATGGTAAACTAAAATAATTTGTTTCACTAGATGATGCTTTATATGGTTGCATTGTATGAAATCTTATAAGTTTGTTTAAGATGCTGATTGATGGTTAAGGCTATTATATGTAAGATTGGTTGGTGTTTTATCAATGTGTTTGGATGATTTTTTAAAACTTCAATGTGAATCATCCTTCAGACTGAATCATGGGAGTTAACCCAAATGGTGTGTGATAATTTTGATTGACCAATATAACTTAAGATTTCAACCCGTTCTTGACTTATTGTATTTTTGTCTGTTATACTTAAGTGGAGGTGTTTTCTAAATGCACATATGCAGTAGGTGATTTACATGAGGCATTTCTTTTTGCATGCTTTCTGACTTTTGTTTCTGTTAAATCGTGTCTCAGGTTGGCTTGGATGGGATTCGCATGCTTGATCCCAGCACTAGCAGGACGTTGAGAATCTATCCTCTTGATACTGTTACAAGATGTGATGTACGCCCTCTATATTGTGAATGTGTTGCATTTTTTGTTAGTCTAACAATCATAACTCATCTGCCGGTTTTAATTTTGTGTAGGTCACTGATTCCTCTACCTTCGCATTTTGGTCTAAAAGCTTTGTTGACATTGAGCCAAGACGCATAAGATTGCAGTCAAATCGTTACACGACTAACACTATATTGGATACAGTAACAGCTGCAACAGTACAGGTTATTGCTACTTAGATTTTGAATGGTTGTTATTATTATTATTGTGAGAAATAAAATTAAGAAAGCAAAGTTATTTTAAATACTCTAAAAGATTTTTATGTATCTTTGGAGGCAGGTAGATATAGAATAGATTTGTTTTTTGTTTGTTGTTATTTTTGTTTGCTGAAAGTTGGTGTATTTAGTGACTTGTAAGGGTTCAAGTGTTTTTTCTCCTAAACATCCATTGGCTCTTTTAATGTTTCAGGGGATTGTTATCAAGTTTTAGTTTTATTTTTGTACAAATATCTATTAAATATATTTGATATTTGATACTATTGTATATTTCATTAATGTCTTTGGGTTTAGTAACTAGGGGGTGGTATATTGGAATTTTCCTTCTTTATTAAGGATTTGTATGTGGCCAGGAAGAATGGTATTCTTCTTGTCAAATATGCATGCGTAGCTGTACAACTACAGATTGTTTTCGGTAGTTGCAACTTGCAAGTTTATATATGATCTGATGTGAGTTTACTACTATGACCACAAATGAGTAGTTGATTGAAGTGATCTAAATACATCTTGTGAGGTGACATTCTCTACTGCAATAAACAATAATCTCCTATCAATTGATATTTGAATTTGATTTAAAATTCATGTGCCAAACCTGGAAATCTGTTGCCCGAGTTCTAGTTTGGAAAATTTATTGACCGCATAGATGGCAAGAGCTAAGAGAGTGAGTACTAAATTGATATCATGAGATATCTGTTATTTCTTCCTTTTTATTTGAGTCTTGTAGAATATATATACAAGTGAAGGGTGTAATTTATGCTTTTTTGATGTATAAGTTTGCACATAATGCACCTCCAGTAGTATACTTTGCTGCAAAGTATAATAAGTTTCTAGATGTCCAAAAGTTTTTAGTCTAGAAGTGGTCATTTAATTATTCTAACCAGGAAGCCTATTTTTTTTGGCTCGTATCACAACTGTGTTTAATGAAAATTCTTGCCTCCTTGTCTTTGAATAAATTATATATGTGTATTGCATTTCATTTTTATGTATTTCCTTATAACTGTCTGTAATGCAGCTTAAGGAGATGGGTGGTGGAAGCAGGCCTTCTGATTCCCAAAAGGTGTCTGATCAGCCATCTGAGAAGAAGAAAGGTTTGGGTGACTGGATGAACCTGATGAAGCCTGTTAATGAGGAGAAAGATCATTGGGTATGTACTGCACATAATTCATTATGCTTTATTAGTATTTTGTAGTTGAATTTTAGGTTTATTAGATTCTACCACTGGCCACTAGTGTATCCGTAGGTTCCCATGACGGTTCGCTTCAAATTTAAAGTGATTATTATGTGTTTCCTTGTTATAGTGTTGCCATTAACAGATTAGAAAGTACGTGTTATGGAGTCCTTTCCCCATTCGGAAGTGTTTCTGTAAATATGTTCCTCTACTGCTCACCGTACGGGGAGCATAATTGAATACCTGCTCAACTAGCATTTTTTAGACTATTTTCAATCCTCTTATGTCAGTATTACCATTTTCTAGAAACCATAATGATCACTTTAGGATATTCTAAGAAGCATGGGGTGTGGCAAGTGAACTAAAGCTTAGACATTTAGCAAGATTTTAAGGAATGGTTAGGCAGACATTTAAGATGTCTAATTTTTTTCATATATTCTATAAATAATAAGAGGTTTTGTTGTTCGTCGTTGTCATTAGTATAAAATGTTTATAATATCAATTTTTTCTACTACTAACAATGTTTTTCTCAGCCTGCTAGAAAAATTACCAAATCTATATGGAACTATATCAATAAGAAGATTCTTACCACATTATATGAAAGATTTAGAATTCAATTATTGACAACTGTTAATTATATTATGTATATTAGCCTATGAAAAAATGTTAGCGGAGTAAAAAAACAGTAAAAAAGTAGGCTGAATCTGAATCAATGACGAGGTTTGCATTCCTAAGAGAAAAAGTTAATTGATATGTTTTGATCAAAGTAATTTGCGGAAATTCAACAGTTATACACTATATTATATAAATATTTAATAAAATTAATAAATAATTCATGCATTGCACGTATAAGCTAGTTATACCAATTTTTGTAAATTTTGAATTGGATTAAATTATATATGCATGTAAGATATGAAGATCGAGCATGTGCTTTTTCAAATATGATATTTTTTACCTTGTTTATTGTACATCACTTTATCAATATAATAACTATCATTTGTCATTGTGCAAATAAGTATTGGGTTATGTATGTATAATTATTGTAAGAGTATTTTAAAGTTATACTATTTGCGTATATAAAGTACAAACGGTATGACAGGATTGATTAATGATTAATTTAAAGTCGTTTAACTACCAACCCCCTCAGTGACTGACTAGTTAGCTCTGGGAAGTACTTGGGGGGCAGTACTGGTAATTGAGATTGGCAGTTTCTTAGTAGCATAATTGGTTGTTGGCCTGTTTTCCTGATTTCCAGGGAGCTTTATAATTAGCATTATCTTGATTCTGAATATTAGTAAATATCTTGGGAAGCAGGCCACACCCGAATGGTATATAATGTGTAATAGAAAAGCTAATGGTACATATTATATACATATATGCAAATGTTTAAGGGAGTGACTTATATGGAGTACTAATTGGAGACCTTACATATCCAGCAACATGTTCCCCATATAAATAATTACAAAATATCTTTTACAGAGTACTGATCGAATACATATATGTTCAACAATATTTTCTGCATGAAAAATATTATAAAATGTAAGAACATGTTCCAGGACGTATAGGTCTCCTGTTAGTACTCCCTAAAAGGGTACTCCATAGTTTCAACTCTCTCTCTCTCTCTATATATATATATATATGTATGTATATATTGTTATTGCATTACTTTGTTTTTTGACATATCGCTTGTATTACCTAGGTTCCTGATGAAGCAGTGACCAAGTGTACAGCCTGTGGTTCAGACTTTGGTGCGTTTGTAAGGAGGGTGAGTCTTTTATTTTCTAATGACATGAATGTTTTATGGGGAAGAAAAAAACATTTTTTTTTCGATTCAGTTGTCTAACTTCGCTATCTGCTATCTCTTTCCCCATATTTCAGCACCACTGCAGAAATTGTGGTGACATCTTCTGTGACAAGTGTACCCATGGGAGAATTGCTCTCACTGCTGATGAGAATGCGCCACAAGTTCGAGTTTGCGATCGCTGCATGGTATATATACATGGCTCTGGCGTTGCTTGAATGTATTTTCTAGTTATCCCCTCACGTGCAGCATCAGGGTTTGACTAATAAGTAAATTAATATCGCTAACTTGGCGTGTCCAGTGAGACCAATTAGAATTCTTTTAATTACTTTAGTGTCCAGCAAGCCCATTGCAACTGTTCAGTTCTTAAACTTTATACTCTTTTTCCACAAGTTCACTGGATTCCTAATTTCTAAGCTGGTGCCTTGCTATCATCTCACATTACTTCATTTATACATAAATTAGGTGTTTCAAACAATGTTAACTTTTATTAATCTTGTTGATGATTCTACTTTTCTTTGTCCAAGTCCCTTGCTTGATTAGCTTGTGCACTCAGAAGCCATGCTATGGGCATTATTCAATCTATCATAGACTAGGGATCCATAGATGTGCACTAAATTATTAATAACAGGGCACATTTGCAGTACATAGATCTGACTTGATTAAAATTTTTATTTAGGCTGAAGTTACCCACAGGTTGAGCAATGCCAAGGACACAGCAACCAGATCACCTGCATCGGAAAGCCATCAGGATCTTGCAAAGAAGCTCCAGGTAAAATACTGTTGCCGAATTTGCTTTGGCGGTTCTCAGTATTTGCAATATAATTATTATCTCTATATTTACAAAATCACATGATAGATGCGATCCTTCCATTCGCCTTTGCAGATGGATCAGAAATATATCTAAAATATCTGTATGGAAACTAATTCGATTTTGGTGGTTAAAAATTTATAGTGACCATATACTTTAAACCCATTTACCTGGACTCGGCTTGAATTGCATGGATGTATCCCCGTGTCGGACTCGGAAGTATTTTTTAAATTATAAATTTTTTTAGTCTAAGATAAGTGTTTGTGTTTTTAGCGTAAAATACCATGTTCAAGTGTCGAGTATTCTACGTGGGTACTCGAGGCAAGATGAAGAATCTGGGGAACAGAGTTTGAAATAGTTTATTCTCTAGGTTCTCGTGAAAGTAATTTTTTCATGTAATTATTGGGCTAGTCAATTTTGTTGGATCTGCTTTTTCTTAATGACCATAATGTTTTTATTATCTGTTGCAGGAGGAAATGGAGAGAAACCGCAAGTCGTCATCAGGTATGAAAGCCGTGATCAATGTATTTTTGGGATGTGCACTCTGTTTACGCTATTAATTATATATTTGAAACACTTGGCTTTTATATACGGTGTTTATTTCAGTAGGCTCCAAGTCAGATGGCTCTGGTAGGCGTATGAAAGAAGTTGCCTGTCCTACTTGTACAGTCCATTTGCAGGTTCAAAATTATTTCCTACTTGCCTGAACTTGATCTTTAACGAGTCTTTTTCTTTCTGATTTTCTTAAATAGAAAAAGTTCAGAGTTGCATATCTATTGTTTTTTACATCTATTGTTTTTTACATCTATTGTTTTTTACGGGCCTTAATATTATACTCTCTCCAATTCATTTTACACGCCTCTTTTAAAAATATTACACATACTGAGGAAAAGGTTAGTTGGATAAATTTTTTCTTATATGTACCCTTAATTGTTACATTGCAAAACGAGAATACATTTAAAATAGTCAGACCTTGGGAACAATAAAGATAGAATTTAACATAGTCAGACCTTGGGAAGAATAAAGATAGGGATAGTTTAAAAAGATTACGTTTAAATTTGTATAGAAAGAAGAAATTAACAAGTACAGGAGTAAGGGAGAAAACTATTTTCAGAAGAGACGTAGAAGGGGATGGAGTGTTAAATATATATTTGATAACATAAAATAGCTGTCAGTAGTCCAATTTAACCTGTTTTAACTACTTATTTTGAAACTTGTTTCTTTGTAGTAATAATATTTAATGAAAATGGCAAATATGGTTGTAGGTACAAATTCCCAGCTCAGGTTCGGAGACTATTGAATGCGGGGTTTGCCAGCATCCATTTCTTGTTAGTGCTCACTGATTACGTATCATTAGTTTTATTTACCTTTCCTGTCTTCTTGTCTGATCTGTTGCAATAAGGTGTTATTTAACAATTCGGTTTGGCTTGTGATCATCCTTTTCCTTTTTCCCAAGTCTTGCTGAACATTGTCAGCTGGTGTTGCGTGCTTGTATGTACAAATGTATGGTTGATTTGAGTATGTGGCTATATCCACCATTAATCTTCGAAGAAGTTTAGCATGTATATTTCTCTTTACCGTCTGTTGAAAATATGGAGTTGTATAGACATTTATAGACCTTTTATATTGGTAATATTATAAATGGTGTAGAAATTGGGCTTGAGTTCCTTGGATATTAATTTAAATTAATGCAATGTCATATGAATTTTGTTTTACCTAACATGAAAAAAGAGTTTACGGAATAAATTTCGAAATAGTTTGTCAATTTTCGAAATATGTGCAAGTTATATGTAGAACTTCTAGTAATCTAGTTTTTAAATCATTATTTTTCTGAACTTCTGTGTAGCCAGTATTTCGGTACTTTTGCATGTTGCAACACGTTAAATTTATACTTAATACAAGAGGTCCAGAAATTCTTTCCACTCCTGCGAGATATTTTTGTATGTTAATGTAAATATGCAATGAGTACTTCGTAAATTTCTTATCCTAATTATCCCAAGAATCAAAGTGTTTTATTTCACGTGCATCAACTTTATTTTGACTAGCAATGAAAGATGTAGTCTTGTGCCTCTTTATACTATTTTCTTTTGAAGTTTTGAGATAAGAGCAACTACAATGCAAGTTGTTTGAATGGTTGTTAATAAGAGTGAGCAACGGGTCGGAATCGAAATTGGAATATTTCAACTTAAGTGGGCCTCTTTTTATGAAAGAACCTGAATCTAAACGAATTCGGTTCAGTTTGGTTTCCGTTCTGAACCAAGGAGTGCTCACTTGTTATTTAGGGGTGACCGTTGCTACTCGGAGTCTCTAACAATAAAAAATTGTCAATTGCAGGGAACATTCCTCGGTAATACTCCCTATATTTTTTATTTACTATTGTTTTTATTTATTACATGACGTTTGATTTTTGTACACATATTTTTAAGTGCTTGACCGTATAGTTAGAATAATAATTTTTAATTTCTTCTTTTTGTGAATAAAAATATATAATTAAAACTTTAATTTATAAAAAAATAAAAAATATATATTTTATTTATGAGGTCAAAAAATTTAGAATTATGTGTAAGCAAGTCAAATCAAATGACATATAAAAAATAGAGGACTTTAATTAGTTGTCATTCTCACTAATAATAGCTGGATTTTGTATAGTAAAAAGTTTCATACGAAGTTATAGTAGCACCAACAAAAAATCTGACAAATTTAACAATCCACACTGAACTACAACAGCTAGATATTTTGGTCAATAACTGTGGCACTGTGTAGTTTAGTTAGTCAATTACTCCACTGACTTGTCTTTATTGAATTTGAGGACATGGCTTTCGCGGAACTCCGATGTTACCCTGCATTAATATTACTCACTTTAGATATCAAACTATAAAGCACAGTCTATTGATAACATGACCTAACAGTTTTGGTATACAATTAAAAATAACACTAATAATTAGTTTTAGGCTCAAATATTTGGTACACAAATGCGATGAATATGAATATAATTAGTGTTGAATTTAATTTTTTAAAATAGGTAATTGATAAGGAACAAAAGTATATGGAATAAATGAATTTTAAAAATATAAAATATCTATAATGTAACTTATATATCTTATTTTATATTAAATAATAAATATGAATATTCTATTTCTATAATTTATATATTAAGAATTTAGTTGTTTACCAACTTAGATAATTTAATTATCTAGTGTATTTTTGTACCAATTGATTTTTTCGTATATAAATCAAAGGGGGACAGTCTACAACAACCGTTGGATGAGGAATAAAGGGCTGGGATGACAGACGGACCGCGGAAATTGTCCGCGGTGGGAAGGACGGACCGCGAAAATTGTCCGCGGTTGGTATTGTTCCCTTATCTCAGCATTCCAACACTCCCTCATATCACCACACAAAAACACCCAAATCTCTAAAAAAAACTCTACTCTTCAAGTTTACATTTTAGACGATTTTGGAGCATTTTTATCAAGAAATTCAAGTCCTTTTGTCAATTAAAGGTATATTTCTTCTCTTCAATTTCAATTTTTCATGGCGGGTAATTTATTTGTTCGTATGTTTCGTCATAAACGTGAAAATGAAAAAAAAGAGGGCATTGATCATATTTTACATCTTGATGATTTAAATACTAGTGAAGAACTTAAAACCCCTGTATTTGTTGAAGATGATGAGTCTGTAGATAAAAATGAGGAATTTATTAATTTAGATGACGATTTGGTTGATGTTGAAGATGAAAATGATGAAAATGAGTTTGAAAATGAGCTTGAAAATGATAATGATAATGTTGAGGGCGAGGATGAAGATGATAATATAGAGGATGCAAATATGTATGAAAATGTTGATGGGGGAGGAGTTCTATATTTGAATCAATTTTTTCGAAGTGTAGATGAGGTCGGTCCTTTTTTAAGGGCTTATGCTTTAATAAATGGATTTGCTATTAAAAATCAAGTGATATATAAAGACAACGAGATATATGGTCGTTTATATGTTTGTAGGCTTTATGGAAAAAGTGTCGTCGCCGAGAGTAGTAAAAATAAACGGTGTAGAGAGTTTTCTCTTAAAAGTGAGTGCAAGGTGAGGATGTATGTCAATTATCAAAAGAAAAAACGTTTTTGGGAGATAACTAGCCTTGAGTTTGTACACAACCACGCTCTTGTTTCCCCTAGTAAGATGAATTTGGTACAACGCGAAAGACATGTCAACACCGCTACCCGTAGTTTGATTAAAACTCTTTATGATTCGGGGGTTCGTAATTGTCAAGTGATGAATGTGATTGGTAACATTCATGAAGGTAATGATAAAGTTGGTTTCAATGTTCAACAGTTAGGAATGTGATAAGAGACGAGAGGAAGAAAAGGTTTGATATTAGTGATGCCCAAGCGGGGTTGGACTTGTTGCATAGGTTGAATGAAGAATGTGGTTCTAAGTATTTTATTAGGACCGAAGTTGATGAAGATAATCATTTGAAGTGTCTAGTATGAATTGATCCGAGATGTTTAATGGTCTACCGAAATTTTGGCGATGTTGTGGATTTCGATACCACTTATTGTACAAATAGATATGCAATGCCATTTATCCCATTTACTGGAGTCAACCATCATTATTAATCGGTGATTTTTGGGTTTGCATTGATGCGGGATGAACACGCGTCGACTTGGATTCTTCGTTCTTGGCTTGAAGGTGTGGGGAATAAGCCTCCAATGACTATAATTACGGATCAAGATCAAGCCATGGCAAGCGCTATTGCGGAGGTACTCCCTCGTACTACTCATTTATTGTGTTCTTGGCACATTAGTCAGAAATTCCCTGAGAATTTAGCTCATTATTATTCGGTTTTCCCGGAATTCAATAAGGATTTCAACCATTGTATTTATAATTCCCTCACCGAAGATATTTTTGAGGATAGATGGGAATCATTTGTGGATAAGTATCACTTGCAAGAGCATAAATGGTTAAATGAGTTATATGAGTTGAAGCACAAGTGGATCATTGCATATACGAGAAACACATTTTCGGCGTTTCAAAATAGTACGTCGAGGAGTGAGGGGATGAATTCTTTCTTTAATAATTATGTGAGTTCGGCAACGGGGTTGAAGGAATTCATTGAAAATGCCTAAAAAGCATTGGGAAGGCAATTCACGAGGGAGAATGAAGAAGATCATGTCACGATTAATCTAAAGCGTTCCATGAAAATGCATACCACATTGGAGTATCATGCTTCTTGTATTTACACCAAGAAAATATTTAGAAGATTTCAAGATGAATTGGTTGAGTCTTCAAAACACTTTGTTGAAAAAAATCGACAAGCTTGTGAAGATGGGGAGAGACGAGGGGATGTCTACAAGTATTATGGTTGTTATAGGCCCATGTCCGAGCCTACGAGAAGAAATATTTATTTTGTTGTATTCGACAAAGCAAGCTTGTTGGGAATGTGTATGTGTAGAATGTTTGAACATTCAGGGCTACCTTGTAGACACCTACTGGCGGTCTTCACTAAGAAACGAATTTTGGAAATTCCCCCGTATTTCATACATTCGAGGTGGACAATGCATGCCAATAGAGTTGATGGTGTCTTGCCTTACGATATGGAAGTTGGACAAAGTCATAAGATGACCTCAACCGATCGATTTAATAACATGACAATGCTAACCATGAGTTTTTGTCAAAGTAGTATTGCATCTAAGGAACATTATGATTATGCCGTTGGAGTGATGAATTGAGAAATACCAATTCTCGAAAGAATGAGCGTTGATGGAATTAATTCTTACGAAAGCAATTCGCATGCTCCAAATGCAGGTGTTCATAAAGAACCAATTCTTGACCCTATTATGTCCCAAACTAAAGGGAGAAAAAAAGATGTTCATTTCAAAAGTCCCATAGAATCGATTGGTAAAAAGGAGAAGCCTCCAAGAAAGTGCACCTATTGTCAAAGGGAAGGGCATTATAAAAGAAAGTGTTCTAGTAGACTAGAAGATCTTAAAAATACTCCAGAATTGTAATATAATTATTAGCAACACATTCTCGGACTCCCAACCAAGCGACTCGTGGTATGAGGAAAATGACGAGGAAGTTGTGGTCTCACCAACCTTTAGTGAGGTGGAAGATGAATGTGGTGAGTTGATACCCCTTGTGGACAATGATGAGCCGCCCCATGTGGAGGAAGAGGAAACGGACTTGTACCCTCCCGATGAGGAGGCTTACAGGGCTAAAAATTGGATCGAGGCATGCAATTGGATGAGGGTAGTGAACCGTGGACCTTGGTGAACTCTCATTCGGCTCCGTACTTCCTTCCGATCTTGAATTTGGGCAACAACACGCCCGATGAAAAATGGAAAAAATCCGGATGAAATGGCGGTAAGCTTGTTAAATGTGATCAGATTGTCGATATTGTAAAGTTGAGGCCTCGTGAGGATTGTAATATGGATCAAATGCACATTGAATATGTGAAGGGTTGGGTTTCACACCTAATGGGAGGGACGGAGAGGGAACGCGGGACATGTTTTGCAAGATTTCGTCTCTACGATGGCTCGAGTACCATTCCCGTAACCATTTGGAACGACCCTAATCCTTACCCAGGGAAACTTACGCAAGGGCATATCCGTGATGGTTGTGTACTTGTTCTATACCACATTGCTAACTTTATGGATACTACGCAAGGAATTGCTTATCATCGGTTATCCAGGGGTTTTTCTAACATACTAGGTATTTTTGGTTAGAGGACCAAATATAATAATTTATTTCTATCTATTTTGTAATAATTAGTGGATTCTAGTGATCATGTAATTTTCAGGCGCTTCTATGTATTTCGTAATTTTCATTGAATTTGAGTGAAATGTATGTATTTTGTAAGATTTCAAGTATGAAATTTAAGACTGAAAGTCTACCTATAAATCTAAGATTGAAAATTAGAAATTACAAGTCCAATTATACATTATAAATTGTTATGAAATGCATAAAAATGTTTTTTTTAATATTTGGACAAAATGTTGACTTTTGTTGCCTTTTTAAGGAATTTTCATTTTAATGTAAAAATTGAAAAAAAAGATTTTTTTTCTAAAAATCATTTATTCATCTATTTAAGACCTTTGAAAGTGCTTAGGAATTTTGTAAGTTAGTTTATGACTGACTTCCAAAATTAAGAAAAAGTTACATAAGGTTTTTGGCCTAGCTCCCCTGTTTTTGCTCTGTTTCTTGGCTGTTGATAAAAAAACATCATGGACGGACCGCGAAAATTGTCCGCGGTTGGGCTGGATGTTTTTTTTCTGCAGACAAGAAACAGAGCAAAAATACCACAATCATTGCAGTTTCGTTGCTTTGGTCTAGACGGTAGAGCTAGGACCTCGGCTGAAGCAAGTTCACGCCCCTCCACTGGCTGTATCATATGCAATAGCCTCGACAACAAGCATGACTGCAATAAAATCATGATCAGAGAATGAATACAATATACAATTGGTAAGGACTATATAGAAGACATTAATAGAAGACAAGTAAAAGTCCATACCACCACTCATATATCCTCCCAATATGACAGCTCGTCATTCATTGAATCTAGGATAAGACCTTCAAATCGTCTAGTACCGAACATGAACAAAACCCAATGCACATCTTCAACACAACAGGGGATGAATATGTAGTCCGCCTCGAGAACAGTAGGCCCAACATTAGCAGTGGCAAAATCAGTAAAACTACGTAATGCTTTATTCCATGCCCTCTACAATGTATCTCCACCAATCCTGGATGTTTTTCTGATTTTCTTCACATGTCTTTTCCCAAGTACCATGAAGTAGGGATCCATGAAGTAATAGACGGGTTTCCTCTCCCATATACCTCCATTGTGAATTTCCTCCTCCCGACTCCTTAGCAATCCCTGGAAATAAATATGAAGGAAAATGTATGCACTTAGCAACAAGTAAAATGAATGCAACAAGTAAAATGTATTAGCAACGAGTAACGAATAATACCATATAATTGTATATGATCCTGTAATCAACCCATGTTCCTGGAGCATCGCTGATGTATGGACGTGATAGTCCTGAACAGTAAGACCATCGAGAATCCTCGGCTCCATCCCAAAGCCCCATCCCCAATCTGAATATATCTCATTCTTCTTTGTCATGCTCAGACTCTTCGTGATACTCCAATTTTCTTCTTTCATCCTGCGGGATGCAAGCTTCGCGGGTCTATAAGATGAGGCAATAGTCTGGGGGGCTGAGACACATGCTGGGATGGTTGTGTCATGTCAACGACATCCTAGGAAGGAATGACTGGAATGTCAAAGTCGTCAGCCGAATGTGCAATGAAATCTGCTTTTATGTTCTCAATTGTAGGAGGTCTATAGGCAGGTCCTTTGATCTTCTTCATCAACTGGGAGAAGGATGTAAGGAAGGTACCAGAAATCCCCCCAAACTCCTCCACAAACTCTGGAGGAACCCTACATCCAGCTGCTTTAACATATTAAGCCCGACAATCATCTACAAACAAAAACATACAGTTTTTCATTAATTCCACAAGGCTACTATGTGTGCAAGATGAAATACGCGTGAATGCAAATTTGGTAGTGTATGTTGTAATGTGAAAAATGCATATTTGTAAAACACTTACAACTTCATATCCCTCGAGGCTATCATACAACTCCCTTGTCTTGTACAGTTGTTGAGGCTGTGGATCCGGCTTCCCTATTCGCATACGAGATACATCTGTTAGTGTTTGTGCCCTAGAGACAACACTATTATGTTTATATTATGAAACATTTGGATTATTAATTATGATTCAGTGGATTATTCTTTAGTAATTTATTATATCTTTATTTTCTGCAATAAAATGTTAGATTAATAAATATCCTTGGAATATGATATGTAAATATATATCTCTAAGTACGTGATTTAGAAATGAGATTATGAGAATAGTATTGATATTCTTAAAGGTCCCTAGTCAAGTATTATTGTTAAGGGATGATAATAAATACGCTGAGACTAATTTATTTGTTGACTAATGATCACATCTCATCGATCATAGGTATGGTGATACTAAAGTCAAAACACAGGCACATGTATTAAATACATGGTGCTGGATTGACCCGTTGTGAGATACTACATGTTTAAAGTGTCATAAGTTAATCTCACAGTGATAATGATGTATTGGTCCTTTGACCTGAAATCATTATATTTCTATACAAGAATTAATATACTTTGATACTATTGAAAGTTATCCTTGACTGGGTAATAATAAAAGTAGACATTGGGTGTATTATGAATCGTATGACAAATATGAATGATTTGGATGAGATTTAGCCCTCCTTTATTAAAGGGGTGATATTGTTGACCTCTTGATTGGGTAAGACTATAAAATGTATGGTCGTGCCCAAATAATGATTTGTTTAATAGTTTACTCATTGATCAAGGAAAGTATAATTAAACGTTAAAAGAGGATGACACAATGCATGCCTCAAGTTTAATCTATAATATAAGGCTAAAGGGATTATATTACATTGTACAGTATTCACGAAAGGTTTAATTGAATCACCAATTATTATTATTACTTGGGGAGCAGTGATGTATTACTAGATGCCACTCATTGTTTATAATTTTATTATTAGAAAATAAAATTATTGACAACATAATAATAACCTAAAGGGTCACACACAAAGAACGTTTATAACATAGTCTTATTTAAATTATGAATTTAAATATATTATTATTAATTCAAATTTAATTATTAAATTAATTAAGTGAGACTTGATTAATTGTATATATATTAGAATTCAAATTTAATAATAATATAAACCCAAAATCAGAATGGGTCCTTTTAAAAGCCCATTAAGATTATGGTTAGGCCCAAATCCTCTTCCTATATATATACATTAAGATGTATATTTTTAAAAAAAGAAGTTACATCATTTTTAGAAAAAACCCTAGAAGCTTTACATTTTAGAGAGGCTAGAGAGAAAGAGAGAGAGGAAGAGGCAACCAAATCGGCTAGTACCGGCTCCAGTGATCGTTGGACGATCGGGCGTTCATGTGGATATCTTGGAGAGCAGATCTTCGAAAGGAGGGTTGCTATGTTGGTTCATCAAGATCTGTACGTTCATCACAATCAGAAGGAAAGCTTTATTAAGGTAAACATTTAATCTCCGAATTAAATATCTTGTTTCGCATGGATCCTGCGTTTGGGGTTTCGTTTTTCATATTTATTTTTTATTTTTCTGTTACGTTTGTGCCACGAATCCCAACAATGGCATCATAGCTACTTGCGAAACGTTTTAATTCGGTTGTATGTTTACAATTTTGATATAAATGTGCATGTATATAAATTTTGGTATATATGATTTTGAATATATATATATATATATAATATTCATGATGTATTTTATAATCATGTGATGGTTGTATGTATCGCTGTGTGAGTATGTATGATACACTTTGTTTTTATTATGGAGATTGTATACGATGCGATTTCTGAAAAAAGCTGAACAGATTTGGTGAAATCTGTGTCCAGTGTCCGATTTTTGCAGGAGATATGTGTTTTCCAACTGGAATCGGGTCACTGAGCAAGATTGACAAAGTCAGGTTCACGTCTGTAAGCCATTGGATGTCGTTACAGGCCTCGAAACAGTGATTTTTAGTTTTTAGAAAGCTTATTTTAATTTTCTGAATTTTAGTAAATATGTTGTATTTGATTATATAGTCTGAACTATGATATTTGATACCATGTTAAGATTATAAGTGTTTTGTTATGTGTCATGTGATATCAAGGTGTATTGTTATGAATTTAATGTTAGGAGTTGTCCCACATCGTTTGTGGGAGGGGCAGTTTTCTAGAATATAAGCAGCCAGATAACTCCAATTAGTATGAGACATTTTGGGAGTGACCCAAAAACAAACCCGTGCGGGCTCGGCCCAAAGCGGACAATATCATACTAATGTGGAGTTAGGTCTGCTCAGCAAGCCCAACAAGTGGTATCAGAGCTTCAGGTTATAAACGGTCCATAACAATCTCATATGGGCTCCAGAAGTGACCTAGGAAGAGGCAGATGGGCTTGCCCCAGAATTGGCTCAAGGAAAAGGCAGACGGGCCTAGGGGGAGCAGATAGCCAGATGGACTTTCAGTATAGGTCGAGGGGGAGCCTGGTCACACTGAAGGAGGCAGAATCGACAGGTGTCGGGCCCGATGTGTGAAGGGGGAGATTGTTAGGAGTTGTCCCACATCGTTTATGGGAGGGGCGGTTTGCTAGAATATAAGCAGCCAGATAACTCCAATTAGTATGAGGCCTTTTGGGAGGTGCCCAAAAACAAATCCGTGCGGGCTCGGCCCAGAGCAGACAATATCATACTCATGTGGAGTTAGGCATGCTCAGCAAGCCCAACATTTAAGACCCTTTAGTTAATGGTTTTTATTTATGGTTTTGGTTTCTAAATACGACTTGCATGTCATTTATTCTTTATAATTCGTTTACCTCGAATGTAACTCGAGTTTTCTTATGTAAGTACATTAGTATAGGTTGTTTTAATGTAATGTACTTCAAGGACGCATGATCCAAGAGGAGAAGCAACAATCGAGACAAGAAGAATGAAGACTTGTAATTGTAATTGTATTTATATTATTCACCATAGATTGACCTTGATCCTTTCATTAGCTTGAAAGGATCACATAGGATAAAGGCCATAACCAAGCACGTTTACATACCGCACTTTACATATTAATGTATGAATATATGTATAGAATATCTAATGATCCACGTTTTAATTAGATTAATCATGCATGAATGAATGTATTAGATACATCACTCATGTCATGCCTGCTAAACAAGATAAAATCTGTAACGACTCAAGATTTTAAAATTTATAAACGATTATGAGATTCTCGTGTTTATGAAACACGGACTAAAATATGAATCTTCTTTATTTCTGACATGGGGAGATTTTGTCAAAAACGGGTTCATTGAACTTGTAAGGTTGTGGGTTTTAAGCGAGATCGGTGTGACTCCCTCACTACCTGGAAATCAAACCATTGACGAGTATTGATTTGAAATATTTTATTCAAGGAAAAATTGGGAATCTCTTTATGATGGGATCATGATCGTTATAATACTAACAAAACCCTAATGTTTATATTAAGTTGTTTAGATGCCTTCCAATATGTCCAACGCGTTAACCCCTAGATCGATAAGGAGTGGGTTTACCAGAGCGAAGTACTCCTATCTATCGTGGGACGACATGTTGAAGTATATGATACTTTTTAGATCTTTGGGTTTAACTTAACTAAGTTACCACAATAGGATTGTGAACTTAGAGGCATAGAGTTTGGTGAGATTTATTGGATAAATAGGAATATATGTTGTTCCACAAAACTATCCAAGAGTTATATAATTGATATAATTGAAAAATATTGTCTACCTTATTGAATAATGTTTTAGGTGTAAAGCCAAAGCTGAACTAAAATGTTGTGAAATTTGGATTTTGGCTCACTAGAAAGTATATAGAAGATATTCTTTCCGAATTAATAGTTAGGGCTAATTATTTGATAAAAATAGTGGGAGATATATATTTTGAATATATATGAATAATCACTTGAACATAATTTAATAATCATCTGTAGACTAATTTATCTTATGCATTTTTAAACATTGTAGATATCAAATGGAAATCAATTCAAACAACTTCTCTGTGCGATCAGTCCTTGAGAAGGACAAGCTGACATGAACAAACTTCCTTGACTGGTATAGGAACTTGAGGATTGTCCTCAAACAAGAGCGCAAGCTCTATGTAATAGATACCCCTCGCCCTGCACCTCTCCCTAAAGAGCATCCCGTGCTCAACATAATGTTTATCAGAAATATATCGATGATGACACGGATGTTCAATGTCTCATGTTAGCGACCATGAGTGCTGAACTTCAGAAACAACATGAGAATATGGATTCTTATGATATGATTGAGCACCTTAAATGTATGTTTAAAGGACGGGCTCGTCAGGAGAGGTTTAATACTTTCAAATCGTTGCATGCATATAAGCAGGGAGAACGTGATCCGGTTGGACCGCATGTTCTAAGGATGATTGGTATATTGAGTACCTTGCCAAGTTGGGTGCCCCGATTGCTGTGGAGCACCATATTGACCTAATTTTACAATCTTTAAACAACAACTATTCTCAATTTGTGATGAATTACAATATGAATGGGATAGATAAGAACATCACCGAACTGTTGGCTATGTTGAAAACTGTTGAGACCAATGTTCAGAAGGCATCCCCTGCTCCCATGTTGATGGTGAATAAGGGGAAGGCCAAAGGAAATGGTAAATGAAAAGGAAAGAGGAAGATGGGATCTAAATCGAATGCCAATCTGAAACCTGATCCGACCAAGGATTTGAAGCCTAAAGGTGGTGTTCCAAATGTTGGTGATTGTCATTATTACAAAAAACCGGGTCATTGGAAGAGGAAATGTCATGCTTATTTGGAGGATCTGAAGAAGAAGAAGGTTGTTGTTACTGCTTCTGATTCAAGTATTTATGTTATAGAAGTCAATTTGTCTACTTCTACATCTTCGGTATTAGATACTGGATGGGGTTCTCACATTTGTATAAATGTGCAGGAATTGCAGGGAAGTAGGACATTGGTGAAGGGAGAAGTCGACCTACGAGTTGGCAATAGAGCAAAGGTTGCTGCTTTAGCTGTAGGGACTTATCGTTTATCGTTGCCCACTGGGCTTGTTTTAGAACTAGATAACTATTTTTTATGTGCCTGCGATTTGCAGAAATATTATTTCGGTTTCTTGTTTGGACAAGAAAGGTTTTTTTCATTTTTGATTCAGAACAATAATTGTTCCTTTTCATTCAATAATGTTTGTTGGGCTTGCTGAGCAGGCCTAACTCCACATTAGTATGATATTGTCCGCTTTGGGCCGAGCCCGCACGGGTTTATTTTTGGGTCATTCTCAAAAGGCCTCATACTAATTGGAGTTATCTGGCTGCTTATATTCTAGCAAACTGCCCCTCCCATAAATGATGTGGGACAACTCCTAACAATCTCTCCCTTCACACATCGGGCCTGACACCTGTCGATTCTGCCCCCTTCAGTGTGACAAGGCTCCCCCTCGACCCATACTGAAAGTCCATGTGGCTATCTGCTCTCCCTAGGCCCATACTGGAAGGCTCATCTGCCTTTTTCCTTGAGCCCATTCTGGGGCAAGCCCGTCTGCCTTTTCCTAGGTCACTTCTGGAGCCCATCTGAGATTGTTATGGACCGTTATAACCATAGCTCTGATACCACTTGTTGGGCTTGCTGAGCATGCCTAACTCCACATTAGTATGATATTGTCCGCTCTGGGCCGAGCCCGCACGGATTTATTTTTGGGCACCTCCCAAAAGGCCTCATACTAATTGGAGTTATCTGGCTGCTTATATTCTAGCAAACTGCCCCTCCCACAAACGATGTGGGACAACTCCTAACAAATGTTACCTATGGGGTTGCACATTTGTTTAATGGTTTATATGTTCTTGATTTAAATACTTCTGTCTATAACATAAATAATGATAATAAACGTATTAAGATGAAAGACTCAAATCAAACATACCTTTGGTATTATCGTTTAGGTCACATAAATGAGAAACACATTTCCAAATTACATAAAGATGGTTACTTGGATAAGTTTGATTTTGAATCATACGAATAATGCAAATCTTGTCTCATTGGCAAAATGGCTAAAGCTCCTTTTACCGGACAAGGTGAAAGGGCAACCGAACGATTAGGACTTATACATAGTGATGTATGTGGTCCAATACGTATGATGGTAAGAGGTGGTTTTTACTACTTCATTACATTTACTGACGATTTCAATAGATATGAATATGTGTATCTTTTGAAGAATAAATCCGATTCTTTTGAAAAGTTCAAAGAATAAAAGGCTGAAGTGGAAAATCTAACAGGGGAAAGTATAAAAGTTCTACAATCAGATCGTGGAGGAGAATACTTAAGCCTCAAGTTTAAAGGTTTCTTGAATGAGTGTGGTATCATTTAACAGCTTACTCCTCCTGGAATGCCTCAATGGAATGGAGTTTCTGAGAGGAGAAATCGTACATTTTTGGACATGGTGCGATCGATGATGAGTCTAGAAGATCTTCCAATAAGTTTCTGGGATTATGCTCTAGAAACGGCTACATATACACTAAACCGAGTTCCGACTAAATCGGTTCAAAAGACTCCATATGAGATATGGATTGAAAAACGTCACAGCATGTCGTTTATGAAAGTATGGGGATGCGAAATGTTTGTGAAATGCTTGGTGTATGACAAGCTGGGACCAAAATCAGATAAATGTTATTTTATAGGATATTTTGAAGAAACTAAAGGGTATAATTTCTATAATCCTATTGAGAACAAAGTGTTTGTTGCTCGAACCGCTGTATTTCTTGAAAGAGGGTTACTTTCCAAGAAAATTAGTGGGAGGACTATAGATCTCGATGAAGATCGAGTTGTATAAAATAACATTGAACCAGAGTTGGAAAGTGGGAAGGAAGTACATCAAGATGTTCCTGCTCCGGAAACACAGGTTATTCATAGATCTAGTAGGGCCCGTCATGAGCCAGAGAGATATTATGGATTTCTCTTGACTCAAGATGATGATGTAATGCTCATAAACAATGACGAGCCTCTTACCTACCAAGAAGCTATGAACAGTCCATACTCCGAGAGATGGCTAGAGGCCATGAAATCCGAAATGGAATCCATGTATCAAAATAAAGTATGGACTTTAGTTGATCCACCTGAAGGGGTAAAACCTATAGGGTGCAAGTGGGTTATCAAGAAGAAAACTGACATGGATGGTAACGTGCAGACCTATAAAGCGTGACTAGTGGCAAAAGGTTTCAAACAAATTCATGGTATAGACTATGATGAGATTTTTTCACTAGTTGCTATGGTCAAGTCCATCAGGATTTTGCTAGCAATAGCTGCTTACTACGACTATGAGATTTGGCAAATGGATGTCAAAACCGCTTTCTTAAATGGGAGCCTTGAAGAGGATGTATACATGATACAACCTGAGGGTTTTTTCGATCCCAAGTTTGCTAAGATGGTCTGTAAGTTGCTTTGATCTATTTATGGATTGAATCAAGCCTCAAGGAGATGGAATCGTCATTTTGATGAAACAGTCAAAGAATTTGGCTTTATTCAAAATGAAGATGAACCATGTGTTTACAAGAAGGTTAGTGGGAGCCATGTGGCATTCCTAGTACTATATGTAGATGACATATTACTAATAGAGAATTACATACCTTCTCTACAGGTTGTTAAGACTTGATTGGGAAATAGTTTCTGGATTAAGGACTTAGGCGATGCTACCTATATATTAGGGATCAAGATCTATAGAGATAGATCAAGGAAATTAATCGGCCTAAGTCAGAGTACATATAATGACAAAGTATTGCATTCTTTTGGGATGCAAGAGGCAAAAAGAGGATATATCCCAATGTATCATGGGATATTGATCTCAAAAGAAAACTACCCTAAATTATTAGATGATAAGGGTCGTATGAGCAAAGTTCCATATACTTCGGCAATTGGATCTATAATGTATACGATGATATATACTCATCCTGTTGTTTCGTATGACTTGAGCATGACAAGCAGATACCAGTATAATCCAGGTGAGGGTCATTGGACAGCTGTCAAAAATATTCTTAAGTATTTGAAGATGACTAAAGATTCATTCTTGGTGTATGCAGGAGATGAGAAGCTGGTTGTAAGGGGTTACACTGACGCCAGCTTCCAGACAGACAGAGACGATTCAGTTTCTCAATCAGGTTTTGTATTTTGCCTTAATGGAGGTGTTGTAAGCTGTAAGAGTTCAAAGCAAGAGACAATAGCTGATTCTACAATGGAAGCTGAGTATATTGCTGCCAGTGAAGCAGCCAAGGAGGCTGTTTGGAAACGGAAATTCATAACAGGATTTGGTGTGGTTCCATCGATCCCAGATCCGGTTGATCTTTACTGTGATAATAATGGAGCCATCGCGCAGGCTAAAGAACCAAGGTCCCATTCTCGGGCAAAGCATATACTTAGGAGATATCACCTTCTTCGAGAGTTTAACGAAAGGGAAAATATACATATATATAAAGTGCATACTGATAATAATGTTGCAGACCCACTGACTAAGGCTTTGTCGCAGCAAAATCACGAAGGTCATACTAGTTCCATGGGTATTAGATACATGGGTGATTGACTCTAGTGCAAGTGAGAGATTGTTAATGTTTGTGCCCTAGAGACAATACTATTATGTTTATATCATGAAACATTTGGATTATTAATTATGATTCTATAGATTATTCTTTAGTAATTTATTATATCTTTATTTTCTGCAATAAAATGTTAGATTAATAAACATCCTTGGAATATGATATGTAAATCTATATCTCTAAGTACGTGACTTAGAAATGAGATTATGAGAATAGTATTTGTTAGGTCCCAATTTGTTTGTAGAAGGGGGGGTTGAATGCAAACAATACCGTTTAGTCGAATAAAATGCGGAATAAAATTGTGAAACAAAATTCAAGTTAAATAAAACTTTTATTAAACTTGAAAGGTGTTACAACTACGGTATCGGTTACAAGGGATTAATCTCAAATCAATTATTACAAATCTAGAATAAATTCGACATGAACTTTTTCTATTTTTGTAATTAAAAGATCAAATGCTAAATGCGATTTGAGATTAAGTTCTAGGGATTTTAATCCGCTAGATAGATACACAAGAACAAGATAAGTATTTCTAGTTGATTGGCTTTAACTTTACAATCTAGAAATTAATCTTGAAGTTGCAGATGAGATGTAATATTTATCTGCTGCTTTTTCTTTTTGTTCTTGTATATTGTGATCTGTTTGATTGATGATGAATGAACTTGTCTTCTGCTTCTTTTTAAACAACACAGCCGAAAAATGAATTGGAATGACAATCATTTAAGCTAGTGAGACTTTCGGTAGGACAATGTTTACAACTAGCAAGACAATTAAAAATGATCTAGCAAGACTTTCGGTATGACTATTGATTGTCATACCGATTGTCATAGTAGTACAAATGAAATTGTCTTACTGAATTAATAAGTGATTTTAATCTAAATAATAATTCTATCAAGACAATCAACTGAATTAGCATGACTTTCGGTATGACTATCAATTGTCATACCGATTGTCATACTAGTACAATCAGTTGTCTTTTTAGAATTAAAACAGATTTTAATCAATTAAAATTCTGTAAATCCTTAATATTAATTCTAAATTAATTAATCAATTTAATTCAATTAATCAATAAATTAATCTTTGCAGATATAATTTATTTTCTTAATTAAATTATATGACTTAATTAATTAATAGAGAATTAATACTAACGCTGAGCAGCATCCATTCTTCTGACAATCTTCTGAAAGTCACTGAGACTTATGAATCAATTCCGCCACTTCAATGCTGACACTCGATGTACTGTCTGGTTCATGAGTGACTAACTTCCGTGACGTTTCTTCATGTCTTGACTTTGATATTCTGATTGAATCCTTGTAATAAATTGATACCTTGACGAGATCTCTGTCACTTGATTAAATCCACGATCTTGATTTACATCACTGAGGCATGATCAAATTCTTGAACTTCTTCCAGTGAATCTTTAAGTCTGCAGATGAACAATGTTTCTTTGATCTTTGACATATGTTACTTTGTGAGATCTCTCTGATGATTGATTCACTATTTACTTATTACATTCTTATTTGAGTTGAGTTAAATACTCGAATAAATGAGTAGGCTATGACATATGCCTTTCAATCTCCCCCTATTTGCTTGTTAGACAATAACAACAAATACCTAGAGGATAACTCAACTAACAAATAAGAAAAAGATATAAACAGTAATGTAAAGTAAATAGCAGAAAAGTTCTGGATTATATTTAACATTTTCCAGATTCCAAATGAAATTTACAAGTGAATACAAGATAGATGTTCCTCTAGCCTGAACATATAACTACATTAGTCTATCTTGATTCATAAAGCTCTAATCATATTACATTGAGTTTTGAGCTAATTGACTTCAGTTGTCTTCTCTTCTGACTTCACCTTCTTCTAAATCTTGAAGCAATTCCTTGTCAAAGACACGATCCTTTTCTGAAGTGAAGCTTGATGGTCTGACTGGTTGAACTCCAACTGAGTTCAGCTTATTCTTGAGTTGATTGTACCTTTTAACATTCTTTTCACAATAAGCTTGAATCAAGTCAGCAGCTTGAGTCTTCAACATGGATGAATATCCAGCAGTTCTCAAATGATGTTCCATCCAGACCAGATGCTTAGCTGAGTAGTCTTTAAGAGATTGTACATCTAGCTGACAGATTTGAAGACAATCAGACTTAAAGAATCTCACTTGATGAGGATTGTTGACCACTTGAGGACTAGCCCTGCTGGCAAACTCTTTAAGCCTTTCTCGAAGAACTTCATTCAATTCTGAGCTTCTCTTGACTTTGTTTAAAAGAACCCAAATCTCTGACAAAGAACGATTCTCAAATAGATGAAGTGACACCTTGAAAGATCCTTCACTCTGACAATATACAAAAATGCTCATCTCATTTAGGGATCTATCAAAAGCAGCTGTGATCCTTGAGACTTCAGTCTTGATAGCATTCATGTACATGTCATTGTTAGGATTTGAGATTTCCAGCTTGTCAAGAAGATGTAAGAACTGCCTATCATTGTTAGTGCTCAGCTGAGGCATATCGAGTACTCTTCTAGCTTCATCCCATTTTTCACCAATCTTTAGTCTGACATCTCTTCTCCTTTCTTGAGCCTTAATGTCATGAAGACGTTGCTTTTGAAGAGTTTCTGTTCTTTGTATGTCTTTCCTCCTGTCAATGATCTGAGAGACCTTCTTGAGTTCAGCTTCTTTTCTTTTCATTTCTGACTGCTCTTTCTGAAATTCTTTCTCAAACATAGGATCCACTGTATCTTCCTCTTCCCAATCTTCAAAATCACTTTCCTCTTCAGCTTCAAATAACCCATCTTTATCTTCCTGAACTGGTTCAGTGGGAATGTCAAAAATATCAAAGTCATCATGTTCTCCACTGTAGTAGACATCATCAGCCTTTCCTTTGTTTCCAGCAGAGGTATCTTTTTCCTTTCCTTTGGCACTACTCCCTTTCTTCTCCCCCTTAGTTGAGGGATCCTCTACTGACTTTCCTTTGGAACCTCCATCACCTCCAGAGCCTGATCCTCCACCAGACGGTCCTTCAAAATAAGCTCTTTGTTCTTCATTAGGGCAATGAGAATTCTTGATCATGAAATATAAGTGCTTCATCCCTTCATTGAGATGTTCCATGCCCGTCTCTATCTTTAGAAATCTTGAGGAGTCCAGTGAATGATTCATCTCACCGAGGTCTTCAAGAGAAGTCATTCTTGTGTGTAGAGAGCAGAAGTTGGATATGTCATCAGCTGATAAATTTGGAGTGTCCTGAATAGAATTGAGCTTTGGTATTACAGTGGTCTTTAGATCTGAGATGTCATTCCTTATGATTGCAAGCTGATTGTTGACAGAGGTGGAAGAAGAAGACCGTTCAACCACTTGTGCTTTGAATGCTTGAGCTTCAGCTTGGCTTTTAGCAAGTTCTTCTTTTAGGGCAGCAATCTGAGCTAACAGGTTCACAGTATCAGTGTCTGTGTGTGCTCTCACCTGCATTTCACTCGTGTTTGGTTCACTCACCTCACGTGCATGTGTTTCTCTCATTATAATTGCTCGTGAGGAGTCTTCCTTTTGCTGTTCTTCTGTACCTGCAAGTAAGATCACCCTAGCCTCTTCAAGAGAGGTCAGTGGTGGTGCAATGGGAATTCGCGAGTCCCGATCCTCAGTCAAGCCTATCAAATCTTTTGGAATAGATGTCTGAATTGCTTCAGGGATAGATTGACCGAGTTGCCCTCCACTTTCTCCAGATAAATCTGCGAGTGGAGAATCCCATAAGGGAGCCAGAGGTGTTGGATCTGGGAGGGGAGAAAATGACTCTATTAAAGATGGCGGAGAGTCAGATTTTCCCTCTGAAGCATGTGACTGCTCTTCTGCCGTAACTATGGCAGGCACTGTAACCGACTCTACGTGCACTCCTCGCTGTGTGTCCTGAGTATGATCTGGGGAAGTGTATGGTTCCATTGTGAGTAATGGAATTGTGCTTGACTCAGTACAAGATGCCATGGCCCTATGGCGAATTTCAATAGATGCATCCTGTTGAGAGAATGCCTCTAGTAACTGTTCATTGGCCATTTCAAAGTCCATGTCCTGTTGAGAGGACAAGGATGGGCTTTCAGATGCCTCAGAATATGTTCTTCTTTTCTTAGGAGGAGGCAGAGCTGAGGGTTCACTCATATTTAACAATGTACTACTTCCTAGTAATCTCCTGGGTAACATTTTAGACAGTGGGGGAGAGGTTGAGATAGAAACACACACATTTATAAATTTAAAAAGACTTATTTAACTTAGTAAAAATATTAGAAAATATTTACAAAATAGTAAAACTGAAATACAGACTTATAATATTTATAGAAACAAAGACAATATATCAGAATTTATTATTTTTATTCCAAAAATAGATTTCTCTTGAATTTTAGCAAATAAAATTCATAGAAAAATATTTTTAGAGGAAATAAAATATTCTGAGATATTTTAAATTAACAAGAAGGGAAAATAAAAATAGATAAGACAATATATATTACATAGAAATAAGCAAGAGATATGATAAAAATGATAAAATAAATTTGCAAATGAATTTTTCATTTATGATAAATTCATTTGTAAATTCATTCAAGAACAGATTCCAGATATTAACTAAATTAATCACTAAAACTATTCAACATGCCCAATTTACCAACTAATCTGGTAAATGTGGATTCGTCAAGTGGTTTAGTGAAAATATCTGCTATTTGTTCTTCTGTTGGAACAAAAAATAGTTCAACAGTACCATTCATGACGTGCTCTCTAATAAAATGATACCTGATGTCAATATGCTTTGTCCTCGAGTGCTGCACAGGGTTGTTGGTGATGGCTATTGCACTTGTGTTGTCACATAAAATAGGAATCTTGTTCAATACAGAGCCATAGTCTCGTAGTTGGTTCCTAATCCACAAGATCTGAGCACAGCAGCTTCCAGCAGCAATATATTCAGCCTCGGCCGTTGAGTTGGAAACTGTTTGCTGTTTCTTGCTGTACCATGAGACTAGCCTGCTTCCTAGGAATTGACAACTTCCTGAGGTGCTTTTCCTATCAACAACACTTCCTGCATAATCTGAATCTGTATATCCAACAAGGTTAAAACCAGATTCTTTAGGGTACCAAATACCTAGATTTGGTGTTCCCTTAAGATATCTTAAGATTCGTTTAACAGCAACGAGATGAATATCTCTAGGATCCGCTTGGAACCTTGCACATAAGCATGTAGCATACATAATATCTGGTCTACTTGCAGTAAGATAGAGTAACGAGCCAATCATACCTCTGTAGCTTGTGACATCTACCTTAATGGAGTTTTCACATGGTCCAAGCTTGACAGCTGTAGTTGATGGAGTCCTTGCTGATGCAGAATCCTCTAGATTGTACTTTTTGAGGAGTTCTTTGAGATACTTGGATTGACAAATAAATGTTCCATCTAACCTTTGATTTACTTGTAATCCAAGAAAGAACTTCAGCTCTCCCATCATGCTCATTTCAAACTTGTTGTGCATTAACTTAGCAAATCTCTTACAGAGATTATCATTAGTAGACCCAAATATTATATCATCCACATAGACTTGGACTAATATAGTATCATTCTTATGTTTTTTAGAAAAGAGAGTTTTGTCTATGACACCTCTAATAAAGCTATTTTCAATAAAAAATTCAGAGAGAGTGTCATACCATTTTCTTGGAGACTGTTTTAGCCCATAGATAGCTTTGAAAAGAAAGAAGACAAAATCCAAATGATCTGGATCTTCAAAACCAGGAGGTTGCTCTACATATACCTCTTCATCCAGCTTTCCATTCAGAAAGGCGCTCTTGACATCCATTTGATAAACTTTAAAGTTTGAAAATGCTGCGAATGCCAGAAATATTCTGATGGCCTCAAGTCTAGCCACTGGAGCATAGGTTTCATCATAATCAATGCCTTCAGCTTGAGAATACCCTTTAGCTACCAGTCTTGCCTTGTTTCTTGTAACCACACCATCTTCATCTAGTTTATTCCTGAATACCCACCTAGTACCAACAGCTTTCTTGTGTACAGGCCTAGGTACCAGTTTCCAGACTTGTTGACTTTCAAACTGATTGAGTTCATCTTGCATAGCAATCACCCAATCTGGATCAGACAGTGCTTCTTCAATTTTCTTAGGTTCCATCTCAGAAAGAAATCCTGAGAACAGACACTCATTTTGAGTAGCACGTCTAGTTCTGACTCCAACATCTGGATCACCAATAATCAACTCAAAAGGGTGAGCTTTACTCCAGACTGTCTGTCTTGGAAGATGTGATCTTGATGATTCGCCTTGAAATTCATTGTGATGTTGTGTCCTACTATCCTTCAGCATCTCCCCCTGAGTTGTTGCCATGTTGGCTTGAAGATTCTCCGTCAGTAGCAGTGGTATCTCCATTGTTGCCAAAGTTTCCATCACTATTACCTTGAGTATCATTAGGATTAACAGGTTCTTCACCAGCAACAACCTCAGGTTCTTGACCATGTTCTGATTCTGAATCTGACGTATCATCAAACTTCAGTTTCTCAGAAGGATCTTCAGTTTGGATACTAGGGAGTTTAGTGTCATCAAATGTAACATTGACACTTTCAGTTACTTTGTGTTGATCAATGATATACACTCTATATGATCTTCTTCCATATCCAACAAAAATACCCTCATATGCCTTTGCCTCGAACTTACCACGACGATCATCTCCATCCTTGAGCACGAAGCATCTGGCACCAAATACATGAAAGTATTTGATAGAAGGTTTCTGTTCATTCAAAATCTCATAAGGAGTTTTCATGAAGTCTTTGTTGATTAGAGTTCGATTCTGAGTATAACATGCAGTATTGACAGCTTCAGCCCAAAAGTACATTGGAAGACCTGATTCATTTAACATCGTTCTTGCAGCTTCAATCAATGTACGATTCTTCCTTTCTACCACTCCATTTTGCTGAGGGGTTCTAGGAGCTGAAAATTGTCTGGTAATCCCTTTGTCTGTACAGAATCCATTGAGAAGTGTATTTCTGAATTCTGTCCCATTATCTGACCTTATTGCTCTAACAGGGACGTTAGAATCTAACTCAATCATCTTGATATGATCAATCACAACTTGTGGTGTTTCATCCTTAGAGTGAAGAAATAAAACCCACGTATACTTGGAATAGTCATCAACTATCACAAGACAGTAACACTTCTTTGACATAGAAAGGATATTAACTGGACCAAATAAATCCATGTGCAATAATTGCAGAACACCAGTTATGGAAGATGTGTCAGTGCCTTTGTGACTTGCTTTCTTTGACTTTCCTTTCTGGCAAGCCTCACATAGTCCTTCTGGAGAGAATTCCAGCTGAGGCAAACCTCTTACCAATTCTCTTTTGACAAGAGAATTCATTGTTTTGAAATTGAGATGGCAAAGTCTCTTGTGCCATAGCCAACTCTCATCTGACGATGCCTTTGCATAGAAACAATTGACTTCAAGATTGCTTCCAGAGTTCATGTCAGCTACGAACAGATTTCCTTTCCGGATTCCCATTAAGGAGGGTTTTTCACTTTTCTTGTGCAGAATCTGACACTTCAGCTTGTCGAATAAAACATTATAGCCGTTGTCACAGAACTGACTAATGCTAAGCAGATTGTGTTCAAGTCCTTGCACAACATATACATTTTCAATGATAACATTTCCAGCTTGCAAACAGCCATATCCCTCCGTTAAACCTTTGCTGTTATCTCCAAAGGTAACCACTGGGCCAGCTTTCTCAATCACATTTGATAGCAGGGCTCTATCTCCGGTCATATGTCTTGACGATCCGCTGTCAAGAATCCACACTACCGGTTGTACCTGTTTAATGCCCTGCAATACAAATGGATTAGAACTTCTTTGGAACCCAAGCTTGGCTGGGTCCGGCATACTTGTAAAATTGGCCTTTATCAGGCAAAACAACATTCTTAATTTCAATATTCTCAACGTTCTCAATGACTGAACATTTGACCTTGTGAACAGCCTTGACAAATTTCTGGTTAGGCTTAGGCACAAATGTCTCCTTTCTAGCTTTAGTAGGACTAGCAGTCTTAGACCTATCATGCTTTCTATTATTCACATGCTGACGAGGAGTAGTCTTATCATTAGAAACATGCTTACCATTAAAATAAGCAAACAACAGATTAAAAGCACAAGACATACAATCAGGAACACCACATGCTTTATGAGAAGGATTAACAATAGGCAACTTATGCATGGTAGACATGGCATCTGTTCTATCCAACTCATGTGTGTCTGAGTTAGTCTCAGTTGCTTTCACAACCTTGACTGGAACTTTTGACACACTTGACTTGGAGACAGCTTTCTCATAAGCATTATCTTCAGCATGGATTTCTTCTTGAATAATAAAAGAGGTCTCATCAAATGGTTCAGCAATTGATTCTTTATAGAGGGGTTCATCAACACCCTTAAGCACATGTGGTACTTCCCTGCCTTTAGCACATACATGAGGAGGGGAGTTTATGCCTAATTTTCCAATAGCAGCATTGTAATCATAACCTATTCCATGTGTTTGATTAACAGCTTGCTTATTGTAAAACTCTTTGGACTTCGAACAAGAATTAAAGTAAGCTTTAACCTTAGCCTCAAGACCGGTGATCTTGTCTTTGAGAATAGTTTCGAGTTGTCTATAACAGTCAACTCTATTCTCTAGAAAAGATACTTGTTCTTTTAGTTTATCTTGATTAATGTGCACAAGTCTTAATTCATTGACCTCTTTCTCAAGGTCTTTGATTTGTTGATTTAACAATTCATTATCACGACGAGCACAATCTAAGTTACCTCTTAGATGATAAACCATTTCAGCATCAGAAAGTTTTACCTCTTTTCTTGACGATGAGGTGCTTGCATTACTAGCCATGAGAGCAAGATTCCCAACTTCTTCATCTTCACTGTCAGTATCATCCCAGCTTCTTCCCTTTGCCAGGTACGCCCTTTCAGATTTACTCTTCTGATTAGAATCATAAGAGTTCTTCCTAGCTTGTTTTGGCTTCCTGCATTCTGTGGCAAAGTGTCCCAACTCATTACAGTTGAAGCATCGAATGGTGCTTCGATCAACCATCCCTGTTTTATAACCACCACTGCTGGTGTTAGAGGATGAAGATCCACCTTTCTGGAATTTGTTGTAGTTGGACTTGTACTTGAACTTGGGATTCCTTTTGAATCTGACATTTGAGAATCTCTTGACAATCAGGGCCATTGACTCATCCTCCAATTGCTCCAGTTCTTCCAAGGAATAATAATCATCTCCTGATTGATTTGTAGTAGGAGAATCAAATTCTGCTACTATCACATTATCTTCAACCTTGGAAGACTGTACCATTCTTTCTGACTGTTGAGATTGATGTTGATATTGTGGTTGTTGTTGTTGTTCATCAGCTACTAGAGCAGTAGACGTGCTGACCACTCTTTCTTTCCCGTAAACTTCCTTCTGCTGAATCTGCTCCAACTCATAAGTCTTTAACACACCATAGAGCCTTTCCAAAGAAATCTCACTCAAATCTCTTGCTTCTCTTATGGCAGTGATTCTATGTTCGAGATGAGTTGGCAGTGTTAAAAGGAACTTTTTGTTGACCTCCCTGATGGAATAGTATTTACCATTAATATTCAGGTTGTTGATCAATGCATTGTACCTCTCAAACACTTCAGTGATTCCTTCTCCTGGATTTGATTTGAAATATTCATATTCAGAGGTTAGGATTTCTAGTTTGTTCTCCCTAACTTCCTCTGTGCCTTCATTAATAATCTCAATAGTTTCCCAGATATGTTTGGAATCTTTACAATTCATCACATGTCTATTCATCAGGGGATTAAGGGAATCTACTAAGATTAATTGAAGGCTAGCATCCAGGGAAGCTTCTTCTATTTCAGCAGGAGAGAAGTCCTCAGGATCCTTCACATAAGTTCTCGCTTTGGTGATCACCACATCATTTTCTATTACCTCTGGTTCCATAACCATAGGAATTTTTGGACCCTTCTTCAACACTTGCAAATATTTGGGGTTAGCAACCTGTAAAAACAGTAGCATCTTCTTCTTCCACATAACATAATTTTCTTTATCGAAAAGTGGAATTTTAACGGTTCCAACTTTTTGTGTAGTCATTATGAATTTTTTTGAGTGAATAAAAAATTCAAGAAGTGAAAGAAACACAAAAGTCTAGGATCTAGATTTGTACGTTAATCAGAAGGCTCTGATACCAATTGTTAGGTCCCAATTTGTTTGTAGAAGGGGGGGTTGAATGCAAACAATACCGTTTAGTCGAATAAAATGCGGAATAAAATTGTGAAACAAAATTCAAGTTAAATAAAACTTTTATTAAACTTGAAAGGTGTTACAACTACGGTATCGGTTACAAGGGATTAATCTCAAATCAATTATTACAAATCTAGAATAAATTCGACATGAACTTTTTCTATTTTTGTAATTAAAAGATCAAATGCTAAATGCGATTTGAGATTAAGTTCTAGGGATTTTAATCCGCTAGATAGATACACAAGAACAAGATAAGTATTTCTAGTTGATTGGCTTTAACTTTACAATCTAGAAATTAATCTTGAAGTTGCAGATGAGATGTAATATTTATCTGCTGCTTTTTCTTTTTGTTCTTGTATATTGTGATCTGTTTGATTGATGATGAATGAACTTGTCTTCTGCTTCTTTTTAAACAACACAGCCGAAAAATGAATTGGAATGACAATCATTTAAGCTAGTGAGACTTTCGGTAGGACAATGTTTACAACTAGCAAGACAATTAAAAATGATCTAGCAAGACTTTCGGTATGACTATTGATTGTCATACCGATTGTCATAGTAGTACAAATGAAATTGTCTTACTGAATTAATAAGTGATTTTAATCTAAATAATAATTCTATCAAGACAATCAACTGAATTAGCATGACTTTCGGTATGACTATCAATTGTCATACCGATTGTCATACTAGTACAATCAGTTGTCTTTTTAGAATTAAAACAGATTTTAATCAATTAAAATTCTGTAAATCCTTAATATTAATTCTAAATTAATTAATCAATTTAATTCAATTAATCAATAAATTAATCTTTGCAGATATAATTTATTTTCTTAATTAAATTATATGACTTAATTAATTAATAGAGAATTAATACTAACGCTGAGCAGCATCCATTCTTCTGACAATCTTCTGAAAGTCACTGAGACTTATGAATCAATTCCGCCACTTCAATGCTGACACTCGATGTACTGTCTGGTTCATGAGTGACTAACTTCCGTGACGTTTCTTCATGTCTTGACTTTGATATTCTGATTGAATCCTTGTAATAAATTGATACCTTGACGAGATCTCTGTCACTTGATTAAATCCACGATCTTGATTTACATCACTGAGGCATGATCAAATTCTTGAACTTCTTCCAGTGAATCTTCAAGTCTGCAGATGAACAATGTTTCTTTGATCTTTGACATATGTTACTTTGTGAGATCTCTCTGATGATTGATCCACTATTTACTTATTACATTCTTATTTGAGTTGAGTTAAATACTCGAATAAACGAGTAGGCTATGACATATGTCTTTCAGTATTGATATTCCTAAAGATCCCTAGTCAAGTATTATTGTTAAGGGACGATAATAAATACGCTGAGACTAGTGTGTTTGTTGACTGATGATCACATCTCATTGATCATATGTATGGTGATACTAAAGTCAAAACACAGGAACATGTATTAAATACATGGTGTTGGATTGACCCGATGTGAGATACTACATGTTTGTAATGTCATAAGTTAATCTCACAGTGATCATGATGTATTGGTCCTTTGACCTGAAATCATTATAATTCCATACGAGAATTAATTTACTTTGATACTATTGAAAGTTATCCTTGACCGGGTAATAATAAAAGTAGGCATTGGGTGTATTATGAATCGTATGAGAAATATGAATGATTTAGATGAGATTTAGCCCTCCTTTATTAAAGGAGTGATATTATTGGTCTCTTGATTGAGTAAGACTATAAAATGCATGGTCGTGCTCAAATAATGATTTGTTTAATAGTTTACTCATTGATCAAGGAAAGTAAGATTAAACGTTAACAGAGGATGACACAATGCATGCCTCGAGTTTGATCTATAAGATAAGGCTAAAGGGATTATATTACATTGTACATTATTCACGAAAGGTTTAATTGAATCACCAATTATTATTATTATTTGGGGAGTAATGATGTATTACTAGATTCCACTCATTGTTTATAATTTTATTATTAGAGAATAAAATTATTGCCAACGTAATAATAACCTAAAGGGTCACACACAAAGAACGTTTAAAATATAGTGTTATTTAAATTATGAATTTAAATATTTTATTATTATTAATTCAAATTTAATTATTAAATTAATTAAGCAAGACTTGATTAATTGTATATATATGAATTCGAATTTAATAATAATATAAATCCAAAATCAGAATGGGTCCTTTTAAAAGCCCATTAAGATTAGGGTTAGGCCTAAATCCTCTCTCCCATATATATATATATACATTAAGATGTATATTTTTAGAAAAAGAAGTTACTTCATTTTTAGAAAAAACCCTAGCAGCTCTACATCTTAGAGAGGCTAGAGAGAAAGAGAGAGAGGAAGAGGCAACCAAATCGGCTAGTACCGGCTCCGGTGATCGTTGGACGATTGGGCGTTCGTGTGGATACCTTGGAGAACAGATTTTCGAAAGGAGGGCTGCTGTGTTGGTTCATCAAGATCTGTACGTTCATCACAATCAGTAAGAAAGCTTTATTAAGGTAAACATCTAATCTCTGAATTAAATGTCTTGTTTCGCATGGATCCTGCGTTTGGGGTTTCGTTTTTCATATTTATTTTTGATTTTTCCGTTGTGTTTGTGCCACGAATCCCAACAACATCTGCATACCACGCCTTGTAATCAGCCTCAAAAGCAATGTCAACTGAGTCATCAACAAGTTCATCTAAATCTGAACAGAACCTGGCCCATTTGCCAATATCAATGAACCACCGTACAAGTCAATCCTCTCCTGCAAACGTGGCCTCCTTAGGCCCCCTATAGCCAAGCATGTTCACTGGCGCTCGTGGAATCTGGGGACTAGTACCAAACTGTCTGCTCACCCTATCCGGATGCTGCCACTCGACCACATCATACCATACAAGGGGAACTCGACCACACCCAGCTAACTGTGCCTGTATCATCTCACTGTCCATAATATCGTTGAATCTAGCATATGGCCTCCAAACCACCTCATCACCAGCAATACCATCAAACTCACCCCTATAGAACGGTAAGTTGTGGTGAGGACCTGTCTTCTTGCGTTTCTTTGAAACCCCCTGATGAGTAGAATAGGCTCATCCCTCAGCAACCGGATAATCCTCCTGACCGGGAGACCATAAAGGCACGCCAATACGAGGAAATCTCTCATAAGACCAAACCTGTAACACCCACACACAACAAGCAATGGTCTTACCGTCCTTCTTTGCAGCATTCTCCAAATCCTTGTATAGATGAGCTAACACAGCTGCACCCCAACCATAATAAGGAATCTACTGCATATTAATTAGTGGGTGCATATACCGAACATGAACAAAAGACCGGTTGATGGTAGGGAGGAGGATACAACCCATCAAGAATGGCAGATACGCCTTAGTATGTACAACCGTGACCACCATATTATTCTTCTCGGGCTTCTGGATACCATATCTTTCAAACAACCAAGATAGCCTGATATTATTCCGATACAAAGCCTCCTCAACATCCTCCTCGGTCAAAGGCTCAAACCAGTTATTAACAAAATACGCAGCCTTGTTCTCTATCACCCCACAAGTCAGTGTGTCCCCCTGAACTGGCAACCCTAGAATAAACCCGACATCCTCCAGTGTAACAGTCATCTCCCCCTATCTCATGAAGAAAGTGTTCGACTCCGGTCGGCAACACTCTACCAAAACGGATATCAACCGAGTGTCAGTAGCCAAGACAACATGGGGGTCTACAAATATCCCAAACCCGAGTATGTGTAACAATTCCCTATGTGGTCTTCTTAACTTCCAATCGTGCAATGACTTGTTTCCAGAATAGCTCTACAACTCCTCTCTCCCTGTACCGTCCCTAACATACTCACTAACGTGATATCGATTATCCCAAATAACGTTATGCGCGTTCGGACCCGACAACATATTCCCGATATCATCAAAATTAGCCATACCTGGAAATATTGTAAATCGGATTGTAAATCGGATTCAATCACCATGCATTCAACATTAAACAAGAATTAAATAACAAATATTTTGAATTAAATAATAACAAAATTTGAATTAAATTACCATCAAAACAACAAATACAAATACAAATAAATTTGAATTACCAACAAAATTGACATTAAATAATTACAAATTTCGAATGAAATTACCATCAAAACAACAAATATTAATTAATTCGAATTACTAAATAAATTTGAATTACCAAATAAATTCGAATTACTAAATAAATTTGAATTACCAAAAAATTTGAATTACTAAATAAATAATAACAAAATTCGAATTAAATATTAATAAATTCAAAATTAATTTTCAATTTTAGTTTAATTACCAAATAATTTCTAAAATTCCTACGTAAATTCGTATGTATTATGCCCCAAATTCAAAATCATAAATCAACCCTAATTTTCGGATACAAACAATACGAGGGAGTTAATCGAAGCAAAAATTCTAAGAATCAATTACGAAGCAACCCTATTATTCAATTACGAGGGATTAATCGAACAAACTACCGTTTAATGAACAACAATCACCATGTAATCATATCATATAAATAACAAAAAATAAAGAATTCAAATTGATAACGAAAAAAGGATCGATTACATACTTGTAATTACGAAGACGGACACGATTCAAAATGTTAACGGAGTGTTCAATCCCCTCCAATCACCACCTCTGATTTTGTTACTAACGGAGTCTATGTGCTTGAGTCGGTGTTTTAGTTTGTGTTTTCTGTGTCTTTGTTTTTGGTTTGTGATTTCTCTGTTTTGCTGCTGCGTTTGCTAGGTAAGGGCAAAAAAAAAAACGACCCCAACCGCGGAAATTGTCCGCGGTCCGTGTGAGAGGGCATTTTGGTCATTACACCGGACCGTGGGACCGTGGACAATGTCAGCGGTCCCCTCTTATATTTATTTTAATCCCAGCCGTCTGATGAAACATCCAATGGTGCTCAACCTGCAGTTTGTTAAACAACCGTCTCCGGCAACTGTTTTTCAGGGACCGGTTCCCTAAACCAAATAGATACACACAAATTATAAGTTACGAGTTAGTGTCCATCAAATAATATATGAATATAAATTTGGTCGGGTTCAAATTTCAGATTTTAATGCGAAAACTCGAAAGTATACTGAACGAATATACCTGTTGTAATTATAACTCGACCAACTGGTTTGATTCATCTCTTCTCGAATTGACATTAAAAATCATGCATATTACATTAAAAACCCCTTTAAATTAGTTAAGAATAAAGTATTCATAAATAAAAAAGAATTATTTAATTTAATATATTAGATGTAATTTTTTTTACTATAACTTGGATGTAGGTTTTGGATCACTTCATCTAAAATAAATTTACTAGGCTGTTGACACCTCTAAACCACATAGAGAACCCAAATCATATTTAACCCCGGTGACTAGAATTACACAACTTAAGCTAACCTTTCTAATTTCTATGACACCCCGTGAACGTTACGGTGTTGCAGCATGGAAATTACAAATTTCAGTGAATATTCATTTTCTCAAAATTTATTGGTGTTAAGTTTTACTGTAATTAGATTATGGGATGGCTCCCCAAACAACCATCTTAACTCTAGGCCTTGCAAGATAAGGGAAATCTAGGCGTTTGTTTCTTGGAAATTGTTTTTTTTTTGGGTTTTTGAATAGTTCAACATTTATGTATGTATGAATTTTTTTTTCCATGAAAATGTTATTGCGTATTTGCTCAAATTTTTTGAAAAATATTTACAATTTTTTTGTGTTTGTTTGGTTTTTATAAAGGTTTTTTTGTAAATATACTTTTTAAGTATTTATTCGCAAAAATACGATTTTTTTTATAATTTTATGTAAATATACGTTTTGCAACTCGATGCAAATTTCGAACAGAATCACAAGCAACCTCAAATGCAACCATTTATTTTTATTTTTCAACAAAAGTAAAGCTGCATATCTAGTTGTTTTTTTTGCAAATCATATTTTCGCAAATATTTTAAAAAGATAGTAAAAATCGCAAATAAATTTAAAAAAAAGTATAGTATTTTTTGTTTATTTCTCTTATAAAATAAAATATTTTTCAAAACATGAAAATCCTCTTCGAAAAATGATGATTTCTGAAAAATGAATTTCCGATTTATGTTTTCCAAATTGTTCATAATTTTTTTATTATAGCAAAACATGGAAAATTATTTTTGCGGCAATTACTTTTTTTAAGAATTTTTTTTCCAGAAAAAATATCTTTGAATTTTTCCCAAGGAAATTTCTGAGTGCCCAGAATTTTTATGCCTGAAAGCTTCTCACAATAATTTTTTTAAGGACAATACATGAGCTGTAAATTGAAAGAGGTTGAAAAATAAAAATATCTTTTAAAGGGACGGGAAGGACCACATACACATGTTAAATCTGTGGTACTATGTACATCAAACACTAGATATGCAATCTCGTTTGATTCACGTAATATACATACACACCTTCTAAAAGTCTTCTGAGAATTGCACATTGTTTTCTGTTCACGTTAACAATGGATCAACTGCTCTTAGCCATTACAAAAATATATCCAACAAGGTATCCAATTCTGTTTCTGTTGGTAGTGTCTGTTGTTGTACAAGTGCGGTGCACAAGTACCGGAGAAGCTCATGATCATGTGCAGCAGCTACCACAAAATAAAAGCATTCAGGCAGTTATAGTATTTGGAGACTCCATCGTGGATCAGGGTTGCAACAACTACTTGCTCACCATTGCTAAGTGCAATTTCCCTCCCTATGGTCAAGATTTCCCGGACCATCAATCTACCGGCAGGTTTAGCAACGCAAAAACTCCCCCGGATATTTTAGGTACGCTTCTCGTCTCAAATCCCACCTTTGTGAAATGACTTTCACTGTTATTCTGATCGTCTTTCTTGTGAAATTTATTGTTGTCCGTACAATGTGGGATTATGTGGTAAACCAATTACCTTGATCCAATTATGTGGACCTGCTCTTTAACGTTTCTTGTAGGTACTCTAGTTCACTAAATTATATTTTTTTACAGTTTAACCAAACGGAGGGAGTATAAATTTAACCGACATATGAGAATGGTTCCCGCTAAATGTAATGCACAAGTATGTATGAGATTTTTTTAATATTAACTGACATTTTCAATATTACGTACCCCCGTCAATGCTTCTTCAGTATAACTTAGATCCTTTTAATGTTTAATCAGTATTGCATGTTCCCATCAAGTATTACTTGACCCGTCATCTAGTTTTAACTTATTATTACAAAACAAAGAGCGGATCTTCAGTGTTAAATTATAAATTTTTTGGTTATAACAATTAATTATCATTATTTTGTAAAATATTATAAATTATATTTGAGGATTTTTTTAGTTGGACAAATAAAATCAACTAAAAATATTTGTCTATAATTTTGCTAAGGAGCTACAAGGTTGGGGGCTTGGAATGCATTTTTTTTTATATATTATTAATTAAAATTGACACGTAAATGCAAGTTAGATTATTTAGTTTAGGGTTTTTTAAGCATTAAAGATGATCTAAATACGAGTTAGAGCATAGTGTTCCGCTATTGCTCTCTCCAATTGAATATCCTAATTTATTTTCAAAAATATAGGTATATTAATAAAAGGTAATGTTGGTAAAAAAAATATTTTTATCAATATTTATTGCACTAACGGAACGTAATATTAGAAATAGATTTTTATCTTGGACTATAAATATAGGGAGTGGGTTAAATGGCAAATTCATCGCATTATAGGAATAACTTTCTAGTAGCCTACCGAGCGAAAATGATTTTTAAAAGAATAACTAATTAATTAGAAAATTTTAAATAAGTCATTTTTTGTTAGCCCCGTTAACTACTTAACGGAAAATTCAAAAGAAACAAATAAAAATTAAGAAAATATTTTAAAATATCCGACAAAATATCAAAATATTTGGAAAAAAGAGAGTAAAGTTTTCATGTTTATTCAATGAAAATTTGAAAAAATCAAAAAATCTAAAAAATCAAGAATTTTAAAAAAACTTAATCATTTTTATTCCAAATTTCTAGTAGGATAATCCTACTGGGATTACAAGTTATCATATACGTGAACTTTAACTGTATAACCAAAGTTGAAGTTAACCGAAACAATTTAACTTAACTATGTAACCAAAGAAATAAACTGAAGTGCTCCTGTTTTGTCTATACTTTCTTATGGTCCAGGGTGATGATAGAATGATTTAAGAATCAAATTTTGACAAAACTTTCTTGTATGCCTAGTGCCCACTGAAAAAATCTGTTTCGTCTGCCGCTGATTACAGCTAAAGCATTAGGGATTAAAGAGCTTCTGCCAGCATATCTCGACCCTCAAACACACAGCGAAGATCTCCTAACAGGTGTAAGTTTTGCCTCAGGTGGCATGGGATATGATCCCCTCACATCGAAATTAGCGGTAAGGACAATATGTAACTGATGATTGATGAATAATAGTTAAAACTACTATATCTGTGAAATTTAATATCATTCGCGATTTTAACTTGGAGAAACTGTTGTAGTCAGCATTATCATCTTCCGATCAACTTGAAATGTTCAAAGAATACATCAGTAAGCTGAAACAGTTAGTTGGAGAAGAAAGCACGAGAAACCTCTTAGCAAACAGTCTTTTCTTGATACTCGCAGGCAGCAATGACATTGCCAACACTTACTTCACCATCGGGAGATTACATTATGATGTTCCTTCATATGCAGATCTTATGGTTTCGTATGCTTCTGATTTTATTCAGGTATTTATATATGTTTACGAATGAAAGACAATATTAACATTGCTGGAAACCGCATGTTAATCTATAATAATGAACATGTCTTCTACTACGGTTACTAAACTAGGAAATTTATGAGCTTGGAGCTCGAAAAATCGCGGTATTTGGTGCGCCACCAATCGGATGTGTACCTGCCTTAAGAAGTATAGAAGGGGGGCCTCTTAGAAACTGTGCAGAAAATTACAACCAAGCTACAGAAATATACAACAACAAACTCCAATCTGAGCTTGATTTTCTTAGCCAAAAAGTTCCACTCTCTAAAATCGTATATGTCGATATCTACAATCTTCTTCTACACATCATGCAGAATCCTCAAGACTACGGTACTTAATTTATTCTAGATTTTCAATTTGTTGTTTAATAAGTTCATCTTTACTGAAATTTTCATCTTTTGCTCGTCGGGAGCAGGATTTGAAGTTGTGGATAAAGGTTGCTGTGGTACAGGAAATATAGAGGTATCGGTGTTGTGCAACAAATTAAGTGAAACATGCCCGGATAGGTCCAAGTACTTGTTCTGGGATAGTTATCATCCAACACAGAGAGGATATGAAATTATTGTACATCAGTTTATGATCAACTACATCAGCCGTTTGCTGTGATTGTGAATATTATTTTAAGACGATAAAATAAAGTGGCATTGGTTTGGGCCGTGTCCCGGAAAATGTTGAAATTGCATTTCAATCCGGTTCATGTTATCATGCAAATTTGGAACTGAACTTCTGAGAACAAGAAAATACTACTCCCTCGCTGGATTGTTTACGTTATTTTTCGTCGTACTTTTCAATGCTTGTTTAAAATATAGTTTCATAATTTTTTTTAATAGTGAACGTAAACATCTCAGTGGGACGGAGGGTGTAATACTTATAAAGGCTGAAAAAATATCAATTTCCAGCCTAATTGTTACCTCGAACAAGTGGATTTCCCGTATGCCTAGCAGAAACGGAAATATATCTATACTATATTATAATAGACGAAAGATTAAAAGTTTGGTAGTCGGTCGGTCCGTACTTACTGAAATTACTTAATTACCCTCACTAAATTATCCTAATTCTAATTATTGGGTTAATTCTAATTCTAATTGGTATTGAAATCAACTTATTCTATTACTTTATCAATTTCAATTCAATTTTATATCAAACTCTATATAATTATAATTTATATTAAATTTAACTTTTTCTACCAATTTATATTTTAATTCATATCGAGTTCTATATTATTCTAATTTGTTACTTCGGGCTAAATTAAATTTAAGCAAACTAAATATCATTATTAAGATTTAGTTGATATATCATGTGAATCGGACTAAAATAAAATAATAATATTATCCATCCTCCTAAAAAAATTATACTAATGAACTTGGATAAATAAAATAATATATTTTATTTATCCAGCATAAAAAAATACATTATACTATTGATTCGGACTAACACATAACAAAATTAAAAATACAACCCGAAGGGTAGCGGCTGCGGGTTACCTACGATAAAAAAAAAAATTAAAAATATAATTCGACCAACAAAAACAAAATCATATATACCAATTATTCCGTCTTAAACAAAATTATCTTATTGATCCAGACTTAAAAAAATAAAATTAAACTAAAAATAATTAGTTTGATTTGATCGGTGTATTGAGCATCAGACTAAAATAAAATAATGTAAACCACTGATCCGAGATAAACCAAATTAATATTAGACTAGGTATAATTCGTATCCTATCGATGTGAACTAAAAAATCACATTTTAATTAAATCATAAATATTATTTTTTGTAAAATACACATAAAATTATCAATAAAACTATAGTGTTCAATCAGTAATATTTTCTTTTTCAAATATCTTTTATAGAATTATAGTTAATCGATTAAGTAATTACCAAACTAAAATAATATTTTTTACGGTCCGAACATAATAGAGACATTATATTTTTATCCTCAATAAAATGATAATTTCTTTATAATAACATTTCCCCCTTACCAATGTTATCACTTTAAATAAGTTTAAAGGTTGAAAAGTTATGAACATATAAGTCTATTAATATAATTATCATGAAGTCATATCATTTAAAGTTTTAAATAAACAAAATTAAGAATTGTATTCAGAAAAAATTTAAAAAATAATATAATATTAAAAAAAATCCGTGCAATCCGTCCGTGCATCGCACGGGTTTTAAGCTAGTATATATAATGAGTAAATTATTAAATTTGGTCTTACTTTGCACCAAATATTTTTTTAGACATCGTACAATATTAAAAATAAAAAAATAATTAATAACATTAAAATTGTATTATGTATAAAAAAATTCTAGAAAATTACTCGTGACTCGCACGTGTTATTATACTTGGTTATATGTAAATTATCAAACAATATTTATCACTTGAATCGGTTTGAGTTGTGTTGGGAGAAAAAATCAAGAACATGTACCCAACCTATTTAATTTAATTTAATTTTTTTTAAAACCAAATAAAATGTCAAATTCTTTTAGAGAGCATTTGAAAACTTACATTTCATTTCAAATGAGAGGTTTCAAATGACAGGATTTGAGTTGTCATTTCAAATTCTCATGTTTACACTAATATTTGAATGTCCTGGATTTCAAATAAAATCCAAATTCAAATTACCAAACAACTTATTTGATCAAATCCACAATTTCAAATGAAATTCAGGTTCCCAAACGGGTCATTACTGGGTTTGATGGGTTGAATTGAAAGAGGGATGGGTTAGGTCATTTTAATCGGGTTACCAAATTCATAAACGGCCCAATATATAAGAGGATGAGAAAATAATTAAATAGCCAATTTGTAAACAGGTGACAAATTAGCTAGATTTTTCGGTCTAATTAATAACTGTGCATGCTTTAGTTAGTCCCCCACTCAGCTCCATATGGCTAGGGCTGAGCATAAAAACCGAAATGAAACCGAAATCGGTAAAAATCGATTAAAATCGGACCGAATTAAAAGCAAGAAACTGAAAAACCGAACAGTTACTAATAGTTCGATTCCGGTTTTGGAGTTAAATCGAATCGAAAAACCGAAACCGAACCAATTGTTATAACATATTAATAAATAAAAATATAAATTACATTATATATATGTATATATATGTGTGTGTTTATCATATAAAAATATAAAAATATAATTTAAATATTCACCATGTAGTTGCTTATAAAAATTTAGTATGCTTATGCAGTGTAGCCAAGCTTCTGTAATGGCTTTTTGCAATTGATTTGTTTGGTCTGGGAGTACACAAATGTTATGGCAGTGTGCTCACATTTAGTATTTTTAATCTTTCGTCATTTCATTTAGAAATTGTTGTGAGCAGCTTTAGTCTCAGGTTAACTTGTAAGAATATATCCAATAGAGGTTAATAATAAAGTTGTTAAACCATGACAAATCATTAAATATATTATTTTTTAATTTTCTCTCACATCCATGTCACTCTTATCAACATTTATTAAAATTTTGTTACAATAGTTAAGCAACTTTAAAGGTTGCACATGTGATCACTCTATATTAATTTTATATTTAGTTCTCCGCTGTATATGGCTTCCCGCATTTCACGGCTCTCCGATGTTACATCATTGCCTGCTTACTGCATTAATATTAACATTTCACCGAATCATACAGTGTTATTGATTAGAAATCAACCAGCTAGTTTGTACTCCCTCCGTCTCTAAAAACGTTTCCTATTCGTATTGGAAATGTTTGCTAATGCACACTTTTGATTGTTAATATCTTTAATTTTGTATTAGTATTAAATATAAAAAATTCATTATATTAAATTACTCATAAATACGAATCCAACAAGATCACTCATGACTATATTTGAACTTATAAATTAGACGTAAATAATTATACTTTAGATGTTTTTTATGACTTTTTGCTAATTTAAGAAGTTGCCAAGGGGTTGCCAAATTTTGGCAACCTTGGTAGCCAACCTTTTGGCAACCTCTCAACTCCAATAAATAGATACCAAGACTGTCATGCCACATAAGTTTGACAACCTCCTTAGCAACCCATATCGGAGATGCTCTAATGTGAATATTCGCCAATTAACTTTATGCATCCAACTGAATAACTGATATAATGCCGAGTAGTGTGCTTCACAGTGAACGCAGAGGATAGAGAGGGAAGGGAAGAACATGCAGAATATAAGCTATGGATAATGAATTTTTATTGCACTTCTTTTGGATTTTAGATGTTCATTTTGTAATATATCACTCTCTATTTTAATTTGTGTAAAAATTAGATGATGTGGTTGGCTTTTTCAATTAAGCGAACTTTTTTAATATTCACGTTGTAATTATTTTTTTGCCGATTTTTAAAACCGAAACCGAAAAATTATAACCGAACCGAGATTTTTGAAACTGAAACCGATAATACGGATGCGGTTGCGGTTTTTGATTTTTAAAACCGAAGATCTTCAATTTCAGTTCCGATTTTATCCAAAAACCGTACCGAACCGAACTGTGTTCTCCCCTGTATATGGCTTCCCGCATTTCACGGCTCTCCGATGTTACATCATTGCCTGCTTACTGCATTAATATTAACATTTCACCGAATCATACAGTGTTATTGATTAGAAATCAACCAGCTAGTTTGTACTCCCTCCGTCTCTAAAAACGTTTCCTATTCGTATTGGAAATGTTTGCTAATGCACACTTTTGATTGTTAATATCTTTAATTTTGTATTAGTATTAAATATAAAAAATTCATTATATTAAATTACTCATAAATACGAATCCAACAAGATCACTCATGACTATATTTGAACTTATAAATTAGACGTAAATTAGTAATCAATTGCTTACCATAAACAGTGTAAAAAGTCAAAATGGAAAACATAATAAGGGATGGAGGGAGTATATTTGAACTCAAAACAACTTGGATACTTTTTGTTTGCTAATTAATAAACAGAGTCAATTTCTCACTTCCCGCAATACAAGAGTTCTATTAGTGCTCCCAGGTTTGGATATTTAGAAACCTGCATGTCAATTTATTTGTGTGATAAATTTTGACGTAAAATATTACATGACTTAAAATAAAATAAAATTTGCATTGTTTGAATATAAAAATGAGGTATAAAAAGAAAATAATGTGACACATAAATCAGCCCCACAACTAATTTGTTTCATCTCACTTTGAATTGAATGAATAAAATTTCAACAAATGCAAACACTCTTTTTTGTTACTTAAAGTGGGCTGATGATGGCTCCTCTAAGTCAGATATTAATTACTATTGATAGCCTATAATATCACTGATCCGGAAGTAAGAGCTCAAAGCCCAATAAAAAGAGTTCAGGTCCATTTAACAGTAATAGTGGAAGATCAGAACACGTGGTAACATCATTATCGTCCACATAGTCCGTTTAACATTTTCTCCTTCAAAACCCGTTCTCATTCTCACGCGTATCTTTCCCCCCTTTAACCTTTTCTCCTTCAAAACTCCTTCTCATTCTCACGCTGGAGGTGTCGCGGGGGGTCACCCCCTCCGATTCTGTTTTGTAGGTCCCCACCCTACAATTACACCGCACGCAGTCATCGTTTCTGCTCAAACAGAGTTTGAGTCCGGATTTAACAAGGAAGAGATCCCGGGATGATTTGGGATTATCAACTGTGATTTAATTTTAAGCTAAAATCTAAACTAACACTCGTCATATATCCCCTAGCACATACACGGACAATCTTAATTAAAGTCCTCGGATAATTGCACATAGTTTTTTGTTCACGTAAACAATGCATCCTCTGTTTCTGTTAGCAGTATCTGTTGTACACTCATAGCATTTGGAGACTCCATCGTGGATCAGGGTTGCAACAACTACTTGAACACCTTTGTTAAGTGCAATTTTCCACCTTATGGTCAAGATTTCTCTGCCCATCAATCAACCAGCAGATTTAGCAACGCAAAAACTCCCCCTGATATTTTAGGTACACCACACGCATTTATTATAATTATAATTATAGAGTGATTTCCGACTGTCATAAATCTGACCGAATATAGTCGAGCCTAAAATCGACCGGACAGTCGGTTTTAACAGTAAACTGACAGCTTTTTCATGAAAACGGACTGTTTTGGCGGTCGATCTCGACTCTTTTTCTTGTAGTGTAACTTATAGCCGACCGTTCTTGCCCCAAATCCGACCGTGTCAGCGGTCTGAAATGACTTCCAATGATATTGCAGCCGTCTTTTTTTCGACTTCTATTGTTGCCGTAACTACGTGGTGTGGTTCCGCAACTACCCTCATTGAATGATCTGATCTCTTCTATGTTCAAAATAAAGTATCATTGGGCCGTGTCCTGGAAAATGTTGAAATTATAGTCCAACCTGGTCCATGTTAACAAAACAAATTTGAAATCTTTTGAATTCTGAATCATAAATAAGACACGAGAAATAGGCAACCAGTTCATTTATGATTGGTAGTTGCACATGGATCATTCATTCAACAGTTGTCTGCAAAAAGTATGAGTTCCAGTGAGTATATATAATCTACAAAGTTTGGCGCCATGCCATACTCATGAATAAACTGCAACTACATACAGACATTATGATATGGGAATGGGAGCCGTGTACCCTGCAACTAGTATCGCAGAAGATCGCAACATGCTTATATAAGTAATTTTTCAAACAGAGACCTGATTAATTAAATATAGCAGAGGATATAGTTCTTTTTTCAGCAGGAATTTGCATAGCAATTTCATGATTAAATATTAGGTGAAAATGAAAATGCTGAAAACACGTGACGGTTGAGAGTTGAGACCAATAAGTAACTCATGTCTGCAGAAGAATCATAAATACGCATAGACTGACTACAGATTACCCAACAGCACACAGTATACATACTTTGTACTATCATATTCTTATTATTTGAACTTGGCAAGGTTTCAGTAGCTTGCACTGAGTTCCACAAGAGTGCATTTCTGTGTCCTGTGTGCCCAATATCCAAAATGTTAACGTCGTGGTTTCGTGTCATTATTTTGATCCTTGTATGCAATGCAGCAGGAGCACTCATAAAGCTACCGCAAAATAAAACAATTCCGGCTGTTTTTATGTTTGGAGATTCTATAGTTGATACAGGAAACAATAACTATATTGAAACCATATTTAAGGTCAACTATCCTCCTTATGGGAGGGATTTTGTCGGTGGAATACCAACCGGAAGGTTTTGTAATGGAAAAGTTCCTTCTGATTTCCTAGGTATGTAAGAAAGCACAAACACACACACACAACAATCACTGGTATGAGTACCTTAAAGTTACTTTAGTGATATAGTTAATTTGCATCTAAGTTTGAAATGAATGCAGCACTTGTACAAGTACCTAATAAGTGACTTTCTTGATACAGTTGAAGAATTGGGAATAAAAGAGCTACTGCCACCATACCTTGACCCAAGTCTCAGCACTGATGATCTCAAAACAGGAGTGAACTTTGCTTCCGGGGGTGCAGGATTTGATCCTTTAACATCCGAGCTTGCGGTGCACATTTCAACTCTGCATACATGATATTATTATTTTTAGCCTCTTGAAAGAGAACATTCAGATATCTTTATTAATCATTTTTCGTTTTCTCTTACTCTTATTAAAACAACAGTCAGTTATATCGTTATCAGATCAGATAGATTTGTTTAACGAGTACATCACAAAGCTGAAAGTGGCAGTGGGAGCTGAGACAACAAGCACAATATTGAGAAACAGCCTGTTTGTTGTAGTAGCAGGCAGCAATGACATTACCAACACTTATTTCAACAATCCTATCAGGAGGCTGCATTATGACTACTCTTCATATACTGATCTTCTGATCTATTCAGCATCTGGCTTTGCGCAGGTACACATATAGCACGAAACCACAAAATTTGTTACTTCAGAAACATGCCATGATATAGTTAACGCTAGAGATACATTATAAGTGATAACACTCACCATTTAGTAAGAACTGTAGATCTACTTTGACATCTATATTTGATAGATTCTGAATCTCTAAATATAAAGGAGCTGTACAAATTGGGTGCTCGTCGAATAGGTGTATTTGGAATACCACCTATTGGATGTCTTCCATCACAGAGGACACTACAAGGAGGAGTGCAAAGACAGTGTGCAGAAAATTACAATGAACTAGCACAGTTATTCAACCTTAAACTGTCAGATGAAATGAAGTCTCTTAACAGCCGTCTTCCTAACGCAAGGATTGTTTACCTGGATGTGTACAATTCTCTAATGGAACTCATCCACAACCCTCGGAAATATGGTACATGATCTATTAAGAATGAACCAAGAACCTATTGAGAATTCGAATGCTTATTGAGTGATATGCTTTGCAGGATTTAGAATAGCAAACAGAGGCTGCTGTGGCACAGGCACCATTGAAGTGGCTTTCTTATGTAAATGCCCTTGTCCAGATGTCAACAACTACGTTTTCTGGGACAGTTTTCACCCAACAGAAACAACATACAAAATACTTGTCCAGCAGGCTCTCAAGAAAGAGATCACCAGCTTCCTTTAAGATTCCAATAGCATTATTTTTCACATTTAGCAATATCTTTATTTAGTAACAGCTAAAGAATTATTCTTCTTATTGAAACTTAGTTATTAAGTTTTCATTAGTTAGTGCCACATCATCACATTCTGTGAGGATCTAGCTGGTGTATGGTGTATAAGTAATACATGACTTCTTCACATTGTATTCTCAGAGTTTTAGATACACATTTTACATAACTTTGTCTTCTATATTCAATAACATATTTTGTTACAATCTGTATGCATAGCTTCGTATATCATGGTATCAGAGCTTCAATGGCGATTGATCCTTCACTTCCGCTCGATTCTCGTGTAATCTCAGGTGTTTTCAATTCATTATTTCTACGAGAATGATTCATTTCTTACTGAAAGTACTTGTTTTCTTAAAAATCATTTCGTATAATCTGTTTAGGTGTGTTTACGAGCTTTATCTCAATTACGATTAATATCTTCGTCGTTCTATTTATTGATATGTTATTTTATCGATTTGTTCATCGATCTGTTATTCTTGTATTTCTAGATCTAATCACTTTCTCGATCTAGATCTAATCTCTCTTGATTTCTCAATTTGATTCTATTTTTGTTATTAATCTCAATTCTTCGAATCAATATTAGTCGATAAAAGTTAACAATGGCCTCTAGCAGTACTGGTCCTTGGAGTAGACCTCTCGTATCACCTAATCAGGATTCCTCAAGTTTATTTCACATACATCTTTCGGATGCTAATACATCTCAGCTCGTTTCAGTAAAGTTCAATGGAACAGGTTACAGTAATTGGAAGAGATCGATTAGGTTAGGTCTTTCGGCCAAAAATAAATTAGGATTTGTTGATGGTACTGTTATTAAACCACCTGTGACCTCTGTTGACTTCAAAACTTGGGAGAGATATAATGATCTAGTGTGCTCTTGGTTACTCTGCAAATTAGATGATACAATTTCCAGGAGTGTATTGTTCTTTAAGACAGCTAGGGAAATTTGGTTGGACCTTGAGGATAGATTTGGTTATACCTCAATGACACAACTATTTTCCATTGAGCAACAGTTGGCTGAATTACATCAAGGATCTAAGAGTGTGTCTGAATTTTTTACTGAGATCAAAACTATATGGGATTCAATGAGTGATATTAGTCCTTTACTATGTTGTATCTGTAACAAGTGCACCTGCAATGTGACACAAAAAGTGCTTCAGATGCAGCATGATCATAAACTTTTGCAATTTATGATGAAACTGAATGATAAGTTTGCCACTGTTAGAGGTAATGTGTTGATGCAACAACCACTGTCTAGCTTGTCTAATGCATTTAGAGTATTCTCACAGGAAGAAAGACATCAGGAGTTATCTCAGGCTTTTAGTCAACCTGATTATCTGGCATTCATGGCTGAAAATAGAAGGAATTTTAGAAGTAACAACACTGCCAATTTTGGGTTTTAATAGCAGAACACTACTCCTTCTGGAACTAGGAAACTTTATGGTACTAATGGTAATGCTAAGAAAGGAGGGAACTACTTTTGTACACATTACAAAATGAAAGGTCACACTGTGGATAGATGCTTCAAAATCCATGGTTATCCTGCCAATTTCAAGACTAATAGGGACAAGAAAATGGAAGCATTGTCTTTTTCTACTTCTGATGACAAAATCGACATTTCTACAAGTCAATCTCTTTCCGCAACTCAGTATCAACAACTCATTGATTTACTTAACAAGCAGTCATTTTCTACTACATCTGGTGGTATTTTCGGATCACCAAGTACATAGACATCTCAAGAACATGCTTTATTAGCTGGTACGCTATGTTTGTTGGCTATTAAGTATGTTAAAACTGAATGGTTGATTGATAGCGGTGCTACTGGTCGTATTTGTTCTCACTTAAACATGTTTGCAACTTACAAACCTGTAGCTGGAAAGGAAAATATAGTCATACCAGATGGTAGACATGTGACAATTCTCCATGTTGGTTTTGTGGAAGTTAATCATTAATTGATTCTTCATAATGTTTGCACATTCCTCATTTTCAGTACAATTTAATTTCCGTTCAGAAATTATGCAGGGATTTGAATTGCTCAGTTAAATTTGATGGTCAACATTGTATAATACAGGATCGTTTGCAGAAAGAGAAGCACATTCTTCTTGGTAGTTCACAGGGAGGACTTTATAGTACAACAAGGATTCATGAAGCAGCTCTTAATAGCAGGGCATGCTTGAGTTTTAAGGAAGATCTTAGCATATGGCATTTATGATTGGGGCATCTACCTTTTGATAAGCAGAAGACTATTCCAACCCTTTCAGAGATTCAACATTCTTCTGTTAAGCTCATTTGCCAAATATGTCCATTGGCCAAGCGGACCAGAGCTTCTTTTCAACTCAGTAGTATTAAAACTCAAAGTGCATTCAAATTGATACATATAGACATTTGAGGACCCTACAAAGTCAAGCCTTATACCGGTTGTAATCAATTTTTAACTATTGTGGATGATTACAGTCGTTTTACTTGGGTTCATATTGTTAGGTCCCGAATTATCGTAGAAGGGGGGGTTGAATACGATAGTCACTAAATTAAAAATTCTTTTGAATCTTTAGCGGATAAAATATTTAGTGCTCGGTTAGTGGTTTTGTGTTCTTGAGAGGAATAGTGTTTGGAACGATAAAAACGAGGAGCACAAGATATTCGGGAAAATATATATTCATATATAAATCCTCGAGGGTGTTGCTATACTCCGGTAAATAAATTAACCGACTATAATCTAAGAACAACAAAGTTCTTAGCTACTACAAAGATTTACAAATCAAATCATATACAATAATCTAGCTTTTGTTTGTACTAGGATTTAATTACCGGGTAACGATTATAATGCCCCTAAGAATATACAAGAATTGAATCGGGCATTATAACGTTACTCCGGTGAGAAGTTAAATGGATATACAAAAAGCTTGAACTTCTCTGTAAATCAATGCTGCCATTTCACTACTCTCTTGGGAGACTCTTGGGAGAGAAGATGAACAGAAAATGACTCCCCAAAAATGAATGGCTCTTTTCTTCTGCTGCAAGTGTAGACTTTATCCAATAAAATGTGTAGCTGAGGAGAAAGAATTTTTGTGGCGACAGGTTCTGTGTGGTGACTCCAGTGATACTCTGTGGCGACAAGAGGGCTCTGTGGCGACAGGGGGGAGGTGCTTACTTCCTGTGGCGACTAGTACTATACTAGTACAACCTTTGGTTTATTTACTTAACCAAAACTAATTCACTCCTCCTGTGGCGACCATTGTCACCTGTGGTTTCCTTTATTTTATTCTTTTGTTTTGTTTTGTTTTGTTTTTCCTTTTGTTTTTTGTTTTTCTTTTCTCTTTTTTTTGTTTTGTTTTCTATTTTCTTTTTCTTTTCTTTCTTTTTCTTTTTCTTTTTCTTTTCTTTTTATTTAAGTTTAAATTGTAACTAAATTAATTTATAAAATAAACTTAAATATAACTTATATAAATAAACTAATTTAGATTTATAAAATAAACTTATTTAAGATTTATAAAATAAATCATTTTAATTTTATTAAATAAATTATATTAAAATCCATTAAATAAATTTATTTAATTTAACAATTAAACTCCGACCTTCGCCAGTCCCCTGAGTTGTTTAGCTGTATACCCCGCGCACCTCTTCTCGTACTTTAACATATAAATGTTCAATTCAAGTACGTTCCTCAACTTAACAATTCTTCTATAAATAATACTCAGATTCCTTTCACGAGTTGTTGACGCCTAGTGCAACTGGTCTGGTTAACAGACGACTAACCCCGATTCAGGTCTTCGTATTATAGCCTTGATTAAATTGTTAAGTTTGCCTCAATTTTATCGCTTCAGACACTAACTGTCAATAGACAATTGTACTTTCACTGGAATCCTTTCTGGTACTCTAGACAACGTCTTCATTAACCTCTATCTATACCCTATCTTCAATTCTTCGGATTCCTATGCTTCAAACACTGTCTATCTTCAATCAATGTCAATACACTGAAATCTTCCGGTAGCACTTGTATACTGAATCTTCAATATTTCTGAAACCCTGAAAGTCTTTAACCTTTGTTCTTCATTGAGGCATGATCATATTAATGAACTTCTTTCAGTGACCTGTAGACAGACTTCATGCCTTCTTCTAATCTTCTGATTCTTTATATTTTCCTTGTCTTCATTCTTCCTGATTTCTTGTGTAGACGTAGTATTATTAACCTGTCATGTTCTAGTGTTGTTATCGTGTTGAGTTATCACGTAACTGTACATACAACTACGCAGTCTCACCAACAATCTCCCCTTATTTGATTGTTAAACCTAACAAACAAATTAAATAGAGAGGATAACTCAACTAACAACTAGAAAAAATAAAGTACCAGGACTTGTAAATAATGTTACTGGTTTTTTGGATCAAATACTGCATTTCCAGATTTCTTGAGTAACTTAAATGAAATATGCTTGTTCCTTTAGCACTGAACTGATCTTCAAGTAGTTTCATCTTCATTTTCTTGGTTCTTCAAATCTCTGCCAGATAATACTTCTCAGTCTTGAAGTAATCATCAGCAGCTTCTTTTGTACAACCACATTTCCTGTTGAGAAGCGCATATCTCTCTTGCTTCTCCCCCTATGAGAATTAACTGCATAAAGGAGATCACCTTCGTCTACCACATCTCCCATATAATAGGATCTGCAGATAAGAACTATGGTACTCCCCTTTTGGAAAACAGCTTCTCCCCTTATGAAGAATAGTGATGAACCAAACCACTTCTTCTGATTACTAGGAAATCACCTTATGTTTTACCACCTCTCCCGTACAATAGGATATGTATTTACAAACAACAATGGTGTGGTGTAGTGTACATGTGCTTTACCTTTTTCTTTCCTCCCCTGCTATTTCTCCCCCTTAGTTGAGGAATCATCCAAACTATTATATAAGCTTTTATCTCCCCCTTAGAGAAGGAATATATGATATTGTCTGAAGGAGTTCTCGTATGTTACTTGGTTGGAAAAGAAATAACAAGTCAGAGTATGATCAACCATGTCCCTTTAAATGCTGTAAGAATGACTTCACTGTTGATCATCATGTTCACCAATCTTCCCAACTCCTTATACACCCTAAAAGTGAGATCACCCATTGTTACCAATTGTTGTGTCCCAACTTGTTAGTTCCCGAAGTATTCTAATCCAATCTGTAAATGTTAGGTCCCTAAGAGTTAGGTTCCAATCATAAACAGATTCGAGATCCGAAGTATCAAGAACCATGTTTAGGGATAGGGAATGGGATATGGTGTTTCTCTTTCTTCCTCACTGTGAGTGTGTGATTTTATTTTGTGAACCTCACAAGTGTTTCACTCTTCTCTCCACTCGTGTTTACACTCATTCTCACAAGTGTATCACTCATCTCATAGCTCCAAAATTCAGATGTACCTGCAAGGAAATCACCTTAGCCATCCTTAAGGAGGTCACAGGTGGTGCAATAAGAGTTCGCAAATCCCTATCCTTGTTAGATTCGTCAGATGAATCTGAGTCATAATCTACAAGTTGCTAGTTTCTCTTTTAGGGTTCCAGATTTGAAATCTGGGAAGGTAAACAATGATCCAAATAATTTAGCATAAAGATCAAAGTTTCCTTCTAATATCTGTGAAGACATTTCCTTGTGACTCATCAGGTAATATCTGAATCATTGTCAGCAAGTTGCCGATCTGCACCTATGTCAGATCCACTATCCGCAGATGCATCCAGGGGATTTAAGCCTGGGGAGGTAGACACTGACCACTGACATATGGCTATTGGATCAGTATCCTCTCCTAACACCTGTAAAGGCAATTGGTCCATGAAAGAACCTTGAACAATCGAATCTGACCTTAAAATGGTCGAAACTCTTGTTTCCGTCAACTCATCTTTTGTGTGTGTAACCTTTCCTTGTGCATCAAGCATTATTTATGTTTGAGGTGGTGACACTACATCGGATACCCTGGCCGACAGACGAATTTTAATAGACGCATCCTGTTGAGAGGATGAATCTAGTAACTATTTTTATGCCTTTTCAGCCATTACATCTTTTTGAGAAGATGTATGGGGGCTAGCAGTTGCCTCAGTTTTAATACTACTCAACTTTGTAGGAGACAGAGCTGCTAGGTTGACTTCAGAACCTTCCTTATGTGGTGCACTAAGGCACTTTCTCCCTCACGCTCATTCATACTTCATTTTAGGGGTAAGAGAGTGTTGGTTGGTTCCATTTCTGTGTTTGTCTTTACAGTCTAGGATAGAAGTTGTGGGTTTTCAACCTCATGACTATCAAATGAAATAAGGCCATTGGAGGCTGAACCCGTTTCACAGAACATATGGCAATATAGAGATAAAATGCACTTAAGATCTATAATGAATGAAAATTATGCATTTAATCTTTGAGAGAAATGATGTACAATAGTGATTTCAAAAGATTTTAATGAAATAAGCAATCACCAATGTAGAAAGAAGTTTGATTTTACTCTTAAAACTGTTCGAGAGCACAAGTCTGTTTTTATGCATAAAGATAAATAATCATGTCTTTTAATATGAAAAAGACACAGACCCATGACCTAGCAGTATTAAGAAGTGAAAGAAAGATTTTGTCTTTCAAGATGAATGAGTTTTTGTAAAAGCATTAATCACTTAGGGTAAAGTCTAAGCAATTCTCATTCATTTCAAAAGCTCCATAATCTATTTTTATAAATTTATTATCAACAACATTGTTTATTGATAAATAATCTTAATAAGACTGACTATGCTGCTGATTTCAAATTATAGTGAATCTTTCAGATATAGCAACTCATATAAATTCACTAGAACTCAAAATCTCACAATTATCTGCAACAAAATATTAACAATATATCATTGACTGATACTTGTCAAGTATTCTAGATACCAATAATTATGTTGCATCCTATTTTAAATATTAAAATAAGATATCAATGAATTAAATACCAATTATCTATCAAATAGACATTAGCATTCGATTTCATATGCTATACAATTGTTAACTCATAACAACTGTAACATCTCAAATAATATTGGTTCGATAAATAAAGCAACATTAACCAACATTGACTTGTTTGAAATCTTAGAAATATATTCTAAGTTCCATATAATTTGATCTATTGAGTATTGAATCTATTATCAAAGTGTTTAGGAATTTGTAATTAAGTATAAAAGTTATTCTAACTTAACAACGTATGGTTATTTCTAAGAAAGCAATCAAACATTTTAACCATAGTTGTACGTAAGAAAAATTTCCACACTTCCTATATTAGTATAAGTGACTGAAGATAAGCATTAATTACTTAAAGGAGTTTTAAGTAATGTCACAAATACTAATACTTCACAATTAGTTCATAGATAAACTCTTAACTAAATATCATTAACTGATATAAGTCAACAATTTACACACAACTAATCATGCTACAATCATGATTCTGATTTCATTGAATTTTTGAGATGTAAACATTGCTAAATTCACTAAAACCAAAATCTCATAATTAACTTATAACATATAAGTTACAATCAATATACTAGATATCAATTGTTGACAAATTTAGTTATAATCAATCATGCTGCTTATTTATTTTAAGTTAGTTTGAATTCTGGAGCAAATAAACTCATTTAATTGTTTCAATTTCCATAATCCAAACTACCCAAAATAAATATGAAATAAATAAATACTAAATATCTATGAGTTAGATACTAGCACTTAAATGTTTTCATAATTATCCTTGAATAATCACCAATAGGATATATGACTTATATACATGGCAATCACTCTCTGAGTAATTAATAATTTTAGAAATACATTCTAAGCATATAAAATATTGAGAGTTTTATACACATGACTTAGAAAATACTTTAACTTTCAATATCAGTGATTTTAGAAATAAGCATTGATTACTTAGAACAAAAATTCTAAATAATATCACTAATACTAAAAGTACCACAATTATTCGTACATGATACAAATAATTATGCTGCATATTATTTTAATATAATTTAAATTATGAGACTGATATGGAATGAAATTGTCTACAATCATAATTTAAATCAATTAAGATAATATTCAAACTTAATGCTATAATACTTAACTACCATAAATTTATCTAACATTGTAATCATGATAATCAAGATAGTAGCACTAAGTACGAGGTACTGGATTACTGATAAATTCACAAGTCCTTTAAATATTGAAGATTTAATAATTGTGAACTTATATGAAGAATTCCTTACAAATGGGATTCTCAACTGATATGCAATGAATGATATCCCACACTTATAAACCAGCTGTCTTGAAAAATTAACTTTATCAAATGATTTAATAAATATTTCTGTCAATATTTTTTTGACTAAAATGACATTCTCTCTAAAGTGATGATACCTGGTGTGAAGGTGCCTTGACTTAGAGTGTTCCACATAGTTGCTGGAGTTGAAGTTATTTCCCATCATAATAAGAAATTAATCTTCTTCCACGAAGTTGACAGCTTCTCGAGATGCTTCTCCTGTCACTTACAACCTGCATAATCTATATCTATATAGCCAAACATGTTAAGCATAATATCTTTAGGGTACTTTACTCCAAGAGTTGATAGTCCCTTAAGATATCTAAATCTTGTTAATAGCTATAAGATTGGATTCTTCAGGATCCACTTGAAACCTTGCACTTTGGCCTCTTGAGAACATTACATGTTGTCAATTAGCATTTGAGTAAAAGAGTGAGCTCTTCATACCTCTATAGCTTGTCATTATACCTGAGTTGCACTAATCAAGCTTTAGTGGTTTCTGTTGGTAAGTAGTCTTGGCATGTTCAAAATCTTCCAAATTTTGCATCTTCAAAAGATCCTTAACTTACTTGTATTGCCATCATTTTTTTGGTTTATTTGTGCTCCTAAAAGAATTGTTCTTTTGGCTTGCTTGAGCTCCTAAAAGAATTATTCTAATGGATTTCTTGAAGTAAACCTAAAAAGAATTGCAACTTTCCAACATGCTCCTCCATACCTACTCTGCAATTACTTAGCAAATAATCTTCCACATGTCTTTGTTAGTAGACCAACATATAACATTATCATTATATCACTGCACATATAAAACAATATGTTTGTGCCTAGTGATAAGAGAGTTATTAATATGACGACTCTACTAGTTTATATTAAACTGTAACTTCAGTTAGAGTGTCATATCATGTCCTTGACGATTGTTTGAGTAGTATACTAGTTCATACCAACCTGAAGTGAGCTTGTGAAGAAGAGATATACGTAGTCCAATAGATCTGCAACTGCCAAGTCCATGAACTGTTGTGCATTGACTTCCTCTTTTGACTCACCAACCAGGAATGCACTTGTACACATCTACTAGAGTCCAATTCCAAGTGAAATGTGCATCAGGTGCCTGATATGTCGTAATATCCTCAAGTCTCGTCACCGGTGCTATCTGTTAGATACTTCTTCCTGATAATAACCTAGCATTCAGTTTGCCCTTGTCCCTCGTAACAATGCCATTATCATCCAGTTTGACTTCTGGTTATCCTTGTAGCAATTACAATGTTGTCATTTGGTTTGGATACCAGCTTCCCTACAATATGCTTCCTGACTAATTGAGTTCATCTTGCTTTGTAAATACCCAATCAATCCGGATCTATTAGAGCTCCTGTAACTTTCTTAGTTTCTTCCTTAGATAGAAAACTAGAGATACCCAGTAGCCCTTCTAATCATTACGCCACTATCTGGATCACTTAAGAACTAGAATCTGGGAATAATATTGACATCAAATGTCCCTTTGTCTCAACATATATGTTCTTGTAGTGTCCTCTTGATTTTTCAATGTGGTGTTGTGTCTGACTAGTTGATCCTTCTTTTGCTCCCCCTAAGTTGTTGTTGGGATTTCCTGAAAATCCTTACCCTTGCTGACTGGATTCATTGAAATAATGAGTTGTGTTATACACTGTCATTCCACTGCTTGGATATGAATCATCAATACCATTAATTTTTCCTTTAACAACTTGGAGCATGGAGTTGTTGAACTGTGCACTTAGACTGTCAATCATCTTCTGTTGATCAACCACAAATGCCCTGTAGGTTGTAGACTCCACTAAGTAGCCATGAAAAATATCCTAACTGTAGAACATTCTCTCCAAACACTTTGAGGTTATCCAGTGTTTGCTTCTGTTGGTCATTAACTCATTTGTGGTCTTCATGTATACAACCTGATCAAAGCCTGATCTTACTTGTAGCAAACTGTATTGACTACTCCAGCCCTTTGGTATTTAGAAGATCTTGATTAGCTTGATATTTCCCTTGTAGCTTTAATCAAGTTCCGGTTCTTCCTTTGTACCACTCCATTCTGACACGGAGCTCCCAGTGCTGAATATATCTCGACAGTTACTTCCAGTTTGATCTCCCGATATGATCAATCACCATCTGTGATGTCTTGTCTTGAGAATGCACGAACAACAACTTTTTTCATAAGAGTAGTCAACCACCATCACTAAGGTATATCTTTACTTGATGTGATGTTGTCTTTGACTTCTCTTTCTGACATGCCTCACATTTACCATCTTCTGAATTCAAGATGAGGCAGTCCTCTCACTAACCCATTTTCATAAAAGAGTTCCTTGAGTTGATGTTCAAGGGTGAGAGCTTCCAATGCCATAGCTAAACTTTTGTCAGATGAAGCTTTATAGCAGAAGCCATTGACTTCACCTTTCCTGATAGTCTAGCCACGAGCATATCCTGTCCTTACTCTAAGAAGAGCAAGCTTCTCAACCTTCCTGCTTCAGATGAGACACTAATCCTTCATTGAATTGACATTTTGTCCTTTGATGCAGAACTGTCTGATAAGAGGATTTGTGCCTTGATTCTCTAGCAAGGAAGTTGCTTCAATTGTTATCAATGACTCCAATAATTAGTTGTTATCAGTGATAGCAATTATTGAGTTCATGATGACATCCCTTTATCTGTATAGCTTGTCCAGTAATGAAAACCTTTGTTGTCATCTCCAAAGATTATTGACGGAATAGCTTTTGTCAATCACATTTGATTATGAGGCTCTTTCTTTGATCATATGCCTTGAGTATTAATTACCAAGAATATATATTAATGAATTGACCTGTTATATCCTGCACTCACAAATGGATTAACAGTTCTTGGTACCCAACTTATCAGTTTGGGTCTAGTTGGATTAGAGATATTATTATAATCAGAGATAACAGCAGCTGCAACCTTATCATGCTAATTTCTTATCTTTGACTGGTCATTTTCTCCATTTTGATACCCTAGACAAAATTGTCTCTAGGCTAGGAGCTAAATGATTCCAACCTTTCATAAGGAGGACTAACAGTCTTTGCCCTACTGTAATCCTAAGCATGCTTATTCTACAATTAATGCAAGTACTAAGAGATGCATTCATGGCATTGAAAATAAGCATTGAAATAGGAGTTTATGGCATTCATTTAGAAACATTATGCATAAGAATTAAGCAAGACAGACATGATATGAAACAAACAGAATTAACAAATAAATCATTAATTCTATCTAGTCCAATCCTGTTGATGTATCTCATCTAGCTATCTTAATCCAAATATAAACTAATACATCTTAACAAACAATTCAGATCAAATGAATAAATCACAATGTGATAGGATAAAGAGAGAGCATAAACAAAGGTCTTATATGCTGGGAAACTATATACCTCACTAAAGCAATTAATCATGTTTAACAAATATTCAAACAATTATTTAAGATCATCTAATGTAACATGCACAAGTTAAACATCAATCCTAGTTACCAGAAAATAATCTAGTGAACTAGTTCAGCATTATCTATGTGTGATGCTATCATGCTTGTGTGAGTGTTAAAAATTTAAACACTAAGATCTTATCATGCATTGAATATTGAGAGCAAAATATTGTAGTGGTTCATGAAATTGAAACCTGAGATATGTGAGTTGGATCATCTTCAGAGATTGCTATGAAAGAAAGATATTCATGATTCTCGTCATCTGATACATCCCAACTATTTCCCGTGCACTATAAGTTTTGACTGGCTGCTTCCCTAAGAAAATATTCCACCTTTGTCTCAACTCTTCAACTGAATCCCTACTCATCCTTGTTTGTCAAGCTTCTTGTTCTGTTGTAGCAAAACCCCTGATAGTTACTTAACACATATTACTTGTCAAACTTGTAGCTATCAAATCTTGTTTATGTCCCAACCTCAGTCTGTAACTACCTCTTGAACTGAATCTGTAAGAGTCTCTGCTTCAGAATAGATATGCTTGATCCTTGGATATAGCTTACGTAATCCTTATGAATCTGATGCGACTAAACTTCCCTGACAAGTGAAACAATGCCCTGACGTCCAGTCCCTCAAGTAATTCTACCTGACCCTCCTTTGATTCATCTATCCGTAACTCTTACATTCTGTCCCGAGGTTCCAATTTTTTTGCATGTAACTGAGATATTTGTATATCCCCGCTATTCTCTCTGACCTCCACAATTTCTGCCTGTTTGATCTCATTGATTCCCGGATAAATATAGCATTGGTACAAACCATTGTGTGTCTGTATAATTTGGAATCATAGAGTTGTCTTAAAATCTCCGAGAAAAATTGTACCCGTAGAAATTTCATTCATTTCATGCGTCTGAAAACCCAGTGGTATCCTATGGAGTAAGTCTTTAAGGAAGTTCCACAATTTTCGTCTGTAGGTCTTCAAATCATTTTCATTGGAGTGAGAAAACCATTATTTTCAATTTCCGTATTCGAGAATTTTCCGTCTGAATAGCACATGGTCTTCGTTTTCTTCAAAAGATTAAAATCCACTTTAAAAGCCCAGAGTAATCCTGAGTCTACCAATCCTTGAGTACCCTTAATTTAATATTTAAGAGAAATTTAAATTTTCAATATTTTTAATGTTCTTAGAAAATAAATTAATCAAAAATTAATATTTACGTAAAATCTAATTTTCAAGAATTTCGAATTTTCTTAAAAATTAAATAAAACGTAAATTATTATCTAAGAAAAATTTAAATTAAAGAATTTTAAATTTTATAGAAAAAATAAATAAACCAGAAAAGAGAAATTAGGGGCAAAAAGAATATTTAAGTTGACCCAGCCTTCTACAAGTGAGCACAGATCGCAGAAGAGTTTTTGCCTTAAAAAAAATTTCGTCTCAAAATTCTGTGACGACCTCGTTTATGGCGACTGTAGAGTGCAGATATCGGTTGTGGCGACTGTTTCAGCAGATGTTCCATGCGCAGTACACGAGTTACTTTTCTGTGGCGATAAAATCAGGTCGCAACAGATGTATGGCGACCTCGAGTGGAAACATGAGAGATTTATTTGATATACCAGGTCGTTCCACCTGCACAACACAAATTTTGCCGCGCGTGACTTGAGTCTGCTCCAGTCAAGTAACCCGAAATGTACACCTATACATCAATTTATTGTTGCCAAAGTGAACAATTCTGCATCCCGCGCGTGTCAAGAAATTTCTCGCGCGTGTGATCCTTTTCATGCGCATGGTGGCTGCCAACGAGTATATGTACAAGAGATTGTTTTTAGTTTAATTGGTTTGATTTCCCTCGTGTGCACAACATACCAAATCCTAGGGCTGCCAAAACAAACTAAACTGGAGCTGTTAAGTTCACTTCTTGTACAACAATAAATTGAACACAAAAGGAAGCACTAAAACTGGCAGCAAATAAAAATTAATTTAAATTAAGAAAATCTTATTTACTAAAATTTAAATAGTAAATTAATTTAGTTAAATTTATAAAATAAATTTATTTAAATTAAGTTCAAAAAATAAATTAATTTAAATTAAATTTATAAAATAATTTGCTAAATCAAATTCACAAAATAAATTTATGTAAATGAAAAATTAATAAAATAAATTAATTTCAGGATCCTGATTTGTGAATCAATTAGTCTTCTCTGATACCAATTGTTAGGTCCCGAATTATCGTAGAAGGGGGGTTGAATACGATAATCACTAAATTAAAAATTCTTTTGAATCTTTAGCGGATAAAATATTTAGTGCTCGGTTAGTGGTTTTGTGTTCTTGAGAGGAATAGTGTTTGGAACGATAAAAATGAGTAACACAAGATATTCGGAGAAATATATATTCATATATAAATCCACGAGGGTGTTGCTACACTCCGGTAAATAAATTAACCGGCTACATTCTAAGAACAACAAAGTTCCTAGCTACTACAAAGATTTACAAATCAAATTCTATACAATAATTTAGCTTTTGTTTGTACTAGAATTTAATTACCGGGTAACGATTATAATGCCCCTAAGAATATACAAGAATTGAATCGGGCATTATAACGTTACTCCGGTGAGAAGTTAAACGGATATACAAAAAGCTTGAACTTCTCTGTAAATCAATGCTGCCATTTCACTACTCTCTTGGGAGAGAAGATGAACAGAAAATGACTCCCCAAAAATGAACGGCTCTTTTCTTCTGCTGTAAAGTGTAGACTTTATCCAATAAAATGTGTGGCTAAGGAGAGAGAATTTCTGTGGCGACGGGTCTCGTGTGGTGACTCCAGTGATGCTCTGTGGCGACAAGGGGGCTATGTGGCGACAGGGGGAGGTGCTTACTTCCTATGGCGACTAGTACTATACTACTACAACCTTTGGTTTATTTACTTAACCAAAACTAATTCACTCCTCCTGTGGCGACCATTGTCACCTGTGGTTTCCTTATTTTTTTCTTTTCTTTTGTTTTGTTTTTCCTTTTGTTTTTTGTTTTTCTTTTCTCTTTTTTTTTGTTTTCTTTTCTATTTTCTTTTTCTTTTTGTTTTCTTTCTTTTTCTTTTTCTTTTCTTTTCTTTTTATTTAAGTTTAAATTGTAACTAAATTAATTTATAAAATAAACTTAAATATAACTTATATAAATAAACTAATTTAGATTTATAAAATAAACTTATTTAAAGTTCATAAAATAAATCATTTTAAGTTTATTAAAAATATTATATCAAAGTCTATTAAATAAATTTATTTAATTTAACAATTAAACTCCGAGTTTCGCCAGTCCCCTGAGATGTTTAGCGTAACTCTTCTCGTACTTTAACATATAAATGTTCAATCCAAGTACGTTCCTCAACTTAACAATTCTTCTATAAATAATACTCAGATTCCTTTCACGAGCTGTTGACGCCTAGTGTAACTGGTCTGGTTCACAGACGACTAACCCCGATTCAGGTCTTCGTATTATAGCCTTGATTAAATTGTTAAGCTTGCCTCAACTTTATCGTTTCAGACACTGACTGTCAATAAACAATTGTACTTTCACTAGAATCCTTTCTGGTACTCTAGACAACGTCTTCATTAACCTATGTCTATACCATGTCTTCAATTCTTTAGATTCCTATGCTTCGAACATTGTCTATCTTCAATCAATGCCAATACACTGAAATCTTCCGGTAGCACTTGTATATTGAATCTTCAACATTTCTGAAACCCTGAAAGTATTTAACCTTTGTTCTTCACTGAGGCATGATCATATTAATGAACTTCTTTCAGTGACCTGTAGACAGACTTCAGGCCTTCTTCTAAACTTCTGATTTTTTGTATATGCCTTGTCTTCATTCTTCCTGATTTCTTGTGTAGACGTAGTATTATTAACCTGTCATGTTCTAGTGTTGTTATCGTGTTGAGTTATCACGTAACTGTACATACAACTACGTAGTCTCACCAACACATATGTTGAAATCAAAACCAGATTATGTACAAGTTATGTCAGATTCTTTTAATCATATGGAAACTCAGTATAAAACTAAAGTTCAGAAAGTTCGATATGACAATGCCCCTAAGCTGTGTTTTGGTGTCATGAAGGAGTTGTTTCTTAAAAAGGGGATTCTTCATCAGATCAGTTGCAGTCATACTCCATAACAAAATGGTGTTGTGGAGCGTAAGCATCGATATTTGCTTGAAACTGCAATATCTCTGTATTTTCAGTCCAATATTCCAGCCAAATATTGGAGTGAAAGCATTTTGTGTGCTACTTATATCATAAACCGAATCCCTTTACAAAACATTGGAAATGATACACCTTACCATCAATTAACTGGTACATTTCCTTCTCTTGATCATCTAAAGGTGTTTGGTACTTTGTGTTTCGCCTCTACTATTGCTGAAAATAGGAGTAAGTTTGATCCTAGATCTAAACCATGTATTTTCTTAGGATATTCCATTACACAACAGGGATATAAATTGCTTGATTATGGTACTAATACTGTCTTTGTGTCATGAGATGTCATTTTCCATGAATCTCATTTCCCTTTTCATTCTCATGATACTTCTTCTGATTTTTCATCATAAATCTATTTACCTTTGGTGAATAATCCTTGCTTCACCACTGATGATACTGTTCCTGGGGATCTTGTTGGTCATGTTTTTGCAGTTTCTGCAGATACTATAGTTGCTTCTTTTGGTGATCATCTTAACTCTTCTCCAGATTATATCATCTATGATTTGAGTTCTAATTCATCTTTACTAGCTCCTTTTAAGTCTTCTACTGTTATCATTCCTGTCAGACAGTCTACAAGGTTACGTAAACCACCTTCGTTTTTGTCTGATTATAAATGTAATATTGTCTTAAACACACACCGGTGTAATCTTGTTACCACACCTTCTTCTCCTTTATCTACATGTTTTATGTTTGAACCAAAGTCATATACAGAAGCTGCTTCTAGCCCTTTGTGGGTGGCTGTTATGCAGTGTGAATTACAAGTTTTAACAACCAATCACACATGAGATCTTGTTCCTCTTCCTCCACATAAGAAACCTATTGGTTCCAAATGGGTGTTCAAAGTGAAACTTAAGTCTGATGGCAGTTTGGAAAGTTGCAAGGCACGCCTCGTAGATAAAGGTTATAATCAAAAGTACGGAGTCGATTATGAAGAGACTTTCTCATTTGCTGTTAAAATGAGTACTGTAACACTCTTACTTTCTGTGGATGCTACACGGAAGTGGCGTTTACATCAATTAGACATGAACAACACCTTTCTTCATGGTCATTTAAAGGAGAAATTTTATATGACTGTTTCTGAAGGGGTTTCTAATCCACTTAATTTGGTGTGTTTACTAGAAAGTCTATTTACCGCCTTAAACAAGCGTCTAGAGAGTGGCATGCTAAGCTAGTTGAAGAGTTGTTATTTCAAGGCTTTCATTAATCTAAAAATTATTATAGTTTGTTTATCAAATGACACAATGGTCTTCTTTGCATAGCTGTTGTTTATGTTGATAATGTGATTTTTACGGGAGATGATGTTACTGGAATTTTTTATTTAAAAACCCATCTAGATACTCAGTTAGGGATTAAAGACCTTGAAGATCTTCACTATTTTCTGGGTATAGAGGTTACTCACACCACTGACGCTATTATTTTGTGTCAACAGAAATTTGCCAAGGATCTTTTAGCTGATGCAGTATTGGATTATTATGTACCTTCCTGTACTCCTCTTTCTTTGAATCTTAAACTATCACAATCTGAAAGTGACTTGGTTGATAATCCTGAAGTTTACAGATCTTTAATTGGAAAGTTTAATTATATGACCAACATTCATCCAGATTTGTCTTATACAGTACAAAGGTTAAGCCAGTATATGCATGCTCCTCGCACTTTACATATTCAATCCTTACATCATGCTCTTCGATATCTTGTTGGGACTGTTTCTCAAGATATTTTATTACAAGCCACTGATCAGCTTACCTTACAAGCATTCTCATATGCTAATTGGGCATCTTGCATTGATTCTAGACATTCTGTTACAGGCTATATTTTACTCCTCGGTAATTCTCCTGTCACCTGAAAATCCAAGAAACAAACTACCATTTCTCGTTCTTCTGATGAGGCAGAATACTGTGTCATGGTTTCAGTTGCTGCAGAAGTCACTTGGGTTGTTCGTTTGCTTGAAGAATTGGGTATTTTTATTCTCAAACCAGTTGTTCTACACTGTGACAGCACTGCATATAATCAAGAATCCCGTTTTTCATGAGCGTACCAAATATATCGAGCTGGATTGTCATTTCACCCGTGACAAGGCCTTGGAAGGCTTATTGCAGCTTACGTATCCTACTCGTTCCCATTCAATTAATGTTCTAACAAAAAATATATTTTTTTACTTATTTCAACACTTTGTTGTCCAAGATTGGAGTGTTTATACCTCCATCTTCAGGGGGCATTGAAACTTAATTATTAAATTTTCATTAGTTAGTGCCACATCATCACGTTCTGTTAGGATCCAGCTGGTGTATGGTATATAAGTAATACAGAACTTCTCCATATTATATTTTCAGAGTTTTAGATACACATTTTACATAACTTTGTCCTCCATATTCAATAACATATTTTGTTACGATCTGTATTCATAGCTTCGTTTACAACTTCTACAGATTACAACAAGATACTCATTTTGTCAAGTTTCTCATACATTATTATTTGCCACAAAAACTTGTCTATTCATTCTAATTTTAAATTTGTCTCCTTAACTCAATCATACTCATTTAGCAAAAAATATAAAACCAATCACACTTAAAAATCACTTGCATGTAATGTTCCTATCATTCTAATAAATTTGATATGATTGTTAAAAAACCAGTAGCTCTATATTATTATTCTAATAATGATGCTTGAATGTCTTTTTTCTTGAAAGCTGCTTTGTAAAGGTTCAATATTTCCTTTACAGAAAAAAAAATCAAGTTAAAATGGATCATGCTTTTTCTTTTCATGTGATTAACATAGAATGTCTAAGAATATGAATTGGTAAATAATCCCTCTATTATATCCAATTATATATTAAAAAAAATCAATATTCGACGCGGTAAACATAAATTATACTTTCATAATTTATTTTTGAACCCTTTTTTGTATTAGACTTTAAATAACAATTTTTTATATTAAGAAGAAAAAAAGTTTAAAATCTATTAATGGCACTATATGTTACTTCAAAAAAACCTTAAAATACGTGTTAAGTTCCCGTCCTGTATACTACATGGGGGACAGAGTATTATATTGTATTGTCCTTGCTATGAAAAGAAAAACTTTTAAAGGCTAAAAAACATTTTCAGCCTTATTTTCACCTCGGAGAAGTGCAATTCCGATTTGTCTTGCAGAAAAAGGTAAAATAAATATGAGTAAGTAAATTAGAGTATGGCCTTCTTAGCGGCATAATTTTGAAAATGTTGTCAAGATTTTAAATTCATAAACTAGCATAATAACCCGTGCGAGGCACGGGTCATTTTCTAGATTTTTTTTGTACATCATAAAATTATATTAGTAAAATTCTTGATCGTTTTCTTATTGATAAATATTGTATAACGTCTAAAATATATCATATACAGGTTGAGTATCTATCAATGTGTATGATTTTCATGTAAAACATTAATAACGTTCATAACGTTTTTAATATATCTCATTAATCATAATACATATAATCTTGTTTGTGCCGTATAATTTAAGCAGGGTAGTCACTGTACGTGTAAAAAAAAGATTGAAATTAATCCATCAAATATTATCAATGTGTAAAAAGAAACTAAAAATTAAAATATATGTATAATTGCAGAGTCGAGTAAATTTTTTGAGTTTTGGTCAAATAAACCCGGAGTAATGAGATATTTTATTACTAAAGTCATTACTAATTTACAATTACCTTGCTTAATTTGAAATGATTAGTAATGCATAATTAAAGTGGTCAGCAATCGTAATATTCAACAAAGTAGAATTTACACTACAATTAATATACGTTTATTTTTGTAAAAAAAGGTTTTTTTAATTCAACGTTTATGTTGATTTAATATCACTACTAATTTCTTAATTCATTAACTAAAGTTGATCTCGTCCGTGTACTTAGCTTTTAATCCTCTCTATTATACAAAGCTAATTTTATAAGATGTCAAATAATTGTCATATCATAAATTAAGATTGACATAATCTATTTAGTTTTTTAACACATTGAAAAAAAACTTAAATTTAATTGATCATTCTTATTTCCAGAACATAAAGGACTTTTGTTATTTTCTTCTAGTTAATATATCAATAACTCTGAAATACACCATTAAAATTGAAACTTTTAATATTGGTAAAGATACAGTCACATGTGTGTGCATGTAAATTATTATTTATTATATTTTCGAATAAATTATGTTGGTTTCGTTTATTTATATGCTAGATATTTTGATCATATATATATCTAATTGTTATTCAGTAAATTACTCAATAACATGTATTTATAATTATTCAAAAATTATAATTATCTAAAAAATAAATTACAATTATTTATATATCGTAGTCGTAGTAGCACTGACAATCAAACAGTATCTATTTTTACTCAACAGAGTATCAGTCATGGATTCATATATCGTAAAGACTAACTACTAATATTCAAAAGTTTTTTTCTAGAATCTGAAGATAAATTTGTACTAATATCATCATTCAAATCATTTTGAAGTTTCTTTTATTTATGATTCTAATATTTCTTTTTATAGTAACTTGATAACATTGTATATTATTTTTATAAAATTAAATATTTTCAATTTGATGATTTTTTTAAATATTAGTTGAACTTTTTAATCATTTCAAAATATCGAATAATACTAATTTTTTTTATTTAGATAGCATAACATGGATTAAATCAAATAGTACAATACATTATAGTTTTAACCAATTTCCAAATAATTCAAAATAGTTGTACAATATTTTCTAACACTAGATATTTTTTTTGTAAATTTATTCTTGCTAATTTTAAATATATATTTTTTTTTCAAAATATTGAATTCTATGATTTTCGAAGTTTCTTATATATATATATACATATATAAATTAAGTTCTATTGAGTCCTTGTTTTTAGTTGAGTAAGGGAGTCCATATATATTCTGCAAGTAAAATAGTATAAAAAAATTTGTAAAACGTATTATAATGTGAATCATGCATGTTCGACAAATATCACTATTTTAATAAATATCTTGCAAATCTCATACATTTGACGAGTTGAACATTGCATAATATATATGATTTTATAAAAAATGATCGGTTTGAAGAACATATGTATTCACATTGTAGAACAATTAAATATTCAACTTATTAAACATTAATGATATTACACCATAACACACATTTATATCATGTAGTTTATTATTTTAGTTTTTAAATTATTAGAAACATAAAACCTCAACCATTAGATTGGATTGTAATATAAAGTTAGGATTTTGAACTCCAAAACTCCACAAAAAATAAGGACTTTATGTATATGGTTACTTATAATAACCATATCAAATTGAATAATATAAATTTTAGAATTTGTCTCACAAATATTTGAATATAAATATATCTTTAATTAAATAATGTAATAACTATTTTTTTATGAATAAGCATCAAATGTCTTACCATTTTTCAAATAAAATGTTAATGAAAATTATTAATTTTACTTTATAGTTGTAGTTTAATTTTTTCTAAAGAGAATGAAAATATAGGAATTTTAGGAGCAACTCTTTATAAATTCACCATCATTGAATAATATTTTAAACCTAATTTTTAAAGTGAAATATTAATAAATAAATCGATTTAGTATATTTTCATAGTTTTAACTGAACTTGTGACATCTCATCTCATATCAAATTTTGAATATATTTAAATATTGGGTCAAGTTCCAGATGTAATAATGTAAAACCAGCCAGTTGGTAATTTTGATACATAATATCAATTGACTGATCTTATAAAGACCTCAAAAATATTATTTTTTATGAATATAAGATATTATAAAATTTATCCTTATTGGTAAGATATTCTCGCCGAACTCGTAATTTAAATTTATTAAACCTAGATAGTGATGATGTATTTTTGGCAGGGTCATGTAGTCAAATTCGAGAATTTTTTCAAAATGGGTAAAATTCTGATTTTGAAACTAGTAATTTTGATACATATTATCAATTGACTTGATTCTATAAAGACCTCAAAAATATTAATATTTATCAACATCAAATATCACAAAACTTTTCTTTGTTGGTAAGATTTTCTAGGCGAACTCGTAATTTAATTTAAACTTAGGTAGTGACGTGGTATTTACGGTCAGGTCATTTAGTCAAATTTCGATATTTTTAAAAAATGGGTCAAGTTTTAATTTTGAATTCGAAATAAATCGAAATACGCTAATTATAACTTATCTAAATATGTAGTGCACACATATATATTATTTATATAAGTGTATCTTTTTTCAACATATAAAAAATTTAATTATATGCACAATTTATTTCTTACTAAAAATATATATATTAAAAACGTATGAGACATATTTTTCAAATTAAAAATTGTTTAATAAATAAGGGAATGATTCGTTTATGTACTATGCTTAATTTATGTCTCAAATTCAATTGTTCAAAATTAACTCTACAAATATTTTAGTAATCATGTTTAAAATTAAATAAATTATCGTTATTTACGACACTCACATATTAAGTGTATGATAAAAGACTAAAGACTTAAGTAACAGTGTTGTGTAGCGGTAAAGTGATTGCTTGTGAATATAAAGACTCTGGTTCAATTCCTCCCAGCTTTAAAATACAGAGATAAATTAGTCATTGCTTGTGAATGTAAAGACTCTGATTAATTCCTCCCAACAACTCTTCAATTCTAAAGAGCTTGAACACTGAACTTTGAAAAGTTTGTCAAATTTTCAAATTCGTAAATTAATTCGTCAATTTAAAATTGGTTCCTACTCCCTCAGTCTCATTAGGTTATTTACGGTGGGAGATGAGAAATCGGTACGCATTTTAAAACTCCTGTAAAACATGGTTTCCTAAATAATTTAAAATATTTTTTCTTTTAAATAAAATAATAATGTTTAAATTTTTATACATAAAAAGAAAATTCTAAAATAAATTCTAAAATTATATTTTATATTTGATTTAAAATGCTTGTCAAACATGAGAAAAAAGTATATAAAGAATTCAGTGGGACAGGGAGAGTATTAATTTCTAGATGATCAAATTTTGTTTCCTCCTTTTTTTTCATAAATTTATGGGATAAAAAAAGTTTAGATGAGTATACGAGATAAGCGAGCAACAAGCTGTGCCGCAGTATCTCGTTGAATAGCAAATCCAATCCTACGAAATATATAATCAGCCGAGTCTGTAGTCATAACATTTATTCATGATATTGTAAACTCTCCTGATAAATTACTAAACAACATTAGATGCCAAGAATCCAAATGTGTCAAATATAAAAGATATGAACACGTGTTGATTATCTTTGCATGCCTGATCATATTTACACACTTTTATTTCAGCTGTTTTTATAGCCGCCCGACCCTTTGGAGTCCATTCTCAAATTCACTCAAAGAAGAAACTCCCATTAAATCAACACACGTATGTTTTCCTCCATTGCAACCGTAAACTAACACATCAGTTGGTCTAAGAGTTGATCTAATTTGCCCAGAGGAGTAAGAAAGTTAACAATCGTTTTTTTTATTTGGAATCTCAGCTCTCAATAATAAATCAAATAACACATCTCTTATCAAGTTATGTCGATATTTAAACCGTTCTTTAAAAAAATGTTTTATGAAAAATAAGTTTTTCAAGCTTTTTGTAAACAAATACTCCCTCTGTCCCAACCATTTCTTTGCACTTTAATTTTTTGGATATCTCTCCCAATTCTTTACATTTCAAAAATTTTCAAAATGTTGTAAAATTTTTATAATATAAAAGTAAACTCATCTACTACTTATTTACACTATACTCACTTTATACATAAAATATTAATCGGTCCCATCATTTGTACTCACTTTTTTAACTTTCCTCCACTATTTTGTTATTATTTTTAACCTTTGTCCCCGGTCCTTTTGATAATAGATCAAAATAAATGAGGGAGTATGATTTTTTAAAAATTTATTTTTTTGCAAAAAAACGATTTTACAATCAGATATAACATCAAATGTAATTTCAAATACATCATACAAACTTAAATGAAACTAAAATTTTTAGTAAATTTTCAAAAAAAAAAAATTAAAAAAAATACTTATGTGATTGTGGTTGCAAACAATATTTTCTGAAATTATTTTTAAAAAAAATACTAAAAGCGCTATCAAACCTGTGAGCAGTATTTTAGGTAATTCGTCCATTAAAATTTTTTAGTCGACTGAGCAGTAACCAGACAGCCCTCTTTCGTGAATTCGAAATCAGCGGGGCTTATAAAAATGGAAACAGCCATATCTTCTATGGTCGAAAAAATCAAACACCTTGCTTCTTCTACGCAGGACTTCGCCGACGGCGTTCTCCGCCGCTGCAACGCCTCTAATCGCCGCAATCCAGTAACTATTTTTTTCCGATTATTTTTCATTTCTCTTTCTTGTATAGTTTTTAATTGCGGGTGTTTAAATATATTTCAGTTATAGTACATTTTTGTTGAGCATATAGTACTATTTTAATTGTGTTTATAGTTTTTCTGGTTTAGGTTTTTATGAATTTTTAATTTGTCGTATTTTTCGTAACTAATGCAATATTGTTTGACACTTTGAACAAACACTTTAGCTTCGTTAAATAGGATAGGCAGGTCAATTGTTTGGTAGTCATTCACTATGAAGCTCAAGTTATTTACACAATTTTTCACAGCCTTGCAAAATTAAGAATTAATTTTAAGCTACATTTCAGTTTGTAAATAAGCAGAATCTCGTGCCTTTCTCTGACTTTGTGGTTAATTAGCTGACTCTAGTCATTAAATAAGGCAAAAGTTCCCTTTGTATTGTAATAGGTTCGTCTCCTTGTACGACAGTCGACAGTAGCATATCATGTAATGTATGCATCGTTTTGTTGATTCGTTCTTTTAATCATCTATAGAATTGCAAACTGGTTGAGACTAATACTAGAACTATCACAATGTTGTCTTTGCTTGAAATATAAGATACTATTTTCACAGTCTGGGTAAGATTTATAAGAGCTATTCTGATATTATTGGCTTGACAGTACGAAATTTGAATTTGATTTACTTACTCTGTTGCTACTAATTTATAGACCAAGGGTTTCCTTTAGACAACCGAATGATCAAAAAGGTACTTGGAAAGTGAAAGTTTGTATGAACAGCCATATAACGTAAGGCAGTTAAATTTGCTAGTCTTGCAACAGATACTATGTTTTCTATACAAAAACTCTTTGTTGGCTTGTTCATGCAAAATTTTGTAGATCCTACTTTGTTGTCGACTATGAAATATTGCTTTCAAATTTGCACCATCCTATCTGTCTCTGTTTCGCTGTTAAATTTAACAAGTTGTTGCATAAATAGAAAAACATTAATTGATTTTTGATGGGGCTTTATATCTCTTCCATAATATGTTTTTCAGATTGAAATCTTGAAGCGGTTGCAAAGAGAAGCATTTTCAGATCTTATGAAAATTAGGGACAGACAAGACAAAGTGGAACGATTGCTTTTGCTTAATAAGACTTCCAAGGGAAGCCCATTTGAAGAAGTCAGCACTAGACTGAGGGGGGATATAGATGTGTTGGCAGCCTTATTAATGTTTGATCGCGTTGATGAACAGCATCAAGATGCATTTAAGAGAGCAGGAATAAGAACAGGTGTCAATTCATTGTTCACTTTTCAGACAACTATTCGAGAAACGGATACTCTCACTGCAGAGTTTGCTACAAGAGGAAATGACCAAGGCGATGTCCTAAGCAGTCCACTTTCCCTGGAAAAAGTTCATTACAAGGCAAATATCAATGATTGGTTCTCTATTGTTTCTACCCCAGTGGGAGCTCAATGTAAAGATTTTGCAATCAAGAAAAGTTCTTGCCAGGTAATTACTTGGTAGTGTCAGGTGTATCAAATTTTATTCCTGGGGTTTTTATAATATAATATTAAAGTTTCTATTGATTCTTAGAATCTGATTAAATACTAATTGGTGTCATGCAGTTAGAGAATTTTGCATTGTGTGGATGTGCAATTATTAGTCACGCTTAACATAAAAGTTCTGTTAGCAACTAATCATGAGTGGACAATATTGACCAATATGTGCATGCTTATTGAGTTACTGTCGGCTTGTAGTTAGTGCTTTTGATTGTTACACTTTTTAAGAGGCAAACGGGAAGCTGTCAATGAAGTCGTACATTAGATTAGCTAGATTGGCCTCTATATACGTGATTGCGACTTTTGTTGCATACAAATCACTTGTAAAGATAAAGTTTGCCAAATATCCTGGGATTCCAGTTTCTTACCTCAGCCTTGTTTTTGTTGCAATAAATTATTTTTAGCCTTCTCATCTCTCGTTGTGCTTTGATAATTTTATTTTGCAGGAAAAGCGGCCAACAAAATATTCATTTTCTGGTCCTCCTTTCTTGAATGAGCAGAGTGGCGGTGCTATTGGCTTAATGGTTAAAAAATCAAATGTTGTTGCTTCATTGGCACAGTTTGTCTCTGAACTAGGAATGCAGTCTGATTCAACTGGACTTGGCCATTGCTTCAGCACCTTTGGGCAAGTTATGTGTCAACTTTCAGGAAGTACAAAACTGTCTCTTTTAGGCATACATCGATTTCCTAGATTTTCAAAGCAGCAGGTCAAACTTGGAACCATGGTGTTTCCTGTAGGAATATTCAAACGTGACAAACATCCTGAAAGTTCGGTTGGAACATCTAGTTCGTCATTTCTGACAGATACTGAAGAAGATTTTCCTTCGGGATCAATAGCGCTCACAGTAGAGACAGAGCTTGATGATAGTACTAAGATGGGAGGTTGGATTGAGATGAAAAAATCAAATCCAAGACATGTAGAGTGGGCTGTTACAATGGCTGATACACCAGATGATGACTTTGGATGGGGTTTAAGCCTAGGTGGATTGGTCCAAGGTCCAAAAAGTTGGGACCACTTCAAGGTGGAAGCCTTTCTCAAAATGAATTTGAGTGAAAGATTTAGCTTGCAACCGGGTCTTGCTTATGTTGTCGACGGGACTACTCGATTTCCTGTCGCTACATTGCGTTCTACATGGTCACTGTAAAATTTCGACTTTGTGAATAGTAGACGGGCATATTGATATTTTTATGATATATCTTAGTCTCAGACTCGATGAATGATTGATTAATGCACATTTTATACTTGTGTTCCTCAAACTTGATACTAGGCTTTTTTTAATTAAAAAAAGAAAAAGAAAAAAAGAGGAAGGGAACTACCTATTACTTGTAGTTTCTTTCATGTGTTGGTGGTTCTTGTGTAAATTTACTTTGTTACATCAAGATTACAAAATGATGTATGACCACGACACGGAGAGAATAGAAAACTCAAACAATATCAGGCAAGTAGGCAATATATGTTATGTTACATGTGTACTGAATGCTGGACCACATACTAAAATGAGTTAAAATTCAAACAACCCAGTGAGAATAATTCAGAGTTGATCAACTTCCATTGAAATTGAAACAGCTCAAAATGATATTGTGCATGTTTAATCTATAGTCGGGTGAGGTACAATATGAACATTATCATATACTTTCGTGTTCCATGACATAAACCTTATCATATATTATACAAAAATATGTACAGCATACGATGATGCAATAAAAGAAATGAGAATGTGCAAGTGCAACCTCTTATCTCGGTCACATACTGTGCCAACCACAGGGGATGGGAATTGTTCATTAGGTGCATTGCAAATCGAGGGAAAATTCTAAAGTATGAAAGCAACAGGGATATGATTGAAAAAAACCGAAATACTGCAACACTGTTATAATACAATCAAGAGTCTCCGTACTTGTGTCTCCATTAATTATTAGTTAAAATTCAACATTTAGAACCAAAGCTTTAATCATGATATCATTCAGCTAGGACTAGATGCTTCTAAAAACAGGATTCTGTCTTTAAGTTTTCTTGGCCTCGGCATCCTCTTCATTCATCTTCCTTTCCCACTTGCGCTTTTTGAAATCTGCCAACATTTGTGGCATTTTCTGCATCAATTCAGCAGTATTGGCTCGCTTCTCTGCAGATATCCTATCACACTTGTGTCCTTTCCTCTTTGTTCTCATTTCTTTTCTTTTTGGATCATATGGCCAGTCTTCTCCAGCAAGCAGAGCTTCTTTGCGGACTCGGGCTCGATGGCGGGCACTAATACTACTATGTTTCCAAGCCCCAAGGTGCCAATAACCCCAAACTCCCTTTGAAAGATCTTCCTGGTGTTTCAGAAGCTTCTCTCTCCAAGGATACTGGAAATCTCCCACTGATTTTGCTACAAATTTTATCGCTTTACCAGCCATTCTCAGAATCCTAACATCAAGAAGTATTTTCAAATAGTTAAAGGTCTGAAAAAAGTGAAAATTATGAATTTATTTCAACTGAACAGAAACAAGAAGCTACAGTTCTTTTTAAAGGCCATATTCTTTATATCACTTTCTTTATCATTTATCTCATACATGAGAACTTTTAATGTGAAAGACTGTCAAGTCTTAAGCCAAGGCGGTGATATAATATTGGAGATCAAACTAAAACCATGAGAAAAATATCACAATAAAGACCATATAGAGCATTAGAATTCTTTAATAAGAATGTACAAGTTTCCCCGTTTCTATTTTATCTACAGATTTTTAACTGTTAGGAATTTGGAAAGTGAGTTTCTTATGTTTGAAGGTAAACTCCATAACAACATAACAAAAGTAGATTTTTATTTCAACTACGATATTTTTTTCATTGTTTAGGGTGAGAGCAATCACCAAGTCTCAATTCTCTCCCTGTTGCTTTCATTTTCTTAATTTAGTCTCAATGTATCTTACAATGTCAAAAAAACCAGCTTGCATCCTACAATTCTATAGATACAAGGAAACAAATGTTAAACCAACCGAAATGTTATACCAAATCAAGGCTATTCAAGACTCAAACTCTAACAGACTACACAATGCAAATTACTGATATTTGACCTCACTAATATATTAAAACAAAACAACTACTAGTATCACAAATATCCTACCTAACTTATAAAAAGATCAACGCCTCAAACTTCCCGATAAACGCCTCACTAACGTGTATCACATTTCTGCCTAGAAGGATGCAATAAATCACTTGTTCACATTTCCCCTCTCTAACGATACCAGTAGGATTTATGATTTATATAAACAGATTCGACAATAAAAGACTAGTCGAGTAATCCTAAAATCTCAAAACAAGACACGAATAACATATTTAGATTTAAAGTGAGCATTTCGGATTTCCAATCAACTTAAATTCATTTATTAAAAAAATCAATAGGTGTAGAAAAATGAGCTGGGCATTTTAACAAACAGCATAGCTACAATATCGAATTTTGTTTCGGAGTTGAATTTAAACGGAGATGCGAGTCTGTTAGATGTGATTATGTGAATACATACAATACATAAATAGATAGATACATATAATAATATATAAATTTTTGGACTAACCTTTCTTCACTTCAGATGCGCCTAACCAGTGCTTCTGTCTTTGAGGGGCTGAGAGAACCTAGCTACGATTATTCTGTCTATAAAATACAAAACAAAACAGAATAAAATAAAATAATTTAAAACCAAAAAGAAAAAAGAAAAAAAAAAGTTCCGTTGCCGGGAATCGAACCCGGGTCTCCTGGGTGAAAGCCAGATATCCTAACCGCTGGACGACAACGGATGCTTGTTGAAATCAAGAACGTTTTTAATAAATACTTTTAAAATTTTAGCTTTAACAATGTAGCTTTCTTATCTTACCTCACTCACCCTCTTTATTTCGTTCTTCAGTTCAGGTTGGCTGGGTTAGACCAAATAAATTAACCCAATTTATTATATTCAGTTAACCCTAAAAAATATATCTAATTCAACCTTAAAATTTATACATTGGACTGTGTCGTGTCGGGGATCAGGTTATTATCTTGTCTAAATCACAAAGTAATTTGAGAAACGAAAGTTGTACAATTTAAAACATTGTAATCAACTTTGAATTGTCTTCACATAACATACATACGGATGTACATGAATCGTTCTATATAATAATTATTTGACGAGGAACGCACAAGACTCAGTACCTTGATAAACGTATTATATTGTTCAAATAATAATAGTTTACCATATTTACCACACTTGCAAGTCATCCGAGAGAAAATATTTATAATTTAAAGTTCGAATATTATTAGTAGACTAAAATAATTAGTTACCAACCTTATTGTAAGCATCATCTATTACAACACTATAACAATCACTGAAGTGCAAAATTGACTCCAACTTATGGACACTTCTATAATTTTAATTTATTGGACTTTGGTTTGGGTCGAATAAGGGTTAAAATTTAATAAATCCTAACCAAACCCAATATATTCGGGTTAATATAAATTATAAACTCAACTATATTTCTGATTTCACGGCTCAATTTATTCAATTGAAATAAGAAATGAGTTGGGTCAATTTCACTATCTGATCGATTTTTTGTTCACCCTGCTAGAGTGTCCACAAAGTAAGTTACTACAGAATCGATAATACATATTCGTATCACCAGCAGAAATTATTATGACTCTTTTATAGTATAGAACGTGTACTCCATTTGAAAATCTGTTTACTTCCATCATATTTGTATATATACCTGCAAAAATGTACCGAAAAACCATATTACCAGAATCACAAGTATAACAAACCTTTGTTTTTTAAAAAGTCAGCTCAAAAATCTCAAGTTACTCTCAAGTAACCCTTCTTTTCCTCCACTTTTCAACTTTTAACTACTTAGTACTATAAATGAACTTTAAAGTTACACGTAACTAATTTCAAACCTATCCAAACAAGATCCAACACACTCTTTGGATATGGTCTTACAATCCTGGTAAAAAGGCCATTCAAAATCAACCAAAATCTCTATCTGGAAAACCCAACAAAAGCAAGTATTAAATATAAGATGTAAAGGTTTTCCAAAAGAATCATAACAAAGTAGAGAACTCCCAATCAATATTCAACTTTAACCCAACATAGCTCTACATAATTATTATAATTCTCAAAATTCCATCTTTGAAGATGGCATCACTCAAGATGGCTGTTGCTCAGGTACATCCTTCACTGGATGTTTCAGCTAATATCAACCCTTCGACCGATTCTGACTGAGTAATCGGTTCATCAGATGATGTAACTCTACGTGGTTCTGCATCTGAGTGTTCTACGGTCTTGTCCGTACTAGTGACATTGTTAGATGTAACCTTGTCCAACTGGACTTCTTGAATGGAAGTTGCCAGCATGACATCAGTTGACGGACTTTGAGATTGCAAGCCAATGTCTGGGGAAGCCTGACCAACCGAGGGAATCCATTTGCTCCAATTTTCACGTCTCCTAATCTTGTCCCCCTGCATCACGAAACAGATTGAGAACATACACACTGAAGAGCGCTTGTACTGAAATTGGGAAAATACATTTTATAACCCAACACAAAAGAGGGGGTCACTGCTATATGTAAAATCACTTGACTGCTATCATACCCACTTCCACTGGTAAAATGCTGCACAAATTGTATACATGTACATATTTTGCTGCATCACCATACCAACTAATAACATCATATGTAGAGTATCCCGAAGACCTCCGTCACCTTTAAACAACAATATGTACGTAGTTCACCATATCACAACTACACATGCACCAAAGCATGTTAACATTCATATTAATTCCATGGGTAGGGGCGGACAGTCATATCAAACAAGAGAAATGGATGACCCGGTCCAAATTATATGCCTGCACGATAATAACTAGTAGAAAAATTTAAAAATTATGATCAGAGTTTTTAAAAAATGTAGATTACAGTAAAGACACCAAAATCCATGAAGTCTGGTCAGTGACTGCAATGGTGATATTGAAAAGTAAGGCATCGAAGGGGATTTAGGGCTAAGATATAAATTTAGAAAGAAACGAAAGGGGGACTTTTGCTATTTTTACATCTCTTTAACCTGCCTGTGTAGTTTACTCCAATTGCAGCACTTCATATTCTATTCCCAGGTTTTAAAAAGTTTAAATAACAAAAACACTTGAATTAATTCACATGTGCAGTTTCACTATTATGTGAAATACATAAAAGGATAACTTGCACTACTGCCGATCAGATCATAAATTGTAAGTTGCAACCCCAAACAACTTCTTCAAGTGTTAATTTTTTAAATGTAAAGAAATAATACACTCTGCTGCATATGGAGTAAATTATGCAGGCAGCCAAATAACATATTAGGTCACAAAAGTTAAAACACAAAAGTCCCCCTTTTGTTCCTTTACTATTGTCTTAATCCCCAATGCTTCCCTTGGAGACACTGCCCACACATACAAAGGATATGAGGCATTTTCAGCAATCCATCTTCTCACTCTCCAGTCATAATTAGAAATTTTCTATTTTGTTATTTGTGATCATATTGGAGGTCCCTTGTGATTGGAAAAATTACATGTACTTTTCTTGCTTTTTAAGGTCGTTTGTTGGCGAGTAATGTGGACATGATAGTGGTATTGGTCGCGGCATGCCGTGCCGGATTTGAGAACATGTAGAAGTAACCCATACACACGGTTGAATTATCTCACAAGCCACAACTAAAAAAAAATTACTTGGGAACAGCCAACACTTAAGAGCTTGTGAACACAACTAAATAATACTTTAAAAAGTTATAAGCTATCCACACATACTAAATAAATACAAACAGTCTGCAATATACACTCTACACAAAGGTATCACAAATTAACAATATATTAGCACATCACAAGACTTATGAATGTCAATGAGAACATTCAATCAGGTAATATCTTATCTGAAACCTCATGTAAAACTTTACCTGTACTTCCACCACAGTTGATGCTGCCAAAGTATCTAGAATCAACTGAACATCGGTTGTCAATTTTGAAACCTGACATACCACAAAAAAGTTTAACGTGTTTACAGCCAATAAAAACAAACATTGATGAAGATGGCCAGTTTGTAGCGAGTGATATATTTGAAGGATTCAAAGTTCAAGTAACTAAAAATGACTTCGTCACCGTCATCTGATATCAAAGTGGTAGTATTAACATGAATCTAGAAAAATATCAAGCGAAACAAACTCTTAGTTTGAAGGTAATATGACTAGAACAACGCCAACATCTTGCTAGCTAAATCAATTGCCTTGACCAGAACTTTCTGGCCTTACAAGAGAAATTTAAATAAAAATACACAAACTTTTAAATTATTTCAACTTCGATACGAATCTGACTACTACAATTTGAGGAAAGAGAAGGCATCTAGAGGTAACTTCTTATTGGCGAGCAACTGTTCATCTGTTCCGGATGTGCCTTGCCCGTTTCTTCTCATTTCAAATCATTATTTTACTAAAAGAAAAGATCTTAATATTCTTGTCCTTTTCTGAAACAAAATCTACAAATTACCTTGTCTTACATAGAACACTTAGAATCCACACGCAGATATAAAACTACAATGTACCGCAACCTGAAAGAGCAAGGCACAATAGCCTTTCACATTTTATTTTTTGTTTCTTAATCATTTTTCATTCTCTTTTTCTAAATTAAATAAAGAAACCATTCAGAACAAAAAAGTGTTCCAATATTAAGCAAATTTTAGAATGTCTTGCAATTTGTAAGGTTGGTTTATATTTCTGTAAAATAATTAGTTTTCTGTTCATTTACGAAAACACTCACTACACAGTATATAAAACAAATTACTCAATAAAAAAATCTTCCTACATGCTCATCACCAAAATTTTTACGGCAAACATAATCACATTTGTAGATCTTTCAGTTAACATGGAAGAATGTAATTTAATAATGTAAACGCAGAATGAAAAATTAAGAGACAGATCTTTACTTTGCAAGGTGCTAACTTGCCAGACAAGTAGAAAACAATATTACCTACCAAAAAGGATATATTTGTGTGTGTTCTTTTAATGACCCTTTTTGAGGCTGGAAGAGCAACGAGAAAGTCAAGCTCAAGATAAATTTACATATACACTTAAAGGAAAAGAAAACAAGAAAACATATAACGTTATAGAAAGGAACTTTCAAACATATAAAAAAATCAGTTTGAAATTGAAACCAATACACCTAGTTTGTTTACTCATATCTATGAAAGATAGAAAACACACACATATAAATTTAAACCAAAAATCCCTTGTTTCATAGTCTATCACATACACCTCTACCCCCAGTTAATATAAGTTGAAACTTTAAGATTCAGTAAAGGCCTTCTTCTGTCACTATTAATATTTCAACTGCATGAGATTATATAAATATGAAGTGCAAAGAAAAGGACGGGATTTTTCCTCTATTGATTGCGACTGTTCACTAACATAATAAGTATGAAAAACAAAATAGAAGATACTAAATTACTCGGGAAGCCTGGTTTTACTTCTTTATTCAATACATGTAAAATAATCATAGCACAGCAAACCTCTGCACCTCTACAAACAAACATGTGGGGAGGCACACTTATCTTGACTCCGACAAATTCAGTCAAGTCAATTAGAATGGCATGTATAAAAAATATTACTTACTCGACGAAAGCTTGCTATAGAAGTGATAGATACCCAGGTTTTTCTCGACTCGGCGAAGTTCAATTAATTCAAGGAGAATTTTGACATGTATAATAATAATATTAATAATAATAATAATAATAATAATACTAATAATAATAATAATAATACTTACTCGACGAAAGTTTGCTATTAAATTGATAGATACCCATCCCTGATCGTCCATATTTGACCTCAAGAAGTCATCCTTGACCAAATTAGCATCACTGTACCAAACAAATATAATACAAGCTTAATCCCGATATAACAGGATTACATATTTGATGTCATCTAACTATCTAAGGACTATACTTCAACTACTTAATTTACCTGAAATAATAATCAATCTGATTGAGTAGCAAAATCCGCAGATTCGGATCAATAACAGGAAAATATAAATGAGGTGGTGGTGGAAGAACTAGCGGGACACCCCTGTAAGAGTCCGGAGGCATTGGTGGAACATATAAAAATGGAGGGACCATATCTACAAAAAAAATAAACATTAGCTGATTAGCTCCAATGAAAAAATGTGGTGTAATATCAAGCCCTTTAAACTTACCAAAAGGCATAGGATTCCCAAATGGTCTCACATGCCGGGAAGGGATGAAAGGCATAGGTCCTGGCAATGGTGGTCTTGTCAAACCCCGAGGAGGGGGTGGTGGTGGTGGTGGAACCATCGGATTTATATGCATGTCTCTTCCAGAAGCGTTCCAATCGCGGTCTTGGTCACGCCTGATTCCATACCCATTGTTATATCCTCCATCTCCACGGGGTCGGGGACCAAAATTACTCCTTCTAGAAGGATGTCGTTGCGAAGAATGATCATTTGGATGATACCCAACACCGCCTCCAATTGGTCTAGTATCCAGGTTATTACCCAGGAACGGAGAAGGTTCTCTAATAGGCAACTCCATCCCAGGTGGTGGTAGATTCCCAAAAGGAATCGGAAATGGAGGTGGAGGGGGAGGGGGTGGTGGGCCTGGGGGGCGACTGAAGTTACCCTGCCCTGATCCCTGCCCTGATCCAACCCCGGCATTCCCATTTTTCCTATTATTTTTTTTGCGATGATTCTGTTTGTGAGTATGATTGGAACTATGGTGTCCATTAGCAGTCACTTCTTTCCGAGGCACGGGAGATATTACTGGTTCCTGTATTAAAAACAATAAAACGACGACAATCAAATTCAAGTAAAACACGAATACTTCTACCATCACACCATCCAATTAAAACAAACCAACATTCCTCAAACTTAATATCCACCACCTACGTATAAAACTTCAAAAGCAACACGCATTCATAAACGAAACAAACTCACTCTCGAAAAACACAAGTAAATTTACATATAAATTTAAACTATCACAAAACATACCAAAAAACATAAAGAAACAATCTTATACATTTTAATCATAAAAAAAATGCAGAAACCATAAATAAATAAATAAATAATTTAAAGTAATGAACCTGAGGAAGAGAGATTAAGCCATCAGGTAAAGGCTTCGAAAAACTGGGCGAAACTTTCGGACTCGCCCGAGTTGACTCACTGATAGTAGGCCAAGCAACACCGCCCATAACAGTACCAGTCTCAACGACGTCGTTTACGCTTTTCCACACAGACTTCTTCGCGACATTGTCGTTACTAAAATCAGAAATCTCGTCGGCGGCGGCGGTGACCGCCGGCGGGTTCATAATTAAGTCCGGCGGGAGGGACGTAGCCAGGTCGGGTTCGCCGCGAACGACTTGAGTCCAGGGAGAGGGGAGTAATTTCCGATGAAAATTAGGGCTTTTAGGAGAAGAAGGAGTAGTAGTAGTTAAATCGGCGGCCATAAGAGAAGTGAAAAATTAGGGCTAAATATATATATATGGGGTGTGTTTTATGAGTTTTACTGAATTGGGGGGTAAAATTGACTGGGGGGTAATATGAGTAGGGTTTCAGAGAGTGTGATTAGACAAGGTGTGTGTCATAATAATGAATGAAAGGGGTGAGAGAGATACAACAAATTCAATACATACGCGCATCGATTAGTTCATCTCTCTCCTATCTCTCTCGATCTCTCTCTCGCTTTTACCGTTTTAAAAGAGTTTGGTTTGGTTTTGGAGGACTCACTCTTGTGGCGTCGTTGGTTGCTGGTCAAAAAGGTAGGTCGTAGGTTTTAAATGACCAAATATCCGGTTCGGGGTTTCTTAATAAAATTAATTAATGACTTAAATGGGTAAGTATGGTTAGGGGTGAGCAATCGATGGATTTGGGCGGTTCAAACCGAACCAAATCAAAATTACCACGTTTTCTAAAATTCAATTCGAAACTAAATCATTATGTGAAAAATTTAAATCAAACCAATCCATTTAAAACTGTTATTTCCCAACAATGTAACAACAAAATTATAGAAAGGGGTTGAATAAAGTTCTGGTTTCTTTTTGCTTTTCTAATAAACTATTCTGGAAATATACAATTGTGTTTGTGAATATGCAAGAATACAAATAAAGCTATTAGAGTATTCTACTAACACAAAATAAATAAACACAAGTTTAAAAACTTTTTGGTGGATTTCCACCCGAGATGTATATTTGAATAAATCTTTGTGATGCAAAATGCACACAACTGCTTACAATTTTTTGTTACAACTTAAAACTTTAGAATACTTTCTAAAAAATAAATCTAGTTCTTTCTTGTTCTACTTGTTATGCTTAGTTGTTGTAAAATACTTGTTACACTTAGTTTATATATCCATCAAGTTTACATGTGCAATAAGACAAGAATAATATTCCTATCGGTTAGGTCCAAGCACATGCTTCTTCATTTCTCTGTCTAATGCAATCCAAGTTAGATACAACATCTTTGAACGAGCTTGTTTTGCATGAAAATTAAAATGCTTCATTTTCTTATAAAACTTGCAATCAGGCTGCCACGTTCTTTTTGTACACTATCAACTCATGTGACTCTGTTAGCTTCTGTCAAGTCACTATCAACTTTTATCTTGTTGATTATCCGTTGAAGCTTCACAGATGTTATTCGTTGACACTATATTAGTGTCATCCGTTGAAACTTTCTTGATAGCATCCATTAACAGCTCTATCTGATATCCGCTGAAGACCTCTTGACTAGCTTATTCGTTGAAGGCATATTGAGTTATCTGTTGAAACTTGTAGAGTCATCCGTTGAAACTTGTAGAGTCATCCGTTGAATCTTGTAATTTAGCAGTTGAAGATATTTCCTTAGCAGTTGATACTCTTTCACTTATACAAAATTACAAGGCATTTTATATTTACACTTAGTCCACCTATTTTGTATATCTTGCTAGTAGTCAACGTGACTTATAAACTATTAAAACTACCAAATCCCCCATCTATTATAGTGTACATAATGTGCTGCATACTTATTAACATAAGCTACTCCTTCAACGGATAGATAGTTGTGATTATCTATCCGTTGAAGAATAGATAAATCTACTTAAGGTATTTTGGTAAATTATCATCAAGACTACAATATATTTTCTGACAAAAACGGTTCGGTTCGGGTTGTTTTCGGTTTAAACCGTTTTTTGTATAAAACAAAGTTAGTAATTAAATTAAACTTGAACTTGTTAATAAGAATTGAAAGTTTGTATCATATAAAGAATTATATTTTCTATTACAATCATATTAAAAAAATAGATAAAAATTATGACTTTGAGAAAGAAAAAAAGGTAAGAAGACGAGAAAGATGCGACCAATTCTCATAATTTATTGAATAAAAATAATGAAAATATATCACATACTTATATATTAATATCTTAAAATAAAATATATTAATATTACCTCTTTTATATATTTTAGTTTACATATATGTTATAAATTATAATTTTATTATTACTTGTACATTACTAATATATGTACATTAATGTTTCATTATAAATATGTAGTTTGGTTCGGTTATTTCGATCGATTTGGAGGTAAAATCCGAAAAAATTCGGTTTTTAAAAATGCCAATCCGTAATCGAACCAAACCGTTAGTAAACCATAAAATTCGGTTAGGTCGGTTTAGATTTGGCGATTTCGGTCGGTTTGGTTAATTAATTATCAGGCCTAGCTATGGTATAAGTGATAAGTAAATATTAATGTATTAGGCGTTCTGTTAATTTACTTAAAAGCATGTTGTGTGTCTAGTAAATTTTATAATAATAAAAAAAATAATTTGCATAAAAATAAGTTATTTTAATAATATAATTGCATATTTTAACCATAGTTGTAGAATTTGAGAATCAAAATTGATTAAAATATTGACTATAAAACCAAACCTAAACAAACCTAGTATAACTCGTTGAGAGCGGGGTCTGAGCAGAGTAAGATATAAACATGAGAGTTTTTTTTTCCCGAGAAGACCTCTGACTTGATGCATAAAGAATAAAATAGTGTGTTGCAGATATAATATTGATATGGTACATGAGCCCATGTCATTTTTCACATGATACTTGCATTGAATTGTACATATCTCCTCGAAAGTTTTCACACAATTGTATGTCGAAATCCTTGAATTTAGGACGTATTTATCCATTATATATTTCTTAATTTTTATCGTTTGATGTCCATAAAATTAAAAATCAAAGTTTATAAATTCAAAAATCTAGAACGCAAAACCGAATTAATTTTAGTAATTGCCAAATTATGAAGATGGTAACGACCAATTGATCACTCCAGAAACCTTTTCCGTATTTCATGTAATTCCTTGAATCTTTGTTTATCAACCAAAGGAAATAAATGATGAACATAAGGGAGAATCGAAGACGAACCAGACCAAAATAAATCAAATATCTCTAGTATTGTGTCTAAGTCGCCAACTATATCATATTGAATATATTATTATCCTAAACGTCCGTTAATGTAGTATCAAGAGAAAAAAAAGTCTTGTTGATACACACGCACTTTGCACACTTCCATGTCATTTAGCCCATGTCACGCAGTTACTATTATTTTAGTACTCATTTTATACCAATTTTTAATAGCATACCTATATTTTAATTTAAATATATTCGTAACTATTTGTTAGGTATATGATATGTCTATACCATCATCACAAGCCTACTCAAGTTACAATGTTTACTTTACATGAACATATGGAGTCTATAATTTGTCTTAGTGATAGGTTTCAATGTACTGTCCTAATTGTATCTTAGACAACTCATACTGTTATAAAACAGTCTCGTACATAATAGTTATAGAATAAATCAATTCGGTAGAAGTTCAATGAAGATTGTTCAAGCAACAAATTGAAGATATAAAACCGGTAAAGTTGCATAAAGGGCTCTATGTCCAATATCATGAAGTCTAGAAGAGTCATATCGTGAAGACAATACAAGCCATATAGTGAAGTCCAGTCTACAACCATTTCACGAAGTTCAAGTTTAGCTTATGTCGAGAAGTCCAAACTTGACCTATATTGAGAAGTCTAATTTTGTACTACACCGAGAAGTCAAGAAAAATGCTAAATCATGAAATGCAGAATTACACTACATTGAGAAGTCCAAAGTAAACTGGATAGCATAGTCAAATCAAATAGAGTTCATGAAATCTTCACTCGACATCTTCATAAGGAAAAATGAAGGTACAAATTATCCGAAATAAAGAAATAAATCACTACATCATATTGTAAATGGAGGTGGTCCAGAGACATGTGTCAAGCCTACAACCAAACTTGGAGAGAAAGAAAACAAAGCAAGCAACAAAAGATCAGGAGCGAATAACGGAATGAAGTGGTCCTCAAAAAGCTATTATGTGTCCTCTAGTAAGATATGATTGATTGCTATAAAGAATGTGCACACTGAGCAGTACAATGTTGTATTTATATTGTGCACATCCCGTCTTTAGTTGTGCGAACACATTGAGCCAACTCAAGAAACTATTCTTGAGAAGAAGCTAAGAAAAACATTTATGTTTTTCTTAGGAGCTGTAGCAACAATTTCTTTGTATTATATATATAAAGTAAATTGATTTACATCTCAGTGTTCTTTATATATGCCTTTAGTTGCAATAGCTTATTTCATTTTCCCTATATTTTCAGTTGTCAGAAAAAGAGTTTAAAAGTTTCAAACCAGTAATTCACCCTATACCTAGTTTTTGGTTCCTTGTTTCTAACAAGTGGTATCAGAGCAGGTTGTAAACAAATATACAGTAAAAGATCTTTAAAAAAATATGAGTTCACAATAACTAAGTAGCATCAAGATCCCAAAATTTAACAGGGGGCATTATGTTCTTTGGAAGAATAAGATGATGTTGTTTATCAAGGCCTCAAATCCTCTATATCTTGAAATCTTGAAATTTGGACCATTCATTCCCCAAACTGAGATTGCGGAAAATACTCAAGGAACTACTGCTATTCCTGTAAGGTTTTTTTCAAAAGATTCATCGCAATAGAATAAGGCTGAAAAAGAGAAAGTGGTCTTGGATGGATATCCAACTCATAATATGTGATTCCATTGATTTGGATATATTTGGTACGATTGCTCATATGGGCAGTGTCAAGCTTATATGGGATCACATAGAAGTCTTATGTGAAGGCACTGAAGAAGTGAGGGAGAATAAGAAGCAAATTCTTATTTGTAAAGACTGGAATTTTCGCGAATTATATTATGTGAATAAAATATAAATTACGTGATTTATATGCAATTTAAGTGAATCGGTAAAAGAATATTAAAATATATTATTCCAGTTTGACGAGTCAATATAAGACTCGAATTATGATATGTGATTAATGATCGAGTCGGAATAACCGTCAGGCTGTCAGTTGAGACACGACCCATAAAAGACAATTATGTGAAAATTAGATTTGATGCTACCAATGAAAAAGAAAAATTTTGGATTATGTGAAAAGTACGTGATGTGAAGAGTCTTACATGATTAATTGGATGAGAGTATGTGAAATCGTATCGTTATTTGATCTAACGATTATTCGATAAATGTGAAAATAGTTATAAATAGAGTTTAAATGGAAAAATGCGCGGATATTAAATTTTTTTTATCGTAGGTAACCCGTAGCCGCTACCCTTCGGGTGCGCACTAGGTAAACCCTACGGGCTCACACAATAGTCTGCAAACCACGTGAACCAAGGTAAACCGCATTTAAGTGATAGGCTCTGACACAGAAGGCATAATCATAAATTCTCCTCCCGTGGGATTCGAATCTGTGACCAAGAGAATAGTTATCACATCTTTAACTAACTGAGTCAACCCTTGCGGGCTTCAATATTAAATTTGATTGATTGTAATATGTAAATATATGTTACTTGACCCTTATGTGTTTGAATTTGTGACTGTGGAATTTTTAATATTTTTAAAGGATGTATTATGTGGAAGATAAAGGTTATTTGATCTTTAAATATTTTTATAAAATTATCAGAGCATGTTCAAATTATGAAATTTATTTTATTATCTCCAGAATGATCCTAGAGATTTTTTTAAAATCTGATTTTGATTTATTTTAAGGTCTAGGTATTTTAAAATGATTTTTCAAGAGTTATTCCTATGTTCTGAGTTATCTTGCAAAATTCGCAGAAAATAAACCGCCCGCTCAAATATTATTCTGAAAATACCCGGAGACAGATATTTTCACGAAATATATTCTAGGATTTAATTTTGTATGTAAGTCTCATTTTTCCTATTTAATATATATTTTCAAACGAATTTCCAGTTATGTTAAAAATTAGAAATTAGTAATTGGAATTGATTTTTTTTGAAATTACAAAACTGCCTTTGGGCATATAAATCCAGGAGCAGCCTCCCCCTCTTCTCTCTCTCTCTCTCTCTCTCTCTCTCTCTCTCTCTCTCTATTTATCTATCTATCTATCCCATATCTCTCTCTCTCCCCCTCTCTCATCTCTCAGTACTCTCTCTCCTCTCTTCTTCACTCAATTTTAGTGGTTTTCGAATTTGTAACCACCAATATATTGGGTTTTACTTCCTCTATAACTACATGTGTGAGCATGTGTGTTCTTGGAAAATTCTCCAAACCCCAATTCGGGTTTTTGGTTCGGTTTTCCGAATACTTGAATGGGTTTGGTTGTTTTATGATTTAATCTTGATGTAAACATAATTATACAGTTACAAGATGAATCGGTAGAGTTTCGGGTGGAAACCCCGAGCTTAGGGGACCACCGAGATTTTGCCTCCACTGGCGGTGATCTCCGGTGAGCCGGTGGTGGGCGGTGATGTTTATACTGAGCCCTAAAAGTCTATACAAATTAGTATATGTGCTTTCATGTTGAAATTCTTAACCGTTTTGAGATTTTTCGATTTTGATTTATTAGTTTTGATTCGAATGATGTGGAATCGATATATAACAAGTCGATTATGTGATTGTGTGTGTTAAAAAATGATGCATGTCTCAAAATTTGAATTTTTAGATTTTCGGAATCGAATCATTCGATTTTGGTCTCAGTTTTTGGATAATCTTGGTTCGTATTATATATAGTGTATAACGATTCTATTAATTGGTTGATTGCTTGAGATTCGATGCATGTTGAAGTTAGTTAATTTTTAGAATTTATAAAGTTATTTTCTTAAAACTTGGCTTCCACTCAAGGAATTTGGATTAGTATTTGTATAATAAAGGGGCATGTGATTGTTCGTAGTGATAATTATATGCCTATGTGTTGTGGATAGTTGGAGGTTGATTATAAGTTATACGATAATTGCTAGAAGCTGATTTTCTAAATTTGGTTAAATGGTTAGTATGTTTATGAACGAATCATGTCGAATTTTTGGTAGAATTGTAGAGGTTAATCGCATATGCTATGATGATTGTGTTATAAACTTTTATATGTTAGTGACGAATAAGAAATGATTGTGTATTGATATGTCTTATGAATAAGAGTTAAGTGACATGGGTAATATATTATATCTATAAGCGAGTATGTATACGATTATTTAATTTGACCTTATAAGTCAGAATAAGAATATTATAAATATAAGGTGCATATGAAAGTATGTGACTATGTGTTATGTGTTCAATATGGTTAGAACTATATAAGAAGGTATGAGTTGAATTAATTAACGCAAATGAGGTAGAAAATTAGACATTTAGAGAAACGTCGATTGTTTATAAGATTCTTAATTAAGATCTATTGTTATATTATAGATTTGGAAATCAAAGGCATTCGAACTAGGGAATGAAAAAAAGTTTTAGGTGGTAGTAACTCGATCTCTGTTAAAAAGGAAAGCTCTTAAGGCAAGTAACTCTGCCATTTCTTATAAATGTTAAATGAGAATGAAATGATAAGAAAATTTGTTATGATATGAAATGATAGAAAAAATGATTATGATGATACTGTTTTTTAATCTTTTTAAATAAACCATGTGATTAGCCGAATTTCTTTCAGATTTTTATATACCCTGTTTCATACTTTATATTATGTTCCTTGTGAAGATTCATATACCCTATATGCCCTGATGATTTATTTTTCTCAGTTTGTACCTAAATTGACCTAGATCCTTACATTGATGGATCATATGCTTGTTAACATCTTGTTTCAAAATAGCCTTGTTCTATGCATCTTGTCTATACCTATGCTTACCTTGATCACTCTCCAGTCTATGTTCTTTTTCTTACACCCTTATTTACCCTAATTAAATTCCTAAAAAGAACCTAAGAATGATTTTCAACTTGAAAGAGTCCAAATAATTTCAAAGGACGGTAAATGTTTAAAATGAAATTAAGTTTCAGAAATACAAAAGTTTTCCAATATAAAGGTTTTCACTGAATTCCTTAAGATTGGATGAGTGCGTAAGAGGCTAGCGGGGCTAGTCCAATATTAAAGACCAATATAGTGCCTTAGGTACATTATGATCGAAATGGAGGCCAGTATGGGCTGATCACTCGTATTATGTGTAAAGGATGGATATTTCAATCGAAGTTACTATTTTTATGAAAAATGAAAGTAAAGGTTTTACTCATGCTTTAAGCACCATTTCTATAACATATTATAAAGTGAAATGTTTTTCTTAAAAACAAGTAAATTGAAGATTTCTAGAGTTGATAGAAACTTATTCGTGAAAGATTGCTCGTTAAAATACTGAATCGTTCAGAACCATAACCTTGATCCCTTGAAACCCTAGTACAGGGATCTACTTTATTACCGTTAAATTACTGCCATACTTGATATTTAGAACTGTTTTATTCGTTACTTGCTGAGCCTTCTAGCTCATAACATTTGTGTTGATTTAACCTTGATAGTTATGCAAGAAGATGGTCAGACTTATGCACACCGCTCGTAAAAGTGTTCCTAGCGGTCCCGTCCATATTATTAAATTTCATGTGCCAGCTCAGGTAGAAGTTTGGTGTGAGGAATCGTTGGAAGACTTTTGGAAATGTAATATTTTATGTTCAGATACAATTGGGTTATTTGGCAACTCCAAGTCGGAATTGAAATTTCTAATATTCTAAAAAAGGTTGTATAATATTTATTATTCTGGTTGGTAGTTGTAATCTTGTCTCATATGTATTTTATCCTGTATCGGTCCTTGTAACTTTATTATATTGATGTTATTATACTTTAGTTATTTTAAAGGTGTCGTGAGTCCTCATTCCTAACCCCGAGTTTGAGGGTGTCACAAGTTGGAATCGGAGCTACAAGATTTAGTCCATGAGATAAGTTAGGACAAAAAGGTGTTAGGTTAAATTGATAGTATACGAGAGTGTTCGACTCATGTAGAGTTGAGTAGTTAAGTTAGATTAGGAAGTTGAGTTGGTCTTAGATTTGAGATAACCCTAATGTTGTTCCTTGGTTGCGTGTTTTATGTTTGAACTCAGGACCCAGATAGCGGTGTCGATGGTAGTGATGTTGATTCGACCCCTTTCTTTTAGCCCTCCTGGCTCTCTTATGGATACCCATCTACCCCTATTTGAGGAGCCACGTTACATTAGTTCTGATTTTGAGGAGGATCCTGTTGGGTTTTGAGCACATAAACACAACAGAAATAGTAATTAAAAATGTGAAAAACCAGTATTTTTGAAACCCATCGCGGGATCCATGCAAAAATAGATATTTAATTCATAGATCATATTGTTTACCTTAAGAAGCTTTGCAAATTGGTTGAATAAAAATTGGTTGAATAATGGAGATCCAAAGATTGTTCAATCACCACGCATCCCGCTCTTGCAATCTATGCTCTATCGGTATCCACACGAATGCTTGAACTCAAGGATTGGATGTGTACTAGCACAAATCTGTTCCTTCTTGCTCTCTCCATCTTCTCTCTTGGTGGCTAGGGTTTTAGTAAAAGTCTTTCATACAAAATCAGCCACACAAGAGATATTATATAGAGAGTAGAAAAAGAATTATAACTCTTAACTAATTAGGAGTTATTATTAATTCAAAATTCCTATTTATATAATAATAAGTCACACTTAATTATTTAACAAATGAATTTCATAATTGATATTAGTAAATTCAAATATCATTATTTATCTAATTAATTAAGTCATACTTAATTAATATTATAAATAATTCGAACTTCTTTAATTTAATTTAAATCCAATTTAAATTAAATAATCCTTCAAACACTCATAGTGTGTGACCCTATAGGTTATTATTATGTTGGCAATGAATTTTAAATCTAATTTAAAATCGTAAACAATGAGCGACATCTAGTAATACATCATTGCTACCCAAGTAATAATAATTGAATTGGTGATCGATTAAACCTTTCGTGAATAATGTACAATGTAATATAATCCCGTTAACCAAATATTATAGATTAAACTAGAGGCATGTAATGTGTCATCCTTATCATAGTTTAATCCAAGTTTTCTTGATCAATGAGTAGACTATCATATCAAATCAACATTTGAGTGTGGCCACGCATTTCATAATCTAGCTCACACAAGAGGCCAATAATATCACTCCTAAAATAGGAGGGTTAAATCCCATCTAGATAATTCATATTTCTCATACGATTCATAATATACCCAATGTCCACTTTTATCATTACCCGGTCAAGGATAACTTTTAATGGAATCAATGTATATTAATTCTCGTATAGAAATAGAATGACTTCAGGTCTAAGGACCATTACATCATTATCACTGTGAGAATTACTTATGATATAACAGTCATGTAGAATCTCACATCGGGTCTGTCCAACACCATGTACATATACATATGCCCGTGTCTTTGACTTTAATATCACTATACCTATGATCAATGAGATGTGATCATCAGTCAACAAACACACCAGTCTTAATGCATTATTATTGTCCCTTAATAATAATATTCGATTAGGGACCTTTAGGAATATTGATACTATTCTCATAATCTCATTTATAAGTCACGTACTTAAAGATATAGAATTGCATATCATATTCCAATGACATTTATTAATCTAACATTTATATCGCAGTAAATTAAGAATTAATAAATTATAAAGGGAATAATTGATAGAACATAAACATTAATAATCCAAATATCTTAAAATAAAACATCATAGTGTTGTCTCTAGAGCACAAACACTAACAATCTCCCACTTGCACTAGAGCCAATCACCCATGTATCTAATACTCATGGAACTAGTATGACCATTGTGCTTCTGCTGTGACAAAGCTTTTAGTCAGTGGGTCTGCAACATTATCATTACTATGCACTTTACATTTATATCTCTATGATCATTAATCTTATTAATAAGGTGATATCGCCTAAGGACATGCCTAAATAGTCTCCTTGGTTGTTTTAAAAATATCAATATATTCGGCCTCCATTATAAAATCATCAATGTTCTTGCTGTAAACTATTCCAGCTAACATCACTTATATTTAGACAAAACACAAAACAAACATAAACACATAATCATCATTGTCTGTCCAAAAATTAGGTTCAGAAACTAGCATCAGTGTAACCATTTACAACTAGTTCCCTATCTTCTCCATACACCAAAAATAAATCTTTAGTCCTCTTTAAGTACCTAAAAATATTCTCGAAAATTATCCAGTAACCCTCACCTGGATTAGACTGGTATCTGATCGTCATGCTCAAAGCATACGAAACATCATGATAAATACATATCATTGTACATATTATAGATCCAATTGCCGACGCATCTGGAACTTTCTCAAACGGCCCTTATCATCTAACGATTTATGGGGCAATTCTCTTTTGAGATCACTATCCCATGAGACATTGAAACATATCCTTTATTTATCTTTTGCATCATAAATGATGCAATAATTTATCAATGTATGTACTCTGACTAGGTCGATTAATCTCTTCAATCTATCTCTATAGATCTTGATCCCTAATATATAGGTAGCATCGCCTAAGTCTTTCATCGAGAAACTATTTCTCAACCAAGTCTTAATAGCCTGTAGAGAAGGTATGTCATTTCATATCTGTTATATGTCATCTACATATAATACTAGGAATGTCATATGGCTCCCACTAACCTTCTTGCAAACACATGGATCATCTTCGTTTTGAATAAAGCTAAACTCTTTGACCGTTTCATCAAAATGAATATTCATTCTCCTTGAGGCTTGCTTCAATCTATAAATAGGTAGAAGCAACTTACAAACTATCTTAGCAAACTTTGGATCGACAAAACCCTCAGGTTGTATCATATATACATCCTCTTCAAGGCTCCCGTTTAAGAGCAGCTTTGACATCCATTTGCCAAATCTCATAGTTAAAGTAAGCAACTATTGCTAACAAAATCCTGATAGACTTGACCATAGCAACTGGTGAAAAGTCTCATCATAGTCTATACCATGAATTTGTTTGAAACCTTGTACCACTAGTCGCACCTTATAGGTATGTACTTTACCATCCATGTCCGTTTTCTTCTTGAAAACCCACTTGCACCCTATAGGTTTTATCCCTTCGAGTGGATCAACTAAAGTCAATACTTTATTTTGATACATGGATTCCATCTCGGATTTCATGGCCTTCAGCCATCTCTCAGAGTCTGGACGGTTCATAGCATCTTGGTAGGTGAGAGGCTTTATCATTATCCGTAAGCATCACATCACCATTTTGAGTAAAAAGAGATCCATTATTTCTCCCAGACTCATGGTGAATCCTACTAGATCTATGAATAACCTGTGTTTCTTGGACATGATTACTTTCAACATTTTAATGTACATCCTGATCTTTTTCCAACTCTGGTTCAATGTTATCATGTGGTTCTCGATCTTCATCGAGATGTATTATCCTCCCACTGATTTTCTTAGAAAGTAGTTCTCCCTCAAGAAATACAGTGGCCCGAGCAACAAACACTTTGTTCTCAGAAGGATTATAAAAATTATACCCTAGTCTCACTTGGATATCCCACAAAATAACATCTATCTAATTTTGGTCCAAGCTTGTTAGAGGCTAAATGTTTTACAAATGCTTCATGTCCCTAAATTTTCATAAATGACATGTTATGATATTTATCACTCTATATCTCATACGGAGTATTTTGAACCGCTTTAGTCAGAACTTGGTTAAGTGTATATGCAGCCATTTCTAGAGCATAACCCCAGAAACTTAATGGAAGATCCGCTTGACTCATAATCGATCACACTATGTCTAACAAGGTACAAATTCTCCTCTCAAAATCTCTATTCCATTGAGGTGTTCCAAAAGGAGTAAGTTATGATACACTATCACACTCTTTCAAGAAACTCTTGAAATTGAGGCTTAAGTATTCTCTGATCGTAGAACTTTTATACTTTTCTCTGTTTGCTTTTCTACTTCAGCCTTATATTCTTTGAACATTTCAAAAGAATCGGATTTGTTCTTCATAAGATATACATTTCCATACCTAATGAAGTCAACAGTAAATTTTATGAAGTAGTAAAAGCCACCCCTTGCCATCATACACATTCGACCACATACATCATTACATATAAGTCCTAATCGTGCGGTGGCCCTTTCTCCTGATCAGGTAAAAGAAGCTTTAGTCATTTTGCCAATGAGACAAAGTTCGCATATTCCGTATGATTCAAAATCAAATTTATCCAAGTATCCATCTATATATAACTCAGAAATGCGTTTCTCATTAATATGGCTTAAAGAAAATGCTAGAGATAATGTTTGATTTGAGTCATCTTAGGACATATAAATTGTTAACTAATTGTGCAACATTATAAGCCTTACCATTGAAATATAATAAACAACTATTATTTATTTAATTAAAATGAAAACCTTTCTTGTCCTGACAAGAAATTGATTTAATGTATCCGCTAAAGGCAGGAACGTAATAACAATTTATCAAGTTCTCAATCTCGCCTTATGGGCAAAATTAGGTATCGAGTTCTTTCAACTAGAGCAACAACTTTTGCTCCAATTCTAACTCGATACTTGAAGCTTGACCATTGTTGGTCTTCTTCTTTAGATCTTCCAAACAAGCTCGGTAATTTTACTTCCAATCATCCAGTTATTTTCACAGAAGTGACAATCATCTCCTTTAGCAACACTGTTATTCCTAGTGGACTAACAATGAGATTTACAGAAGGGGGGTTGAATGTAAATCTCAAAACTTTTTCAAGTTTTGAGCAGTTTATGAAAGTTGTGTGTTCAAGAAGAACAAGTGTGTGAATTGCTTTAAGCTAATACAGACAGATATATATTCAAGCACAAATGTAAAGAACACAACAGACCTTAAAAACTTTTCTGGTGGATTTGTTGTTCCACCAGAGATGGTATTTTAGAAAATCTGTGATTAAACAATGTTGATCACAGCTGCATCCTAGTACAAACTAGATGAATTTTCTCTCAATATTTTTCTAAACAGCTCTGGAAAATCTCTCATCTAATTACTAGCTTCTACTTGGTTTATATATTACCAAGTGTACAAGTGAAGAACAATATAAAATACAGTAATAAAATAAGATCTTCACTTGCTTCTTTTCCTGTTCACTCCAGTACTTTGTTGACTATTGCATCTTTGTACTAGAGAAGAACGGCTGCTTTTTCTGTTGTTCCTGAAATTCGGCTACCACATCTCAGTTGTCTCTATCAACCCATGTGCCTATGTCTGTAGGTACAACTACCTCTTATCAACGGCTAATCATCAGAACATCTGTTGAAGCTTTCATCCGTTGATGCACTCATCCGTTGAAGGATGTTATCCGTTGAAGCTTTCATCCGTTGATGCACTCATCCGTTGAAGGATGTTATCCGTTGATGACTTTATCCGTTGAAGCTTTAGAGACATCCGTTGAAGCTTAGCTTCTCATCCGTTGAAGGTCTTTAAGTGTTCCGTTGATACCACTTCACTTATACAAAATTACAAGGCATGAAGTATTTACAATTGGCCTTCCTATCTGCATATCATCTAGTAGTCAACATGACTCATAGTTTCTCTCAACTTCCAAGAATTACATTTTAAATACAGAGACTGAAATATGCTACAACACTAGACTTATTTCTAAGTAAAGCTACTCCATCAACGGATAGCCAAAGTGGTCTTATCCGTTGAGGCTACAGACACTAAATTTCTACTTAAGTATTTTGTTAAACATATCATCAAACTAATGCACATACATTCCTAACAATCTCCCCCTATTTATGTCTATAAGAATTGTAGGCATAAATTCAGGGTTAACTTGATGATAACAAAACACTTAACAGATATATGAATTGAAACTAAGTAGAAATTTAAAAATGCTGCAAAAGTGTATGTACTAGGAGATAATTGAAGATTTACAGTGTTTCCAAGGACACTCCTTTAGTCTGAGCAAATCATCTTTTTCTTCTTTGTTCCCTGGTTTTCTTTCCTAGCCTTTTGTCATTTTCCTCAATTTGGAGTTGGAGTTGTCTGAAGAATTCAGCTTCATCTTCAACACTGACATCCAACTTAGATTGCATTTCTTTGAGAGTTTCATTGCTGGCAATCTTGAGTTGGTCTTCAAGTCTGAAAAATCTTCTGACTCCTTTATCATCTCTAAATTCCATCAACCAATGAGGTGATTTGTGCATTTTCATTTCCCTTTCTTGAATGAGTAAAGTCCTGGGTAAAGCATTGGGCTCCCTCCAAGTTTTCCTTATATTGGCTATCTTGTTGAGAATTTCAGTCTTGGCAGTTCTGGTAAAGCCAGAATCCTTTTGTATAGCTGAATAGACTCTAATCAAGGTAGAGTAGCCTTCATCCAGAATCCTGTGGAGAGGCCATGTTCTTTCCCCAGCTCCTTTATATCTGAACACTAATCTCTCTGGTAACTGTCTGTAGGCAGCTATTCCCCTTACATCCTCCAGCTCATCCAGATAGAGTTCAATGTCTGAAATTTCTTTTATGTCACAGATGTGAACATAATCATCTTTAGAAATGGGTGACTTAGGCTTAGGTTTTTATTTTTGAGTGAATTTCTTAGAGGTTATGGGAGGTGTAGATTTTGGTTTTCTTTTCTGTTTCTTTGGTAGTGGAAGAGTGGTTAGAAAGGTAGGCAATTTGATAGTGTCCCAATCAATAGGTTCCTCTTTTGGAATGATTGGTTCACCATGGATGTTTATTGTGGGATCAGCAATAAGGGGTTCAGGTATGGAAGGCAGTGGTTTAGATATGGATTTGGTTACTTCAGTGTTATCTCCACTCCTTTTATGTGCCTTGGCCTTTCTTCTGTTTCCCTTCTGCCATTCCTCTCTTTCTTCCACACTCTCACCAAATATACTCCCTAAAACCTCATCTAGGTTTGTAGTCTTGTCTTCACCCCTGACTTCAATCCCTTTTTCTTTTTCAACTAGACTTGACTTTAGCTGTTGTTCAAGCTTTGCTTGTGCTCTTTTGTCAGCCTTTAATTGCTTGTCTTCTTCCTTCTTGGCTATTGAGAATTTGGGATGTCCTTGCATCACACATATGCTCTTTCCCTCTCTAATGATAATAGCTCTATTTCTCCTTACAGCCTCATCCATGGTCTTTTTGAGATAAGCAATACTTCTGCCTAAAATCTTGTTCTCATCAGCTTTTGGAGGAGGAAAGTCCACTTCTTTTAAAGGATTCTTTGTTGAGTCCTTATTGGATCTTTCATTGGGCTTGAGAATTATAGCTTGTAGTTCTTTGGAAGAAGCTTCTCCATCCTTATGACTCCCTACTGGCATGAGCTCCATGTTGATTGGTTCAATTTTTGTGCTGTATTTCACAGATGTTGATTTGTCTTGTGTAGAACCAAATAACAGTTGCAACCTTTCATCAATTCTCCTCCTTTGCTCTTTCACTTGAATTTCAGCTGCTGCTAGCTGAATCAAATCAATTCCATCAGGCTTGCCCTTGATTTGAATGATTGGAGAAGTAGTGATGGCAGGAACTAGCACTTTAGATATGTTGACTTTTGTAGATGGCTCTCCTTCCCCTTCCCTTTTACTCTCCCCCTTTTTGTTATCATCAAGGAGAGGGGTCAAGCCTTGTGCTTTTGCCAGCTGCATTAGGAGACTGGTTTGAGATTGTTGATTGTGAAGAATGGTGGCCACAGAATTTTCAATAACTTGAACTCTGTCTTCTAACTTGGCCAACCGTTTTTCAGTAACAGATTCTTTCTTCAATCTCAAAACCAAGTCCTGCAATGTACCATAGGGCATGACTGAATCCAATTTTTCTGAAGTATAGGTTTTCAAGTCAGCAATATCCTTCCTGAGATCATCCATACTCAGATTCTGCTTCACTTGCTGCAGCTTCATGAGATGCAGTGAGTCCAGGTGAGCTTGAAGGATAGCCTTGATACTTGCATGTGAAGTATTCTGAATGGCCTGTTGAATAGTGTTGATTTGTTTGACTAAAGAGACATTGAATTCCCCTGATCTGTACTCCTTAGTCAAGGCCCATTCAGGTAGATTTGGAATTGAACTAGGGCCTTCATCTCCCCCTAAGTTCATGCTTCCATCAAAAGAAATAGAGTCATCATCATCAGAATTTGTTCCAAATTCCTCAGATGGCTCACCAGCTGTAGAAGGCATTTTGTTAATGGCAGCTTTATCCCTTTGAAGAGATTCTGTTGTGTGCACTAGATGTAGTGACCTTTCTGCTTTCTCATTGCCCTGAGCAGCAAACAGTTGATAGGCTGTCACAGGATGAGTAAAAGTGTCAGCATCCAAGGAAATGTTATCAATTACAGCTTTGTAATGTTGCTGAAATTGTCTTTCCTTTTCAGCATCATCCACAATCATTGACTCATTAGCAATGGCTGGTTCCATCCTTGTATCTACTGTACCTGCTTTTCTCTCTTTTTCTCTATGTTCTTGCATCAGGGGCTCCCCCTGGCTCACACAACTCACTCCCTCACCTTCACCTACTAAGGTGGTACTCCACTCACTTACTTTTGCCATGCTGGAAGAAATAGCATGCATTTTTGAGCTCTCAATCTCTCCTTTTGCCTGGGAGCAACCCAGCCTCTCACTCAAATTGTCACTCCCTTCCCTCAATCCTAAGAGTGATTGCACAGTATTCATGTCTTCTACACTTGGGATTAATTCAGTTATTTGTGTAGAGACTGTCAACGGATGTGGAATATCCGTTGAAGGTGAAACTGATGTTATCAACGGATAACTGCTGTTGAGCTTATCCGTTGAAGAACAACCACTTGTCAACGGATGAGTGATATCCGTTGAAGAAGGAAAAGAAGTTGAAATTGAAAGTGATATAACTGTTGAATCTGTGTAGATTGATTTGAGATGTGGTGACACAGATCCTTCAATTATATCTGAAAGAATTTGCGGGTGATCCAACAAATCATCCAAGAGATGATGATCACCTGTATTTGAGTGGGGCTTCTCCCTGAGTTGTAAAGAGGGAGAATCAGGAATTGATGGGAATAACATATCCACATCCAGAGATGGTGATGAAGTGTTTGGTGATTGATGTGTGATTATTGTGAGAGAATGGGGCTGTGACTCCACATTTATTGGAGTCACATCAAACTGAGTTTGAGAAGGCATAGATACAGATGGATGTATCTGTGCAGTGTGTGCACCCTGTGTAGAAGATTGGGTTCTAGCCTTCTTTCTTCTAATAAAGGCTTTTGTTGGTGAGTGTTTGGCTTTAGTGTCCCTCCCTCGTTTGTTCTGTGTTCCTGGTTTGGAACTATTTTCAATAGTAACATCCTTTTGGGAGGATGCTACTAGGGATGTGCTAGATACCTTTTGAACCACCACAGCTTTTTGAGAAACTGTGGCTTGGCTAGCTTGGGATGCACTCAACTTTCCTTCCTTATCCTGGGGGTTTCTTTGATGTTCACCCCTCCCCTCACCACTCACACCCTGTTCACTCACCTCAGGGTTAATAGTTGGTGTTACAACTGTTGTCTTTTGAGAAACAACAAAGGTGGATTTCTTTGTCTTTGATTTTGAAAGTTTAGTTTTGGTGACCTTGGTAGAAATCTGTTGGGGCATCACAGATTTCATGGCCACACTAGAAGATAAAGAAATAGAGGGGTTGGAAGAAGTAGGAGTTGTAGAAGCAATTACCTCACCTACCTGAGGTGCATTCATGATTGGTAAATATACCAATGACACACTGCTGTTAAGATCCATTCTCATCAAGTCTGCAAGAACTCTTTTCTCTTGTGCCCAGCACTTGAGTTTATTATTCTCATTGATTATGACTAAACCTTCAGCAACATGGTTAGCCAATAACATAAAGAATCTAGCATAATAGATGTTATTAGGTCTATTAGCTTTGTTACCTAATCTAGTACCTAATTCTAGCATCACATAGTTGCTAAAGTTAAAATACCTATCAGAAACAAGCATATAGAGCATATTAACCAGAGATGAAGTTATGGCATCAAAATTACTAATTTTCCCAGAGAAAACCTTTATAAAGGCATCCCCAAGGAAACTCCATTCTTTCCTAAGGCCTTTTCTTCTAATACTCCCTAAATTAGCAGAGTTAAGAGAATAACCTATGGAATCTAACATGCTGGATACATCACTATCAGTGTGTGGTGTCATGGCATTGTTCTCAGGCAATTTAAAACATGCTTGTAAATCATCACAGTTAATACAGTGAGTTTTACCTCTGAGAGTGAAGGAGATAGTCATATCCATGGAGTTGAACTCAGCAGTTGTCCAAATCTCCTCAACTACTTCACAGAAAATTGTTGGGGCTTCCAGCATTGCATAGTTAAGTTTACAGTTTTTGATGAAGTCCATCATTTTGTGATAGTCTGAGTGGGCTTCATTCTTTTCTACCAAAGCTATGAAATTGTTCTTTTCATAGATGAACCCAGATTGAGACATAATCTTCACGACTGGTGCCATTGTTGTGAGTAGAAATTGCAGAGAATAACTTGAAGTTTTTTTTGCAGAGAGAAAATGGTAAATGCTTGAAATTTTAAGAAAGCGTAAAGTAAAAATGAACAATCAGAAGGACTTATATGCTTTCTCAAATTAATAAACAAAAATATAAAATAAAGATTTATCACTAAATATGCGTTAGTGATTTTCAGCCGTTTTAAGAATAAACTGTAAGTATTCTAAAAACTACCTTTAAAACCAATACATACTGATGTATGTATGAGTATCAACGGTTAAGAGAATAGAATCAACGGCTGTGAAACACCTGAATCGACTGATGTGACATTTCAACGGATAAGGCAAATTGTCATCCGTTGAAAGGTACTTCAGTTTTATCCGTTGACGAATAAAAATTCCAGAAATGTATTTGTCTTTCAACGGATAATGATTATCCGTTGATAGAGCAATTTTGACTTTCAACGGATAGGGAACATCCGTTGATGGAATAAACTATGTTAAAAGTCAAATTTGTTCTTAGCAACTAATATATTTCAGGCTTCAATTCAAATTGCAATAAAGACATGAATTTTAAGAGTAATTAAGCATACCTAGCTCACTTACCAATCTTGTGAATGTTGATTCATCAAGTGGCTTGGTAAATATGTCAGCAATTTGTTGTTCACTTGGAACAAAATGTAGTTCCACTGTACCATTCATGACATGCTCCCTAATGAAGTGGTACTTGATATCAATGTGCTTGGTCCTTGAGTGCTGCACAGGATTCTCTGTTATGGCTATGGCACTTGTGTTGTCACAAAAGATAGGAATTCTATCAACATGAAGTCCATAGTCAAGGAGTTGGTTCCTCATCCATAACACTTGAGAACAGCAACTTCCAGCAGCAATGTATTCAGCCTCAGCTGTAGAAGTAGAGACTGGATTTTGCTTTTTGCTAAACCATGATACAAGCTTGTTTCCCAGGAATTGGCAGGAGCCTGTTGTACTTTTTCTATCTATTTTGCAACCTGCATAGTCTGCATCTGAATAACCAATTAGATCAAAGCCAGATTCTCTAGGATACCAAATACCTAAATTTGGTGTACCCTTGAGATATCTGAAAATCCTTTTGATAGCAAAAAGTGAGACTCCCTAGGATCAGCTTGGAATCTAGCACATAGACATGTAGCAAACATTATATCTGGTCTGCTAGCAGTTAAATATAAAAGTGAACCAACCATGCCTCTATAACTTGTAATATCCACAGACCTTTCAGTCTTATTTAATTCAAGTTTGGTGGCAGTGGCCATGGGAGTTTTTGCAGATGAACATTCCATTAAGTCAAACTTCTTTAAAAGATCATAAATATATTTAGTTTGACTAATGAAAATTCCATCACTAACTTGTTTAACTTGTAAACCAAGAAAATAGGTTAGTTCTCCCATTAGGCTCATTTCATAATTACTTTGCATTAGCTTAGCAAACTTTTTGCAAAGTTTATCATCTATAGAGCCAAATATTATGTCATCTACATAAATTTGAACAAGTATACTAGAGCCATTAACATCCCTAAAGAAGAGAGTTTTATCAACAGTACCTCTAGTGAAGTGATTCTCCAAAAGAAATTTTGATAAGGTTTCATACCAGGCTCTAGGTGCTTGCTTCAGTCCATAGAGTGCTTTCAACAGATAATACACATAGTCTGGAAAATTTGGATCTTCAAATCCTGGAGGTTGACTTACATAGACTTCTTCCTCTAATTTCCCATTTAGAAATGCACTCTTGACATCCATTTGATAGACTTTGAAATTGGCATGGGATGCATGGGCTAGAAATATTCTGATGGCTTCAAGTCTTGCAACAGGAGCATATGTTTCATCAAAATCTATTCCCTCTTGCTGAGAATAGCCTTTAGCAACCAGTCTGGCTTTATTCCTTATGATAATGCCATTTTCATCCATCTTGTTTCTGAATACCCACTTTGTGTCAATAGGACTCTTGTTCTTTGGTTTGGGTACCAGCTTCCATACTTGGTTTCTCTCAAATTGGTTCAGCTCTTCCTGCATAGCTAATATCCAATCTGGATCCAATAGAGCTTCTTCCACTTTCTTAGGTTCCTCCTGAGACAGAAAACTACTATACAGACATTCATCTTGAGTGGCTTTTCTTGTTTGCACTTTAGATGATGCATCACCAATGATCAGTTCAAAGGGATGATTCTTGGTCCATTTCCTTTGTGGTGGAAGATGTGCTCTAGATGAGGTGGCCTCAGTATTGTCATGATGTGAGACAGAGTGTTGACTAGTTGAAACTCCCCCTGAGTTGTTGGTCCTTTGCAGGGAACTTGGAGTTCTATCAACTGATGATGTAAATCGATTATCCGTTGATGAACTATGATCAACGGATGCTTCATTTTGTACTTCAACGGATGATGCACTATGTCTTTCAACGGATACTGCATTGCCTCTATCAACGGATGCAGTATTTTGTGCATTATCCAAGGGCATGTTTTGAATCCCTTTTGAAGTGTCATCTCCATCAGTCTCCTCTTCACTATCATCACAATATATCTCAATGTTGTCAAATTTGAGTCTCTCATTATGTCCCTCATCTGTTAGTCCATCAATCTTTTTATCATCAAACACAACATGCACAGATTCCATAACAATGTTGGTTCTTAGATTGTAGACCCTATAAGATTTTCCAGCTGAGTAACCAACAAATATCCCTTCATCAGCCTTTGCATCAAACTTCCCTTTATGGTCAGATTGATTCCTCAGTATAAAGCATTTACATCCAAAGACATGAAGAAAGTTTAGAGTGGGTTTTCTTCTCTTGAACAACTGATAAGGAGTCATGCCTTTAGCTTGATTGATCAAAGAAATATTCTGAGTGAAGCAGGCACAATTAACAGCTTCAGCCCAGAAATATGTTGGTAACTTTGATTCTTCAAGCATTGTTCTGGCAGCTTCAATTAAAGATCTGTTCTTTCTTTCAACAACCCCATTTTGCTGAGGTGTTCTTGGAGCTGAGAACTCATGCATGATTCCATTTTCTTCACAGAACAGCCTTAATGTCAAATTCTTGAATTCAGTTCCATTGTCACTCCTGATATTTCTAACCTTCAAGTCAGGATGATTGTTGACTTGCCTGATGTGATTGATAATGATTTCACTTGCTTCATCCTTTGATCCAAGAAAATAGACCCATGAGAACTTTGAGAAATCATCTACAATCACTAAGCAATATCTTTTTCTTGCAATAGACAATACATTGACTGGTCCAAACAAATCCATATGTAGCAGCTGTAATGGTTCATCAATTGTTGTTTCAAGCTTCTTTTTGAATGATGCTTTCCTTTGTTTGCCTTTCTGACAAGCATCACACAAACCATCTCTTGAGAATTCAACTAGAGGGATTCCTCTAACTAAGTCCTTTTTGACTAGATCATTCATTGTCTTGAAATTCAAGTGAGATAGCTTCTTGTGCCATAGCCAACTTTCAACTGAGCTTGCTTTGCTGAAGAGACAAGTAATGGATTCTGCATCTGTAGAGTTGAAGTCAGCTATGTACACATTTCCTTTTCTAACTCCAGTTAGAACCACTTTGTTGTCTTTCTTACTAGTGACAACACAGGCTTCAGAATTGAAGGAAACTGTATTCCCTCTATCACATAGTTGACTGATGCTCAGTAAATTGTGCTTGAGACCATCAACTAATGCAACTTCATTAATGATGACATTCCTTGTTGAAATCAAGCCATATCCCATAGTAAACCCTTTGCTGTCATCTCCAAAGGTTATGCTAGGGCCAGCTCTCTCCTTGAACTCTGTGAGCAGGGAGAAATCTCCTGTCATGTGTCTTGAACAACCACTGTCCAAGTACCATAGATTTCTTCCATTTCCCTGCACACCATAAAATCAATCAATTTGATTTTGGTACCCAAGTTTCCTTGGGTCCATTCTTGTTAGCCTTTCTCCTAGACTTCATTCCTCCTGCATCTTTAGACTTAGGTAAGTTTGAGTCAACCTTGGTCTTAGATGTAGTTGGTTGAGGTGTAGGGTTAGTCACAGAATCATTTAGCACATTTGTAAAATTATTAGGCATTGATTGTGCAAACATGTTATTCCATATGGGCATATTGTATGGCATTTGAGGCATACTAAATGCAGCAAGATAAGGATTGTTAAAATATGGCATGTTTACAAGATGTGCATAAGGATTTTGTTGAGACATAACAGGCATAGCATGCAGAGGTGATGCAGACATATTAGGCATAGAAGAGGGTACATTTATGGGAGTCTTCTTAATGGATTTACAACTAGCAGATAGATGATTAACACTACTACAATGCACACAGCTTTTTCTAGGAGCATACCTATCAGGTGTGTAATTGTTGTGTTTATTAACTCCTACCTTCCCATTTCTGTTGGATTTTCTTTTAGATTCCTTTTTATCCTCAACCATCTTGAGCCTATTATTTAACTGTTCTAAGGTCATGTGCCCTACATTCACCTTACTGACATCTTTGGATGTGCTTGCTTCTTCTTTGACAAAGTTCTTTGAAGTTGAACCAAACTTTTTGTTGAGTTTCTTTAGATTCTCTCTTTTAGAAACATCTGCCTGTTTTGATTGAGGAACCTTCAACGGATGCTCCTTTTCTTCCTTCAACGGATAACTTTCATCATCCGTTGATTCCACATCCGTTGACAGCCCATCAATTAATTCCAGTTTCTTTTTATTTTTATCCCAGGCAGTTTCACAGAATGATTCAATTCCTTGGACCTTAGCAATTTGAGCACTTACATCCCTAGATGTCTTCCAGGCTTTAATCACCTCTTGCTCTTTCTCTAATTGATTGGAAAATATTTCTACTTTCTTAACAGATTCAGCTAGTTCATTTTCAACAGATATACAATGCAACTTTGTTTTCTCTAGGTCAATCATCTTATCTTCTAACAAAGCATTTCTATTACTTAAAAACAGATTGTTCTCTCTAATCCTACTATTTTCTTTAGCAAGAGATTTAAGAGACACACGCAAATGATACAATTCGGTAGACATGTCATCAAAAGCATCATTGCACTCTTCTTTAGTAAGCTGTGTTAAGTCAGTAGTGATTACCTGATTGCTTGATGAACTAACTTCATTTTCTTCAGAATCAGCCATGAGAGCAAGGTTGACATACTCCACATCTTCATCCTCTTCATCTCCATTAGCTGCCCAGTCCCTTTCTTGAGTAATGAAAGCCCTCTCCTTTTGCTTGAGTAGATCAAAATATTTCTTTTTGTAATCTACTTGTTCAAATTTCTTCTTTTCAGAAGGTGGCTTTCTGCACTCACCTGCAAAGTGTCCACTTATACCACAATTGAAACACTTGAACTTGGATTTGTCCACAGTGTTTTTGTGAGGTTTAGTGGCTCTAGTGTTTTTCTTGAATTTCATCTTTGCAAATCTTCTGGACAGAAATGCAAGATGCTCATCAATACCATCTGAGTCATCTTGGCTGGAGTTGTCTTCATTTTCAGCAACTTGCTCTTTCCCCTTGCTTGATTCCTGATTTCTTATACCATCTTTGGAGTTTGATGTAGATCTCGCAGTTTCTTGTCTGCATTTCCTCTCATCTTCAGCTACCAATGCAACTGAACTTCCTTTCTTTCTCCCCTTCTCCAATACCTCATCCTGTTCCAGCTCTAGTTCATAAGTCTTCAAGATTCCATACAATCTTTCAAGAGTGAAGTCCTTATAATCTTGAGAGTTTCTTAAGGAGACAGTCATGGGTTTCCATTCCTTTGGCAAGGATCTTAAAAATTTAAGATTTGAATCCTTCACCTGGTACACTCTTCCATACAGCTTCAGTCCATTCAACAGCTTTTGGAACCTATTGAATGTTTCATTTAAAGATTCATTTTTTTCAAAATGAAAGTATTCATACTGTTAAATGAGAAGCTGCATTTTGTTTTCTTTCACTTGTTCTGTACCTTCACACAGTAGTTGAACTGTGTCCCAAACCTCTTTGGCAGTTGTGCAATTTATCACATTATCAAACATGTCCATGTTAAGACCATTAAACAAAATGTTCATAGCCTTCTTATCCTTGTGGACTTCTTCTGTGTCTTCCATTGTCCATTCTGCTCTAGGTTTTGGAATGGATTGACCAACAGCAACTGTGGCTGTAGCAACTGTTGCTACTTTGTGGGGAATGTGAGGACCATTCTCAATGCAGTTTACATAACCTTCATCTTGGGAGAGTAGATGAAGGTGCATTTTCACCTTCCAATGGTGATAACTGTCTTTGTCAAGAACTGGGATCTTTACTCCAATATCCTTCTTACTCATCTTTGTTAGATTCCAAGATCTTTAAACTCTTTGTATGTCAAGAGCCTGCTCTGATACCAATTGTTATTCCTAGTGGACTAACAATGAGATTTACAGAAGGGGGGTTGAATGTAAATCTCAAAACTTTTTCAAGTTTTGAGCAGTTTATGAACGTTGTGTGTTCAAGAAGAACAAGTGTGTGAATTGCTTTAAGCTAATACAGACAGATATATATTCAAGCACAAATGTAAAGAACACAACAGACCTTAAAAACTTTTCTGGTGGATTTGTTGTTCCACCAGAGATGGTATTTTAGAAAATCTGTGATTAAACAATGTTGATCACAGCTGCATCCTAGTACAAACTAGATGAATTTTCTCTCAATATTTTTCTAAACAGCTCTGGAAAATCTCTCATCTAATTACTAGCTTCTACTTGGTTTATATATTACCAAGTGTACAAGTGAAGAACAATATAAAATACAGTAATAAAATAAGATCTTCACTTGCTTCTTTTCCTGTTCACTCCAGTACTTTGTTGACTATTGCATCTTTGTACTAGAGAAGAACGGCTGCTTTTTCTGTTGTTCCTGAAATTCGGCTACCACATCTCAGTTGTCTCTATCAACCCATGTGCCTATGTCTGTAGGTACAACTACCTCTTATCAACGGCTAATCATCAGAACATCTGTTGAAGCTTTCATCCGTTGATGCACTCATCCGTTGAAGGATGTTATCCGTTGAAGCTTTCATCCGTTGATGCACTCATCCGTTGAAGGATGTTATCCGTTGATGACTTTATCCGTTGAAGCTTTAGAGACATCCGTTGAAGCTTAGCTTCTCATCCGTTGAAGGTCTTTAAGTCATCCGTTGATACCACTTCACTTATACAAAATTACAAGGCATGAAGTATTTACAATTGGCCTTCCTATCTGCATATCATCTAGTAGTCAACATGACTCATAGTTTCTCTCAACTTCCAAGAATTACATTTTAAATACAGAGACTGAAATATGCTACAACACTAGACTTATTTCTAAGTAAAGCTACTCCATCAACGGATAGCCAAAGTGGTCTTATCCGTTGAGGCTACAGACACTAAATTTCTACTTAAGTATTTTGTTAAACATATCATCAAACTAATGCACATACATTCCTAACAAACACCACTATCAGGCTTCAAAAGCCCTTTGGGATTGGACTTTGGTTTGGCACCGAATAAGATCAAATCTTCCCCTGCCTGTCCACTTTCCTTTCCCATTTGCATTCCATGTGTACACCATCATTATGGACGTAATTCATGCCTTTACCGTGTTATTTTCAGCAGTTCTAAACATGCCTAACAACTCAATGAGTGTTTTGTCTATCTCATTCCTTTTGTTCTTAACAAACTGAGAATATAAGTTGTTCAAAGATTGTTTGATCAAATCAAGCTGAGTCTCTAGACCATTCTTGAAACCCAAAATATCAAGGTACATATACCTATCATCTTTAGAACATGTGGTCCAACCAGATATCATTCTCCTATTAATGCAAAATTATGGTGCCTTATTATTGTCAAATCTTTCTGATGAGCCTATCCTTCAAACATCTTTTGAAGGTGCTCAATCATATCATAAGCATTATTATGCTCTTATTGCTTCTAAAGCTCAGCACTCATAATTACAAGCATGAGACATGAAATATCAGTTGCATAATTAATTTGCTTCTGGTAAGCATTTTATTCAGCACATATTCATTCTCAGCTAGAAGAAATAAGGGAGAGTTTGAGTGACATCCTTGAACTTGAGGACAATCCTCAAGTTCCCATGTCAATTGAGGAAATTATTTCATGTCAGCTTGTCCTTCTCAAGGACTATTACATAGAGAAGTTATTTATGTTATTTGTCATTTGATATCTACAATATTAAAGTGCATAAAATGACTTAGTCTACATATGATCATTAAATTATGTTCAAGTGATTATTCATATATATATATATATTTACAATATATATCTCCCTTTATTATAAAATCAATAGCCCTAACTATTAATTTGGAAAGAATATATTCTATATCCTTTATAGTGAGCCAAGATCCATATTTCACCATGCGTTAGGTCAGCTTTGGCTTTTCTCCTAAAACATGATTATTTAGGTAGACAACATTTGTCAATTATATCAACTATATAACTCTTGGATAGCTTGGCGGAACAACATTTGTTCATATTTATCTAATAAATCTCGCCAAACTCTAAGCCTCTAAGTTCACAATCCTATTGTGATAACTTAGTTAAGACAAACCCAATAGTCAAAAATTATCAATATACTTCAACACATCTCCAACGATAGATGGAAGTACTTCGCTTTGGCGAACCCACTCCTTGTCGATCTAGGGGTTAACGTATTAGACTCATTGGAAGGCATCTGATCAATTTAATATTAACTTTAGGGTTTTGTTAATTTTAAACGATCATAATGCCATCATAAAGAGATTCCCAATTTTTCCTTGAATAAAATACTTTAAATCAGTATTCGTCAATGGTTTGATTTCCAGGTAGTGAGGGAGTCACAATGGTCTCGCTTAAAACCCACAACCTTACAAGTTCAAAAAACTCACTTTTGACAAAATCGCCCCATATCAGAATTAAAAAAAAATTGTATTTTATTTCGTGTTTCATAAACACGAGAATCTCATAATCGTTTGTTCATTTTAAAATCTTGAGTCGTTACAGATTTTATCTTATTTAGCAAGCATGGCATGAGTGTCGTATCTAATACATACATCCTTAATCTTATTAAGCATGCATTTTTATAAACTACTCTACACATACATTCATCATATGCGCATATATGTAAAGTGCAATAAATAAACGTGGTTGGTTATGGCTTCATCCTATATGATCTTCATCAAGCTAATGACAAAGATCTAGGTCAATCTAAGGTGAAAAATAATTACAAGCTAACTATGACATGTCTTCTTTCTTGTATTGCTTCCTAGGATGGCCTCCATGTGGGATTACCCTTGATCTTCAAATTTCATTTCTTCATGTAAATTAAAAGAATGAAATACAAAAACTAATCTTATGAACTTACAAGAAGAACTCGAGTTACATTCGAGATTTAAAAATTACAATATTAAACGACATGCAAGCCGTATTTAAAAAAAAACAAAACTATCAACCTAAGGTTATAAGCCATAACCATCCACCATGCTAAATTAACACATAAGTACATATTAAAATACATTATATGATCTTAACATATCATACCCATCATGATCAAATCATAAAAACAAAATATGGAAAAAATCAGAAAAATCAGAATCAAATTATGAAAACATTAAATTGCTGATTACAGGGTCTTAACGACGTCAAACTCCTTACAGATCAGTCGATGATAGCTTTATCTATCAGTTTCATTCAGACGCTCGATTCCATATGAAATAGCGTATTCGTTTGCGAAAGTCGGACACCATACCCAGATTTTAGCAAATCTGCTGCATCCAATTCAGAATCGTATCAAATACGATTCATATAATAAGAACAAACACAAAACATGTATATATCAGTATATATACAGATTATATAATCATCATATGATTATACAACTCTCATTAATATAATATATTCAAAACATATACATACATACGCATATATGAAAATAACATGTAAAACATACAAAATCGCATACATAACAGTCATGGAATATTATATACATGTTATCATCATAAAACCAGTATATACACAAACGAATTAAACACTTTTCGCAAGTAGCTCTGATACCATTATTGTGTTTTGAGCACATAAATGCAACGGAAATAGTAATTAAAAATATGAAAAACCTGAATTTTCGAAACCCACCGCAGGATCCATGCGAAAAACAGATATTTAATTCGTAGATCAGATTATTTACCTTAAGAAACTTTGCATATTGGTTGAATAATAGAGATCCAAAGATTGTTCAATCACCACGCATCCCGCTCTCGCGATCTACGCTCTATCGGTATCCACACGAATGCTTGAACTCAAGGATTGGATGTGTACTAGCACAAACCCGTTTCTTCTTGCTATCTCCATCTTCTCTCTTGGTGGCTAGGGTTATAGTAAAAGTCTTTCATGCAAAATCAGCCACACAAGAGATATTATATAGAGAGTAGTAAAAGAATTATAACTCTTAACTAATTATGAGTTATTATTAATTCGAAAATCCTATTTGTATAATAATTAAGTCACACTTAATTATTTAACTAATGAATTTCATAATTGATATTATGGCCTGTTTGGATAGGAGCATTTCATTTGAAATGCTGAATTTGGATTAAATTCCTTGTTTGGATAAATTAAGAACTTGGATTTCGATTTGAGCCAAATCCTGGCCATTTAAAACGGAGCCCATTTACTAAAATTTGGAATACCATTTTTAAAGGTGTCATTTGAAATTAAAATCTCCAACCTGCCCTCTCCCCCTCTTTCTCTTTCTCCGTCAGCTCCATCTCTCTCTCTCTCTCTCCAATTCTTTTCTCGATTCAATCTATCTCTCTGCTATCTCCTCCTCCCTCTCTTTGTCTACTCAATTGCTCTCGCTTCCATTTCTGATAACTCCACTGCTATATAGGTATGAATTTATTTGTATGAATATATACAATACAATAGCTAATTGATTAAACATTTTATATGAAGCTTTAATTAGTTTTTGTTATTTCTTTATTGAGGTTGAATTAGCAATTTAGGATATTTTTTGTGGATTCTAGTTGGATTTAGTTTTTTATTTTAATTGTTTCGAGTTGTTGTCGATTTATTCGTTTAATTTTGTTAGGGTTAAGGTGCAAAGTTGGGGGCCTTGAATACGAAGAACACACTTATGAGAAGGCATAAATTGATAATCTATAGTTTAAAAACTTTCATAACTTTAAAACTGTTATAGTTTGTGTTTATTGGATTCTTTGTGGGTTTTAGTTATTCTCTTCACGTCCGCAGATCATCTCGGATAATATATTTTATGTGAGGTTTTGTGTGTGTGTGATTGTTAGTAAACAGACTCTAGTCATTTCTTTGAATGATTTTAGCTACATGATATTGATGTGTTGTCAAGAATGGTTGACCCTTCACAGATAGAAAATACTCTGTTAAACCATTATCCCATTTTTCTAAAAAAAATTTGAATGATTGATAATTGTAATTGTTACTAAGTTTTGATACTTAAGCTTTTTCTTGCATTTTTATCACTTTTATTTGAATCATTGTAGCTTCTTATTGTTTGTTATCTGTTTATATATTTTTATGTTTGATAGATGTTTATTGTCCATAATACTATTTCTACTCTTTACATGTCAAAGGAATATGCGGATGCTTATACATATGACGGTGTAGACAAGCAACTAGACAAGAAAACAGAATTGATAGATTCGAACCTGATAAGTCATAACTGGTACATCTGAGACCGACCCAAAGGACATGCATGTTCAATTTTGTGAAGGAACCAGAATAAGCTGATCCATTTGGTCTGGATAAGTTTTTGACCGAGGTAAAGAAGGGCTTGGACAAGGTTGGCGTATAATCGGCATTGAAAAGGGCCGGCGTTAGATTTGGCTTCGAAAAGGGTTGGTAGAAATGTGTAGATTATGTATTTGAAATGTATTTCAAGTGATTTTTTTTAAACTGTATTTCAAGTAGTTTTTGATATATTGTTAAATTGAATTTTCAAATGAATTCTAGTCGGTGCCAAACACTGTAGGAATTTGAAATCCAGAATTTGAAATTATTATACTTACCAAACAGAATATATGAATTTGAAATTCCTGAATTGAATTTCTAGAATTGAATTGCACTATTTGAAATAAAATTAGCATTTCCAAACGCAATCTTAGTAAATTCGAATATCATTATTTATCTAATTAATTAAGTCATACTTAATTAATATTATAAATAATTCGAACTACTTTAATTTAATTTAAATCTAATTTAAATTAAATAATCCTTCAAGCATTCTTAGTGTGTGACCCTATAGGTTATTATTATGTTGGCAACGAATTTTAAATCTAATTTAAAATCATAAACAATGAGCGGCATCTAGTAATACATCATTGCTACCCATGTAATAATAATTGAATCGGTGATCGATTAAACCTTTTGCGAATAATATACGATGTAATATAATTCCTTTAACCAAATATTATAGATTAAACTAGAGGCATGTAATATGTCATCATCATCATAGTTTAATCCAAGTTTCCTTGATCAATGAGTAGACTATCATATTAAATCAACATTTGAGCGTGACCACGCATTTCATAGTCTAGCTCACACAAGAGGCCAATAATATCATTCCTAAAATAGGAGGGTTAAATCTCATCTACATCATTCATATTTTTCATACGATTTATAATATACTCAATGTCCACTTTTATCATTACCCGGTCAAGGATAACTTTTAATGGAATCAATGTATATTAATTCTTGTATAGAAATATAATGACTTCAGGTCTAAGAACCATTACATCATTATCACTGTGAGAATTACTTATGACACAACAGACATGTAGAATCTCACATCGGGTCTGTCCAGCACCATGTACATATACATATACTTGTGTCTTTGACTTTAGTATCACTATACCTATGATCAATGAGATGTGATCATCAGTCAACAAACACACCAGTCTTAATGCATTATTATCGTCCCTTAATAATAATATTCGACTAGGGACCTTTGGGAATATTGATACTATTCTCATAATCTCATTTCTAAGTCACGTACTTAAAGATATAGAATTGCATATCATATTTCAAGGACATTTATTAATCTAACATTTATATCGCAGTAAATTAAGAATTACTAAATTATAAAGGGAATAATCGATAGAACATAAACATTAATAATCCAAATGTCTTAAACTAAAACATCATAGTGTTGTCTCTAGGGCACAAACCCTAACAGATCCATCTGAGGATACAACTGTTGGGACAACGGATCTCGGCCTTGCATTTTATGATATGAATTTTCTATAGAGAGTTCGAACAGAACGTTAACCTTAATCGCTACGGCGCAAGCGTTTTAAATCCACGTCTTCTACTGTATTCTTCGATTCTCTTTGGACTAAGTGTAGGCTTCAATCTCCCAAGGTTTACCTCTCCTTAAAGCTCCGAAAATCCAAAACCCTAGCCGGCTCCTTGAGAAACATGCTTGCCTCTCTCAAACCCTAGGATGTTATTTTCATTTCCGTGTTCTCGTGTTCTCATGCACATCATTGTCCTCGGATTTAGGAGAATTATAATATTTATAGGCTACAATAAGGATCATGGATAATTAGGTCGGGCCTCCAGTGACATTCTGGGATAAGCCCAATGTCATTAATATCAATTCAATCACTAAAGAATTAATATTTGCACTACCTTTCCTAATTTCGTAAATTAATTATTTAATTCGGCTCCCATATTATTTACTTATTAAAGTCCCCATGTTTACGATATCGCATGTCCATCAATTAAATTAATTTATGACAATTAATTTAATCAACATCTTTTATCCTTGATCATCCCCCCCAACCTTATAATTGTGCAAGAATAAATCTGCCTGCTGGACTAAAGCACAATTATCTTTATGAGCTTTCAAGAGGACATCATCACCCTAATATATTCTTCGGACACGGTTTCCTTTTATAGTCAATATCCCACTCTATATATAATGTCATTTCCCAATACATAAATTTGGAATTTAAAATAAATTACTTATTGTATGAATCAAGGCATGTGCATTAAATACAAGTGTCAATCACTATATCCGGATTAAGAACCTAAGCAATAATAATATCATAGAATCTTAGTTCTTCTTTATTGTCAGAATAAAAAAAAATTCTACTATTTCGATCCCATCAATATACACAAGTATTATTCAATAGTCAAGATAAACTATTTCTAAATAATACTTCAGTCGTTCCAGTGGTTTGTCTAACACCACTTAGGCTGTGAACCTTAAATATATTATATAAGGAGTCTGACAATTTAATCTTCTGTTATCTCATTTAATACTAGATTATCTACAATATATAATATACAAACATTGTGAAAACATGCATTCAAGATTCTCAAAAGATTATTATATACTTTCAAACGAATAGTTTAGTATATACCCTAACAATCTCCCACTTATACTTAAGCTATTTTTTGAGTATATCAGTGTTTATTACAATCAATCCACCACCGACTATATAACTATATGACCAAGTGTCTGACTCCTATCGCTTCCACGTGCACCTGAAAAGCCTTAGCTGGTAAGCTTTTAGTGAAAGGATCTGCCCGGTTATCCTTTAACACTATATCAGCCACAATAATATCTCCTCGCTTAACGAATTGCTGTATGAGGTGATACTTACGCTCTATGTGTTTCGCTGCCTTATGGGCCCGTGGCTCCTTGGTATTCACCATAGCACCAGTATTATCACAATAAATCACGATTTACCGTGGTAAATGAGGAACTACATCCAAATCCAGCAGGAAGTTTCGGAACCATATAACCTTTTTGGCCGCCTCACTGGCTGTCACATACTCGGATTCCATGGTTGATTTTGCAATGCATTTCTGCTTCACACTCATTCATATTACGCCTCCACCTCCCAAAGTAAAAATACATCCCAGGGTGGACTTTCTCTTATCCTTATTTGTCTGGAAATTTGAATCGGTTTATCCTAAAGGCAACAAAACGAATGTTCCAATACCTAGAAACTTGTTTAAGTCCATAAATAGACTTCTTAAGCTTACATACAAGATGCTCTTGGCCTTCCTTAATGAATCCCTCTAGTTGCTTCATATAAATGGTTTCTTCAAGACTTCCATTAAGGAAAGCTGTCTTGACATCTATTTGTCAAATCTCATAATCGAGATGAGCTGCTATAGATAAAAGAATATGTATTGACTTAAGCATGAACACTGGTGAAAAGGTTTCCTCATAATCGATACCTTCTTTCTGAGTATAACCTTTCGCAACAAGTCTTTCTTTTTAGGCTTTCACCTTTGTATCTGATCCCCTCTTTTTCTTGTAGATCCACTTACATCCAATGGGTTTTACACCTTTGGGTGGTTCCACGAGCTCCCAGATCTGATTAGAATACATTGATTCCATCTCTGATTCTATTGCCTTTTCCAAAGATCTGCATATTTGCCTTGTAGTGCATCTTCATATGTCCAGGGATCATCATCATGTTCACCAGAGACCAAGTCCGAAGACTCTCCCAAAAATATGAATCTATCAGGATGACGAACAACCCTCCCACTATAACGAGGCACTGGCGCGGTATTAGTGATAGGTTGTGCATTTTGTTGTGGTTATTTTACTTGTACTATCAGTGCCTGGGTATTATCTGTCCCTCCCACTAGTTCCTCTAAAACGACAATACTCATGGGTTGGTGATTTATTATATAGTCTTGCTCTAAGAATCTAGTATTGGTGCTTACAATGACATCCCGATTCTTCAAACTATAAAATAAATAACCTTTCGTTCCCATGGGGTAGCCTACAATTAGCCTTACTTATGTACGAGATTCTAACTTAATCGCGTTCCTATTCAGCACATGTGTTGGACAACCCCATATCTGAATGCGTCTTAGACTCGGTTTGTCCCCGGTCCACAATTCTTAAGGGGGTTTTAGAAACCGATTTAGAAGGTACTAGGTTCAGAAGATAAGCTGTCATTTTAAGGCATGTCCCCAAAATGACTTTGTTAGGAGCAATTGATGATATCAAACAAAAACTATCAAAAGCATCTACAGATGGTAATTACTAACATCGACGAATTATGGTAATAAACATCAATGGATGATGATTACAAGCATCAACGGATGATGATGATATCGACGGATGTTGATATTCGTCGGATAACGATATCAACGGATGAAGATGTCAACGGATGATGAAATCAGTATTTGTCACATCAGTTGATCTTTGAAGAGGAAAAGGAAACAAGAACTCAAATCGGTGGAGGACTTTATCTTAGAAGCAATTGTATAGGTTTCCTTGTTGTTAATAGAATAGGATTCCTTATACATTGGTAGTTGTGCTCTATATAAAGCACAATTTAGGTTCATGATATAAACATTGCGATATTGATATAAAAACTGTTGATTATGTTGAAGCTTTCTCTAGTTGATTATATTACCTGTATTCACCCCCCTCTATAGTTGATTAAGGGCCTAACAGACTTGGGTAAATCTGAATAACTCATCATCGATCTAACACTCTCTAAAAGAGTCTGATTCCTTCTTTCTGTTACACCATTTTGTTGGGGTGTGCCTGGTGCAGTCAACTGGGATTATATCCCATTATCTGATAAATATTCCCTAAATTCTCCAAGCAAGTATTTTCCACCATGATCTGATCGTAGTGACTTGATACTTTTACCAAGTCGCTTCTCCGTTTTAGCTTTGCACTCTTTGAACTTCTCAAAGCACTCAGACTTACAGCGCAACAAATAAACGTACCCATATCTAGAATAATCGTCAATGAATATGATGAAATACTCATAACCACATCTTGCTTGGATATTCATAGGTCCACATAAATCAGTGTGAACCAATTCTAACACTTCTTTGGCTCTATTCCCCTTTGCCTTGAAATGCCTATTAGCCATTTTACCTTCCAAGCAGGATTCACAAACTGGAAATGGCTCCACTGCCAATGAGCTTAAAGGTCCGTCTACTACCAGTCTTTGAATCCTTCTCAAGTTAATATGACCTAATCTCAAGTGCCAAAGATATGTTTGGTTCAAACTAGAAGGTTCCTTTCTTTTAATAGATGTATAAGACATGTTCAATTCCCTATATTGTAGTTGCAGTGCAGGTTAACTAGAATTAATTATATATAAATTATCTTGCAATGTACCAGAACATATAATTCATTTATTCATCATAATAGAAACATTACGATCCAAACAAACATTATAACCATCCATAACAAGTTTAGAAACCGAAATTAGTTCTAAACGAAGGTACATAAAGATAATTGTTCAAAACCAAAATCCTATCAGAAATAAAAGATAAATGAATAACTCCTATTGCAACTACTGCTACTTTCGTAGCATCTCCCATGAACACGTATATCTCACCATCTCTAAGCATTCTGGATAGTTGAAATCCTTGCATAGAATTATAAGCATGATCAGTGGCTCCGGTATCTACACACCAAGTGCTCGTAGATATACCCGCTATATATGTTTCTGTTACCAGAGAAAGAGACATACCAGTATTGTTTATCTTCTTAGGAAGAGGACAATCCTGTTTCCAGTGACCTGACTGCTTGCACCTGAAGCACTTTCCCTTAGGTTTTTTCACACCACCTTGAACTCCCACTGCATTCACAGCTTTCTGTGTCTGAGCCTTTTTCTTTTTCTTCTTCTTCTTCTTCTTCTTCTTCTTCTTCTTCTTCTTCTTCTTCTTCTTCTTCTTCTTCTTCTTCTTCTTCTTCTTCTTCTTCTTCTTACCTTTCGGTTTAGAGGAAGAATCTTTCTCAGCCACATTAACTTGAACACTTTGCCGAAATAATTCTTCAGCTGCCTGAAGTTCTCTTAAAAGTTCCTCGAGACTATACAACCTCTTGTTCATGTTGTAATTCAAGCGAAACTGCTCAAAACTCTTAGGCAAGCTCATAAGGACAATGTCAATCTGGGTTTCCCCGTTAAGTTCAGCACCAAGGATCTCTATCTCATTCAGATGAGACATCATCTTGAGAACATGATCCCTTACAGGCGTTCTTTCAGTCATCTGAGTGTTCATAAGAGCCTTCATGGTTACTTGCCTAGCAGCCCTATTTTGATCTCCAAAAAGTTCCTTGAGATTAAAGAGCATATCCGCAACAGTGGCCATAGACTGATACTGATGCTGCAAAACACCCGACATTGTTGCCCGAATGTAACATCGCGACATCTCATCAGCCTTAATCCATCGCTTATAATACTCTTTATCATCTTCAAGAGCATCAGCAATAGGCTGATCTGGCTTGGGTTCATAAGTGCAAAACTTGTACTCCTCAACAGTCAACACAATGTCCAAATTTCATTTTCATTCAATATGTTTAGGTCTGGTAAGTTTGTTATCCTTAAGTATGATGAACAGTGGATTAAACCCCATTATATCCTGAGAATCATGCATAAAATATCACATAACACATAAAAGGTGCATTAAATATTAATACCTATTGGTTCCTCTAACAATTATTAAAATTAATGCACCAACATTTAAACATCATAAGTTTCTGGTAGTCACGATGGGTGACATGTATACCACATAAATTTGTTTAAATGTTACTTCGGTCCTATTACTAAATAATACGCCATATTGGGGTGGTCAATATTATTTTTCATAGCTAAGTGTATACCATTATCAAATCTTAAATCATAATTATACCAGATGCCATCAAATGATATCTTATAATTATCCGAAATCTATGAAACTTCGTACGCCACGATGGTTGACATGTATACCTTCCAATATTCGTTATTAATTTAAGAAGTTTATTCTAGTAATCTCCTTCACATTCTAGACACCATAAATCACATGTCAAGATGGGTGAAGTATATATAATTTATATTTGTCTTAATATTAAATTACATACAAATAATAATGGAGACCATGGGATTTGATTTATATCAATTACCTCTCCCACTTAGTATTTACTTTGAGGATTTTAATCTAGATGCATCATCCTATGTTATTTCTTTGAATTCCACATGTAATATGTAAACAACAAAGAACACATAACATAGCAGCATACTCGCATGATTAAAGCATTTAAACATTCTTATGTCCATGTCGTTCTAACATTCCAGGGTTAGTATCACATGGCATAATAACACAAACGAGAAACACATAGCAGCAATAATCAAGATCAGCAAAAACTAATAAAGTACATTCACTATTATGGCCTCATATAAGCTGATCAACGGATGTCGTGATCAACGGATGTCCTGATCAACGGATATCCTGATCAATGGATGTCCTGATCAACTAATGTCTTGATCAACGGATGTCATGATAAACTGATGTCTTGATCAATGGATGTCCTGATCAACGGATGTCCTGATCAACTGATATCTTGATCAACGGATGTCCTTTAAAAATTTCTGAAAATCTTTGAGAGCCCGGTTGAATGCCTAAACAGCCTCAGAATGACTTGAAAACTGGAGCAATAGATCTTTAGATGTTTTGTAGCATCTTCCTCTCGTTCTGTCATTTCCGAAAAGGTATTGTAAGCCCAAATTGGACATCGTATGCAAAATTTGCAGCCAAAATAGCGAAGCTCCCCGAAAACAGAATGCGGCAACGAAAAATCTATATTTCTTCCAGCTTCGTTGATCGAACAATTACATACAACTTAATACAACTGAATAAGCCTATTCTATTACATTAGATCATAACCTTGATCAATTACAAATTGAGACTACAAGATTACAAAACCAGAATAGAAAAGAATATCACGATCAACCCTCGTGATTTACAACAATACCACGATAAACCACGTGGGATCCAAACACATAATTAAAATATGGCCATAATAGTGAATAACAACCTGCATCACAGAATCAATATAAGCATACCACCATATACATATATATATAATTATGACATGGACTTCATATCATAAAATGCGAAACCTAGAACCAGGCTCTGATGCCAATTGTTGGGACAACGGATCTCGGCCCTACGTTTTATGATATGAATTTTCTATAGAGAGTTCGAACAAAATGTTAACCTTAATCGCTACGGCGCAAGTGATTCAAATCCACGTCTTCTACTGTATTCCTCGATTCTCCTTGGACAAAGTGTGGGCTTCGATCTCCCAAGGTTTACCTCTCCTTAAAGCTCCAAAAATCCAAAACCCTAGCTGGATCCTTGAGAAAAATGTTTGCCTCTCTCAAACCCTAGGATGTTATTTTCGTTTCTGTGTTCTCGTGTTCTCACGCACATTATTGTCCTCAACTTCAGGAGAATTAGAATATTTATAGGCTACAGTATGGATCATGGATAATTAGGTCGGGCCTTCCAATGACATTCTGGGATAAGCCCTATGTCATTAAATATTAATTCAATCCACTAAAGAATTAATATTTGCACTAGCTTTCCTAATTCTGTAAATTAATTATTTAATTCGGCTCCCATATTATTTGCTTATTAAATTCCCCATGTTTAAGATATCGCATGTCCACCAATTAAATTAATTTCTAACAATTAATTTAATCAACATCTTGTATCCTTGATCATCCACTCAACCTTATAATTGTGCAAGAACAAATCTGCATGCAGGACTAAAGCACAATTATCTTTATGAGATTTCAAAAGGACATTATCACCCGAATATATTCTTCGGACATGGTTTCCTTTTATAGTCAATATCCCACTCTGTTTATAATGTCATTGCCCAAAACATAAATTCAGAATTTAAAATAAATTACTTATTATATGAATCAAGGCATGTGCATCAAATACAAGTGTCAATCACTATATCCGGATTAAGAACCTAAGCAATAATAATATCGTAGAATCTTAGTTCTTCTTTATTGTCAAAATAAAAGAAAGAATTATTCTAATATTTCGATCCCATTCAATATACACAAGTATTATTCAATAATCAAGATAAACTATTTCTAAATAATACTTCAGTCAATCTAGTGGTTTGACTAACACCACTTAAACTGTGAACCTTAATTATATATATAAGGAGTCTGACAATCTAATCTTCTGCTATCCCATTTGACACTGGATTATCTATAATATATAATATATAGACATTGTGAAAACATGCATTCAAGATTCTCAAAAGATTATTATATACTTTCTAACGAATAGTTTAGTATATACCCTAACAACAGCTGCCCCTATGCTTGTTTCACCTATGGTGCCACCACCAGAGTCCACACCTGTTAGGGCAGTCTCGAGCTTCTATATCTGAGTCTCCAGTTCCTGCTAGGGTCACTACTTTGCCTATGACTTCCCCCGTTAGTGATGATTTGGCCCGAGACCGTGAGTTTGTGTTTTCTCATATACCCGAGTTGAGAGCTCTTGTGGATAGGATGGCTCATGAATCTTGATTGCGGATTATGGTGCTAGAGCTAGAGTGGCATGTTCATTTTGAGATGGTTGAGCAGGTTGCCCGTAGGCATTTGGATGAGGGTCCTTCTTCTAGTGATGTTGATGTTGAGGCCCGCAGAGTTTATAAGCTTTTGAGATGGATGCTTTTACTGTTGAGGGAGGTTCTTGATCGTCATATCTAGATTTAGATATTAATTGCAGACGAGACATCTGATGGAGCCTGTAGTATTTTGTTGTTTTCAGTACCGGTAGGCTTGGGTTACTTGGTTAGATGTCAGGTTTCCCATTATGTTTTAGTTGTGTTATATTTGTTTCCAGTTTGCAGCAGTTGTTGTAGTATTAGTAGCTAGGTAGAAGTTAAGGGGAGATAGGGGATATTTTCCAGCTTTTCCCTTATACAACCCTATCTCCATTGTTGTACCTTATTTTTGGAACTTATTGTATTGTTAGCCTTTCGACTATCTATCCACGTATCTTTGAGTATTTGTTATTATTTTTTTAAAAAAATTCAACTGTGATTGTAGCTTGTTATCCAACATTCTTACATAATATATATGTTAAACATCTTTGTAATATATACCTTAATATCTTGTCATGTGAGAACATTACCCAATGAGAGAATTATGTAGTAATAAGATTGCATGTGCAATGGGTTAAAATTTGGAAAAAGAGTTTAATAAAACACTAGTTTAAGGAGTTTATTATTGATATAAATGTCATGTTATTGTATTGCTAAATAATTGCTCATCAAATACGTGAAATGGCTACTCCATAAATTAACCCAGAGGAAGAAACTCAAAACCAAGACAACCTTGTGATGAATCGACTTCTCCAACTCCTACAAAAATAAATAACTGCAGCAACCCCCAACACCCAGAACCAGTAATTTCAAAACCTTCCATTTTGTTCATCCCCCAGAGTTCGTAGAAGTGTCAGATCTGATTAAAGCAAAGTCTTGGCTAAAAGAAATGGAGGACGTTTTTGAGTTAGCTGAGGTTAAGGATGAGAAGATGAGAAATATGCATGTTATTATCTAATGGATGAGGCATGTTTTTGGTGGGAATCTATCAAAGCACTACAGGGAGAAGAAGTTATTCCATGGCAGAAATTCACAGGACTGTTTCTATAAAAATATCTACCAAGTTATATGAAAGATCAGTTAGAGATGATATTTCTGGAGTTGAAGCAAGAGAATATATCGGTATCCGAGTACGAAGTTAAGTTTTTCAAGTTGGCAAGGTTTGTGCCAGAATATGTAAATACAGAAGCAAAGAAGATAAAGACATTCCAACAAGGACTCAAATCATGGATACAGAGTCAAGTGGCTCTTCTTGAGCTACGAATGTATGTTGTTATTGTATAGAAGGCCATGATTATTGAAGGGGAAAGAGAGGCAACTAAAAAGGAAAGCGAAGGGAAGAAAAGAAAAATAGAAGAATCAGATCAAGATCAAGGGTGTTCGAAGTTCAGAGGAAAGTTTGGAAGAAATGTCGGGACTCAGAATCATAAGTTTCAAAGGTTCAAGCCTGGAAATAGTCATCAAAAGAATCGTTTTCAGAAATCAGGTCAACCAGTGAGAGATAATAGGCCTCCGATTCAGGAGTGCAAGGTTTTTGGAAAGAGACACCTGGGGAAATGCAACAGGCTCAATGTTACTTATTTCAGGTGCAATCAGAAGGGCCATTATTCATCAGAATGTACTAGTATCGCGGGAAGATAAGATGTGACTTATTTTAAGTGTGGAAAAGTTGGTCATATGGCGAGGAATTAATAAGGAATCTATTCAGAAGGCCAATGTTCTTAGAGTTGCTGGACCACCACCTCTACCAGCACAACCAGTTCAACCAAGGGCACAGATTTTCAATATGACAATGAAAGATATTGTCCGAGATGCGGATGTGGTAGCAGGTATGCTTGCTATAAATTCTGTAGAAGCCAAAGTATTAATGGATTTTAGAGCAACTAGATCTTTTATATCCGAAATTTTTGTTGATAGATTAAAACCTGCCCTTTAAAATCTAATATAATTGTTAAAGTGTCAAACCAGAATAGAGTTACTGTCAATAGGATTTGTCCTAATTGTGACATTATTATAGAAGGCTGTCATTTCTCTGCCGACTTGATACCTTTCAAGTTATGAGAATTCGACGTTATATTAGGAATGGATTGGTTAGCCAACCATGATGCCCAGATTGAATGCAAAAATAAGAAGGTGAGGTTAAGGTCGGGAAATAACGAGAAGATAGTGTTTAAAGGATAAAAACAAGAAAAGAAATTCCTAAAAGAAATATAGACGAAGAGACTACTAAGAAAAGGATGCAAAGCTTATTTGGCTCATATAAGAAACATTGAGAAGAAACCACTTAAGATCGAGGATATTTTGGTAGTTAAAGAGTTTCCTGACGTATTTCCCGATGAATTACCTGGACTACATCTGGATCGAGAGATTGAGTTCATCATCGATTTGGCATTAAGAACAGAACTAGTTTTAAAATCTCTCTATTGTATGGCACCAGTTAAGATGAAAGAACTAGTAATTCAGTTGCAAGATCTGCTAGATATAGGAGTTATTCGACCAAGCGTATCACCTTGGGGTGCACCAGTGCTATTTATGAAAAAGAAAGACGGAAGTATGAGATTATGTATCGATTATCGCGAACTCAATAAGTTGAATATCAAGAATAAGTATCCTCTACCACGAATTGATAATCTATTTGATCAACTAAAAGGAGCTACATATTTTTTTAAGATCGATTTGAGGTCTGGTTATCAGCAGTTAAAGATCAAGGAAAAAGATATACCCAAAACGGCCTTTTAAACGAGATATGGATATTATGAGTTCTTGGTAATGGCGTTCGGACTAACGAATGCACCTGCTGCTTTCATGGATCTTATGAATCAAGCTTTTAATAAATATCTGGATAAGTTTATGATTCTGTTCATCGACAACATCTTAATTTACTCCAAGTCAGAAGCGGAACATGTGGAACATTTGAGGATTTCTTTGGAAACCTTAAGGAAAGAAAGTTATATGCAAAATTTTCAAAGTGTTAATTTTGGTTAAAAGAGGTGCAGTTTCTTGGATATGTAGTTAGTAGTGAAGGTATCAAAGTGGACTCCACAACGATTGAAGCTGTGATGAATTGGGAAAGACCTAAGACTCCGACGGAAGTAAGAAGCTTTCTAGTATTGGTTGGTTACTATCGAAGATTTGTGCAATATTTCTCCAAGATAGTTGTTCTATTGACTAAATTGACAAGGAAAAATGAGAAATTTGTTTGGACAGATAAGTGGAGGAAAGTTTTTCGGAATTAAAGAAAAGGTTGGTTTTTGAGCCAGTGTTGATTCTACCCGATGAAAAGGGTAAGTTTGCGATTTGTAGTAATGCTTCCCATAAAGGTTAAGATGTGTATTGATACAACATGGAAAGGTAATAACATATGCTTCTCGCCAACTTATGCCTCATGAACAGAAGTACCCTACGCATGATTTGGAATTGGTCGCGATTGTGTTCGCACTTAAGATTTGAAGACATTATACAGAAAAAAGTGTGAGATTCATACGGATCACGAAAGTTTAAAATATAGATTTACTCAGAAAGAAATGAATAAGAGACAAAGGCGATGGTTATAATTAATTAAGGATTATGATTGTACTATAAATTACCATCCTGGAAAAGTGAATGTCGTGGTGGATGCATTAAGCCGCAAAGAACGATTGACCATGTTAATCACGTCAGCAAAATTGGTGAAAGATTTTGAGGGAATGGAAATTGAGGTACGAGTACCTGAGTCTACAGATGATATGGTTTACGCAATAACTTTTCAGCCTGAGATACTTAAAAAAATCTGACACTGTCAGGAGCAATTAATGGATCATGAAAAAAAAAATTGTCTAGAGAAGAAATCAAGGCTCAAAAGGATGATAAAGGTACATATAGATTTTGTTCACGTATTTGGATTCCTAATGTTACAGAGCTGAGACATGAGATTTTACACGAAACATATTATTAAAGATTTTTGATTCATCATGGAAGTACAAAAATGTATAGGGATTTAAAGGAGAACTTTTGGTGGCCAAACATGAAAAAGGAAATTGCTGAATGGATAAGTAAAAGTTATACGTGTCAAAGAGTGGAAGCTGAACATCAAATACCAAGTGGATGACTTCAACCACTAAATATTCTCGAATGGAAATGGGAGCACATTGCTATGGATTTTGTGGTAGGATTACCACACACGAAAGTTAATCATGATACAATTTGGGTGACTAAGTCAACCCATTTCTTACCAATTAATAAAAGATTCTTATTGGAAAAGTTGGTTAAGCTTTATTTAAATAAAATTAGGGTGCGACATGGAGTACCAGTTTCTATTGTATGAGATAGAGATCCTAGATTTAATTCAAGATTCTAGCGACAATTTTGAGATCATTTGGGAACAAAATTGAATATGGGTACTGTTTATCACCCATAAAGAGACGGACTAAGTGAAAGGACTATTCAGATAATTGAGGATATGTTGAGAGTTTGTGCATTGGATTTCGAAGGAAATTGGGATGATCATCTGCCATTGATAGAGTTCTCGTACAATAACAGTTATCACGCAAGTATTGGCATGCCATCATATGAAGTGTTGTATAGAAGGGGATGCAGATCTCCTGTGTATTGTGACGAAGTTGGTGAACGCAAATTATTGGGTCCGTAATTGGTTAAACAAACCAAGGAGAACGTGGAAATGATCTGCAAAAGGTTAATAGCTGCTCAAGGCCGATAAAAGAAATATGCAGATCGGAATCGAAAGGATATGCATTCAAACCCGAAGAAAAAGTGCTAATAAAGATATCTCCATGGAAAGGCTTATCAAGATTTGGGAAGAAAGGAAAGTTGAGTCTCATATATTTTGGATCGTTTGAAATATTAAAGCAAGTTGGGAAAGTTACGTATGAACTAGCTCTACCCCCGCAGATGCAACATCTCCATAACGTGTTTTATGTGTCGTTATTGAAGAAGTATAATCCATATGCCAGTTATGTGATAGAAATGGAACCTGTAGAATTTCAGTAGGATTTATCTTATGTGGAACAACCTGTTCAAATATTAGATGGTAAAGAAAAGACGCTTAGGAATAAAATAGTGCCATTAGTAAGGGTTTTGTGGAGAAATCCTAGGGTCGAAGAATCGACTTGGGAACTTGAAAGTGAAATGCTTGAAAAGTATCCCCATTTATTTACTTAGGTGAGATTCTAGGGACAAAATTCTTCCAAGGGGGAAGAATGTAACAAATGTGATTTTCGTGAATTATATTATTTGAATTAAATATAAATTACGTGATTTATATGCAATTTATGTGAATCAGTAAAGGAATATTAAAATATATTATTCCAGTTTGACGAGTCAGTATAAGACTCAAATTATGATTGTGATTAATGATCGAGTCGGAATAACTGTCGGGCCATCAGTTGAGACGCGACCCATAAAAGATAATTATGCGAAAAGTGGATTTGATGTTAATAATGAAAAAGAGAAATTTTGGACTATGTGAAAAGTTTGTGATTTGAAGAGTCTTATGTGTGTATATGATTAATTGGATGAGAGTATGTGAAACCGTATCATTATTTAAATTAACGATTATTCAATAAATGAAAATAGTTATAAATAGAGTTTAAATGGAAAAATGTGTGGATATGAGATTTGATTGATTATCATATGTAAATATATGTTACTTGACCCTTAAATGTTTGAATTTGTGACTGTGGAATTTTTAATATTTTTAAAGGATGTATTATGTGGAAAATAAGGGTTATTTGATCTTTAAATATTCTTATAAAATTATCAGAGCATGTTAAAATTATGAAATTTCTTTTATTATCTATGGAATGGTCCTAGGGACTTTTTAAAAATGAGAGTTGGATTTATTTTAAGGTCAGGATATTTTAAAATGATTTTTCAAGAGTTATTCCTATTTTCAGAGTGATATTGCAGGAAATAAACCGTTCGCTCAAATATTATTTTGAAAATACCTAGAGGTAGATATTTTCACGAAATTTATCCTAGAATTTAATTTCGTATGTAAATCTCATTTTTCTTATTTAATATATATTTTTAAACAAATTTTTAGTTATGATAAAAATCAAAAATAGTAAATGAAGTTGATTTTTTTGGAAATTACAAAACTGCCCCTAAGCAGGAGAAGCCTCCCCTCCGCTTTTCTTTACTTCTCCGTCTCTCTTCTCTCAATCTCTCAATCTCTCTCTCTCTCTCTCTCTCTCTCTCTCTCTCTCTCTCTCTCTCTCTCTCTCTCTCTCTCTCTCTCTCTCTCTCTCTCTCTCTCTCTCTCTCTCTCTCTCTCTCTCTCTCTCTCTCTCTCTCTCTCTCTCTCTCTCTCTCTCGCTCCCCCCCTCTCTCTCATCTCTCGGTACTCTCTCTCCCCTCTCTTCCTCATTTCTTAGTGGTTTTTGAATTTGAAACCACCTATATGTTGGATTTTACTTCCTCTATAACTACATGTGTGTTCTTGGAGATTTCTCGAAACCCTAATTTGGATTTTTGGTTCAGTTTTCCGAATTCTTGAATGGGTTTGGTTGTTTCGTGATTTAATCTTGATGTAAACATAATTATACAGTTAGGAGATGAATCGGTAAAGTTTTGGGTGGAAACCCCGAGCTTAGGGCACCACTGAGACTTTGACGCCACCGACGGTGATCTCCGGTGAGCCGGTTGTAATAATCCGAACTTTTCAAAATTTGTTTATTATCATAAAAGTAAATTTTTTAAAAAGAAAGGAGTAAAATTTTATATTTTATTCAAATTTAAATAGTTTTCAAAATTTTATATTTAAATTCCAGGTTATTGTATTGTCGATGTGTGATTTCCTTTTTAAACTAAATTGCATATATTGTTTCTAAAATCTTGATTTATGGGTTATGCGAGTATAATTGTTATGTAATTAAGTGGTACGTGTGGATTTGATCGTAAGATTAGTAAGGGTAATTCATGAATATTATGTAAGAATATGAGAATTTTCTGTGAAATTATATGTGAAATGATTTTCCTTAATTGTGGTTTATATGTGCCAGAATTGTGAGTTTTGATTTTTAATATTCTCAGAATATGTAATATTTTATTTAGGTATTTTGAAAGTGATTTATTGGTTATTATATGATTTTATAAATGATTTGCAAATTTATTTGATGATTTTTCTAATAACTTATTGATTATTTGTGATTATTCGGAAACCCGCAACTTCAACGGTGTATGAAATCTACAAATCGAAACATTTCCGAAAAATGATTTCTAGACTATTTTGCTAATTTCAAGAACTTTTCATGTTTTGGCTTTTTAGATCCGGGGTACGGATTTCTCTGTATGAATTCCGGTGCAATTTTATGATTATACGAATAATATTTAATCGTCTCGATACACTTGCAAGCTAAATATTTTCTCTATGCGAGCTATTTTGATTTAAATACTGTAATGTCCGGGATATATCGTGTAATTATTTTTGTCAATAAATAAATATTATGTATTTATTCTATATTTATTCTATTAAGTGATATATGTGTTTGGATATTTAAATATGATAAAATTTGAGTATTTCAATTTTTATATGTCCAAAATAAATTATAGATAATTGTCATATTTTTCTATTAATTTTTATATTGTTATATGATTTTTTAAAAGATTTATGGATTTAATAAATTATTTTTCCGAGTATTTATAAACTATTTTATATAATCGGGAACCAACAGACTTCAACCGTTTTTACATTTTTACAACCCCGAAGTCTCGGAAAAACTCCTTCCTAACCTAATTGCAATATTCCGAGCATTTTTCATGTTTTGACTTTTTCGATCCGGAGTACGGTTTTCCCCGTGCGGGTCCCGTCGCAAAATTTTCGATACAGTATTCGTTTCGGTAAATCGATAAAACCTGTACTTTCGAGAAACAGGATCTTTTGATTAAACTATTATATTATCTTCTCGTAATACGTGTAACCAAAGCATTGAGACCAAGTATGTATTTACAAAATGTATAGATTTAGATAATTATCTTAAAACCGGTACCGTTTTGGATTTGTTTTATCAAATAAACGTAATATTTTTATCCGATATGATCCAATAGGGTACCAATATTCCGTAAATATAAATAGCCTTTACCGTATCTTATTTTGTACAGAAAATCATTTGTAGTCAGTAAATTATATAATTTTCAGAGAAAAACAGTATATTCATATAAGTTTCCGAGAATCAAACCCTAATTTCAAGGCGTTACCGAAGTCCGATTGAGAAGCTCGTGTACTCAAATCAAAGCTCTTGAAACCTACTTTCAGAATTTGTGCTTCATATTACTGCAGAATCAAATGTTATTTTTCTATAATTTTATTTAATTTCGAATTATTTTGAATTAAATTATGAATTTTTGTTCGAGATGTTGTTTGTATGATCTGATGCTTGCATGTTGTAGATCTTTTCTTCCTGATCATTTTGGTATATTATATGACTGATTTGGAGTTCAATAACATGTTCAAATCTGTGTTTTAATTTCGAATTTCAAAATTAGGGTTTATAACCCGTATCAATGTTTTCAATTAAAATTGGGGGTTTCTGTTCTAGGGGTTATTAGATTGATTGGTTGGTATGGATTTGTAGAGCTTGGAAAGAGGAATTTATTGGTGGTGGTCTCGTTAACAGACGATACCGGCATCGAGCTGGCCGGAGCAAGAAAGAACTCGTCGTCCGACGAGTTTTCTTCAAGCTTTTCCGGCCAACTCAGGGGTTATTGATGGGATTTGATTGCATAGTTGTGTTCCTTATGAATTATAGATGTGATCTGGAGCTCCTGGTGGTGTGAGGATACCGGAATCGTGTTCTCCGGTGATCCCCGATCGTTTTTCCGGCGAGCCCTGTAAATTACAATTTAGTACCTATAGTTCTGTAGAAGAAGAAGTTCAGTCCCTCAAGTTTTCATAGTTTGCTAATTTAGGATTCCTGTTTTAAAAATATTTAAAAATCATATTTTCTATTTATTTTAATTATAGAAATTCGTTTTTAATTATTAGAAATTCTAAAAATTATTATTTTAATTCCAAAAATTATTTTTAATTCAAAAATAAATCTGAATTAATTAGTTAATTAATTTTAGTTGATAATTAATTAGTTAACGATCAATTAATTCAAATATTAATTGATTTAATTAATTATTAATTAATTATTAATTGATTATTTAATTAGATTTAATTATTTATTATGATTTAAAAATTCTAAAAAATAGTTTTGAGCTTTAAAATATTATTTTAAATTGTTTTCAAGGCTCGATAATTATTATAAAATGTTTTTAAAGCCAGATTCAGGCAATCGAACCCTGTTATTTGTTTTAAAATGATTCAATGATCCGTTTTAATTCCGAAAAATGTTCAAAATTTCGTATTAAATATCCGAAAAATCATTTTAGCACCGAATCTTCTTTGCAAAAATATTTTCATAAGATATATTACGTGTCATGTGCTATATGTTATCTGATTGATGTGTTATATGCGTATATGTGCATTGTTTGAGTGTTTTGGTCATAACTTTCAATCCGTAATTCAGATTTGGGTAAACGAAGGGTAGATAGAAGTTTATAACGAATAGAATCAAGCGAGAATGAGTATTATAGATGCTTATGATGTCTAAGCAGAAGAAGCGAAGCGTAGGAAAGGGAAGCAAGTAGTCGGTGAATAAGAGTTAAGAATCGAAAGCCAATGAAGAGATAACGAGACAATATAAGGCAAGTATTTCTGAATCTTCTTGTGATATATTGTGAGTAATTATATAGTTATGTTTTATATTGCAAGTGCTTTGAAACACTGAACCCTAAACCTTGATTCCAGTTTGTTAGATATATTTGATAATGTCATGGCTAATATGTTTTATGTTTAGCTTTCAGATCTTACGTGAACAAGATAAATCAGTACTTAACTGTTGATCAGTACTTATACTGGAAGTCAGGACTTAAGGATATCAGTACTTATATTATCAGGAGATAATCATCAGAAGATAGATATCAGAACTTAAGTGCTGAAGGACAATCAGAAAAGGACAGTAGCTGATTAAAGGAAAGAAGATCGAGATAAACATAAGAAGAGATATGCATGAAGAAGGAATTCCGTGTAGAATGGAATACTTGGAAGAAAAGATATCTGATTGATATATTTTAGGAAGCAGAATTATATTCCATATCAATTAGTGATTATCTTGTAACTGTGTAGTATATAAACACAGACATTATCAATATTAGAAAAGATTATTCATTGTAACCCTAGCAGCTCTCGTGATATTTGTTCATCACTGAGAGGTAACAGTTCCATACTGTAACAGAGTTTATTGTTTCAATAAAGTTTGTTTTCTGTTACTTAAGTTCTTAAAGTTCGATTTGAGTGTACTATACACTGTATTCACCCCCTCTACAGTGTGTGTGTGACCTAACAATTGGTATCAGAGCTTATCTATTAACTTACATACAGTTAAAGATCCAAACACAATCATGTCGGACACAGAAACTCCAACTAAGCCTACCACAACTGAGGAACCACCAAAGACACAAATTCAGAGTCGGTATGAGACCATCAGAGTCCCCATACTGAGACCATATGAATATCCCATATGGAAGGTAAGGATGACCATGTTTCTGGAAGCAACAGATCCAGAATACCTGGATAGAATCAAGGAAGGTCCTCACAAACCAACCAAACTAGCTGTTGCAGTTGCAGGTGAAGCAGCAAAGACCGTACCAAAGGAGAAGAGTGATTATACTGCTGAGGACATAGCATCAATTGCTAAGGATGCTAAGGTACGACACTTACTGCATAGTGCCATTGATAATGTAATGTCAAACAGGGTAATCAACTGCAAGACTGCTAAGGAGATATGGGATGCTCTGGAAACAAGGTGTCAGGGAACTGACACAATTAAGAAGAACAGGAAGACAATACTCACTCAAGAGTATGAACACTTTGACTCAAAGACTAATGAGTCATTGAATGATTTATATGATAGATTTGTCAAACTTTTGAATGATTTGTCATTGGTTGATAAAGAGTATGATCTTGAAGATTCAAACCTGAAGTTCCTGTTAGCTCTTCCTGAATTCTGGGATTTGAAGGCAACGACAATAAGAGACAACTACAATCTTGATGAAACAACTCTTGACGAAATCTATGGAATGCTCAAGACTCATGAGCTGAAGATGGAACAAAGAAGCAAGAGGAAAGGAGGAAAGTCAAGGACAGTTGCTCTTAAGGCTGAAGAAGAATTCCCCAAAGCAGCTTCCTCAAAGAAAGACAAGGGTAAAGCTCTTTTCATAAAGTCTGATACTGAGTCATCAAGTTCTGAGAGTGATGATGACTCAGACTCTGAAAGCTTGCCTGAGACTGATGCTGATGAGGAGATGATGAAGCTGTGTGCTCTTATGGTGAAAGGAATCACAAAGATTGCATACAGGAAGTTCAGGAAGGGAAAGAAGTTTTCCAGGAAAAGCATAAGTTCTGATAAGAAGAATTTCAGAAGATCTGAAGGCAGAGGAGGAAAGTCTGACATAGGAGATTACACCAATGTTAAATGTTATAACTGTGGTGAGAAAGGCCACATATCTCCTGACTGCAAGAAGGTAAAGGGCGACAAAGGCAAGGCTCTTGTCACAAAGCAGAAAAGCTGGACAGACACTTCAGACTCTGAAAGTGAGGAGAACTATGCATTGATGGCTAATGCTGATAAAGAAAGTGCTGAGAGCAGTTCTGAAGCTGCTGAAACAAAGGTACCTCAGACTACTTATGCGTTTCATACTGATGATATTAATGAGTTGAGAAGATATCTTAAAACCATGTTTGTAAGCTATAGAGATCAAACTTTAACATGTGAAAGATTAACTTCTGAAAATCTTGCATTTAAGAAAAGGAATGATTTCTTAGAAAAAGGGTTAGTCATGTTCCATCAAACTCAGAAGGATAGAGATAATGCTTTTTATATTAGGAATGAAGTGCTAAAATTAAATGAATCTCTAAAAACTGAGTTAGAAAAGGAAAGAGAGATTATCAGGATTTGGACTAACTCTGGCAAAACAACTCAAAATTTGCTAAGTAGTGGAAACTGAAAAGAGGGCTTAGGTTATGGAGAAGATAAGAATGATAAAGGAACTGAAGAAATTAAGCCTGTTGTTAAGCAAAAGCCAAAGTTTAAACCTGTTAAGTTTGTAACTGTAAAGTCTGAAAATGAGAAATCAGAAGTTAAAGAGGAATTAACTTCTGACAAACTAAAACAGGAAAAGACAGCTGAAGTGAACATAGGCTTAATGACAAAGAAGCAGCTTAAGCATAAGCTGAAAGATGTCAAGAATGAAAACAAGGTAAAATCACCTAGGAAAAATAGGAATGGAAGGGAAGGTGTGAATAAAAGCAATGATTATAAACCTGTTCCTGATGCTCCTAGGAAAACATGTCATAACTGTGGAAGTTCTAACCATCTGGCTTCTTTTTGCAGGAAAAATAAGAATATTAACTCCTTACCTTCAAAATCAGGAGTTAAGAGTCAGTCTGTTAGATACAAACCACAAAATCCTTGTTTTCATTGTGGTAGTTTATGGCATTCCATTTATACTTGTAAGGAATATCATAGTTTGTACTATGATTATTATCAAATAAAACCTTCTTTAAAGAAAGTTAGCATTATTCCTTCTAGTATAAATTCTGATGCAAAGTCTGCTCCTGGAACTCCACAGCAAAATGGAGTTGTTGAAAGGAAGAATAGAACTCTCATTGAAGCTGCACGTACAATGCTTGAAGAAGCAAAGCTTCCAACCTATTTCTGGGCTGAAGTTGTGCAGACTGCTTGTTTTACTCAAAATGCAACACTCATTAACAAGCATGGAAAAACACCATATGAGATGGTGAAGAAAAAGAAGCCAAATCTGAAATATTTTCATGTATTTGGATGCAAGTGTTTTGTTCTCAAGACTCATCCTGAACAGCTATCAAAGTTTGATCTAAAAGCTGATGAAGGAATCTTTGTTGGATATCCACTTTCCACAAAAGCCTTCAGAGTCTATAATCTGAGAACAAAAGTGGTCATGGAATCCATCAATGTCTCTTTTGATGACAAGAAGATCACTGGTCTTAAAGATTTCATTGACCATGATCAGCTGAGATTTGAAAATGAAGGCTCATATTCTGATACTGAAAATCCTGACAGTCTAAGTCCTGATACTGCAAACTCTGGTGGATTAAACTCTGATGTTATTGAAACTGTGGTGACTACGTTAAAGGAAGATGCACCTATGCAGGGGGAGCCTACTCAAGATCCCACCACATCTCAAGAAACATCAGAACATGCATCTGGCTCTTCAAGTTCTGATTCGTCAAGTTCTGATAAGCCAAGTTCTGATAGTGCTGAAAATCTAAATACTGAAGAATCCAACTCAGAGAGCATAGTTTCAGGGGGAGCATCAGAAAATGAAAATGAAGATAGCATGGATCATGGGGGAGCATCCAGTTCTAGAGAAACCCTTCCATCTGCAAGGAAGTGGACAAAATCACATACACCTGATTTGATAATTGGAAATCCTGATGTAGGTGTCAGAACTAGAACAGGTACTTCAAATGAGTGTCTTTACAATTCTTTTCTCTCTCAGACTGAGCCAAAGAAAGTGGAAGAAGCTCTTCAAGATGCTGATTGGGTGCAAGCAATGCAGGAAGAGTTGAATGAATTTGAAAGAAACAAAATCTGGACCCTAGTGCCAAGACCAAAGAATAGATCTATTGTTGGTACAAAGTGGGTATTCAGAAACAAAACTGACAGTGATGGCATAATTACAAGGAATAAGGCAAGGCTGGTTGCAAAAGGATATTCTCAATAGGAGGGAATTGATTATGATGAAACATTTGCACCAGTTGCTAGGTTAGAAGCCATAAGGATATTTTTGGCTTATGCTGCTCATAAAAAGTTTACTGTCTTTCAAATGGATGTGAAAAGTGCTTTTCTCAATGGAGAATTGGAGGAAGAGGTATATGTTGAACAACCTCCAGGTTTTGTAGATACCAAACATCCAGATTATGTCTACAGGCTTGATAAAGCACTTTATGGACTTAAGCAAGCTCCTAGAGCATGGTATGAGACTTTAGCTCAGTTCCTTCTGGAAAGTGGATTCAACAGAGGGACAATAGACAAAACACTGTTCTACCTCAACCATGGAAATGACTTACTTCTGATCCAGATTTATGTTGATGATATCATTTTTGGATCTACAAATGATAAACTTTGCAAGAAGTTTGCCAAACTAATGCAGTCAAGATATCAGATGAGTATGATGGGGGAACTTAGCTATTTTCTGGGCCTTCAAGTCAAGCAGAATGAGGAAGGCACTTTTATTTGTCAAACCAAGTACACCAGAAACTTGCTAAAGAAATTTGGAATGCAAGATTGTTCAAGTGCATCCACTCCAATGGCCACTGCGACAAAACTGGATAAGGATACCGGTAAATCAGTAGATATTACTGACTACAGAGGTATGATTGGCTCTCTACTCTATCTATCTGCTAGTAGACCTGATATCATGTATGCTACATGTCTTTGTGCAAGATTTCAAGCAGATCCAAGAGAACCTCACTTAACAGCTGTAAAAAGAATCTTTAAGTATCTTAAAGGAACAGCTGCTCTGGGATTATGATATCCCAGAGAATCAGATTTTAAACTAATAGGTTACTCAGATGCAGATTTTGCAGGTTGCAAAATTGACAGAAAAAGCACAAGTGGAAGCTGCCAATTTCTTGGAGGCAGATTGGTTTCTTGGTACAGCAAGAAACAAAAGTCAATTTCCACATCAACTGCAGAAGCAGAGTATATTGCTACAAGAAGCTGTTGTGCACAGATTCTTTGGATGAAGAATCAGTTACTGGATTATGGGTTAACATATTTCAAAATCCCTATTTACTGTGATAATCAAAGTGCTATTGCTATGACAGGTAATCCAGTTCAACACTCCATGACAAAGCACATCAGCATCAGGTACCACTTCATCAGGGAACATGTGGATGAAGGTACAGTGGAATTGCATTTTGTTCCCACAGATCAACAATTGGCAGATATCTTCAAAAAACCATTATGTGAAGCTACTTTTACAAGATTGGTAAATGAACTTGGAATGGTTTCAGGTTCTTTCTCTAAAACTGCTTAGACTTGTTCTGTGTTATCAGACTTTATGCTCAGTATTTACAGAATTAATCTCAGTGTATATTCTGTGCTTAATTGATAAATGTCTTTAAGTACTGACTGTTGTCTGATATATGTTTCTAAACTCTGATAAGTGATATGTTTGTTCTAGTACCTATTCAATCCTATGAGGATAACTGTGCTAGATAACTGACCTAGTAGTCTTCAATAAACAAATGCTTCCACGTAAGAAGTAATTATTTAGGTGGAAATCTTATGACACTAGCAAATTCTGATAATTGAGCTTAGTTAAGTTTACTTTGTATATCTTATTACTAAGTCACAAATTAGAATAATGCTACTCATCTGTTAAGTTCTGATACTAGTAAAACTGCTGAATGTACTAAGTGCTGATAAACCTCTCTTATCAAAAGAAAACAAAGCAAAAAGATCAAAGAATAAAAGCAGGTACTCCTTTGAGATCTAGAGTAAAAATGTGGAAGGGACGACCCAAGTGCATTGCTGGTATTAAGTAAATATGCATTAGAAAAGCAAAATATTTTCTTGGTGACTTTTCACACTCTATGATTACTGGAGAAATACTTTGATAATAGCATAAATTCTGATAAACAGTCGTGACTCACTTACACTGAGAAGCCACTGTAAAATAGAATTTCAAAAGATGCATAAAATTAGCACAAAACAGTTGAGGTGGACTCAAGCATAAACTCATTCATCAGTAGGTTTCAGGACAATGACAGATCTTTAGCAAAGTTTTAGTTATGCCTTATTTCTAAGATGTACTGAAGTGAATCAGACTTTACTCTTTGTCTGTTTTTAGCTTAATGCACACACTAATCACTCCATCTGAATGATGAAAATTTCTGTGGTGGTCTATGTTATTTTAGATAAACAGTCATAGTGTCTTTATTGCACAAATTCTGAGGACAAGTTCTAAGTTACACGTTCTGATGATTAAGTTCTGACGTCCATAACTCAGAACTTGTATGAGTATTTACTAAGATGGGCATTCCTTTTTTCGAGTTAAGCAATTATGTTCTGATGACTGTTAAGTTCTGGTATAGGTCTAAGTTCTGGTTTCTCAGTCTAATCCTTTACTTGGCTTATCTGTGAATAAAATTTGATAACAGTCTCAGTTCGAACTAGAATATGTTGAAGTGGAAGATTAATAGTCACTATGATTAGGATTAATCGTATTTGTCCTTGAACAGTCCACTGCTTCTTGTGTCTTGTGCGGTAGAGATGTTGTTTATTTTGCTAGATTCTGTCAACTTATTTACACTTACTGTACTGATGAACCTCATTTAGTCAGCACTCAAACCCCACCTTTTAAGGTTGCAAAACGATACTTTAATGATCTGGTAAATGCTGATACAAAGAAGAAAGTGGTTAGACCATTACAGATTCCTAAGTCTGTAAAACAGATTCTGGTAAATGCTGATCCTGATACTTATAGATCTGTTTACTTTGATTTCCAACCAACCACAAATACCCAAAATCCATCAACCTCAGTACCTACCTCTCATTCTACTCAACCTACCCTCAGAACTTATCTCAAATCCTATCTCTCCACTTCACAGACTGCTCAACCTTCTTCTTCAGCACCTACTGTGAAGCCTACATCCTCTAAGCCAAAGAGAACAAAGACTGTTCCTTAAACACCTCAAAAGAGGAGGAGAATTACTTTGAGAGATGAATCAGATTCAAAGGATCAGATTCCTTCTTCAGAACCTGTGGTAGATGAAGCTGAGAAAGAGATTTCTCAGAAGGATTCTGAAATTGGGGGTTCTAGGCTTCTCAAGAGGCTTAGACGAATGACAGTTCCTGAAACTCCCAAGGAATCCAAATCAACAAGGAAGTACAAGAAACAGAGGGCACAAAGGCCAGTTTCAGATGATGAAGAGGAAGCAGCTAAGGAAGGGGATCAGGAATCTCTGATCTCACAAGACAAGGAATTTGCTCCAGTTACTTCTTCTCCATCAACTCCATCTCATGAAGCTGTATCTGACAAGGCTAACTCACCATCTGTGTCTCTTGTTGATCCAGGCACAAGTGCTGAAATTGATATTCAGAACCTGGTTGTGCCTGAAGTATTTCTCTTAGAAGCTCCAACAGCAAATAATCCTTTCACAACACCTGTTACTGATGCTGTTCAAACTCCAGAGTTATCAACAACACCTTCTCTGCATCAAGATGCTGATGATCAGACTTTAGGTGAGCATCAGGATATGGCTGTTGATCAGAACTTAGTATCAGATCAGCAATTAGAGGATGCTGAAGCCTCCATTGCTACTCACACTGTTGTCTTATCAGAAGATACTGATTCTTTAAGTTCTGATGCTGCAAATGCTGGAGATACTGGTGATGCTGCTCCAACTGTAGATGCTGATGAAGCAGGTCCTTCAGGACATACTCCTCAACAGACTCTTCCTAAGTCTGAACTGGTAAAGGAGTTTGTTATCAGGGATGCACCAGTGCCTTGGAGTGAAACTCCTGCAGGTCAGGAGTGGACTAAGGAATGGAACTCAGTTTCATGTGTTCCAAATGCTTTACATCTTGCTGAGCACTTGACTAAAGCTGATGAAATGTTAAATTCTGATGATTTTAAAACCCAGCTTAGAGTCACTGCATTGAGTACTAAACATCTACAAGGTCTTCATTCAACTACTCATGTAGAGCTACACAAGATTCAAGAGAACTTTATCAAACAGGAACAAGTTTGGAAAATTGATAAGAAAAAGTTCTTTCAACCTACCATTGACAGGATTGCTTATATTGAGAAAACTCAAGAGAAACAATAAGCTCAGATTGATCAAATTCTGACAAATCAAGCTTCTCAGCAATCGCAACTTACTGAAATTCAGACCTCAGTGGAACTACTTATCTCTCTTTTATTACCTGCTGATGCCAAAAAGGGGGGAGAAGGTAATTAAGTCCAAATGCAAAACCAACAAGACACTGCAAGGAAAGGATGATGGAAAAGATGACCAAGGAAACTCTGGAATGGGTAGTGGTCATAGTCAAGGTAGAAGGTTTACATCAAGACAAGCTAGTCACAAAACAAGTTCTGATACTGGGAAAAGAATAAGTTCTGCTGCTGGTAAAAGGATAAGTTCTGATGAACTTCTAGATCTTGATGAGGAAATGTCGAGACAGTTATTTCTTCAAGAAAATCCAGGAATGGACTTGGAAAGTTTAAAGGAAGAAGAAGCCAGACTTAAATCAGAGAAAGTCACATCTAAATCTAAAGCTTCTGGTAAAAAGTCACTTCCAAAACCTAAAGGCATTGTGATCAAAGAAAGGACACATACTGAAGCAACATTGGCTAGATCACAACCACAGATAGATCCAAGATCCAAGGGTAAAGAAAAGGTTGGTGAACCTATCAAGGCTTATGTACCTCCTAAAGAAGAAGAAATAGCTGATGGAAAAAAATGATCTTGCTCTGATTTCAAGAAAAGTTCTTAAAACAACCTCTGACATGGCTCAAGTTGTTCAGAGTCAAGAAATTGTAAGTTCTGATATTCAAAAGAAGCAAGTAACCTCTGACAGAGCTCAAGTTAACTTGATATCAGAAAATAGATCAAAGACACTCCTACCAGGATTCACTAAAGCAAAACAGACTCAATCTTTGAAGACTACTGCAAGTGGTTTTGAAGCAAGAGTAGTTACTGGAAAGGAAGCTAGAGATAAAACTGGATTGGGAAGTGCTGATGAAAGAAGAGTACACAACACTACCAATGATCCAACTTCCTTGAGTGAACCAGGTATTGGAGCAACTCCTGAGAGATTGAATCAACTGGAATCTGTACAGATGGTTTACCATACCTACTTGAAAGAATACATCATGTTGTATTTCATGACAGATGGTAGGGTTTATCATATAAGACAAAATGCCATTTCTTTGAAGTATTTTGAAGAATTGGAGCATGTACTTTTCTTACTTCAAGTGGATGACAGAATAACAGAGACTGCTGCAAACTACTTAAAAGAACAGATTCAGAGACATAAAAGGCTTTATTCTGTTAAGTCTGACAGCATATATGTTCCAAAGTACAGAGATCACAATGGTGATATTATTGATATGAAGCCTAATACTGCACAGATCAGAACGTATCTTGGTATTAAGGGACTTGAATTCAATCTTGAGTCTGACAAAGCTTATGTCATAAGACTAGATCAGGAGTTGAGAAAAGCAAAGATTAATGATCTCAGAACTGCAATCTTTCAAACTGGTGAAGATACTGCAGAGCTTAAAGGTGTTAAAAGGAGAATGATTGATGAACTAAGATATGCTGAGAAATGTTTGTTGAAGAACTATCTCAGAACAACTCCTGACATCAGAGAGATCAGAAAATGAAGAAGCCAAGTCGAAGATTTACAACTGCTTAAATTCTGATATTTATACAGATTGAAGTTGTTATCAGAAGCTGAAATTGGTAAAAACTTTAAGGACTGTAAGTTGTAGTTATCTAGTCTAATTCTCATGCATTTGTACTTAATGTTTTTGACATCATCAAATATCTGTTAAACTTGTATATTTTGTTAATTTACAAGTTGGGGGAGATTGTTAGATATATTTGATAATGTCATGGCTAATATGTTTTATGTTTAGCTTTCAGATCTTACGTGAACAGGATAAATCAGTACTTAACTGTTGATCAGTACTTATACTGGAAGTCAGGACTTAAGGATATCAGTACTTATATTATCAGGAGATAATCATCAGAAGATAGATATCAGAACTTAAGTGTTGAAGGACAATCAAAAAAGGACAGTAGCTGATTAAAGGAAAGAAGATCGAGATAAACATAAGAAGAGATATGTATGAAGAAGGAATTCCGTGAAGAATGGAATACTTGGAAGAAAAGATATCTGATTGATATATTTTAGGAAGCAGAATTATATTCCATATCAATTAGTGATTATCTTGTAACTGTGTAGTATATAAACACAGACATAGGGTTTACACTATAAGTGTTATCAATATTAGAAAAGATTATTCATTGTAACCCTAGCAGCTCTCGTGATATTTGTTCATCACTGAGAGGTAACAGTTCCATACTGTAACAGAGTTTATTGTTTCAATAAAGTTTGTTTTCTGTTACTTAAGTTCTTAAAGTTCGATTTGAGTGTACTATACACTGTATTCACCCCCTCTACAGTGTGTGTGTGACCTAACACAGTTATTGATCTTTGAGCCGTAAGCCATAGTTTTTGTAAACCATTGATTGTTGAATACCCAGACATACGATACTACTCCACAAATACATACAAACTAAATACCGATCACTGAACCAGAGTTGTTTAACACTCAAACCTTCATACCTTATACACTAAAAGACTAATCCTTATAACCATAAGACTTTGATTCTTCTGTTATCTGATTCTTTTACCAGCTAAAAGCCAATCCTTGTATGTATCATGAAATTCCCTTGTAAAAATTGCAAATCACTTTATGCTTGAAAACCAATGTTGTTTATGATTCTGTTTATTATTTTGCATTGTTTATTCTGTTATTGTTATGTAATTGGATTATTTAATAAAATGGGGACAAGATTCGTGGTCAGACCATATTGGTGGTCATATTAGGCCAATGTGTGCCTTGGATCCAGTAATTAGAGAAGAACCGTGTGCCTTGCTTGGGGTTAGTGCGTGACTGATCAACAACCTAACCTTGATTTTTAAAAATGAAAATTAAATATCCAAATCTAATTATTGCTTATCCATAAACTTAATACGTTAAATCATTTCAATTGATCATTGTTTAATCTCAGTATTGTCAATGTGACTTGCTGAGCTAGTTAGCTCATTTGTGCAATTCTGTTTATGTTCTTTTCCAGTTAAGAAGGAACCTGTTGGTAGCGAGGATCCCCAATCAAGTGTGCGAGCTAGGAGTCCAGGTTGAGCGGAATAAGCTAGCTGAAGACTTTTGTTTTAGTTTAAGTTTGGAAGTTTGTAAAAATGTTTAATATTCAGTTGTAAGTTTAAATAGTTGGGATTTGGACGTTTGTAATATAAGTGTATGTTTGTGGCTTGTGTGCATACTTTAACCTGTTGTGATCCGTGGATGAAGGTAAGTCGCATAGGTCACTGCATATTATTATCCTTATTTATTGTTATAAGCAGGTTTATTTATATGGTGTGTCGTGGACCCCAAACTTCTGACCCGGGTTTGGAGGGCGCCACAAATACTATATTTTTAAATTATGTATGTCTGTGATACGTGTTAAATTATTCTTGTTCTTAATTGTTGTTTCAGTTTAATATTTAAACAATATTATTTATTCTTCCATTTAGTAAATATATCAAAGTTTAATTTTCATAAATATGAGTATTATTATTAAAATTATTTTTATGGCTTTTTAATTTCAACAATTATTTATAGGAATTTATAAAATTTAGAAAATAATATTTCGTCAATTATTTAGCCCCAAATTATTTTCTTATTGTAATCGTTTGCAGATCCAATGTTAAATTTAAAAATATTTTAAAAATTATGAAAATTATTTTATTAATTTTCAAATATTTCGGCAATTTTAAAATTATTTTGATAATTTTTTGATTTATTTTTCACTCGCAAATTGTACCGTTAAGGAATTAAAATACGAGTCAAAAACCAGCCTACAGGTCAGAACAACACACGGGTCAAAATAAAGGACACGTGCTCTATGTAGGAGATGCGCACGTAGCTGGTGTTATAAATAATATATAAAAACAAATACACACACATGCACCCTCATTATTCTCTTCCGCCTTATCCACCCACGCCAGTTCTCCCCCCACCCGCTCTCTCCCCTCCCCTCTCTCCCCTCCCCTGACTTCACCCACGCCTCCCCTCTTCTGTCTCCCTATGCTATCTTCTTCCCGTATATTTATATATTTTTAATATTCAAAAAATTCATATCTTACAAATCATTCATTCAAATTTCAATCGCTATATATAAAAATGATCATCACTTTGATATCAACATATATGTATATATATTGCAAGTTTTTGAGAAGAAAATTTTTGGGGCATAGTTTCATTTTAATTTATTTTTGGGGCGTACAAAAGGAATTTGGTGATGTTGATTACTCCGCGGGGCGTTTCAGCGTGCGTGTATCTATGTATATTAATTTTGGATTTTTATGAGAATATTTTTTTGGACATCAAATAACCTCTTAGGGTGATCAGAATTTATTTTAAGATAAAAATTTCGGGATTTCACTTTTGTATTTGAGTATATTATAGCATGTTAGTGTATACATATTTATTTCATAATTTTTAGAAGTTGTTGTAGAAGTCGCTTTTCGCCGTATTTTTCGTTTCTCGCGTATTTATATGTGCAAATATAAATTATTATATATTTTAAATTTATTAATTTTATTAGAGTATAGTTGGATGGTAATGTTTGAAATTGATTTTTGAGGGGCTCTGACCCCGAGGAAAAGTCCGTTTTACAAAGGCGTTATTTCGAAATTTTTTAAAATATTTATTTCAATCTCAAATTATTATTTTTTATTATTTTAGAAAATTATTATTTGATTTAATTATTTATAATTGATTTTAAATAATAATTATTTATGATTTAATTAATTCATTAATTCATTTAATCAATTAACTTTGTTCATAAATAGTTAAATAAAACGTATTTACTTTTAATTAAGCCAAATAATATCCTAAAATGATTTTGAGATTTTAAAAAATATATAGAGGTATTAAAAATTCAATTAATATATTATTAATTTGATTATTCTTATTTTATTCAAAGAAAATAGACTGTTTGTCCGGTTAATACGAAATGAGTGCGTCTAGACTCAGAAAAAAATATTCTGCTTTTATTAAAATACTTTCGAGACACAAATTTTTTTGTTTCAAAAGGTCGCGTGTTTTACAAGTCACTTCCGAGTCACGTATTTATCAAAAATTCGTATTTCAACTCGATTTCAGTTTTAAACATACAGAGTTGAATGTTTTGACAATATGAGTTATGTGACACATGAATTATGTATTTACATGCTATGTGAATTACGTGCGTACGGGTTCAAGAATATCGTGTTTGACTGTTTTATTATGTGTAATTCTTGTTCTATGAATATGATATCTGATTTAAGTAAGATGATATTGTGTTTTGATTGGCGTTGGACGATTATATGATGAGTTACAAAGTCAGATTGAGTTGGTTGATTGTTGTTTGGAATAGAATAACAAGAGGATATTCTAATAAATAGACGAGATAATGTCAGATTTTCGAAATAATCTGTACTCGTATTGATTTACAAAACTTTTTTGTGTTCAGAAGAATTTTATTATATATTAGAGTCAAAAGCATGATTACGTGAAGTAATATTTGGTAAGTTTAAATGAGTTATAAGATTTGAATTCTGATTATGTGTTAACTGATAACTGGTAAATCAGAAGGGTTGTATAGGTTGACTTTTGATAATATTAAGTGTTTATTGGTAAACGTCATATGTATATACGAAGGGTTATGGATACAAAGTTTGATAATTATAAGTTAGAATCGATATACCTTTAGTGATTATAGTATTGTCAAATTCTCGTAAAAGATCCGGATGAGAAGGGCAATATCGAAGACGTACAGAAGGTCAAATGGTGTCGCAAAGCGAATAAGAAGTAAATCGAGAAAGCAACAATGTGTTGTAGATAGAGTATAGTCAAAGGTTATCTGTGAGTTATGATATGCATATATTGTGGAGTGTGAAGTATGAGACTGAGCTGTGAGTTGGAATCGAATTTAAGGCAAGTTTCCTAAATCCTTTCTTATATGTGTTGCATAGATTGTGATGTTTCTTTCAAGATTATGATATCATGTTTATGCTGTGAACTACATCTAGTAAACCTTTACTTCTGAGAATGAAACCCATGATTTCTTTCTACCTTCGAGTTCTGAAAAGCCAAACACTTTATTATATCCTATGAACACATACACTACGATAAGATACCATTTTAAATTACCGGATACCTTTTATTCAATGAATACACACCCTTGTATACCTAATTTCATTTCATGAATACCAAACCTTTGTTATTACAAGGTTGAAACTCTTGTCGTATTTGATTTGATTATCAAATGTAAATGTTGTTTTTAGTTAAATGTTTTATAACTGCTGATTATGATTCTATTTATGGAAATGAATGTTTTTATTGGATTGAATCATTAAAATTGGATTATTTTTATAAATTATGTGGACCAGATTCATGGTCAAATATAGGCCAAAGTGTGCCTTGGATCCAGTATAGAGAACAAGGTTGTGTGCCATGTTCGGGGTTAGTGTGTGACTGATCAGCAGCCTAACCTTTGGTTTTTAGTTAAAACAAGACAAGTCCAGTTCAATAATTCTTTTGAAAGATTGAATTCCTAGTTTTCAATTGATACAAAGATTGATGAATCCTTTTGTATAATAACCAGAGCTTATGAATTCTTGATAAACTATTTCAGATTGTTATTGCTATATTGGTACTTGCTGAGCATTGTTGCTCACCCTTGCTTTTATTTTAACCATTTTAGAAAGGCGTAAAGATGAGTTGCTCGAGTATGATAGCATTTAAGGCTAAGGCTAGGCGAAGAGTATGAGTGGTTAAGTTATCCAAAGGTCAAAGAAGGTATCCAGGGAATTTGATGAGGAGGGTTCGAGTTAGAATTGTTTATTGAGATTCAGTTTTAAATCAGGTTTGTAAATAAAGTGGTAGTGATTCTTCTTATCGAAGATGGATTGATGTTGTAAAAGATGTTGTTTATTAATAATAATAGTTGATTCTAATTTCAATGATATAACCTGTATGCAATTCGGTTTTTAGGGGGTTAAACTATTTTCTGTTAAATCTTTTACTAAAGTTTCCAAGTTTTAAATTCTTTGAATTTTATTATCTTTTCAAAAATACAGATTTTCAAAAGTGTTTTAAAAAGGTTTTTATAGTAGTGTTTTGGTATCGGTTTTTGGATAATCTTGGTTCGTGTTTTATGTATATGGTGTATAACGATTCAATTAATTGGTTGATTGCTTGAGATTCAATGCATGTTAAAGTTAGTTAATTTTTAGAAATTATAAAGTTGTTTTCTTAAAACTTGGTTTCCACTCAAGTAATTTGGATTAGTATTTATATAATAAAGTGGTATGTGCTTGTTCATAATGATAATTATATGCCTATGTGTTGTGGATGGTTGGTGGTTGATTATAGGTTATACAATGATTGATAGAAGCTGATTTGCTAAATTTGGTTAAATGGTTAGTATATTTACGAACAGATCATGTCAAATTTTTGACAGAATTGTAGAGGTTAGTCGCATATGCTATAATTGTGTTACAAAACTTTTATATGGTACTGACGAATAAGAAATGATTGTGTATTGATATATTATATGATAAGAGTTAGGTGACATGGGGTAATACATGACATCCATAAGCGAGTATATATGAAATTATTTGATTTGAACTTATGAGTCAGAATGAGAATAATATGAATATAAGGTGCATATAAAAGTATGTGACTATGTGTAATGTATTCAATGTGGTTAGAACTATATAACAAGTATGAGTTGAATTAATTAACGCGAATGGGGTAGAAAATTACATGTTTAGAGAAACTTCGATTGTTTATAAGATTCCTAATTAGGATCTGTTATTATATTATAGATTTGGAAAGTGAAGGCATTCGAACTAGGGAAGGAAAAAAGATTTTAGGTGACAGTAACTCGATCTCTGTTAAAAAGGAAAGCTCTTGAGGCAAGTAACTCTGCCCATTCTTATAAATGTTAAATGAGAATGAAATGATAAGAGAAGTTGTTGTGATATGAAATGATAGAAAAAATGATTTTAATGATATTATTCCTTAATCTTTTTAAATAAACCCTGTGATTAGCCTGGTTCCTTTTAGATTTTTATATACCTTGTTTCATATTTTGTATCATGTTCCTTGTGAAGATTCATATACCCTATACATCCTGATGCTTTATTTTACTCAGTTGCTACATAAATTGATTTAGATCCTTATATTTATGGATCATATTCTTGTTAACATCCTGTTTAAAAATAGCATTGTTCTACGTATCTTGTCAATAACTATGCGTACCTTGATAACTCTCTAGTCTATATTCTTTTTCTTACACCCTTGTTTACCCTATTTAAATTCCTCAAATGAACCTAAGAATGATTTTCGACTTGAAAGAGTCCAAATGATTTCAAAGGACGGTATATGTTTAAAATGAAATTAAGTTTCAGAAATATAAAATATTTCCAATATAAAGGTTTTTACTAAATTCCTAAAGATTGGGTGAGTGCGTAAGAGGCTAGCAGGGCTAGTCCAGCTACGTAAGAGGTTAGCGGGGCTAGTCCAATATTAAAGGCCAATGTAGCGCCTTAGGTACTGTTACCCGGTAAAGATTTAATTGTTTAAGGGGTTGGATACAATTATATTAACAAATTGATATCAGGATGTAAGATCAATAACAGTTTATTAATTATGATCTAAATATAAATTGTTACAAAACTCTCTCAAGAAATTCTGATGTTCTTAAGAACTTCTAGGTTACAATGATACTCGTGTAAAAGCTTATCAACAATGATAACCTGTTCCATCACTACAAGAAAAACAACTTCAGACAACACTAATTAGACAACAGTTGACAAAAGAACCGTTGTCCCAAAATGACAGATAACGGTTTTATTGTTCCCTTCTAGAACCATTGTCTAATCCAAGGTTCATACAACGGTTTTGTGAACCGTTGTAAAAAAATCACAAAAAAGTGGAGTTTGCACAACAGTTTTTTAAAACTATTGTCTTAATATGCTTCACACTATGGGATGAGTAACCGTTGTAAAATGTTAGACAACGGTTTTTCAAATCTGTTGTTAATCCAACTCTATAACAACGGTTTAAAAAACCGTTGTCTTGTAAATATAAAAAGACAATAGTTTATGAAGTTGTTGTCTAAGCGATCCCGATACAACAGTTAATTTAGAAGTCTCTCTGCTGGATATTTACCTTGCAGACAAGTGTTTATGAAATGTTTGGTCTTATTATACATCAAACAACGGTTCATATACAAGGTTCAGACGACGGTTCTAAAAAGACAATAACAGTTGTCTAATATAGAAAAATGTGGCACCATCTGATTGGTGGAAAATATTTCATCCGGATCGCTTAGCTGGAAAAATCTCACCCATTGACTGACTTCACCTAGATCACTTAGTTGGCACAATAAGAGCCCTTGATTTTCTGAAGGTGCTGTTGTGTGATATCAAATTCTTAAATTTTTAAAATTATTTTTAAAAATTATTTTTTAGACGATCCAACCGTACGGATGTTAAAGTATATAGATTTTATTCATATGAAAAAATTATAAAAAAATAAACTAATATTGAATGACTTTAAGGAAAATTTGGTAAAAGTACTACTACCCTAAACGAGATTCTTTCCCAAATAACAAACTAATTTATTAAAATTATTTTTAGACGATCTAGCCGTACAAATGTCAAATTATATTGATTTTAGTCATGTGAAAAAATTATAAAAAAATAAAACTTATCTTGCATGACTTTATAAGGAAAATCCGGTAAAAGTACTATTCCCTATAATGAGATTCGTTCCCGATCAACAAAATAATTTTTTTAAATGATTTTTTGAATGATCTAACTATACAGATGTTAAAGTATGTAGATTTTAGTCATATGAATTTTTTTTAAAAAAAATTCAAACATATATTGAATGATTTTATAAGGAAATTTCGGTAAAAGTACTATTACCCTCAACGAAATTCTTTCCCGAATAACAAAATTATTTTTAAAAATTATTTTTTAGACGATCCAACCGTAGGGATGTTAAAGTATATAGATTTTAGTCATATGAAAAAATTATAAAAAAAAATTAAACTTATCTTGCATGACTTTATAAGGAAATTTTGGTAAAAGTACTATTACCCTCAACGAGATTCTTTCCCGAATAACAATTTTTTTTTAAAAAAATTATTTTTTAAATGATCCAACCGTATGGATGTTAAAATATATAGATTTTATTCATATGAAAAAATAAAAAAAAATTAAACTTATCTTGCATGACTTTATAAGGAAAATTCGGTAAAAGTACTATTACCCTCAACGAGATTTTTTCCCGAATAACAAATTTATTTTTTAAAATTATTTTTTCGACGATCCAAACATACCGATGTTAAAGTATATAGATTTTAGTCATATGAAAAAATTATAAAAAAAATTAAACTTATCTTGCATGACTTTATAAGGAAAATTCGGTAAAAGTACTATTCCCTATAATGAGATTCGTTCCCGGTCAACAAAATATTTTTTTAAAATGATTTTTTGAACGATCCAACCGTACGGATATTAAAGTATATAGATTTTATTCATATGAAAAAATTATAAAAAAAATTCAAACTTATCTTGAATAATTTTATAAGGAAAATTCTGTAAAATGACTAATATTTACATGAGACTCGTTTACGATTGTCTGAAAATTAATCAAACAACGGGTTTTACGACGTAATATGTCATTTGATTACAGACGACAGTTTATTCTCACTTAACCGTTGTAGAACGGAAACTCATACAACGTCTTATAGATCATTTATTTTAAACTGTTGTAGAAATACTACAAGTACAACGGTTTTGTAAAATTTCTATGAAACCATTGTCTATCATAAATTAGTATTTAACGCAGTTTAAGACCTATTATTTCAGAACTAATGATCTTTAAATGTGTATATACATATTTATTTTTAAGTATTTTAAAAGTAAATAAAAAATTACATGAAATGAATATTTTTTAGGACAACGGCCATTCAAGTTGCAAGAAATGCTACACTACACCACCGTAATTGTTAGTGTAAACTAATAATAAATATTTTTTAATTTTTTAAGTACTCAAATATTTAAATAAATTTAAAATAAAAAAGTTTTAAAATCAAAGAAATATATAAAAAAAGAAATTAATCTTCTATAAATTTTATAAGAATATTGAAGCAAAAATTCTATTTTCCCAATTAATTTATTGGTTCTAATTTGTTTCCCCTTAACATTTCATTTCCCTCTTAACATTTTATTTCCCCCTTTTTATTTTGATTCCCGCTTCTTTAAAATTCACTCCTCCTTCCCCCTTTTATCTCCTTATACACAGAACACACATGAACCCGCCTCTCTCTTCTACTGGATCTCAATCCACCTCTATTTGAAACACTAATTACACAAAACGGGTTGTATCTATCCCCTTTTGTGTGATTGTTATTTATGATTTCCGATCTAATCTACATGTGATTGTTTCCTTTATCCAAAACCCAACTCTTTTCTTTATCCCAAGTACTCTATAACCTTGATTGAAAAAGGTAGGTCTAGTAATTGGGAGGCTGAGCTCAAAATTGGACAGAGGCTTCATTTTCGATTTAGTTCAAACGCCTCCAAATGATGCTGGAGATCCTGCTTGTTCACTTATTGATAATAATCAGACAAATAAGAATAAGAAATGAGGATAATCCTCTAAACTTAAACAAAGCTTGGATTCCTCGCCTTTGTTGTCCATTGATGCTTATTGGGTTTCCGAACACGCTCGTCAGGTACTTTAATTTCTCCTTCTATCTATGTACACAATTCAAAATTTTATGTTAACGATTCTTAAATGTAGTTTTTCTATGTGGATTGTGTAATTAGAATTATCCACATATGGACTTTAATTTCTCCTTCTATCTTTTGTTTTTTTAAGGTTTCAAAAATGCTCTTAGGCGGCATGAAAGTGGTCGGAAACTACATATGGACCAGCGAAAGCTCTTTCAAGAATTCAACTTTAGTCCTCTTTCAGGTCGTTCTTGTGATAATTATGTATATGATCTCATTGTTTCATTATTTTCTAATAAACAGAATAAAATTTTGGTATACTTTATTTAATTATACTCATGACTTTAGTGATAGAACCTTTAATATAGATTTTCTCCTTTTAGTTAAACTGAATATTTTCCGATTCGTTCCCGATGTTGACGTTCATGCAGACTGTAAAAGGAGTCGCTGAAGCATCACATTTTTATAGCCACTAATTTGGATGAAAGCTTGCTTATCCACATTAGTTATAGTCCAAGGAGTTATCTTGATCATGTTCATCTTTGTCCATATTTAGATTTAGTTAGTCATTTTTATCGATATATTTGACATTATCTTATTTAGATGGACATGTCAAAATTTCTCTGTGACTTCAAACATAACGTCAAGTAGCCTTCGGCCGTGTGATTTTAAAATGGGAAAAGCCTTGGCTTCTCTTCAAACATTTAGGTGCACTTATACTTTTGATATAAGGTATGTTGATCATGTTTTCTTTCTATTGCTATAAGTTTTTCTATCTTTTAATTTTTTTTTGGCCTTCACTAATATTCTATGGACTCATTTTTAATAGTTTTATGATTATAAAGACACATTAATTGGCATTAACAATTCTAGGGTATCTTATATAAGATGATATGATACGCATTACTAGTTTGAAAGCCAAAAAATAGGTGGACTAAACCTATCTGTGCATGATCTGCACTTTACACAATTAATCAGTAGTTTTATTCAAAAATATCTTTTATTTCATCTAAATTAATCCTGTTAAATAATAATAGGCAGTTCATTTGAAACTTTTCTTTGAAATAATTAATGTTAAAGGCTGGTTGAGTTTTTTTCTATATTATATATTAGCTAGGAAACTACATCTGATCAGCTGCTAACTCTTTTTTTTATTTAATTTTGTGTATTTTCATTGATGGTGTGAAGAGAAGAAGTTGAGGTTCCCCGGGATAAGTACTTTGCATATCTCGATAGGATTGAAAATGTAACACAAGTATAGTTTGGAATGCCAGCCGTTCTAGGCTGATTGAAGGAGATGAAAATAGCTTTATGAGGTACCCAATTTGTTATACTTTATTATTAACTAGAGACTTTTTAGTTGATGAATGATGCAAGAAACTTATGATATTTAATATGTACTTTTAACATTTCGATGAATGAAAGTTTCATTTATTGTATCCCAGGATGTATAATATCGTTAAATGGAGCAGTTCTATAGGGGATGTAAAAAAATTTATTTCATTAGTGAGAGGTGAAAAAAAGTACCCCGGTGGCTTTGTTTTCAAAGGTTGTGTCATGGTTGGTAGCTGGTAATAAATTATATGCATTCAATTGATTTGTGTTTATGGTCGGTGAGGCAACCCTGAATTTTCGGGTAAGATGCATCTTTTTACAGTTCTTCTTAGTCACTCATTTTTTGGTGGCGACTTAGTTTGTACTCCATCTATTTTATATAATTAAACAGGAAGCTCGAGCTGCATTCTACCACAAGACATGCATCATCATTTCAGCTTGATGATAGGCATACCATATACTTATCCAACTCTGTTGAGCACTCCAGCCACACTTCCAACAATTATGTGTCTTCAAGTGTTAAATTTATTATTTTTTCTTGGAAAGACTTAAGACATAGAAAGTAAAAGATATATACTAGATTATTATAGTTTGTATCTCAACTCCTCATATGTAATTATGTTCACATGATATTTCATGTACAAAATGTTTAGTAAATTATTATCTAAGAGACACTTGGAAAATATATAAATATTGTCAAACCATTGTGTGTAAAATTGAAACAATATTTTTAGCTTGCAAAACCATTATCTAATGTCAATAAACTGTAATAAAATAATAAAAAACCGTTGTATGTAACTATTCTGACAAATGTTACAAATGAATAAAGCGTTTTCTGAATATAATATACACAAATTTAAGTTTACTTGATCGTTGTAACAAGATGTTTCACACAATACTATAATAGCATGAAAAACTTACAACAATATGTCACACCCAACGGTTGTGTAAAACTAAACCCTTTTGTTTCAAATATTCAAACAAAAGGTTTTTATGTAGAAACACTTGAATGACTTGAAGTCTAACAACACTCTGTTAAGCTAAACCGTTATTTCATCAAACCTTCGAATAATAGTTTTATACGACCTCGATGTTGTCTTTGATTCAAACAGACAACGGATGGGTACCGTTTTCTGATACACATATAGACGATGCCTCAATACTCAATGGTATTGAGGGGTCTCAGAAAACGGTTAAAAACCGTTGTCTGAGCCTTTTTTTTCTTGTAGTTCGTGTTTATATAATACACAGCTTCTCTATCAATTACAAGATATGTCCAAAAGATATTTATCCTATTTCTATACATATCTCAATTAATAGCTACGTTCCTACAAATCAGGAACTGACATTAAACTACTCCTCAATTATTGGGACGGTATAAATCAGTAGATTCTGATTTTTTTCTAGTAATCCTGACACCTAGTCATATCCCGATGACTGTCTTCATCCGGTTGTCAAATCCTAATGCCATGCAAATCTTGACGGTTGACAAATCATGATTCCCAGCAGATCCTGATCCTAACTTAGAGCATTTTCACCTAACATTCCTTCCCAATTTATGCTTTGTAGAATATGCATAAATTCTATGCTCAGCTTGATGCCAAAAACAGGAAGACAAAATGTTGAGTCAAAAGTTGTAGAGTATAATCAGTAATTGCTGTTGATATTAATTTCCTGGTTCTTCATAAACCCTTGAATATCTCATGACAAAATCCTTGACCCTCTCATCTATCTTCTTTCTGAGAAGTTTCTTTAGCTTGATCTTTAGACTTCTTTCATAATCAGTTTCTTCATATAACTGATATATAGCAACTCTCAAGTTCCCAATTGAAGTCCTCTCTAATATCAAATCATCAAGTAATACATAACTAGTTCTCAGACCATCAGAATTTAATGTCAACTGTCTTGAAGTAAGAATTGTTTCATACACAGCTGCACCCCTTCTTATGTTCACTTCCTAATGTCTGTAGTTCATGTACATATGAGTGTAATGCCCAAAGTAATCAAAACCTTTATCTTAAATTCTCCTTCTGATTGAATAGAAATCAAATCTGACCATTCCTTAGATGCTTGATTTTCAACCATTAGCAAGTAATGAATATATTTAAGCTCCTTGGTTGACATCATCAGTAGCTCATCAGAAGAAAATACTTGAACTTGATCTCCTTCCAACATCAACATAATCTTTTTATTTGGTTCCGAGCCATCATGCTTGTCAATGATAAGTTTTACAGATTCAAGTCTGTTAAGATGATCAGCAGTAATTTCCTGACCAGGTCTATCAGCCAATGTAAAATTTTCCATTCTTGGATTTACAAATGCAACTTCATGATGCTCAATTCCTGCTCTTGTGTGTGGCCCCAAAAATCCGAGACCTTGTGTTTGTCTCAACCAAGAGGGTGAACTTGAATCATTGTCCAGAGAAAGTGCAATTTGATTTGTCTGTCTAATTCCTCCTGGAATAAAATTTATTTTACTAGAACATTTTAATCCATCAATCTTTTTTCATTTGTAGTCTTTTTTTATGTTAGGAAAATAAGTCCTCATCTTTTCCTTTTCTTCAAGATATTCAAGATTTGAAATATGTCATCTCTATATTCCAGATCTCCAAAGCATATTATTGAACTCATCATTAGCCTTATTCAATGCTTTTCTGATTCCTGCTTCTTCTCTTCTTTCTTCTTCATCAATTTCAAAGTTATGAGAATCAATAAAGACAAATAAAATTTGAATATTCAACTGATTGAAGCATTCTTAATCTTTATTTCCATTAATATTAGGATTTTCAATGTTTGTCCTCATGTCAGGATCAACAATTAAACTGTCAGGATTGATTGTGTCAGAAATTCCTGTGTCAGGATTAGCACTGTCAGGAGCTGCAGTAATTTGAAGTTGCCTTGATCTTCTAATCAATGACATTTCTGGTTCCTTAACAGATACATCTATGTCAGGAGTCACTAGTCTTATTGCATCTATCCTTGGTTCATGATTTAGAAATTATGGATCAATGAGAATTCTCGGAGCCTGAGACTGAGATGTCTCTGAAATTTCTTCAATCCTGACCCCACTTGACCTTGTCCTTCTTTGAGAGGGAACAACAGATTGATCATTTTTGAGAGTACTTCCCTCTTCCTCTTCTAGCATTTTTAGATCCTCAAGCCCTTCCACCTATAGAGGATTCTTGACTTCATGACTGAAATTGCTTTAAAATTTCTTCATGTTGCCTTAGCATTACTTCCTCTGTCATATCAGGAAATTCCTCACTTAAGTGAATCAGTGCTTTTCTTTTAAATAGATATTCAACTCTTTTATCCTTGTTATAAATATTCACAACTTCACAGCTCTTGTCTTGAAAGACATATAGAACCTTTGAGCATCATCATGTTTATCAATGATCATTTCATCCCCCTCATGAATTATAGATAAAGTTTGTTTTTCCATCAATATTTGATAATGAGTCATTGTCTCAGTTCTAACAGTCCTTGCACCATCTGTAGAGACATGAGTTGACTATATGGTTTGTGTTTGAGTCTTGATTCCATCTTTTTATGTACCACACCATCAGAGGTCCCTGTGCCTTGATTTCTACCATCATCATCAGGATTGGCATCATTTTTCCTCAATACTGATTCAGGTGCATATTTTGTCTGAGCTACTATCTCCCCCTTTTGGCATCAAGACCATGTAACAAGGGGAAAATATCATCCAGTTTTTAATTTGTAGCCTGCTGACTAGATTCAATAGCACTTAGCCTTTCATTCATCAATTCTTGATTGGACTTTACATTCAACATCCTTATAACTAGTCAATTATGCTTGTTGATGCCCTTGATGATAACAGAAAGGTCAGCGACTTCTTTTTTCAAATAATTATTTGAATCTTTGAGAGCATAAAGAGAATAATGCGTTCTTTTAACAAAAATTGTAGTAGCTTTAACATCATTTTTTAACTCAGGATTAACAATGGAGTTAACAACATGGTCTACCAAAGTGTGAGCAGCATCATAAGAAATTCTTTCATTGGAAAGCCTCCATGAGTGATTCCATTCATGAGATCTATGAGCATTAATAGTAGCATGGCCTGATGAGGATCCATAGGTAGAATGTTTAGAAGCCTCCAATACAGCTTTACGTTGAGCTGCATTAATATCATAATCATCATCATCATCATTATCATCACAGTCAGTGCTAAACTCTTTAGGAATATCATGATCATCAGGAACTAGATCTTCAACTATGCTTTTGAGCTTTTGATCAACCTTTGATTTAGGAAGACCAGTATCCTGAGAAGAGCCTGAAATAAAAGAACCAGTAACACTTAAGTCTCTCTGATCTTTTAAAGTGATCTCATCACTTCTTATACATATATTATTTCAATAGTAATATTTTGCTTACTCTTTTCTCTCAATTATACCTCCCTTTTTCCAGTACAGGAGACTGCCTCTCAGTAATTTTATTTGTCACTAATTTGTCTCTCAGTCTCACTAGAAAGTCTAAAATCACTCACAAAAGAAGAAATAAGAGATGGCGGAGAAGAATGGTCTGCAGTCATGTAAATAGGGATATCCTCATGTAAGGGTCTATATATAGTCATACTAACAGATAATGTAGAAGTGAAAGTAGAAATTATACCTTGTGTGGATGATTCCAAAGGCATAGCAAAAAAAAGAGTCACCAATATAGCTCCAGTGTCCTTCTTTGCAGCCACCATGTCAACATCAAGATCAGGAATTGAAGTGTCAGGATTTGCTGCATCATGATCAAGATGAGCAGCGTCAGGATTTGACTTGGAATCAGGAATTGCAGTTTGGTCTGCATTAGTACTTTGAACTGATGGTTCTTGTATGACCTGAGGTTGTGAAGCTTCTTCACCCCTTTGAGTTGAAGGTTCTTGTGGGATTACCTCAAATATTGGATCATTAATCACTGCATCTAGCTTTGCCAAATGCTCCTGATGAGCTTCTTCTGCTGTACATGGGCTTGAACCTCAGTTTCCAAAGAATTAGGAACATCTTGAGCAATGTCAGGAATTATCCTTTGAATGAATGTGTTTGCACTCTCACATTGAGAGAGTGGTTCTTCTGTGACTGGAGCTTGAACAAATGCTGAAACTTTTTGAGAATCGGGTTCTTGTATGATGTGCTCTTTCTATGATGACTGGAATTTTGATTTCTTCCTCATAAAAATAGTTTTATCCTCAGCTTTTCTCTTCCCCAAAGTGTCAAGACCAACCTCCTTTGCCAACTGTCTTATTCTTTCATCAGAAACTTCAATAAATATGGCTGGAGGAGAGTCGGGAACTGATGAGGTATCAGGAATAGAAATCACTATTTTACGAAAATCAGTTTTCTCACTGTCAGGATACATACTAGATTGTTGAGGAGTAGCATGGAGCTTTGTCTGCATCTTGACTTTTTCTTGTTAAGCTTGAAGCTTGTCAGCCAACTTGATCAACTTTCTTTTCTTCTTTAGAGCATCCTTCTCATCATCAGACTTATCTCCTTCCTCAGTACCAATAACCTCCACTGGATTTACATTCATTTTGAAGACAAGTGGGCTCTCATCACTTTCATCAGTATCTGATTCAGTAACAATATGACTTCTTCCTGCTCTATTTTTCTTTTTATTTTCTTTAGCAAGTGCCTGTCTTATTCTTTTACCTTTTGGAATATATTTCTTAGAGCCAGACACTCTCCTTTCTCCACCTTGTTTCTCCTTTTCTGTGGGTGAATGTGGAACAACTTTGGAATATGACTGTCCACCAGACACATCCGTTCTAGCTGGTTATTAAGATTTGATAACTGATTCTTTTTGGGAAGAACCAGAGGTGGTTGGATTTCTATTTAGAAAGTGAGATGCTTGGGTCTGGAACAGAATGGGTTGTGTCCTGTTTCACAACATCAGGAATTGACAATGAGTATTTGTGTGGCATAACCCTTTGCAGGAATTATTAGGTAATGAATAACACACAGGGATGGGTGAATGCATTTTAGGTGTTTTTCTACTTTTCTTGATTTATTTATGGTAGTGATCAAAGTAAATTAAACCTTGTAGTGAGATGTGTTAAAACTGAAATTAAAGCAGTAAGAATAGTGAATATAGACCTTTCAAAACTTACTTAATTTTATTTTAAAAATTAAGAATGTTTTGCTATAAAATTTCTAGGCTCTTTGTTGATAAAGAGCTTAGCTTCTTTCTTGAGAGAATACAAGATTTTTCTTATCTAAATTGTTACTGCTTACAAAGCATCCAGTGTTTACCTTATAAAACAGTAAGCACTGGTTATTACACAGCATGAATTAGCATGTACTAAACCCTATTTTTGGATAATCAAATCTTTCTATTTGCAGCTTAGTGTATCTTGCTAATCTTGCACGTCTCTGACTTTACGCCAATTAATCTTGGCCTTTGATCTTGTACTCTAAAAGCTGCTTTTTGTAGACTTGTCAATCCAACCGATTAGATTGTTTGTTGATTGATAATCTTGGATAATGAACTGGTCTGCACTTTGTACTTTGAGTTTTACCTCGAGATCTCCAGTTTGGTATATAGAGAACTTGACATCTCGATAAGTATAATGGCTTATCGAGATCTCTCATTACTCTATAGTTGTTTTGACTTATAGAGGTCTCTGAGTTCTCTATAAGAGAATTTAGCTTGTCGAGATCTCTCATCTTTATGTCTTCACTTTTGGCTTATCGATATCTCTGAGTTCTCTAGTGGTAAATAGACTTATCGATATCTTAGAGATCTCTAGTGATATTTTGACTTGTCGATATCTCAGAGATCTCTAGTGATATTTTGACTTATCGAGATCTCAGAGATCTCTAGTGATATTTTGACTTATCGATATCTCTAGAGTTCTCTAGTGAAGAAATGACTTGTCGATATCTCCGATCTTTATGTCTTCAATTTGGCTTATCGATATCTCTGAGTTCTCTAGTAGCTTCCCTGACTTCTCTATAAGTCATTCTGGAGTTCTCGAATGACTTATCTATAACACCAAATCTGTGACTTGTAGAGATCTTGACTTGGAACATTTTTCTCAAAACATATTTATTCAACTCCAAGCTTCTTTTTAATTCTTCTGAGGTATGATCTTCTTGATTTTCTTCCAGATAGAATTCTTAAGCTTGATACTGTTTACAGAAAAAGACTCCAGTCTGCTCTTTGACATTTTTATAGACTTTAAATGTTACAATACAAAATGCAAACTAAGATTACAATACAACTTACTTAGGGTTGTCAATTTGACTTAGTCTTGCTATAGTATAGGCATGTCTTGCATAACAATCTCCCCCAATTTGTGAGAAGATTGCTTAACATAAATTCATGCATGTTAACAAGACTAAACCCAAGCTACAATGGAAAATAAAACTAATAAATAAAAATTGATACAATTACAACATTTATACATTAGGTAAAGACTGTTTTTACTTCTGTTTCTTCTCTAATAAGGTCCTTTAAGTAAACAAGAATTTCAAGTTCTTCTATTATTGGTGTCCCTTCTAGAGCTTCCACAAGCTTAAGTCTGTCTGGCTTTGGATTACCATTTAGCAAATCAATCCTAAATTTTGTGAATTTTCCAGCTTTTACATTTAGAAATTTTCCATCCTTAGAAATTCTGCTCATTCCTTTTGCCTTGAGTTCTTCTGATCTTTTCCTGTACATTTCAATCTCCTCATCATACGTCCTTATCCTCTCCTCATATTCAGCTTCATTCCTTGCTCTTCTTTCCTCCCTTTCAATCAACCATTCAGCCAACACAGATCTCCATGCTCTTGTAGCAGTATCCTTATCCTTCAGTAAACTTATCACTCTCTTGATTTTTGTGGGGGAGAGAGAGTCCATTAAGCTGCAGCCTAGAAATGTGAAGGATCCATCTTCATAGTAGATTCTTACTTCCCTTAGAGTTACAACCCAAACTCTAACTATTTCTCAGCTAGTTGTTGAAAATAATCTTCATCTGAGATGCACCAGTTTAAAGGTAGAAAATCATTTTTCTTGAAACAATTCCAGATGGCCCTTTCAGTGACTTCCACTTTTTCAGTAGACTTAGCTTTCTTAGGTTTCCTCCCAACAGACTTGTAGTTGACTTTGAGTGATGGCTTTGGAGAAGGTAGGTTTGTGATTTTCTTGAAAGATGTTTGGTTAGAGGTGATTGGTACTTTTAGAAAGGTGTTGGCAGTTTGTATAGGAATTTAGGCTTAGGTTTGAGGTGGTTTGATGATTGAGTTTGTTGGATTTGAAGGTTGAGCTAGATTTTTTTGGATTTTTAGGGTTTGTTGTGGTTATGATCCTAAGCCATCTTGCTTCTTCTTTCTTCTTCTTTTATCCCCTTTCTTCTTCTCATCATCCTTCTTCTTTTCATCCTTGCTTCCAGCTGCCTTGGAGGATTGACTTGGATTTGAGCCAGAAGGTTTTTGATCATCTTTCTTCTGCTCATCATCATCCAAATTATCCTTGTTGATTTGAGTTTTAGGCAAGTTGGCTTCAGAATTCCTCAAATATCTTCCCAACAACTTAATCATCTCTTCATCTTCAATAGTCTTATTTCTCTTTACTTTCAACTCAGTCTCCAGAGTCATGATAATCTTTTTGTTGGCCATGACACATTGCTTAGGAATCTGGAAGTGTTTGAAGTGTTTGGTGGGAGGACAGATGTATACCACTCCCTTGCTTGGTCGTAGGTATGCTTCAGGAAAAGCAGCCACTTGAGCATTTTTCAATTCAGTTAGCAAGAGAGTGTCTTCATGAATCACTATTCTGACTTTGCTTATCAGAATGTCCAACTCAGATGCCCTCCTAGAGATAAGATAGTTGAGGGACACCTACATACTCCTGTCTACCCCTGAGTCATTTATGTTGACCATAATCTCTCTTTCCTGAAAATTGTCTTTTGTTACCAATATCACCCTTATTGAGTTTATTGTCCTGTCCAAGGCTTTCTTGTAGGTGAAGAAATTGTCATTGAGAGAAGCCCTGAGAGCCTTAAGCAATTCATCAAATTCCCTGCTTAGACTAGGTCCCTTAGCTGCTTTAATAATCCTCTCCATTCCAATATCAACTTCCTGAGTTTTGCTCTTTTCAGCAGTTTGGACACTTTGAGTAGATGATCTTTATAGCGTAGCCATTCCCCTTAGTATTGTTGGAAGTCGTGATAGGATGAGTAGGAATTTCAGGTCTCACAGCTTCAAGGAGTGCTGGAAATGGTATATTGAGTTTACCCATGATGGCTCCCAAAGCAACAGAATTTTGCATTTGGAGATGCTTGTGAGAGTCCACCAGGGTTTGGATATCTGATTGTTGACTCTTGACTAGAGAAGTCAAAGCTTGAACTTGAGCATTTAGGGAGACATGTGAGGACTGCAAGTCTGAGACTTGTTGTTGAAAAGATTGGATTTGAAGATTTATAGAAGTTGAGAAAGGTTAATGAGAACTTGTAGATGTTGAGGAGCCAAAAGTTGCTTCCACAACATTTTTGACACCCTCTATAAGCAATGTAGAAGGCTCATATCTGGTTTGGTGAAGCTGATCCAACTTGATCTTTGTGTCATTTGAATTGGTGATTTGTTGTTGGACCACTTCATGAAGAGCAATGAAAGATTGTCTGAGATTTTTGACATCTTTTTCCATAGTGGTCAAATCTAGTCTTTTCATTTGGTCAGCAAAGTGTTGAAACTTTGAGGTGATCTTGACCTGGGAAGGTATAATCTCATCCATCTTCTCATTTACCATTTTCCTTACCTTATCTTCATGACCAATCAACCCGAGTTCTAGTGCTTTTCCAAAGAGATGGAAAGCTTTGAGTTGAGACTTGAAAACTTCATTGATTGCATCATAAACTTTACCAGGAGTCAGGGCTTTGGTATTGCTTCCCAAGATAGTTAGATAGTCTTCCATGAATTTAGGTAAAACACCCTCCATCTCCAGATTATAGTCCTTTTTCAGCCAAGCATCACAGTTGCCATCCTGTTCAGCTTCATTAATAATTTTATCTTGTTGTTCTTAGACATCTGTTTGATAGGAGAGCATGATGGCTTGGTATTCCTGGTTAGACATATCTGAGGTTAAAAGTTGCTGGGAGATCTATGCAAGTGCTGCTAGCTGATCCACCCTGAAATCTTTAAGATTAGATAGAGGTGCATCTTCTTGTAGCCAGTTGGAGAGAAGATGTGGTTGTTGAGTTTGTGAGGTTGAGGGTTGTGGAGTTGGATCAGAACCACCTATGACAAAAGTCACAGTTTGACTCACAGTAGATACCGTGGTTATGACAAGTTGTTCCACACTTGTTGTGGGAACCTCCAATTGAATTGGAGGGGATTTGACCGGGTTATTGACATGTGCACCAGTCTCAAACCCTTGTGCTTCTTGCAAAACACTGTCACATGAATGTGATAAACTTGCCTCTCCCATAGAAGGGTCATTGGCAATTGTACTCCCAGCTTCAATTGTCAAAGCAATTTCAACCAGGGTTTTGAGGGGAGTTGTTCCTAGAACAGGAACCTCCAATTGAATTGTAGAGGATTTAGATAGCTCCCCCTCAGGAGTACTACCCTCAAACCTAACAGTATGTGAAGTCTGATTTGCACATGAAGGTGCATTTATGATCTCTATGGGGTTTTAAGTAAAAACTGATGAATCCCCCATGTTTGTGTTTGTGTCATCAAGGTCTACCCCAACATGTAGCCTCTCACCAACTAATTATAGTTTCTGGGTGATGAGCAAGGTTTCTTGAACCAAGTCACTTGAATGAGCTTGCACTTGAGAACTGGATTCAAGTGCTGTATGTGAAGAAGAAATTTGAGAGATTAAGAGTTGTTGTTTAGTAGTGAGTGTTGACAGCTCCCCCCTGAATGGATGAGGGAGCTTCAATAGATGTGCTCTCACTGTGTGTGCCATCCTTATTTCTTCTACCATACACTTGAATTTGATCAAGTGTTGGATGTGCAGACTCTTTACAAGATGCATCGGGGAGAATGCTCTTTTTAATAGAAACACCCTGTTGAGAGGATGTCTCTAGAGTCTGTTTTGTCCCCATTTATACAACTGCATCCTTTTGGGAGGATACATAGGTGCTTTGAGTGGTCAACTCAGTTTGCTTAGCATTCTTTGTCTTTCTGACCAAGGGTGACTCAGTTTGTATTTGATCCTCACTACTCTCATCTATTACTGTGAGGGTTATCTCATTTCTCTTCTTTTTACTCAGTTTACCCTTTTGAGAGGATGAAGTGGTTGGTTTCCTAGCTACTAATGGTTTTGAAGAATTAGGCTCAACATGGGTAGATTCATGTGGGTGTTCCTGTATTTGTGCTTCCAGAGGCTTAGGAACCATTATTGCACTAGGTAGAACTTGTTAGGGCGGAAAACATGCGCTAATAATACACGCAAGTATACGCGTTCGCAAGTAATATAGAATACTTTCTAGTTCGTTCCCACAGAGACTCGGACTAATTATGCTCAATTAACACTTACTCACCAATGTATGATTACTTCTCAATGTTAAAACAATAACACATAGAATTGATTAACTAATTATTAACTAGAATTAACTATGAGAATTAAACACTTAACAGACACGTGAATTAACAATATTAAACACACATGAGATCATAACTTCATTACTACTTCCTTCAATAGTTATTGTTATTACCCTTAGCATGTAACGGTGATGAAATTAATTGAACAACACTAAACTGATAAAAGCCAACTTTCGTTGTACCAATACCATTCTACCAAACATCCACAATTAAGATAGAAGTTGAATACTCATCAATTATGTTGAGACCCTATATGTCTACAGAATTTGACAACATAACGATTTAAGCACAAGTTATTCCTTATGATTACACAGGGCAAGTAAAACGGTTAGAGTTACCCACTAATCATGCATACACATACATGAACCTATGCATGGCAAGTTCTAAACCTCAAGATCCACCGTCGCTTCACAAGAGATTAACACCCTATCTTATATGTTCGCGACACACATAAGACGAATAAACACAACCAATACTAGATATCATGCAATCATCACACACTAAGGTATTAAACAACTAACTAAAGAATTCCATAGCAAATCCGTTACGACCCCATGATCACGATTAGCCCATGATTGAACTCATCGTCACCATGGGTTCATATGAAAACATGATAATAACACACAAGAATAATTAATAAAACTACTTATATTAAACCAGAGTACGTCACAAGAGTAATAAGGTTCAAAGTAAAGAAAACTAGCATCCAATGTTACAACGAATAAAAGAATCACAAGAAACTAAGCTTCCTCTTCGTTGCGGTGTGCTAAAACGGTCTTCTTCCTTATCTCCTTGCTCCTCGATTGATACACGATTCAACACACGTGTAACGTCTCCGAAAACTACTTATATAGAAGCCCCACAAAACCCAGCCATCTAAGAAATCAGAAGTTCAGCAGAACAAGAACTCTAAAAATCATATTTTTAATTCGCGCCCCTGAGCGGCCGCCCAACAATCCTGAGCGGGCGCCCATCTTCCTGAGCGGCCGCCCAGCCAGGCTGAGCGGACGCCCATCACCTTTCTGGAAAATTAATTATTTTGCTCCCGTTCTTTGCTGCATTCTGCTCCTAACTTCCCACTTGCAATGCCAAGTACATACCAAGGCTTATTCTTGATGAAATCTCCCCACAAATGCAAGTAATACCCTGAAATGCACAAACACTAGAAAAACGCATCAAATACACAAATTACTTGATTTCAAGACATCAATTCAAGCCATTATAAGACGTTCTAAGTGGTATAAAATGCCACTTATCACAACTACATTAGGCCTCATGTCAGGCATAGGATAAAGGTAGGTCTTAAATCTTTCAATCATGAAAGGTGTTAACTTAAGACCCACTGGAACCTTATTCTTAGTAATAAGTGATCCAAATAAAATTTTGGACACTTCCTTATAATTGCCTATTTATGATCGATCTACACCATTTATCAAATGTATGTCATTCACTTTATAGTTTAAAGTAGACATAATGAATCTAGGAAGAAAAATTTCCTTACCTCTTGACTCCAATGGCATTGTTAGCCTGGTGCTCAACTCCTCTAGTATGTAGTGTCCTACATTGATCTGTTTGTTGTGAGCCATTGAGTAGACCAGCTTCTGGACAACACTAGATATGTTGTCAAACCCTGACTTCCTGCAAGTGAAAGCCCTTATCACTTAATCAAATAGGAAGGACCATTCTCTCCTCAGGTGCTTCTTGTTCATGCTTGACAGATTGATCTTCTCAGAATAGTTGATGAAGTCCATGAATTCATACAGCTCATCCTGAGTTAAAGCCTCCACCATCTTGTCAATAGGTATTCCTAATGCCATATTGACATCATCCTCAAAGATCTCCACATGTTGGCCCTTGATTGTGCAGTTTATTATAATTGATACAGCCTGATTCTCATGCACAATTTTCCTTGTTACTGCTGTGTTCCAAAAATCCCATAACACATCCAAGTAAAGCACATGATTAGCAGTAAGAGCCCCTACAAAGTAAGTCTCAGACAAGAACTTGACAAAACTTTTGAAAGTTTTAGGTGTTTGGTTTGCATCTAAGAATGCAAGAAAGTTAGTCTCCTTTGGTATTAAGGGTACAATATTGTTTGCTGCCATTGTTATGAGTATGAAGTTTAGTGGGTAAGAAAAAATAGTGAGAAAGGAGTTGAAACGAGAGAGAAATCGGTTTTGCATTGAAAAAGCTAGGTCACTTAGAGTTCTCTAAGGTGTAGCTATGTATATGTATCGAGATGTCTGGGTATTTATAGTAAAAGCAAATGACTTGTCGACAAGTCAAATATAGGCATTTAGAATACACTTATCGAGAAGTCATTTTGAGATGTAAAAGATATTTATTCTTCTAGAGAACTAAAAATTAACTTATCGAGATGTTAAATAAATACCCAGTTTGTCCAAAATGGACTGAATTGTTTCCAGTTTTTATTTGAATAAATCAAAATAAAATCAGAATAAATTTGCCAAAAGTATTTTACCAAAATAATTTATTAAATTAAATTATTCCATTTCTAAATTATTCATAAGTCTAAAAGATACTTGTAGAGAACTCTGTAACTTAACCCTTATAGAGAACTCTACAATGACTTGTCGATAAGTCATAATAAAGCTTATCGAGAAGTCACTCGAGAAGTCAGTAAATTGACTTATCGAGAACTCACTCGATAAGTCTTAAAATGACTTGCCGATAAGTCAGTTAGACTTATCGAGAACTCAGTTATCTATATACTTTTGATCACTTTGATTCTGCCTTCTGTTAATTTTACATATTATGGATGTAAATTAACAGCTATATGTAAAATTAACAGCTTGAAAGTTTTCTTAGAATGTTAAAAATTCCAAGCTGAAATTTTGAAAAATAAATATGCAGAGAATTCTGAAATATTTATAATTCATATTTCAGTTAATTTCTCATTAAATCAAATAAATGTTGATTTACCATAAATTAATCTGCTACAAAATATTAGCTGAGTTCTTGCCTTAGGATGAAGAATTAAGCATTCCAATTTCACCTAAAGTCTAGTGAAAGTTGCTTCATCCAAAGGTTTAGTAAAAATGTGAGCTAATTGTTTTTCTGTTGGAACAAAAATGAGCTCAATGGTACCATTTGTAGCATGTTCACTAATGAAATGGTACCTTACATCAATATGCTTTGTCCTAGAATGATTGACTGGATTAGCCACAATAGATATAGCACTAGTATTGTCACACATAATTGGAATTTTGTGTAACACTAGGCCATAGTCCATTAGCTGATTTCTAATCCAAAGCACTTGAGCACAACAACTTCCTGCAGCTATGTATTCAGCCTCTGCTGTAGAAGTTGACACAAATTGTTGTTTCTTGCTATACCAGGATACAAGTCTTTGTCCAAAAAACTGACAGCTTCCACTAGTACTCTTTCTGTCAACCCTGCATCCAACAAAATTTACATCTGTGTATCCAACAACTTCAAAACCAATTCCCTTAGGATACCATAATCCCAAGTTTGGAGTCCCCTTCAAGTATCTGAAAATCCTCTTCACAACCATCAAATGTGACTCTTTTGGATTGGCTTGAAATCTTGCACACAGACATGTAGCAAACATGATGTCTGGTCTACTTGCAGTTAAGTAAAGCAATGATCCAATCATCCCTCTATAGCTTGAAATATCTACAATTTTGCCCTTTTTATCTTCATCCAACTTTGTTACTGTAGACATAGGTGTAGATGTAGGTGAACAATAAACCATGCCAAACTTTTTCAATAAATCTTTGACATACTTAGTTTGGATGATGAAGATTCCATCACTTCTTTGACTGACTTGAAGTCCAAGAAAGTAACTTAATTCCCCCATCATACTCATTTCATATTCACTCTGCATAAGCTTAGAGAATCTTTGACAGAGCTTCTCATTAGTAGAACCAAATATGATATCATCCACATAAATCTGAACTAGGATAATATCACCACCATGCAGCTTGTAGAATAGTGTCTTGTCTATTGTTCCTCTAGTGAAACCATGTTTAAGTAGAAAATATGTCAGTGTGTCATACCAAGCTCTAGGTGCCTGCTTTAGTCCATATAGAGCCTTGAGTAGCTTGTACACAAAATCTGGAAATTCTGGATCTTCAAAGCCAGGTGGATGTTGCACATAAACTTCTTCTTCTAGCTCACCATTTAGAAAGGCACTCTTGACATCCATTTGATATATTTTGAAGTTAGAATGTGCAACAAATGCTAGAAAAATTCTTATTGCTTCAAGTCTTGCAATTGGAGCAAAAGTTTCATCATAATTAATTCCTTTTTCCTGTGAGTAGCCTTTTACAACCAACCTTGCCTTGTTTCCGGTAACTATACCATTTTCATCCATCTTGTTCCCGAACACCCATTTTGTTCCAATTACTCTTAGATGCGGGAACTAACTCCCAAACTTTTTTCCTTTCAAACTGATTAAGCTCTTCTTGCATGGCAGATATCCAATCAGGATTCATAAGAGCTTTTTCAATTTTCTTGGGCTCTACTTGAAACAGAAAGCATGCATGTAGGCACTCATTAGCAGTTGCACTTCTAGTCCTTACACCAGCATTAGGATCACCAATTATTGCATTTTTATTGTGACTTCTATCCCATTTTCTAGGCCTTCATCATTTTCTTCAGTTTTAGTATGACTGGTAGGTTCTTCTCCTCTTTCTCCCCCTGAGTTTGTGCTATCAAATTCAGGTGTATAAGATGAGATTCTATTTTCATGATTTTCCTGTTCAGTAGTCTCTTCTTTTAATATTTGTTGTGCATTGCCTTCATCCTCTTCATCAGAATCACTATTAATGTTGAGATTTTCAAATACAAGGGCTTCAGCTTCATTTTCATCAACATTCCAAGCCTGGACACTTGTCATCATCAAAAGTCACATATGTGCTTTCCATGATCTTCTTTTGATCACTTATATAGACCTTGTAGGAAGTTCTCTCCAATGAATATCCCAGAAAAATTGCTTTAAAAACCTTTGAGTCAAATTTTCCCACATATTTAGAGTTGTCTTTTAAAATGTAACACTTGCTTCCAAACACATGAAGATGATTTACAGTAGGCTTTCTCTTAGACATGATTGAGTAAGGTGATTTTCCATGAACCTTGTTAATGAGATATCTGTTTTGAGTATAACATGCAGTATTAGCAGCTTCTTCCCAAAAACTAGTTGGCAACTTGGCATCTTGCAGCATTGTCCTAGCAACTTCTACCAATGTTTTATTCTTTCTTTCAACTACCCCATTTTGTTGAGGTGTTCTAGCAGCTAAGAATTCTTGAACAATGCCTTTGTTTTTTCTTAAGGCTAGAACACGCGCTAATATTCACGCAAGTATACGTGATCGTAAGTAATATCTAGAATTAATTCTAGTTCATTCCCACATGGACTGGTTTAGGTTAATTTTAATCAATGTACTTATGCAACAATGGTATGGTTATTATCCAATGCTAAGACAAATAACAAATTAAGATTGTTTATAACTACGCTTAACTAAGAGATTATACTAAAGAACATTAACTAAGAGAATTGAGAGAGTTGAATACTATATGACACAAATATAGGATTCTAACTTCATTAAATACTTCATTCAATAGCCTTTTCATTCTTAACCTTAGCACGCAATGATGATGACACTAATAAGATAACATGAAACTGATAAACGCCAACTTTCGTTGTAAAAATGCCATACTACCAGACATCCACAAAATAGATAGAAGCTGTATATACACCAATTATATTGAGACCCTGTATGTCTATAGAGTTTAACAATATAACGGTTTAATGCACAAGTTATTTATCATGATTACATAGGGAAAGTAAGATGCTTAAAATTACCTACGAATCATGCATATCAAATACATGAACTATGCTAGTATGGCAAGTTTTAAACCCCAAATTTACTTTTGCTTCATTAGAGATTAATACGCTATCTTATAAGTTCGCAATGCTCATAAGACAAATAAGCACAACTAATACTAGAATATCATAAAATCACCACACACTAAGGCATTGAAACAAATTAACTAAAGAAATCCATAAATAAATCCGCTAGAACCCCATGATAACGATTAGCCCATAATCGGACTCATCATCAATGTGGGTTCCGATGAAAGCATGGTATAATAAACGTAGTCTTTATACTGAATAATTAATAAACCAAGTATGAAACAAGAGTATAGGTTCACAAGTAAGAAAACTAGCATCTAAAGTTATAACTTAAAACAAAGAATCACAAGTATAAACTAGATCATCTTCGCCTTGGTTGAATTGTGCTCTACGGTCTTCTTACGCCTTCTCCTTAAGCTCTGGTACGTCCTGTTAAGAAAAACGACCTTAAGTTATGTTTATATAGCAGACCATGCAGATTAGAAGTCTTCTGGATCAAAATCAGAGTAGAAACAAGATTCTTTGAATTCGACCCGGCGCGCGGGCGCGCTGCACTTCTGAACTCCTGGCGCGGCCGCGCGCTACTACAGCGCGGGCGCACTGACTCTCTGGAGAAAATCCTGAATTCTTCTTTTCTTGCTGGTTTGAGTTGGTCTTTTCACGAGCAAGATTCTTGACACCATCCTAACACCATATTAGCATCAAAGCAATGCTAGATCACCCGAATTCCTGTTAAATGCCTGAAATGTAAAATACTACAAAAACACGTTAAAAACACCAACAACTTGAGTACAAAACACCAATTCAAAGCTTTACGGAGCGTTATAAAGTGACATAAATGCCACTCAACATACCCCCAAACTTGAATCGATGTTTGTCCTCAAGCATAAACAGACCCAAAGAACAAGGAATAAAAATACATGAATACAAACTATATGAATGCAATGATCCCCATAGAATAACTAAACCAATCAACAATCAAAATCTCAATAAATGCATCTATTCGCACAAAGATCAATCAAATCCCACAAATCAACTTACAAGCCAGAAATGTGCGTGTATGCAAATGCTTACAGATATACTATCACAACTAGATCAATAATCATGACTCACTACTCATCAAGGCAATCGCGAGGTTATAAATAGAATAAAAGCTAAACTCAATATAACTTATAACACTTCAATTCTTATATCGGAGTTTTTTATGGATTCACGCTTTTATTCAAAACACAAAAACAACACAAATATGCTTATTTGACCGTGCAATGAGTGAGGTCCACAAAAGACTTATACAATAATACCCATGTAGCGAGCATTAGGTTAGTGGATCCCAGACTATAAAAAGCCTTAGGTCACTAGGCACAAAGTCCCCTAAGAACTTAATAACTCGAGTATTAAAGAGCCCACTCGTGATCAATTGTGATAACATATATATATATATATATATATTTCTTTTTCTTTCATTTTTTCATATATTTTTTTTCCATAAATTTCTGAACGAGTGCGTTTCGCTCCATCTCGTTCAACCCTAGACTACTCATAAAAAATGAGTCGGCTACTAGCCATTTGACACCTAGCCACAACAACTAGCAATAAAATCTAATTTTTTTCAATTTTTAAATTTCCATGCTATTTTATTATTAAGAGAATATCCTAAATTCTAAATATAAATAAGCGATTAAACCTTAACAAACAAATAAACCACGACCATGATCTAGCCCTCAAGCAACCTATAATACTTAGTGAAATACAATTGTCTTTAGCATGCAAATCAACTCGATAAGACTTAACATCACTAAGCACGACATCACTACATTAGCATCAATATCAAAAATCAATCGGAAAAATTATCTAAGGGATCATGTTATAATGCAAATGCATGAAATCTATGAACAAACTATCATACTAAAATAAAAAACTACAAAAATAATAAAAAGTTACTACATAGCAAATATTCAACTATATGAACTAAACTAGCATATATATGCAACTATATGCGACTCACACAAAACACATAATTCTTAACTACTACCCCCAAACTTAAAATATTCATTGTTCTCAGTGAAGGTAATAGCAAGGATTCAGGCATACCTACTTATAATCAGAGTCATCACCCTCAAGGGGTGGAGTGTCAGGAGTGTTTGGAGGCATATACACAGAGTCTTCATCAAATACTGACCACTGTATGTCAACTCATGTGGTTGTGAATGCAGTCCCTAACGCCTGGGTGAGTTCCTGTGCAAACATGCTATGGATGTCATGCATCGCATCCATCCTCCTAGATAAATGCCTATACTGCGTCGTACTCAAACCAGCACTGCCCTGTGCTTTCTCCTGCTGCTGCTGCCATCCCAAATGACCCCCCTCCTCTCCCAACTGAGCTCTCCAAGCTGCTCGATGGGCCTGCGAAGTCCCACCAGCATATGTCTGATCTGTTGGCCTTCCACCTAGCAGATGGTCATAAATATATCCAAGCCTCTTTGGATCGGGCTTCCCACCATACCACTCCGTCATATTCAACAGCGTCGAACTATCAATCGGGGAACTCGGGAGCTGCAGCTGCTCATGTGCGGGCCAATGAACTCCAACCGCCACACACAGCTTCATCACAATGGACGCATAGGGTAAGAACCTATAGTACTCCCTCGAAGAAACCTCAAAATATCCTGATGAATCACCATCCCAAGATCCACATAATCTCCCTGAAGAATGCCCCACAACAAATGTGCACACTCCACAGTAACATCATGCATGTGAGAAGATGGCATGATGTTAGCACAAATAAAAGAATTCCATGCACATGCAAACATGTTCATGCCCGATGCAAGGAAAGTGGCATACTCGTTCATGCCCTTCTTGAACTTCCAATGAGTCTCAGGAACACACAGGGTAGCAACAATCAAATCCAGGTTAAACTCCTCCGGCATCTTCTCATTCTAATTCTCCTGTTCTGGCCTCCTCTCGGGCTGCTCAATCGCCCTATGAATAACCTCAGCACTGTACTCCACCGTCATCCCCCTAACCACCGTGAAACCGTTCTTCTCCGCCTTAACATTCGCGTAGAACTCACGCACCACACTCATGGGTACAGCAGCGGGTGTCTCATAAAAAGCAACCCATCCCATCTCTAAGATCATCTCCAACAACTTACCATCCTTCCCCGATGGCATAAAACCATGATCCTTGGCTATAGGCTTCGAAAGCAGCCTCACATACTCCGCCTCATCCTCGGGAGTTGAAAGCCTAGGTCTCACACCACCCGTACTCGAAGAATCAGTGGTGCTGCTGCTAACTTGGGTTCGTTGTCTGGTGCCATTGAGATTGAATAAGCTTGAGAGAATAGAAGTTTATAAGAGAAATTTGTGTGTTTGAGAGTTTAAGAAGTGATGGAAGAGTTTGTGTATAAGCGTATGTATATATAGGAGATTGGGAGAGAATTAGTTATGGAAAAGGAGTGGGAATTGATTATGGGAATAATGAGAATAATGGGTTTGATTTGGAGAGGGAAATTTGGGATATGGAAGATTAAAATTCGGGTGGGATTGATTTTGTATTAAACTCCCCGAATTTTTCTTTAAATTCTGTCTTTTTTTTACTGCAGTGACTCAGCGCGGCCGCCCCGCCTGGCAGCGCGGGCACGCCGTGCTTCCAGAAAACCAGCGCGGCCGCCCCACTTGCCAGCGTGGGCGCGCCGTGCTACTAACTTTTCAACGCGGTCGCCCCGCTTCTCAGTGTGGGCGTGCCGTTCTACTGTAGTTGGCACTGACTTTTTCTGTTTTTCTGAATTTTTTGTGTTTTTCTCCTTTTTTCCTTCTTCCTCTATCTACTAATGTACAACAAACTTGGGTTGCCTCCCAAGAAGCGCTTGGTTTACGTCGTTAGCTTGACGTAGAATCTTGAGATCAAGTAGAAAATAGAACGACACTAACCACCTCACGATTTTCCGTATCCCCATAGTAGTGTTTCAACTTCTGACCATTCACTTTGAACGCTCGGTCTGGATCATTCTAAAAAATCTCCACAGCTCCATGTGGAAACACAATTTTGATTGTGAAAGGCCCGGACTATCTCGACTTCAATTTTCTAGGTAAAAGACGGAGACGAGAGTTGAACAAAAGAACTTGTTGCCCCGACACAAATGATTTAAGCACCAGACCCCTATCGTGCCACCTCTTGACTTTCTCTTTATACATTTTGTTGTTTTCATACGCTTGAAGCCGAAATTCGTCGAGTTCATTCAATTGAAGCACTATTTTCTTACCAGCTGCATCCAAATCAAGGTTCAACTTCTTCAAAGACCAATACGCTTTATGCTCGAGCTCCACAGGCAAATGACACCCCTTTCCATAAACCAACTGAAATGGCGACATGCCAAGTGGAGTCTTGTATGTTGTTCTATACGCCCAAACAGCTTCGTCAAGCTTCAAACACCAATCCTTCCTTGATGGACACACAACTTTCTCTTGAATACGCTTGATCTCTCTATTACACACCTCAGCTTGACCATTAGTCTGAGGATGGTAGGCTGTAGCAATGGGATGATTCACATTATACCTTTGCATCATAGTAGTGAACTTGCGATTGCAAAAATGCAATCCCTTGTCACTAATTATCACTCTTGGAGTCCCAAATCGTGTGAATATCTTCTTATGAAGAAAATTAATAACTACCTTTGCATCATTATCGGCAAAGCTTTAACTTAACCCATTTCGACACATAATCGACCGCCAACAAGATATACTGATTATTGCAAGATGAGACAAACGACCCCATGAAGTCGATTCCCCAAACATCAAAGAATTCAACCTCGAGAAGCACATTAGGAGGCATCCCATCCCTCTTGGAAATATTACCCACACGCTGACATCGATCACACTTCAAAACAAAGTGATGCGCATCCTTGAACAATGCAGGCCAGAAAAATCCCGCTTCATCCTACATGTACCACTTTACCTCATGAAGAAACTTCTTCCTTTGAGCATAAGACAAGTCTGGAGGCATGATATTACTCACAAGGTAGTTCACAATGTCTGCAAACCACGGTTCTTCTTCTTGTACCCCAAACAGTTGCTCATCAGAAAAAGACTCATTTATCAATGTCTTATCTTGTGAAGTTGCACTTGGGTCTTCCAAACTAGAGAGATGATCAACGACTTTATTCTCAGTATATTTTCTGTCCTTGATCTCTAATTCAAATTCCTGAAGCAAAGAACCCATCTAATCAATCTAGGCTTCGAGTCCTTCTTCGAGACGAGATATCGAATCGCAGCGTGATCAGTAAAAACTATCACCTTCGTCCCAAGCAAATAAGATCGAAACTTCTCAAAACCGTAGACAATGGCCAAAAGTTCTTTCTCAGTAGTAGTATTATTCAATTGAGCACCATTGAGGGTCTTACTAGCATAGTAGACCACATGAAATATGTTGTTCTTTCTCTACCCAAAAACTGCTCCAACTACATAGTCACTTGCATCGCACATCATCTCAAAAGGTTCATTCCAATCAGGTACAGTTATGACAGGTGTCATGTTCAAACTCTTCTTCAAGAACTCAAAAGAAGCTAGGCACACTTCATCAAACTTGAACGGGACATCCTTCTCCAGAAGATTGCACAAGGGTTTAGTGATTTTAGAGAAGTCCTTGATGAACCGCCTATAGAAACCCGCATGACCAAGAAAACTGCGAACTCCCTTAACAGAAATTGGTGGAGGAAGATTTTTTATGATCCCCACCTTGGCTTTGTCCACCTCAAGACCTTTACTAGAGACCTTGTGACCAAGAATAATGTCCTGTCACACCATAAAGTGACAGTTATCCTAGTTGAGAACCAGATTGGTCTTAACACACCTTTTAAGAATTGCGCCAAGATTTTGTAAGCACTCATCAAAAGAAACACCAAACACAGAGATATCATCCATAAACACCTCCACATTCTGACCACTCATATCAGAGAAGATAGCCATCATGCATCTCTGAAATATGGCAGGTGCTCCACACAACCCAAAAGAAACTCTTCTGAAGGCTAACATACCAAATGGAAAAGTGAAAGTAGTCTTTTCCTGATCTTCTAGGGCAATGCAAATCTGATTATAGACTAAATAGCCATCCAGAAGACAGTAGTAATCATGCCCAGCAAATCTGTCAAGCATCTGATCAATAAAAGGCAGAGGGAAGTGATCCTTTCTCGTGGCTTTGTTCAGCTTCAAGTAATCCATGCAAACTCTCCATCCCGTGACTCTCTGAGTAGGAATGAGCTCATTATTCTCATTAACTACAACCGTGGTACCTCCTTTCTTCGGCACACACTAAACTTGACTCACCCAAGAACTATCAGAATTGGGATAGATGATCCCTATATCGAGCCACTTAAGAATTTCCTTCTTCACAACTTCTTTCATGATTGGATTAAGCCGTCTTTGTTGCTCAACAGTAGGCTTGCTAGCTTCCTCTAGCAGAATTTTATGCATGCAATAAGAAGGTTATATCTGCTATAGTCCATCCAATTGCCGATTTGAACTCTCTCAGAATTCTTAAGAGTTTTTCCTCATCACTACCTGAAAGGTCAGACGCAATAATCACAGGAAAAGTAGATGCATCACCTAAAAAAGCATACCTTAAGTGTTCAGGCAATGGTTTAAACTCAAGTGTAGGAGCTTCCTCAATAGATGGCTTGAGGCGCTTTGGAGATTTGTTCAACTCCTCCATTCCAAGAGATTCAAAAGGCATATTCATCTTTCGCTTCCAGGGAAAACCATTCAGAATTTCAACTGCTCATCACCTTCATCATCTTCACTATTTGAATTCCCCAACAAGGCCTTCTCTAAGGCATCGGACCTTAGCATTTGATCAAGTTCTGAAGTAACCACAGAATCGACCAACTCCACTTTTAAGCACTCCTCATTTTCCATAGGGAATTTCATGGCATTGAACATATTAAAAGTTACATACTGATTCTGTAATCGCATGGTGAGCTCACCTTTTTGCACTTCTATCAAGGTTTGGCCAGTAGCCAAGAAAGGTCTTCCCAAGATTATGGGAATCTTCTTATCCTCCTCGAAATTAAGAATTACAAAATCAGCAGAAAAGATGAGTTTATCCACCTTGACCAAGACATCCTCCACAATGCCTCGTGGATATGTAATAGAACGGTCGGCCAACTGTATGGTCATATAAGTTGGCTTTGGATCAGGTAAGTCCAACTTCTTGAAGATTGAAAAAGGCATCAGATTGATGCTAGCTCCCAAGTTAAATAAGCATTTGTCAAATGACACTTTACCAATGGTGTAAGGAATAGTGAAGCTTCTAGGATCTTTAAGCTTCAGAGGCAACTTCTATTGCAACACATCATTATATTCCTCCGTGAGAGCAACTGTGTAACAACCCAAATCCGGGGTCAAGATTTGGTGTCATGAAACAATCTTTACATAAAATAAAAGAATATTCAATTAACCCCTTGAATCCGGATCGTTTACAGGTTATGGTATGAAACAAGAATCTACCTTTGACAACTCACAATAACTAGAATAGAAGTATAAATACATTTGTACTAATGCTCTTGTCATATTCTTCTAACATATTCAACCTCTCGCAGTGGAGATTTCTCTAACTTCTGTTGTCGATCAAAGCTATTCACTTTTATCCTTATCTGTTTCTGGAAGAAATAAGAATTTACAAAGCAAGAGTGGGCCAAAAATGCCCAGCAAGTATATAATTTGAGTTTCAAGCATTAATACCAAAGGAAAATTTTTCGGACAAAATCTTTAAACAATTTTAAACAAGTCTATTTATTTGAGTGAGTTGAACGAATAAACGTTGGCTGTCACCAGCCTTTAATTATAAATCTGAAAGTGACAAGCGATTCCCCGATTCATCTCCTGAATCAGGGTTTTGTCCGGTTTTGGAATCATAAACTTTTCGAGAGAGAATGCCATTAATGACGATCAACAATAAATTAGACTGGATACTAGAAACAACATTTGCACTATACCCTGCTGATCAGTCAGGATACAATGCGGATCTATACCCGTGATCTCTCTGTTAGACACCTCAGCTTGACCATTGGTCTGAGGATGGTAGGCTATAGCAATACGATAATTCACATTATACCTTTGCATCATAGCAGTGAACTTGCGATTGCAAAAATACGATCCCTTGTCACTAATTATCACTCTTGGAGTCCCAAATCGTGTGAATATCTTCTTATGAATAAAATTAGTCACTACCTTCACATCATTTGTCGGCAAAGCTTTAACTTAACCCATTTCGACACATAATCGACTGCCAAAAGATATACTGATTATTACAAGATGAGACAAATGGCCCCATGAAGTTGATTCCCCAAACATCAAAGAATTCAACCTCGAGAAGCACATTAAGAGGCATCTCATCCCTCTTGGACATATTACCCACACGTTGGCATCGATCACACTTCAAAACAAAGTGATGCGCATCCTTGAACAATGTAGGCCAGAAAAATCCCGCTTGAAGGACACGAGCTGTTGTCTTCTCTCCACCATACTGGCCTCCATAAACAGTCGAATGACAGTCTCGTAAGATTCCCCTGTTTCGTTGTACGAAATACATCTTCTGATGATCTGCTCAGCTCCTTGCCTAAACAGATATGGTTCATCCTACATGTACCACTTCACCTCATGAAGAAACTTCTTCCTTTGAGCATAAGACAAGTCTGGAGGCATGATATTACTCACAAGATAGTTCACAATATCTGCAAACCACGGTTCTTCTTCTTGTACCCCAAACAGCTGCTCATCAGAAAAAGACTCGTTTATCAATGTCTTATCTTGTGAAGTTGCACTTGGGTCTTCCAAACTAGAGAGATGATCGGCGACTTTATTCTCAGTACATTTTCTGTCCTTGATCTCTAATTCAAAAACCTAAAGCAAAGAATCCATCTAATCAATCTAGGCTTCGAGTCCTTCTTCGAGACGAGATATCGAATCACAGCGTGATCGGTGAAAACTATCACCTTCGTCCCAAGCAAATAAGATCGAAACTTCTCAAAACTGTAGACAATGGCCAAAAGTTCTTTCTCAGTAGTAGTATAATTCAGTTGTGCACCATTGAGGTTCTTACTAGCATAGTAGACCACAAGAAATATGTTTTTCTTTCTCTGCCCAAAAACTGCTCCAACTACATAGTCACTTGCATCGCACATCATCTCAAAAGGTTCATTCCAATCAGGTACAGTTATTACAGGTGTCGTGATCAAACTCTTCTTCAAGAACTCAAAAGAAGCTAGGCACTCTTCATTAAACTTGAACTGGATATCCTTCTCCAGAAGATTGCACAAGAGTTTAGTGATTTTAGAGAAGTCCTTGATGAACCGCCTATAGAAACCCGCATGACCAAGAAAGCTGCGAACTCCCTTAATAGAAATTGGTGGAGGAAGATTTTCAATGATCCCCACCTTGGCTTTGTCCACCTCAAGACCTTTACTAGAGACCTTGTGACCAAGAATAATACCCTGTCGCACCATAAAGTGACAATTTTCCCAGTTGAGAACCAGATTGGTCTCAACACACCTTTTAAGAATTGCGCCAAGATTTTGTAAGCACTCATCAAAAGAATCACCAAACACAGAGATATCATTCATAAACACCTCGACATTCTTACCACTCCTATCAGAGAAGATAGCCATCACGCATCTCTGAAATATGGCAGGTGCTCCACACAACCCAAAAGAAACTCTTCTGAAGGCGAACGTACCAAATGGAAAAGTTAAAGTAGTCTTTTCCTGATCTTCTGGGGCAATGCAAATCTGATTATAGCCCGAATAGCCATCCAGAAGACAGTAGTAATCATGCCCAGCAAATCTGTCAAACATCTGATCAATAAAAGGCAGAGGGAAGTGATCCTTTCTTGTGGCTTTGTTCAGCTTCAAGTAATCCATGCAAACTCTCCATCCTGTGACTGTCCGAGTAGGAATGAGCTCATTATTCTCATTAGCTACAATCGTCATACCTCCTTTCTTTGGCACACACTGAACTGGACTCACCCAAGAACTGTCAGAATTGGGATAGATGATCCCTATATCGAGCCACTTAAGAATTTCCTTCTTCACAACTTCTTTCATGATTGGATTAAGCCGTCTCTGTTGCTCAACAGTAGGCTTGCTAGCTTCCTCTAGCAGAATTTTATGCATGCAATAAGAAGGGATGATCCCCTTAATATCTGCTATAGTCCATTCAATTACTGATTTGAACTCTCTCAGAATTCTTAAGAAATTTTCCTCATCACTACCTGAAAGGTCAGACGCAATAATCACAGGAAAAATAGATGCATCACCTAAAAAAGCATACCTTAAGTGTTCAGGCAATGGTTTAAACTCAAGTGTAGGAGCTTCCTCAATAGATGGCTTGAGGCGCTTTGGAGATTTGTTCAACTCCTCAATTCCAAGAAATTCAAAAGGCATATCCATCTTTCACTTCCAGGGAAAAGCATTCAGATATTTCAACTGCTCATCACCTTCATCATCTTCACTATTTGAATTCCCTAACAAGGCCTTCTCTAAGGCATCGAACCTTAGCATTTGATCAAGTTCTGAAGTAACCACAGAATTGACCAACTCCACTTTTAAGCACTCCTCATTTTCCATATGGAATTTCATAGCATTGAACATATTAAAAGTTACATCATGATCCCGTAATCGCATGGTGAACTCACCTTTTTGCACATCTATCAAGGTTCGGCCAGTAGCCAAGAAAGGTCTTCCCAAGATTATGGGAATCTTCTTATCCTCCTCGAAATCAAGAATTACAAAATCAGCAGGAAAGATGAGTTTATCCACTTTGACCAAGACATCCTCCACAATGTAATAGAACAGTCGGCCAACTGCAAGGTCATATAAGTTGGCTTTGGATCAGGTAAGTCCAACTTCTTGAAGATTGACAAAGGCATCAGATTGATGCTAGCTCCCAAGTCAAATAAGCATTTGTCAAATGACACTTTACCAATGGTGCAAGGAATAGTGAAGCTTCCAAGATCTTTAAGCTTCGGAGGCAACTTCTATTACAGCACATCACTGCATTCCTCCGTGAGAGCAACTGTGTAACAACCCAAATCCGGGGTCAAGATTTGGTGTCACGAAACAATCTTTACATAAAATGAAAGAATATTCAATTAACCCCTTGAATCCGGATCGTTTACAGGTTATGGTATGAAACAAGAATCTAACCTTCTACAACTCACAATAACTAGAATACAAGTATAAATACCTTTGTACTAATGCTCTTGTCATATTCTTCTAACATATTCTTCTGCTGTCGATCAAAGCTATTCACTTTTATCCTTATCTGTTTCTGGAAGAAATAAGAATTTACAAAGCAAGGGTGAGCCAAAAATGCCCAGCAAGTATATAATTTGAGTTTCAAGCATTAATACCAAAGGAAAATTTTCTGGACAAAATCTTTAAACAATTTTAAACAAGTCTATTTATTTGAGTGAGTTGAGCGAATAAACGTTGGTTGTCACCAGCCTTTAATTATAAATCCGAAAGTGGCAAGCGATTCCCCGATTCATCTCCTAAATCGGGGGTTTGTCTGGTTTTGGAATCATAAACTTTTCGAGAGAGAATGCCATTAATGGCAATCAACAATAAATTAGACTGGACACTAGAACCAACATATGCACTATACCCTACTGATCAGTCAGGATACAGTGCGGATCTATACCCAACTGCATAGACCCACCAACATATAGGTACCCAGACACTATGACCCAAGGGTCCAGTCAATCCCCGACCCATATGATCCAACTCATCACTAGTCCTCATAATAACCATCCAGCCCGTAGAGTATTTTGATGTCAAATCATTTTGATCTCAAAACATCCCAAATCAGGGTTCGCAAATAACCCGAAAGAATGGGTATTTGCTCAAGGGAGCAATCGATAACACAGGAACAATAATGAAAGGAACTTGCATAATTAAGAGTAAATTGCAGCGAAATATAAAACAGTTAACTATACTGGTTGACTTTGGTTTGACTTGAACGTTCGGCTTCATCGTCAAACTACTATCCCATTTTGGGTATAATCCCAACACTCAAGCCCTTCTATTGAAACTTTTTGATCTCGACGACTAATCACTAGATCATTCCTAGTCTGATGTCGATTCTCGGGTTTTCCGTCTAGGACCTACAGGGTTGAAATATCCTAATTCAGATAATCGCTTAAGCTTAACATCAAATCGTTATCACTTCTACCCATACGGTTTCAAAGCCCATTTCGCATTTATAGGTATTAATGAAATACACATTGCAATTATGGCTTGCACCTTCAAAACTCGGTTAGGTATTTATTTTCAGAAAATACGTATATTCATCGTTTTGAAAAATAGGGTAATCGATTGTTTATAAATTATCTTGTCTCAACCGCAATTAAGTTCATATAATATAATTATATATAATTATTCGATATCTCTGATAATTATAGGTTACATCCCCGTATTTTCGGAAAAAATTCCCCGAAAATCGGGCAGCGTCTCCTTCGTTTATCGGCCTACCCGTCGAAATCAAATCGACGTCAATCACACAACATCAACAATCCACAACTACGATTCACATTTCCCAAATACCAATGTAGTTTCAATTATTCATTATTGTTATTTGCATTTTCGTTTCAAAATTAATCTTCACAAACTAATTTTATTTATTTATAATTTAGGACTCAGAATTAATCATCATCATCCACCGTCGGCTCGCCGAAACTCATCACCGACGGCGATAAAATTCGTCGGTACCCGATAAATTCGGGTTTCCATAAGAATCCCACCGATTCATTTTAATAATTTCCCCCACGAATAAATTTATTTCACGAAATTTTCTCAAATAATTATTCGAATATTAACCAATTAGTTCCCTGCAGAAAATAATCAATTTTATATCAGAATAAAATATACAAAATCGAATCAACACAACAGCCACGCCCACAGGAATACGCCCCACGCGCATCCACCCTCGTCGGAAATGGAGGGGCGGCGATGAGGAAAAGAAACAGAGAATCAGGCCACTTTAAAGCTTTTTGAGCCTTATGCACTTTAAAACTTGTATGTAGCCTTTGCATGTCTTGGTTTCTTGAAAAGTTCAAAAAGGGTTTTGTATTTCTTTTGAAATTTAAGTGTGTTGATTGATAAAAGGATTTTTATGATTTTTTTAAAAGTATTTGGACTTGTGTAGTTGATTAGATGCTTGAGAAATCAAAATTTGAGGGTTGCATGTTGAGGTTTTGGTTCGGCTTTTGTACTAATAAAAGGGAATTGGATTTTGTGACTTGATCTTAGTGTAAACTAAGTTTAATTAGTAATAAATGAGATTTGCATATTGGTTTAAAAGAGGAATTAGTGATGCATGTCATTGTTTGGTTCTTGAGTTGTGATTTATGGTTATAGCCGAATGAAAAATGGGTCTAAAATAGATTGGTTTGATGTTAAGTGAATGCATGCATGATTTAATAGGAAAATTTGATTAGTGTTTGAGTCACTAAGTGATGTTTTGATGTGTAACTTGAAAATTATGAATAAAATGAGTGTTTGATTTAATTAAGAGATGAACTTGAATTGCATGTAGGCATATATGTATGATTTGGTTCAAATTTTGTTAATAAAGAAAAGGGTGTTAGTTTAAATGTTGGATTATGCTAGAACTAAAGTTACATGGTGTAATTTTTGAGAAATTTGATGGTATATATATGGTTATAGTTCGAATTTTGATGATTAAAAGAAAGGAAAATGATTTTTTAAAGGTTTTTGAATGAGTTATGTGTTTATGTGAACTAAGTGAGTATTTGATTGATTTTGTACAATAAGGCCGAATAGGCCCTAAGAATTAAAAGTCAAAACTTGGTTTTTGATAATCAAAAGAATAATTGGATGTATATATGTGAATATCTATGGATTTATTTATTTGATTGTGGTATGTGGTTCGAATTAAGGAATAAAAGAAAAGGGAACTAAGTTGATTGATTTTAAAAGCTATAAGTGATAGTTATGGTCGTAAAGATTTAGTTGTGAATGAATCGTGTACTCGTATGAGTTATACTAGTTTGATTTGAAGAATAGTCGAGATTAAAGCGAGTATAAGTTGATTATTGAGTATATAAAGATATAAAGGTTATGAGAAAAGAATGTGTTATGTGTTATGTGCATGTGTATAAACTATACTCGTATAGTTCGAGTCATGAGTACAATCAAGTTATTGTATTGAGTGAACGTTCCGGGAACGTGAGTTGAGAAACTAATTAAGGTTTTGGTTTTGGATTGTAGATTCGGAGCGTGAGGGCATTCAGGCTAGGAAAGGGAAAGGCATACTATGTGGCAGTAGTTCAACCTTCAGGAAAGCGAATTCAAGCAAGTAACTCTACTTACTTGTGTAAATGGTTAAAAAGAGGATATTATTCATGCCATGTAGAGTATTGAACTGTTAAAGTAATGTACCCCTGTTATCGATTCTTGAGATACCCTATCATTGATCTTGTGAACTTGTTATTGATAAGCTTATTGATCCAACCCTTTGGTAACCCCTTTTTCCTATTCTGATTATTTATTATACCATGAACTGTCATAAACCCTATAAGTACCTTTACGAACCCCTTGTAATGATGCTTCATTCCTTGTTTACCTTATACTCTATTGATCCTTGAAACGATTTTGATTTCCCTAACTGGAGTACCATGTTATCATTGATCAAGATCCCTAAAATTGAACTTTGCTTATCGTTGATTCATTTCCTTAACCTTGAATTCTTGAAATTGAAATTAAGAATGAGTTTCGACTTGAAAGAGTCTGAATGATTTCATATTCTTGGTAATGATTAAATGAATTTAGTAAACCTACCTTTTTCCAACTCAAGGTTTTCCAAACAAATTCCTGATGGATTGGATTGGGATGTAAGAGGCTAGTGGGACTAGTCCAGTCATAGTAAGAGGCTAGCGGGGCTAGTCCAGTTTAAAGCTGAAATTATGCCATTGGTACCTTAAAGACCGGATGGAGGTCGGTACGGGCTGATCACCCGTATTATTATTATGAAATGAAAGATAAAGTGGTCCAATCAAGGGTTCCATAATTATTTAAAAATGAATTGAAATTTTCCTACTCAGTAATTGATTCTTTGAAAATGAAAAAGTTTTATATTGCTTTGGAAAGATTTGATTGTGATATTGTGACGTTTATAGCTTGTGAACCCTGATTTTAATTCTGTTGATCATATAATTGATTCCTTATAATGAAAAGATTGTCGCTTTCCATTTGAAAGATCATTTGTGATCCTGTTAATGACTTGTGATGAATGTCGGCTTCCACCCTACCTTGAGCCTTGTTCCTTGAAAGCCCAAAGTTTTCTTCATAACCCTTTCATAGCCTAAAAAGATAGAAATCTGCCACCTAGAATTGATAAAGTAGAATGCCCTGAGATTAGTAAAGTATATTGTGGATTTTATATCGTAGAACTGCTTTTTAGTTACTTGCTGAGTTTTATATTCATATGTTTTGTTTTAATCTAACCATGACAGTTAAACAAGAAGATGGCCAGGCTTAGGCGCACTGCTCGTAAGAGCGTACTTGGTGGTCCCTATCGTGTTGAGGGCTTCCGGTTGCCAGAGCAGGTAGTAAAGTTTTTGAGTGAGCAAGCGCTTAGCCAAAGAGTTGTAAAGATACAATGGGTTATCTTTCGGTTCCAAGCCGGGATCGACTATGTATATTTAGTTTTATTTTGGGTTGTAAGTTATATTCTATGATTGGTAGTTGTAATCTTGTCTCATATTTTATCCTGTTTGATCCTGCGAGTAGCTAATCGGGGTTTATGCTTATTTAATTAGTAGATTAAAGGTGTGTGGGTCCTCATTTCCTAACTCCGAGATTGAGGGCGTCACATCCTTCCCCCTTAAAAGGATTATGTCCTCAGAATCATGCTAAGGAACAGACCATGATATTTTTTCGAGTATTTTATTTAAAATTGTTCGGAACTCATCACTTTAATCACTATTCAACGGTCTCTTACCGACATCAAATCTATCAGTTACTCACGTAACCTGACTCAAATCTCCATTTCATACATATGGAGCTAATTTACTCTTTCTGGTCATACACCTATGAACGTTTTATGAACTCGTTATACCTGTGACAACAAGACCAACTCATTCACAATCGTTCTATTTATCTTACTGTCTCAAGAGACTAACTTAATTTATACTAATATGCTTTTCTTTTCAATTCTAATAATTTGTGTTCATGAACTTTCTATTTTCACTGACTATTCTACTTTACTTTTCATGTCTCTTTCCATTCGATTAACCTAACCTATGATCGTTTTCAATCGTATTTGAAAACCTTTAGCTGGTCTCTTGTACTTTCCATCCGTCTGCGCCCGATATACTGAGCTAATGGCGTCTGATGCTTCGAAATGTTCTAAATCTATTCAAAAACTAAAAATTAAAGGAAAATCTCGACAATTGCATTTAACTTATCACTTTGTAGTACACTTCAATTTCTTTTCAATCACTATCAGGTATATTCATCGAGCGAAAATCTTTTACTATCTGAAAGGAAATATTAATTTGGAATGGAATGAATCATAACTTTATTCAAGACCGAATTCTTGGTACACATACTCATTTTGTTGTTATATCAAATTAGATATCAATATGAACTTTGATGCTCACAATATTCCATACTGAAGTCAACATCAATCATCTATATTAATACCACCTTTGATATATAACAACAAAGTAAGTGTCTGTATAATCCAGAAGCTGGATCAAAACCTGTTCTTCAATTTCTAAATTTTCAAATTCCCTTACTCATTCCCCAATTATCCTAATGATATTCACTCTTTATTTCATTATTCTTTCATTCCACACTCCTGAAGTTTCCCTCACTCATTTTTTTTTCATCCCTACTGGGTCATACGATATAGGGCTTTTGACATCAGCTCGACTCTGTGCAGTACCCAATGAGAAATTTCACCGTATGTTTCGAGGTAACCTTGGTAAATCATTCGTTAGCATCTTCGGGGCTTTATTTTAATTCTAGAGAATTCCAATATAAGATTTATTATAACGTTCTTCTTTAGCAGTTCGTCACTAATACCTTGGTTTAATCTCCCTTGTTTACACGTATTCTTTGAATGAAATTTATATCTTCAATTATCGGCGTTCACTTCCTCCTCCTATCAGTTATGGCACAACTGACATTCACAACTTGTATATATCTTGGATTATTTTATAAAATTTCTTTATCATTCTTTTGATTCCACTTCTTTTCTTGTTTATTTCTCCATTCTCATTATTTATTATCTCTTTTAAACATAAGGAATTTCCTTTTCTTGATAGTATTAATATGTTCATTATTAGATAAGCCATTTTTGAAGTTAACAATGGAATGAAGGCTTTATTTATAATGTTTAAATTCTTACTAACAGAATTATTAAAATTTGTCGGTTGCTACTCTCTTAGCCTTGCTTAACTCATCACGGATCGCGTATTTGACTTTCCCCTCATTGATCAACATTTATTTTTTTTCATGAGTTCATATGCAGACTTCGTCAGTCTCTATCTTACATCAGATACTTGGGTTTGCGAGTTTCCCAGTATTTCACATCATCTTTCATTAAATCGTAATTTGACATGGATGTACATTCACGTCCTTCATGGAGTATTATTACAAATGGTAAAATTTTTTTGCTCTATCTTGAATCTTCAGTTCTTGCAAACGTTCTCTCCACTAATTTATAGTAGCTTCCATTAAATCATCATTCAATATAGGTATACATCCAAGTCCTTCTTGGAACGCTATTTTAGATGATATAATCTCTTTGTTTTATCTTGAACCTTCAGTTCTTCAAAATATTCTTATTACTAACATGTACCAATTACTTTCTGTTCCTCTTGTTTATCGAAAATGGCGTATTCATCTAGATTAAATCTCGCACATGTCTACAGTAACATCATGCTATTTCTACTAAATTTACGATTTCTACTAATGCCATCACTCCCTCCAAATTCCTAATTGCTTTGATTTCGGAACTGAAAATCATGTCAGAGTTTGACTTAATCTAATTGGAATCGATCTACATTTAACTAACCATTAGTAGGTAAAGTTGATCAATTAACTCTTTTAACTGATCACTTAAACCAAGTGCTGACTAGCTAACTGGAATCAAAGACCAAATATATAAAGTCGGTTTGGTCATAACAACTTTCTCAAGAACCGAGATCGCAATCATTTGGAGTACTGACGAGAACGACAATATACTTCTTTATCCTTAAATGTAGGGTAATTTCTGAAAATTTGGGAAGCACTTCCCCTATATCATTGACTACCAGTTGGACTCAAGCCGACACCATCAATCAACCAAATCGTCCACAATCATATCCATCCACTTCCATTAACCAAATTCATCCATTCACCGTAATTCAAACTATATCATTCTGAGCAGCATATGTATGATTAACTGGCATAACATATATCTTTTTGAAATGGAACTAAGGTCTTAAACCAACAATGATTAATATAACCATACTTTTCTCAGTTCTTTCAAAATATTACAAAATTTTATTTCGCTAGTATTTTAACTTATTACTTGTCATTACTAATTGTGTACAGTTACTTTTAAGAATTATACCGCATCCTTCAACTAATCACATCGATCATTTATCCTTGACGATACACATTTAATTTCATTAGTTAATCTGTCTATCTTTTAATTACTAAGCAGGGTTTCTATTATTATCGTCGCAATCTGGTGAAAACTCAATCATCAGATCATTATTCTTTAAAAGACTTCACAATCGAATCATCATTACCTCATCTCCACTTATGTTTCCGCATCGAACTTTCGTCACTGGTCCAGTTATGGGTATCAAATTCACCATAACTTATTTACTCAAATTGGAGAACCTCATAGTTTCTTGAAGAATACGTTCGAAATTTGGTTGCAATTAAGATTCCTTCTATCTTGAATCTTCACGACAAATATCTTCCCGTGACGAAAGGATGCTTCACGTATTAACCGCCTGTCTGAGTCATTGTTCAGAATTCCCTTGATCTTCCATTGTCGTCCCGACACTCATTCGCTTTGTCTGATGTACACAGCTTTACCTTCTCATTTTACAATTAATTTATTTATTTCGGTTCACTAATGATTCATTTTTCATCGAAATCTTCTGATTTGAAGGGCATGGCGTTAACGCAATCTACCGTACTGATGAGATTCTCGTAACAAGAACACCAGTCTGATTTGATATCTTTGACACGACCATGTTGTCGGTGTATCCATTTTTTTTGCTCGCAAATGCCCACCATTTATCGGCTTGCAATCATATCCTCCTTCGACACGTAATTCTACCTGTCACACGGGACTATTCCATTTCTTTTGTAATCGTCAAAGAACAGACTCTAAGCAAGAGGAGAGTTTGTGAATATGATTTTGATTGAAAAACTGGATAAGAAATAACAATGCAACAAACAATTGGGAGAATCTGTAAGTCAATAAATTGAAGGAAGAAGAAAGAGTGAAGATTTAGATGTGAATGAGACAACCATATTTGTACGCAAGATGGCCAGTCTTTCATACTATATGGCATACAACACATGATTAGGTGGCGTCCCACCAGACTCTTCATCATTTCGACAAAGTATCACACCACAACACTGTTTGTCTCAATCAGGAATCAATAATTCGAGAGGAGAAACAATTCAGAAGGAATACAATAAATTTTCTTTCGTTTTTGCCTCTTATGATTTATCCACAGAAAAAGCTCATACGTACTCAAGAATTAAGAAGAACATATGCTATCGTATTAGAAGAAAGAATGTCAGTGTTGATCACTTTCCACGCTTCACCTACGTATGCCTTCAGGATCATTTGAATACAGGTTTACAGTTCAAGTCACATTATTGCTTCGGAATGATGTCTGGAAATGCCTTCACATCAACTATTTTAATGATTTGACCATAGCGCGTCCTTACAAAATTTATAATTATTATTTTCGATTTCCTCTATGCCGCGTAGAATAACAATCGATCCCGCAACGTCTCAACTCCGTCGATAGAAATACGATTCGTCTCCAATCATCTGGAAGATTCTTCCATTTTATTCAATCATCCTCTGTCCGTTTGAATCATGAATATTGTTAAATTTTAATAATTTCATAAATTGGGTAAATAATATTTTAACATGTTGATTCAATTATTGATATTATTAAACAAAGTTTACTTTCGTCTTTCACAGAAAACTTTAAATTTTCTCCCTGCTGGTGGGTCTACTTAATCCTTCGAACTTACAACACTGAGTCTAAATCCATTCTTCTCCTTTAGATCACTTTTTTTATAATAACAAGAACTTGAGTAGTAATTCGACAACCAACTTGTGAAACTCATTTTATGCAAAAAAATTCTGAAAGTTTATTAAGAAAATCTTTTTCGAAAACTCATTTTAAAATTTTGAAAATCACACATTTGGTCGTCATTACTATAAGTTACTTGTTATTTTTATAATCCGCTAATGAAATGTATAATTAAAAGAATGTCATATAAGGGTCTCTCCACTTCGGTACCTCTTCTACTTTTCCTTGAATTTTGCTCGTATTTATTAGCCGACAAACTTTTCCTCTTCCGTTGTATATCATTTTATTCACAATTCTACAACAACCCTGATGTTTGGTATTGTCTTTGATATTCTCGTCGTCGTTTTGGACGTTATACTTACAACCATACATGTAATTCGACGTTCTGCTTGTAAATATGGTCGCACCTTCTTGCTAGTCTTACCTATACCTAGTAAGGTAGATATCATTCATCACGCAGCGTCCGATATGTGATAAGAATCTTCTCGCAACAGTGGTGACTTTGAAACGTGCCGCTTTGGTTCTTCATCAGCTTCCATCAACTCATTACTTCCAGCATGGAGCTCGTCCTACTACCTACTTCTAAATTAAATCGTACCAAAACTCACCTAGCTTCCCTTACACGAAGTTCTCACAGAAATCAATCGCATTTTCTTTAAAACCACGTGAAAAGTAGGGTAACATACCTAATCTCCGTCGAGCTATCAATTCCTCGTTAATATAGGATCTGAGAACTCAATATATTTATAGCGTTGCTATATTCGCCTTACATTTTTCTCAACAATCCTATCTCACTAATCCCTTATCGGATTTGCTAACCCTAATTCGCACTCAACTCAACTTATCATGAGCATGCCTAGCTCTTTCCTATCTCATATGGCCTATCACTCCTATCTTACCCTCACCTATACTTATTTCAGTGACCAATAACTTGTAGCTCTGATGCCAACTTGTAACAACCCAAATTCGGCGTCAAGATTTGGTGTCACGAAACAATCTTTACATAAAATAAAAGAATATTCAATTAACCCCATGAATCCGGATCGTTTACAGGTTATGGTATGAAACAAGAATCTAACCTTCTAAAACTCATAATAACTAGAATACAAGTATAAATACCTTTGTACTAATGCTATTGTCATATTCTTCTAACATCTTCAATCTCTCGCAGCGGAGATGTCTCTAACTTCTGCTGTCTATTAAAGCTATTCACTTTTATCCTTATTTATTTCTGGAAGAAATAAGAATTTACAAAGCAAGAGTGAGCCAAAAATGCCCAGCAAGTATATAATTTGAGTTTCAAGTATTAATACCAAAGGAAAATTTTCCGGACAAAATCTTTAAACAATTTTAAATAAGTATATTTATTTGAGTGAGTTGAGCGAATAAACGTTGGTTGTCACCGGTCCTTAATTATAAATCCAAAAGTGACAAGCGATTCCCCGATTCATCTTATGAATCAGGGTTTTATCCGGTTTTGGAATCATAAACTTTTCGAGAGAGAATGTCGTTAATGGCAATCAACAATAAATTAGACTGGATACTAGAACCAACATATGCACTATACCCTACTGATCAGTCAGGATACAGTGCAGATCTATACCCAACTGCATAGACCCACCAACATATAGTCCAGTCCATCCCCGACCCATAGGATCCAACTCATCACTGGTCCTCATAATAACCATCCAGCCCGTAGAGTATTTTGATGTCAAATCATTTTGATCTCAAAACATCCCAAATCAGGGTTCGCAAATAACCCGAAAGAATGGGTATTTGCTCAAGAGAGCAATCGATAACATAGGAACAATAATGAAAGGAACTTGCATAATTAAGAGTAAATTGCAGTAAAATATAAAACAGTTAACTATTCTGAAATTAGAATAGGAATGAAGTATTTGCAGTATTTTACGAGAAAAGTAAGGAATACTTGCCTCAATAAGCTTTAATTGCTATTATTGGTTGACTTTGGTTCGACTTGAACGTTCGGCTTTATCGTCAAACTACTATCCCATTTTGGGTATAATCCCAACACTCAGGCCCTTCTATTGAAACTTCATTGATCTCGACGACTAATCATTAGATCGTTCCTAGTCCGATGTCGATTCTCGGGTTTTCCGTCTAGGACCTACAGGGTTGAAATATCCTAATTCAGATAATCGCTTAAGCTTAACATCAAATTGTTATCACTTCTACCCATACGGTTTCATAGCCCGTTTCGCATTTATAAGTATTATTGAAATACACATAGCAATTATGGCTTGCACCTTCAAAACTCGGTTCGGTATTTATTTTCGGAAAATACGTATACTCGTCGTTTTGAAAAATAGGGTAATCAATTTTTTATAAATTATCTTGTCTCAACCGCAATTAAGTTCATATAATATAATTATATATAATTATTCGACATCTCTAATAATTATAGGTTACGTCCCCGTATTTTCGGAATTAATTCCCCGAAAATCGGGCAGCGTCTCCTTCGTTTATCGGCCTACCCGTCGAAATCAAATCGGCGTCAATCACACAACATCAACAATCCACAACTACGATTCACAATTCCCAAATACCAATGTAGTTTCAATTATTCATTATTGTTCTTCGCATTTTCATTTCAAAATTAATTTTCACAAACTAATTTTATTTATTTATAATTTAAGACTCAGAATTAATCATCATCGTCCGTCGGCGATGAGCTTCGGTACCCGATAAATTCGGGTTTCCATACGAATCCCACCGATTCATTTTAATAATTTCCCGCACGAATAAATTTATTTCACGAAATGTTCTCAAATAATTATTCGAATATTAACCAATTAGTTCCCTGCAGAAAATAATCAATTTCATATCAGAATAAAATATATGAAATCGAATTAACACAACAGCCACGCCCACAGGTACACCCCATGCGCCTCCACCCTCGCCGGAAACGGAGGGGCGACGTTTGGGAAAAGGAACAGAGAATCAGGCACACCACACACATATAACATACACACACGATAACAAACACGAGGCACACAGAGGCATACATATATAGCATAGCAGGAACAATCAAAGCCATAATCGGAACAAACGATGGTCTGAGAAAGAAAGAGGCGGCCGAAAAAATTTACCGGAATAAGGCGGCGATGCTCGCCGGAACAGAGAAAACAACGACGGCAAAAGAAGAAGAGACCAAGAGGTTTAAGAAATAAAGAGAGGTAAATTAAAAGGGAGAGAAAGAGAACAGGGAGAGGTCGAGAGAGATTGAGCGAGAGAGATGAAGAGAGAGTTAAGAGAGAGATGATAGAGAAAGAACAGAGAGAGAGATGGTCGTGAGGAAAGGAAGAGAGGCGGTAGAGATTGATGCAGGAAAGATTAGCACAAAAGAGGGGATAAGCGTGTATCGAATTATCCAATTTTCTTTAATATTTTTATTACCCGAACCTGACATAGTAATTTAAAGAATTGAACGGGCATTTAGTAGGTAAAATAATTTCGAAACTCACGAATATAGTTTTAAATATCCCGAAGTACATAAAATTAATAATATATAAATTGTTTATAATTTTTAACCCATTTTTGAAATGCAACTCGTATCCGCATTTTGACAATGAAACGAATCAACACGCACGCAATTTTTAATCAGAACAATTTCCAAAATAATTTTAAAATTCTTGAAATATTCCAAACTTAATAAAATAAAATTCCAAACTTAATAAAATAAAATTTTCATAATTTTTGAAGCATTCTGGAATTAAATACTGATTTTACAATTAAAAGAAAATCAGAAAATCATTTAACGATAAATAATTAATAAAATATTAATTTCTAAATTTTATAAACCCCTAAAAATAATAAATAATATTATAGAACAACAAAAATAATTTTAGAAACAATTTTAGCATTTATAAGAATAAATATTCAATAAAATTATTTTAAAAATGAATTACATTCAAATAGCTCGATAATTAATTAAAAAATTAATCTCCGCATCCAACAAATCACAAACAATAAATAATACAGCAACACATAGCTGACAGAACCATCACATATTTTATTTGTTTAATAATTCGATAATTATATTTACATATCAGATCCGAATATAGGTTACTTAGCCGCTAAGTAACTATATAACGATACAATTTTAATACTCGATTAGGATAATTATCAAAACAGAGCCTCTTATAAAACACTTTATACAACAATAAGGTAATAATATCTCGCCTTTTGAGAATACGGATTTTTATCAATCTATAAAATGATTAGCGTATTGAAAATTTTACGCCGGGACTCATACGGGTCAAACCGTATCCCGGATCGAAAAAAATCAAAATACAAAAAGTGTTCCCAATTATCAGGTTGTAAAAACGCAAAAACGGTTGAAATGAGATGATTTCTAATTCTAAAATATAATTTTATAGTTACGTAAAAATAATCATTATTAATTCTATAAATCCTTATAAAATCATATAATGATCCAAAAATTACCAGAAAAATACCAAGACTATCTACATTTTATCCGGGATAATTAAAAATCAAAATATCTAAATTTTATCAGAAATAAACATCCAAATATTATTATCCATCATCAAATAATTCACCAAAATCCACATAAAAATTACATAATAATTGTTTATTGATGAAAATAATTACATAATATTTCCTGGACGTTACAAACTGTAACATCCGGGGAAATATCGTGTAATTATTTTTATCAATAAATAATTATTATATGATTATTTTGTGAATTTTGGTGAATTATTTGATAATTGATATTAATATTTGGGTATTTATATCTAATAAAATTAGGATATTTTAATATTTAATTATCTAGAATCACAAATAGATAATTTTGGTATTTTTCTGGAAATTTTTGAATTATTATAGGATTTTATAAGGATTTATAGAATTAATAATTGTTAATTTTAAGTAATTCTAAAACTATTTTATAAAATTGAAAATCGTTTAACTTCAACCGTTTTTGCGCTTTTACAACCCGAAACTCTTCATAAAACTCCTTCCTAACCTAATCTGATAATTCTGAACACTTTCCGTGTTTTGACTTTTTCGATCCGGGGTACGGTTTGACCCGTATGAGTCTCGGCGTAAAATTTTCGATACGCTAACTATTTTATAAATCGATAAAACTCATATTCTCGAAAGACGTGATAATATTACTTTATTTTCGTATAAAGTGTTTTATAAGAAGCTCGGTTTTGATAATTATCCAAATCTGGTATTAAATTGTATCGTTTTTATAGTTACTTAACGGCTAAGTAATCTATTTTCGGATCCGATATGTAAATGTAATTATTGAATAAATAAAATATGTGATGGTTCTGTTAGCAGTGTGTTGCCTTGTTGTTAATTATGGGTAATTTTTAGGTATGAAAATTTCTTGTATAATTAGTTATTGAGCTGTATGACATTATTTTGCTTTTAAAATGATTTTATTGGATATTTAAAAATTCATAATTGATACCCAAAAATTATAAAAATTGGGACCAAATAATTTTATTAGATGTATAATGGGACCCTTAATTTTATTTAGGAGTATTACCTGTAATAATATAAATACCAGGTTTACTTATTAATTAATTATTAATTAATCATAAAAAATAAGAAAATTCAAGAAAATCCCCAATTCTCTGGAAATTAGGGTTTGAAGTTTTTGGGAATCAAAGCAAATTTGAACGTGATTATGTGCACCAAATCCTTCGTGTAAGTAGTCGATTTGAAGCTTGTTGAATCTAGTTTTCATTTCTGTAATCGATTTTGTTGTTGGATTAGTCGAAATTAAAGTTTTAATTTTCAGGTTTATTCTTGAATTCGGGTTTTGATTATCGTTAATTGTTAGATGTTGTAGTTGTTACGAGCGTTTAGATCGTTAAATTTCTGATCGTTTGGCACCGGGTTTGCGTGATTTCGATTCCGTTTTGGCTTCGTCGGAGAACCGTCGATGTCGACGGTGTTCTTCGTTTTCCGACGGTTACAACGACGAGGGAAGGCGAAGGAAGGAGGAGAAGTGGCCAAGGTGATGTTGTGGACTGAAATCTTGGAAGAACCAGGACCAAAACCCTGTGTTTTGGTCGATTTTGCTCGCCGGAAAACCCACCGACATCGTTGTCGGTGGGGCTGTTCTTCGTCGACTCGGGTTCGACTCGGTGTTCGATCCAAAAACCCCCAATCCATTTCCCTGAAATATGTTTTTGTGTTTTTATTATTTACTTTTATTTTTTATAAAACAGAAATTAGTTTATGTAAATTAGAAAAATTAAATAAAAATCAGATTAAAAATCTGAAATATTTTGTAAATGATTTCTAAATTATTTTATTAATTTAGAAATTCAAAAATGTAATTATTTATTTATTTATATAATTATTTAACTATTTATTTATTATTTATTATTTAATTAATTATTTAATAAATGAGATTAAATAATTAGATCGGTTAATACGATTATTGGTCCGATAATTAATCGATTCAAGCGAATAACTCGTAAATATTTGAGTTGTGTTCCGAGATTTTAGGAATTTGACATACGAGTATCGTTTTATTTATTTATGTATGATCAGATTTCATAATATTTATTCGTATCAATTAATTAATTATAATTAATCATTTTAACCAATTAATTTGTAATAAATTGTAATTAATTCCAAAGATTAGGGAATAATTATTTTAAAATATAATAATTCTTAATTAATTAGTTAAAAATATAATTAAGGTTTAATTAATTATGGTTAATTAATTATAATTGATTTATAATTGATTAAATCTTGTTTATTGCGTAATAATCAAACGGTCTATCCAATTTGAGTGAAACGAAGACCCTTGGACTCAGAATAATGACCCAATTCTATTAAAAATAGTTATAAATCATAATTTCTTTCAGAAGCAAGTTGGCTTATGATAATTATTTATTTATAGACCTTATTAGTGATAAAAACGAGTCTAATAAATCCCGGAAAATTAGAAATCGAGCAAGATAATGTTTGTTGATGCGAATGTAAGCCTAATATCACTTCTAAAAATATTTATAAGTCTAAACTAACTATGTGCCTTATGTGCTATGTGATTTACGTGATTATGTGAACCATACGTGTTAGATAATTATATATGAATCGGGATATGAAATCATATGGGTAGAAGTGATAATGATATTATGTTAAGCTTAAACGATTATCTGAATTAGGGTATTTTAACCCTGTAGGTCCTTGTCGGGAGGCCCGAGGATTGACATCGGACTAAGAACGATCTAGTGGTTAGTTTTCAAGCTCAGCAAGGTTCCAATCGAAGGACCTGAGTGCTGGGATTGTATCCAGAATAGGGTAGTGGTTTGACGATAAAGCCAAACGTTCAAGTCGAACCAAAGTCAACCAGTAATAGTGGTTAAAGCTTATCAATGCAAGTATTCCTTACTTTTCTCGTAACATACTATAATTACTTCATTCCTATTCTAAGTTCAGAATAGTTAAATATTTTATATTTCGCTGCAATTACTCTTAATTATGCAAGTTCCTTTCATTATTATTCCTATATTATCGATTGCTCTCTTGAGCAAATACCCATTCTTTTGGGATATTTGCGAACCCTGAACTGTGATGGTTTGAAATCAAAATGGTTTGATATCAAAATACTCTACGGGCTGGATGGTTACTGTGAGGGCCAGTGATGAGCTGTACCCTATGGGTCGGGGATGGACCGGACCCTTTGGCGATAGTGCTTGAGTACCGAATGGATCTATATAGTGAGATATAGATATGCACTGTATCCTAGCTGATCAGCAGGATATAGGTGCGAACTAGTGTACAGTCTAATTTATTGTTGATCGCCATTAACGGCATTCTCTCTCGAAAAGTTTTATGATTCCAAAATCGGACAAAACCCTGATTCAGGAGATGAATCTGGGAATTGCTCGTCACTACTGTTTTATAATTAAGGGCTGGTAACAGCCAATGTTTATTCGCTCAATTCCCTCAAATAAATATAATTGTCTAAAATTGTTTAAAGATTTTGTCCGAAAATTTTCCTTTGATATTGATGCTTGGAACTCAGTTATATACTTGCTGGGCATTTGTGGTTCACTCTTGCTTTGTAAATTGTTATTTCTTTCAGAAAAAAATAAGGATAAAAGTGAATAGCTTTGAATAGACAGCAGAAGTTAGAAAGATCTCCGTTGCGAGAGGATGAAGATGTTAGAAAAATTAAACAAGGGAAGTTAGTATAAAGGTATTTAAACTTGTGTTTTAGTTGTTGTGAATTGTAGAAGGTTAGATTCTTATTTCATACCATAACCTGTAAACGATCCGGAACTAAGGGGTCATTGTATATTATTTTACATTTATGTAAAGATTATTTAGTGACACCAAATCTTGACCCCGAATTTGGGTTGTTACAAGTTGGCATCAGAGCAACAGGTTATTAGTCCTTAAAATAAGAATAGGTGAAAGTAAGATAGCAGTGATAGGCCATATAAGATAGGAAAGACCTAGGCATCTCACTTTAAGTTCGAATTGAGTGCGAATTAGTATTAGCAGATCCGATAGGAAATTGGTAAGTTAGGATTGTTGAGGAAAGTGTAAGGCAAATATAGCAACGCTATAGATATATTGAGTTCTCAGATCCTATGGTAATGAGGAGTCGACAGCTCGACGGAAATGTGGTATGTTACCCTACTTTTCAGGTGGTGTTAAAGAAAAATGCAATTGATTCTTGTGAGAGCTTCATGTAAGGAAAGCTAGGTGAGTTTTAGTACAATTTAACTTAAAATTAGGTAGTAGGACAAGCTCCACGTTGGAGGCAGCGAGATGATGGAAGCTGACGAAGAACCAAAGCCGCAAGTTTCATAGGCACCACAGTTGTGAGAAGGTTCCTATCGCTTATCGGGCGTTGCGTAAGGAATGATATCTACCTTATTAGGTATAGGTAAGACTAGCAAGAAGATGCGACCTTCTATACATATAGAACGTTGAATTGCATTAGTGGTTGTAACTATAACATCAAGGACGACGACGAAAATATCAAAGACAGTGGCAGGCGTCAGCATCGGGTTAGAGTTACGAATAAAATGGTATACAATGGTAGAGGAAAATTTTGTCGACTAATAAATATGAACAGAATCCAAGGAGAAATAGAAGACATACTAAAGTAGAGAGACCCTTATATGTGCATTCTTTTAATTGGATATCTCATTAGCGGATTATAAGGATAGCGAGTAACTTATATAATGATGACGACCAAATGTTTAATTTCCAAAATTTTAAAATAAATTTTCGAAAAAGATTTTCTTAATAAACTTTCAGAAGATCTTTGCATAAAATGAGTTTCACAATTTGGTTGTCGAATTACTATTTAAGTTCTTGTTATTATAAATAGAAAATGATCTAAAAAGATAATGGATCTAGACTCAGTGTTGTTAGTTCGGAGGACCAAGTAGACCCACTAGCAAGAAGAAAGTTTAAAGTTTTTTCGTGAAAGACGAACGTAAACTTTGTTTAATAATATCAATGATTGAATCAACATGTTAAAACATTATTTACCCAATTCATGAAATTATTAAAATTTAACAAGATTCGTGATTCGAATAGACGAAGGATGATTGAAGGAAATGGAGGACTCTTCAAGATGATTGAAGAAGAATTGTATTTCTATCGACAAAGTTGAAGCATTACGTGATCGATGGTTATTCTACGCGGCATAGATGAAATCGGAAGCAATGACTATAAATTTTGTGAGAACGTAATTATGATCAAATTATTAAAGCATTTAATGTGAAGGCATTTCCAGAAGACATTCCGAAGTGATGATGTGACCGAAGTTGTGAGTTTGTTATTCGAATGATCCTTGAAGGTATACTTAATTGAAGCGTGGACGGTGACCAACACTGTCATTCTTTCCTCTAATACGATGACATATATTCTTCTTGATTCCTGAATACGTATGAGCTTTTTGTAGTAATAAAATATATGAGGCAAGAACGAAAGAAAATTTATTGTATTCCTTCCGAATTATTTCTCTTCTCAAATTATTGCTTCCTGATTGAGACAAACAGTGTTGTGATGTGACGCTTTGTCAAAATGACGAAGAGTCTGGTGGGACGCCACCTAATCATGTGTTGTATACCATATAGTATGAAAGACTGGTCATCTTAAGTACAAATATGGTTGTCTCATTCATATCTAAATCTTCACACATTCTTCTTCCTTCAATTTATTGACTTACAGATTCCCTCAATTGTTTTGTTGCATTGTTATTCCTTATCCAGTTTTTCAGTCAAAATCATATTCACACACTCTCTTCTTGTGTAGAGTCTATTCATTGACGAGTTTAAAAAAATGGAATAGTCCCGTGTAGTAGGTAGAATCACATGTCGAATATAGATATGATTGCAAGCCGATAAATGATGGACATCTGCGGGCAAGGAAGAACGGATTCACCGGTAACGTGGTCGTTACAAAGACATCAAGTCAGATAGTTGTTTTTGTTACGAGTATCTCAGCAGTACGGTAGATTGCGTTAACGCGAAGAACTTCAAATCAGAAAATTATGACATGAAATTAATAGTTAATGAACCGTAATGAATAAATTAATTATAAAATAAGGAAGTAAATTTGTGTACATCAGACAAAGAGAACGAGTGTCAGAACGATAACCGAAGATCCAGGAATTTTGAACAATAACTCAGACATGCAATTAATACGTGAAGCATCCCTTCCTCGCGGGAAGATATTTATCGTGAAGATTCAAGATCGAAGAAATCCTAATTACAAATAAATTTCAAGCGTGTTCTTCAAAAAATTGTGAGGTTCTCTAACTTGAGTAAATAGTTATGGTGAATTTAATACCTATAACCGGGCCAGTGACGAAAGTTCGATACGGGAACATAAGTGGAGATGAAGTAATGGTGATTCGACTATGAAACCCTTTAAGAAATAATGATCTAAAACTAATTAAGTTTTCACCAGATTGTGATAATGATAATTGAGACCATGCGTGGTTATTAAAAGATAAACAGATTGATTAATAACAATAAATGTATATCGTCGAAGATAGAGGATTGGTGTGATTAGTTAAAAGATGCGGTATAATTCTTAAGAGTAACTACATACAATTAATAATGGTAAGAAATAAGTTAAAAGAATCATGAAATAAAGTTTTTTATTTAGAAATAACAAGATAAATGTTAAGTTCATTAATAACGTTTGGTAATATTATGAAAGAACTAAGGAAGAGTATAATTATATTAATCACTGTGGATTTAAGACCTTAGTCTAATTAAAAGATATATGTTATGTCAGTAGTACATATGGTTATCAGCATGGTGTATTCTGAATTATGTTGAATTGAGGAATTTGGTTGATGGAAGTGGATGGATATGATTGTGGATGCTTTGGTTGATTGAAGGTGTCGGCTTAAGCCCGACTGGTAGTTGATAGTATCGGGGAAGTGCAGCCCAAATTTTCAGAAATTACCCTACTTTTAAGGATAAAAAGTATACTTTCATATGTTATTGAGATTGTCATTGGTACTCCAAATGATTGCGATCTTGGTTCTTGAGAAATATTGTTATGACCAAACCGAATTTATATGATTTTCAGATCTGAAATCAAAGCTAAAGTACTGGAGTATCTTTAAGAACAAAGATGTTCTTTTCAATTAGTGTAGTTTACTGGTTAAATATAAGTGATAATTATATATCATATCTAAATTCTGCACAAGAAGTAGATTTCACAAACTCATATTTTTATACCAGAAAACATAGAAATTGTTAAAGTCAGATTTGACTTTGTTCCTGCATAGATTGGTTAGTCAATTTAAGAGAAAACTTGTAGTACAAGTATGATAGGGTATGCAACACCAGAAGTAACAGAATGCAGATTATATTACATGGAACAAAAGTGTTTATATCAATCAGTGTGGTTGACTGATTAAATAGAACAAAGTTCTACACCTGTGTTAAGAGATTACAAAGCATAGAGAGTGCATACACTCCATCAAATCCAACCAAAGTTAAACAATAATTTAAGATTACAAACCACCAAACAACACAAAGTCTTTTAAGTTACAAATACATCAGACAATAACAAAATAGGTACATAACAGCAAGTACCAGCACAACATCACATAGCAGACCTCATCAAACAGCAGAATCAGGCAAACTTAACCAATCACATTTCCATCAATATCACAGACATGGATTAAATCAGGCAGATTATCAATCAATTAACCTCTAGCTCCCATACCTACTTCTTCTAACTCATGAATCATTGCAGTGTTCTCACTCAAAGGGACTTGATAAGAATTGACAATTTCTTGATCAGACATGCAATTTGTTCCTAGTGTAGATGCAACTAGGTTTTCTAAATATCCAATCCTATATTTACAAGATGCAGTGATACCCTCTAGTTCTCCTACCTTTTCCTTAACCTCGTCAGTTTCAGTTTTTACTCTCTTAAGTTCCATTTTTAGTTCATTAAACATGGCCTTGACAGACTCAAATTTAGAGAAAAAGACATCTTCCTCTCTGATAAACTGAGGAATGACAACTGGAGTGACCTCTTGAGGTTCACAGTGCATCAGGGGCACTTATGGCCTAAAATGGTCATTGGTGATTTGGGAATCAGCCAGATTTGCAAAGATTTCAGGCATTGGAATATTGCAGATTTCAAAGAAAAAAGTAATTAACATACCATATGGCATATAATCAACAAGATGAGCATTTATCATGTTCAAGAGAATGACATAGGAGATACTGAAATTGATTTTGTTATTGAAAATCATATGCATGATTTTTATATCAAAGAAGTCAAAATACTTGCTCTGATTAGGTTTAGACATAACATTAGACCTAATAATGAGAGCAAGGTGTTGGAAAGTGCTAGTAAAGTGTTTAAAGTGAATACCACAATTGACATCACAGAGACCATCAAGCACATCAGACTTACAAAACATACCTACCATTAGTTCAAATTCAGACTTGTTAAATACAAGCAGAGAAAATATGTCCTCACATGGCAACTCACACAGATGAAGAGGTAAATGCAGTGCTCTATTGATGCTCTTGTTATCTACATAGATAACTTTCTTATTCACTGTAGTAGTGAAATGCAAGATGCCCTCTACCCCTTTAATATGTTCATGTTGCAATAAAATTCCCCCATGAGATAAATGAAATACTGTTTTCCTAGATTGTATATTAAACCATCCCATTTAGCCCTTTTAATGATGAACTCCACTTCACCTTTAACATCCACACAAGTGCCAGGTTGGACATTTTTTATGAGCTCAAGTAACTTTTTGGAGTTTGATGGGTTAGATAGTTTTGGTGGTGGAGGTTTTGGTTTGTTCATGTTTGGGCTTGGGTTTGGTTCTTGTCTGAGATTGGCTTTTCTGGTATAGACTTTTGGTTGTAAAGGTTTAGTTGGTCTAGGGTTAGGGGAATGAGGGTTCTGAAATAATCTGCTTTGGTAGAAAGGAATGGTGTGATTTTTGTATCCCTTCCTGAGTTGTTTAGGTGGAAAGTATCTATTATGATAGTGTTTAGGATGTGAAGATTGAACAGTTTTAAAGGAAGAGGTTTTGTGATGGTGAAACTAATTTTTCTCCATATCTTCAAGAAGGTATGGATTTTCAATCAGTGGTCTGGGCTTGGGGTAATAGGGATTGGCATTTGGGTTCATGTTGCAAGTGAAGTGGAGTAATGCAAGTGACATGTGTTTGTGTGTGTATGCAGCAAATGTAAATATAAGTATATATGCATACACATAGCACATAATTCAATATTATTTAGGAAAATAATTTTCTGTAAAATAACTTTTACTGTTCATGAATAGTGCTTTTCATTAAATGCAGTTTGTAGAATTTTGATATGCAGATGTATGGTTTACATGATTCCAAATTCTAGGTATAAGTATAGTGCAGCTAAAGTATGATGCTTGATAGCTGACATATGCAAATAGTGACAGATAGTACCAAATAATACTGTTTTAGTATTGTTAGAAATACAGAAAGTACACAGATTTGGGAGAATGTGTGACATAAAGGTGAAATGGAGCTCACTCTATATCATAGGACCTAGCAAGTGACAAACAATGCATTTAAGAATGTTCAGTGTTTGAGAAAAGATCAGTGCAGAAAGGTTGTCCCTTTTCCCAAATAATTTAATTTTTGAAAACTTTTGAGTTTTAATAAAGAATGTGACATTCATTTTTTTGGGCAGATTGTGTTAAATGAGATGCAACACATAGAATAATATGCATATTTAACACAGAACAATGCATCTATATTAATGCACACTCAGTTTCATTTAGTTCAAACAACATTCAAAGTCATACACTTCACAGAACAATCAGATTACAATTAACACCAGATATAACACATTAACTGCATTGAATTTAACTGAATTTTCACCTAGAATTCTAAGTGGCCATTGATCACAGCAGTGATCCAGATACATAGATGCTCAAGGCTCCCCTACCAGGTCTTTCTGTGAGGGCGGTGTGTGCTTGTGAGTCTTTAACTTTTAATTAACTTATGCTCTTTATCAAAAAGCACATTATGCCAAGTCAAACTCATAAACATAGTGTATAATATCAGAAGCATATATAGGTTCATGTACACAGATAATTATACCAGCAAGATGCAATTCAAAGAATCAAGTAACATTTAATCACAGTTGATGACCTTTATATAATTCCTGACAGATACAAAGTAGTTTTCTGAAATTACTTTTATTGATTTATTAAAGATATTAGTTAAAGAATACTAGCATACACCAAAATATTTTAGCAATTGCTTTAATAATTAGATCAGTTTGTTCTCTATACTAATAACATTTGATGGACTTAATTATACACAACCAAATACCTTCACATGGATTCAGCAAAGATAAACAACAGTCATAAGACATAAACATATTTGACATTAAAAGAGAAACACAGTGTTAATGCCTATATCAGTTGAATCCTAGAAGTAAAGTGGATATTGATTATCAAATAGCACATAAATCAAGAATTCTGACTTATCTTTAGAAACTGATTTTAAACAAGATAAGCCTGTTAATCCTAATCAATTCCAGTGATTTATCAAGTTTATAACATAAAATCATTTCAACTTTATCACACATCAGTTGCTTCATTAGACTTAAGCAGATTAACTTTTCATGTTAAATTATACATATAGCACATATATGTAATCTAAATTAAATCAACCACATTGTCTTTTTACAATCATAAACAAGGAATCAGTTCTCATAAAGTTACATATTTAATTTATGTTAAGGATTTATCATATTATATAAGTTGTAAACTATAAGGAAGCAGATAAGCAATTGATATTCATAGTTTGTTCATTTCTCAAGCTATTTATCTTAAAAGGTATACAAATAGCACATTCAAAATGTAGATTCAGTCAAACCAGTCAACTTCTCACATTAATACTTTCTAGATTATTACAGAAAATCCAAGAAAGTGACTGTTTCAATTGGATAGTACTTTAATTAATTAAGTAAAAGATTAGATACACATTTTGTTAATCTCATTTGTACTACCAGATCAAATTCCAACTTATAACATTAAATCAGTCAAGTTTTTAACAGATACCCCTCCCCCTTTTTTAAGATTAAATCATTAAACTCACAACTGACAACAATCAAGCATGTATCAATTAACTATCAAAGTTTTGTTTTCACAACATACTTCACAAAATGCATTCGATCAATTATTTTCTTAACAGAGAGATTTGTCAAATAATCAAATCAACATATCATTTATACATTCAACCCAATCACTTTTACAAACTCGATGTTCTGTTTATACAGAAATAGATTAAACTGTAAATAAATAAGATACACACAGTTTCAGACTTACTTTTACTTTAAATCAAATAGAGAAGTTCATAAGAATCACAGTATCACATTAGGGTTTATCAGTACCAATACAAAACACACAAAGTTAGGGTCAATTTCTTAACTTTATCTGTCACTTAGCCAAGTGGATAGATCTTACCTGGTTGACTCAGTCGCGGACTGAGTCAACCTCCGAGTTTTGCGAGTTTCAAGTCGCATGCAGTCATTTTATCCATCCGTTTCATCGTATTACATTTTTCTCCGTCTTCTCCTGTAATTAAACTCAAAGAAGATGTTAGGGTTTTGAATCACACATAGGTATGAACATATAAGTATTAAAATCAATCAATCTAATGTTCGATTTGATGATTCTCGTTCGATTTATATATATAAATCGTCGATTTTTATCATCGAAAATCGCTTTATTTTTACCAACCCAAACCCAAAAGTTCATTAATCGTTCAATCGATTGATGATTACTGAAAGATATAGCTTTAAATTGTGATAATTCTTAATCAATTTCATCGAAACATGAAGAAATTTGATAGAGAATTAGTATTTAGGGTCTGACAGAAGAGAGAACTGATGCGGTGAGAGAGAAAGAGAATTAGGTTTAGAGAGATAGAGACGAGTGCACTGTTACAAACAGTGTTAGAGTATATATATTTTAAAGATTGAACGGCTAGGATTGATCTAATTTATGAATTAATGGCCAGGATTGTAAGGTTCGTGGTGTATTGGGCTTAATAAACATGAAAATGGGCTGGGCTTATTCTGGGTTTAATTTTGAACAATAAATATATTTTTATGTAGAATATATATGGGCTCAGGTAGTGAATTGGGCCGGATAGGTTTTGGGCTGGTCACAATAAAAATTGATCCAGAAAATATAATATTTTTATAAAAAGTATTTTTCAAAATATAATAATACTATTTATATTTTTTTGATAAGAATGTTTTTGGACTATATAAAATATGGGCCTTAAATTCTTGTTGGGCTGATCCAAAACAAATATTTCAGAATATATATATATATATGTTTGTAAAAATGTTTTTCCAAAATAACATATATTTATATATTTATCTGTAAGTAAATTTATGAAAATAATTATATATATTCAAGATGTAAAAAGAATAATATAAAATTTATTTATATGAGAGTGACTTTTAATTATTTAAAAATCTCATGGAATAATAAATTTTTACTCGATTAAGTTTATTTTCCTGGTTAATCTGGGCTATTTAAGTTATCATAACCCGATCAATAAATTTCTTTATTGATGAATATGAGTTTTAGACAAACTTAATAACTTGATCGGGAAATTATCCTTATTAATGAGATTACTTTATAACTCTCTTTATATAAACCATTATTTCACATATTCCAACATTCCTAAATCCAAGCGGAGTTTAATGAATCTTTCAGAATTTAATGATTTTATGAATATGTCAGCGAGATTGATCTCAGTATTAATATGAGTCATTTTTATATCGCCTTTATTGACATGATCACGTAAAAAATGATATCTTACATCTATATGTTTAGATCTAGAATGTAATATGGGATTCTTGCTAAGATCAATAGTACTCGTATTATCACATAAGATTGAGATCACATCAAATTCTATATTATAGTGAGCCAGTGTTTGCTTCATCTATAATATTTGAGCACAACACTTTGCAGCTGCTATATAATCAGCCTCGGTTGTTGAGATGGATACGAAATTTTGTTTTTTTGAAAACCAAGAAACTAAACATCCACCTAGAAACTGACAAGTGCCACTAGTACTTTTTATGTCGACTAAATGCCCGGCATAGTCCGAATCAGAAAAATATACTAAGTCAAATGGTATTCCTTTTGGATACCAAAGACCAACATCAGTGGTTCCTTTAAGATATCTCGATATCCTTTTTACCACGGATAAATGAGATTCTTTCAGTGCTACTTGAAACCTAGCACACTTACAAACACTATATTGAATATCGGGATGACTTGCAATTATATAAAGCAAGCTACCGGTCATTCCTCGATATTTCTTTGTGTCTATGGGAATTTCTTTTATATCTTCCATTAATTTATCGGATGTAGATATAGGAGTAAAGATGGGTTTGGCATTATCCATTTCAAATTTTTTCAACATCTCCTTACAATACTTGGATTGAGAGATATGGATGCCTTCATCAGATTGCCTTATTTGCAATCCCAAAAAGAAGTTTAATTCTCCCATCATACTCATATCGAATTGTTTACTCATATTTTCAGAGAATTCTTTACATAGTGCATCATTTATTGAGCCAAATATGATGTCATCTACGTATATTTGTAGGAGCAATATATCATCTTTTTATTGCCTCGTAAATAAGGTTTTATCGGCCGTTCTCATCTTAAATTTATTGTCTAGTAGGAACTTGCTCAACCTTTCATACCATGCTCTTGGGGTTTGTTTTAAGCCATATAGAGCTTTATATAATTTATAGTCATAGTCGGGATGTGTTGTATTTTCAAACCCGGGAGGTTGTTTCACATATACTTCTTCTTCCAAAATCCCGTTTAAGAATGCAGATTTCACATCCATTTGATAGAATTTGAAATTTTTATGACAAGTATAAGCCAATAGCATTCGAATTGATTCAATTCTTTCTACCGGTGCATATGTTTCATCAAAGTCTATGCCTTCCATTTGGGTATATCCTTGTGCAACTAATCTTGCTTTATTTCAAACTACCATTCCATTTTCATCTAATTTATTTGGAAATACCCATTTTGTACCAATTATGGAAGTATCATGAGGCCTAGGGACAAGTTCCCACACTTTACTACGAGTAAATTGGAGCAATTCATCTTGCATAGCAGAAATCCAATCCTCGTCTAATAAAGCCTCTTTCGCGGTCTTAGGTTCTATTTGAGATAGAAAACTAAGATGATTCACAATGTTTTGAACTTGTGACCGTGTTTGAACTCCCTTCCTTAAGTCACCAAGCACATTATCTAATGGATGACTTTTTATAGTGGGAATTGCTTTAGGAACTTCATCTTCCTTTTCGTCCAATTCTAATGGATTTTTATGTATGGGAGTCCCGAGATCCATATTTTTGAATTGTCGAATAACCTTTTCAATATCATCTTGTTTAACATTTTCTTGGTCAACAAGATCTTTATATTTCACCGGTGGTTTACTTTCATCAAAAGTGGCATTCATAGATTCTTCCACCACAAGCGATTTGAGGTTGAACACTCGGTAAGCTTTACTATTGTTCGAGTATCCAAGAAATATACCTTCATTTGATTTAGGATCAAACTTCGTAAGGTACTCTTTTAAATTTAATATGAAGCACTTGCTTCCGAATACTCGAAAGTAGCTTAGTTTCGGAGTTTTTCCAAAATATAGCTCGTAAGGAGTCTTTTGTTTTATAGGTCATAGCAAAACCTGATTAAGAATATGGCAAGCGGTTGATATAGCCTCGGCCCAAAAATATTTAGGTCGAAGATATTCATTTAGCATTGTGCTAGCCATTTCTTGGAGTATTCTATTTTTCCGTTCAACTACTCTGTTGGATTGTGGAGTGTATGGAGCGGAAAAATTATGTGTGATGCCATGTTCATCACAAAAGTTGGTGAAACTAGAATTCTCAAATTCTTTACCATGATCAGTCCTTATATAGACTATGGTTTTATTTTTTTGATTTTGAATCCTTTTACATAAAGATGAGAAGGATTCAAAAGCATCACTTTTGGCTTTGAGAAATTCAGTCCATGTAAATCGTGAATAATCATCCACAACTACCAATGTATATGAGCAACCTCTGAGACTTTGTATTGGAACCGGACCAATAAGATCCATATGTAGTAGCTTGAGAGGTCTCGAGGTAGATACCATAAACTTTGCTTTGTGAGATGCTCGAATTTGTTTACCAACTTCACAAGCTTCACAAGTATAATCTTTATGATAGTTTAGTTTTGGTATACCTCGGACATGGTCTTTAGTTGATATATTATTTATCAACTTCATGTTGGCATGTCCTAATCTTCGATGCCATAGCCATGGATCATCATTTATAGTGATTAGGCATACGTTCACTTGCTTGCTCATGTCACATGTATAAACATTTTTATTTCTAGGGCAAGTGAGAACCAACTTTCCAAATTTATCTAATATAGAACAATGAGTAGTGTAGAAAATTATCTTGTAATCATTTTCGCATAATTGACTAATGGAGAGAAGATTTTACTTTAATCCGGTGACCAATTGAACATTGGAAATTTTAACTTTCCCATTTCCGATATCTATGTTGCCGATAATGTTTCCTTTACTACTATCACCAAATGTTACGCTCCCTGCGGTAACCTTTTTAATGTTGTTTAAGAGTGACTTATTATCAATCATATGTCTTGAACATCCACTATTAAAGTACCATATATCTTGTTTCACAGCAAGACAAACCTACAACCATGATTAGTTAAATTTATAGGTATCCATTTGTCTTGAGGGTCCTGGGGTTAGTACATCATATATAACTTTGATTTATGAAAGAATCAAGGCATGGTATAATTATCATTTGGCATATAAATATTTTTAGATGCATACGACCTAGTTTGAGGTTGATAACACCTAGATCTATCATGAAATTTTGATGGAGCATGATAAACATTATATCTATTATTAGCATGGTGAGTAGCATAAGCATTTCTACTAAGAGGTTGTTGCCTTTTAAATGCATTAATATTTACATGGTATTGTGTGTTTCTATTATGAAACATAGTAGGTTGATGAGGCCATTGTTGCCTTGGATTTTTATGTTCCATATTTTTGTAAGGCATATATTTATCATCTTTCTTGTATGATTCCTTGCGAATCCATACATGCTTCCCCTTAATTTCACCATTCTTGAATTTGCAATATTGAATGGTATATCTCATTTTATTGTAATAAGAACATTTATTAGATGGTGATTCGGGTGAAGTCTTTATTGGTGATACAAATCTCCGAGTATTTCCTTTAGGAAGAGAATTCTTATTATATCCTAAACCTTCATGATTGTATGAGGTTTTTGTATGAACCATTTGATCCAACATCTTATTGCCTTTTGTAAATCTTTGAATGACTTCTTCAAGATTTTCATTTTCTTTCTTTAAGGAATCAATCTTGTTATTAAGGATTCTTTCTTAAACCTTAACTTGAGCTATGAGTTTATAATTTTCTTCGTTTAACCTTAGAGCTTCACCTTTAAGCTCATTGGTTTCTAATAGCTCCTTTTCTTTATCAAGATTGTCTTTATAGGATGTTTCTTTTTCTTGAACATTTGATTCATTTAGAATATTTAAGTTCAATAGATCAACGTGAAGTTTACAAATATTATCATTCAATTGTATCTTTTCACGTTCCATCTCTTCGTCTTTGAGAATTAATGATATATTCTCCGTCTCAAGATTGAGTATATTTTCTTGAAGTTTATTTACCTCAATCTTGATGAGATGGTTTTGATCTTTTAGAGATGTAATCTCATTCTCATCTTGGACTTTTGAGTCCATCATCCGAGTATATTCTTTATTTTGAGTATGATGAATTTCCTCGATTTTCATCTTCTCGGACCATAGCAAATGAAACCTTTGTTCAACATCTTTATATTTATTTTTATAACTTACTACAAGTTCAATTAAATCATGCTTATTCATATCTCTGAGGGATAAATTAGATTCATCTAATAAAGATTTAATTGAGACAGAGTTAGATGTTTGAAAGGCATATGTCATAGCCTACTCGTTTATTCGAGTATTTAACTCAACTCAAATAAGAATGTAATAAGTAAATAGTGGATCTATCATCAGAGAGATCTCACAAAGTAACATCTGTCAAAGAATAAAGAAACATTATTCATCTGCAGACTTGAAGATTCACTGGAAGAAGTTCAAGAATTTGATCATGCCTCAGTGATATAAATCAAGATCGTGGATTTAATCAAGTGACAGAGATCTCGTCAGGGTATCATTTATTACAAGGATTCAATCAGAATATCAAAGTCAAGACATGAAGAAACGTCACGGAAGTTAGTCACTCATGAACCAGACAGTACATCGAGTGTCAGCATTGAAGTGGCGGAATTGATTCATAAGTCTCAGTGACTTTCAGAAGATTGTCAGAAGAATGGATGCTGCTCAGGGTTAGTATTAATTCTCTATTAATTAATTAAGTCATATAATTTAATTAAGAAAATAAATTATATCTGCAAAGATTAATTTATTGATTAATTGAATTAAATTGATTAATTAATTTAGAATTAATATTAAGGATTTACAAGATTTTAATTGGTTTAAAATCTGCTTAAATTCAGCAAGACAATTCATTTGAACTAGTATGACAATCGGTATGACAATTGATAGTCTTACCGAAAGTCATGCCAATACATTTAATTGTCTTATTAGAATTTCTGTTTAGATTAAAATCTGTTATTAATTCAGCAAGACAATTTATTTGAACTAATATGACAATCGGTATGATAATCAATAGTCATACCGAAAGTCTTGCTAGCTCATTTTAATTGTCTTGCTAGTTGTAAATTTTGTCATACCGAAAGTCTTGCTGGCCAAAGAGATTGTCATGCCAGTACATGTTTACATTCGGCTGTTTGATAAAAAGAAGCAGAAGTCTATTATTTCACTAGCAATCAGACAGAACACAAACTCAAGAACAAAAGAAAAAGGAGCAGAAAAATATTTCATCTCATCTGCAACTTCAAGATCAATTTCTAGATTGTAAAGTTAAATCCAATCAACTAGAAAAACTTATCTTGTTCTTGTGTATCAATCTAGCGGATTAAAATCCCTAGAACTTAATCTCAAATCGCATTTAGCATTTGATCTTTTAATTACAAAAATAGAAAAAGTTCATGTCGAATTTATTCTAGATTTGTAATAATTGATTTGAGATTAATCCCTTGTAACCGATACCGTAGTTGTAACACCTTTCAAGTTTAATAAAAGTTTTATTTAACTTGAATTTTGTTTCACAATTTTATTCCGCATTTTATTCGACTAAACGGTATTGTTTGCATTCAACCCCCCCTTCTACAAACAAATTGGGACCTAACAATGTTACCTCTTGATTTGAAGAGGAGATTTCCGTTGAGGTAGTTTCATCTCCGAGAGCCATTAAGCATAGATTGACCACTTCTTCACTAGCTTCCGGAGCTTCTTTATCTTCACTTAGATCCCAACCATTTTCGTCCATGAGACTTCGTCCCTTTGAAAGTTTAGGACATTCTCTTTTATAATGACCGGGTTGTTTACACTCGAAACATACATCTTGTGTTTCCTCCGAAGATGAATCTTTAGGTTTTGAAGGAGTGTAAACAGGATGGTTTGTAGAGGCATTGGCATTACTATAGGTATTTATATTTTGATTGTCTTTGCCTTTATTGTAGCTCGTTGATGGATAATTACTCTTATAGTTGGAAGAATAATTTTGAGAGTAATTTGGCCTTCCGTTAGAGTTAAAAACTCTTTGTTGATTATTTGATTTTATGAAGCCTTTTTCGTATCTTTGAGCTTTGCTTTGAAACACACGATGAAGTTGTCTCGTGAGTAGAGCAATTTCACTCTCATCGAGATTTTGGAGTTCCTCGTTTAACTCTTCGTCACTTTCATCTTCATCAATTAATATGGCCTTTAGAGCCATATTTTTCTTTTTATCCTCCACTTTTGGAGCAACCTTTTCCGGATTATTATCTTCTTCTTAAGCACGAAGATTTCCGAATAGGTTATCAATCTTATACTCATTTAAGTTGTGCATCTCATTTATAGTAGTGACTTTAACCTTCCAACTAGGAGGTAGAGATTTGAGCACTCTTCTATTCTTTTTATTTTGGTTATAATTCTTTCCAAGTTGAGATAACTCATCGATAATACGAGTAAATCTTGTTTCCATATCGATGATATTTTCTCCTTATTGGAGTTTAAAGTTCTCGTATTCTTGGATCAATGTATCCATCCGAGAATATTTTATATGTATGGTTCCTTCATAGGTTACCACTAATTTGTTCCACATCTCTTGTACCGACTTGCAATTATTTACTCTTTTATATTCTTTTTCTGCAAGTGCACTTGTGAGAACCATTTCTGCCTTTGAGGCTATATTCATTTTGGCTTCTTCCTCTAAGTTGTATTCACTTACCTTCTTTTCGACGATGATGTCATCGATAGTTTTGGTAGGAATGCGAACACCATTTTCGATAGCCATCCAAACTTTGACTTCTTGAGATCTAGAATAAATGCGAAACCTCATTTTCCATGTTGCAAATTTGGTGCCATCAAATAGAGGAGGTCGTGATCTAGATAGACCTTCACCACATCCAACGGGATTAATATACGCCATTCTGGATCACTTTTTGTTGTGTCTGTGAATCTGCAAATCATTTAACAAACACCTTAAAAAGCACCACTCTGATACCAATTGTAAGGTCCCGTAAGAGGTCTATTTTAAGTTAGAAGGGGGTTGAATAGATTAATTACCAATTTAAAAATTGTTATGGCGTTTTAAGATAATGTATCCCTTTTTAAAGCTTTACCGAATGGTTATGCAGTTTATATGTGCGGAAAAATAAAGTTCAAGGAAAGAAAATACCACACGATAATTTTATCCAGGTTCGCAATGGCGCAACCTCTAGTAGATTCGTTCACCCCTACTCCAGTCCCCGAGCTCCTCTCCCGAAATCGGGATTTTCCCTTATAATAAACTCGCTCCTTTAGTAGGCGGAGAAGCCTTTACACCCTTACAAGTATTTGTCTTGGTGTGTAATACAAGGGTCACCACCTCAAAATAAATTGAATACCTACACAACTTATCTTAGACAAAAACTCCCCGCTATTTCTTCAAAGTTGTTGTAGAACCTTTGTGTGGACTTGGCTTCCTTAGCTTTTGTCGGTCTTGGATCTTAGTGATCCGGTCTTGGGTCTTTCCTCTTCCTCACGGTGCGAAGAATACTAACTCCCCGTTAGTACGTCTAGGACTTGGGTCTTAGAACGAGAATCACCTCATGTCACTTCACCTCACTACAAAACTAATAAGACAATCCACGAAACAAAATAAGTAAAGAAAGATTTGTTTTGAACTAGTATGTTACGGTACTAGCCCACAAATAGTATAGTATTCAAATAAGAATATTAAAACTAAATAAGAATACTTGACTTAAGATAATTAAATGGTAGTCCAAGTATTTTTATAATTACTCCTTTATAGATTAAATGATGTTGTGTAGTAATAAGAGAAGTCTTTTATATAACGCAGTTATAGCTTATGACTTCTTTAGTATTCTTCTTATTTTGATTACTTATTTATAAATCGAATAATACTTTAGTTACAATCTCGGAATTGTAATTTATCATTTACGCTCGTAGGCTTAAGAATTTTAATATACTTCTGTTTTGACAATTATGTAGTCAAAGTATACTTTTAACTTCAAGCACTTGTATAAGTTTTATGAGTCTTAGCCAAGATCCAAATAAGAGAAGTGCAAGTAATTGGCGTAAGATCGTGCTTTTAAGTTTGGATGAATAATTACGAGTAGTTTATACATATCGAATAAGAACCCCACGGAACACTGAAAGATGTTAGAAGGGGCTTATACGATATGTCTCGTAATTGTTTATATACGTGATATGTGTTAGCCAAGATCCAACTAAAGAGCGTGAAATTAATTGGCTAACTCATAGATTTGATCCGTCTTTAAATAAAGGATGATTACGAAGTGTTTATAGATCGAGTTATAATCCCTCGGAACACTAAAGATGTTAGAAGGGATTAAACTATGCTTCGTAATATTTTATGTGCACGATATTTGTTAGCCAAGATCCAATTAAATAGCGTGAAAATAATTGGCTAACTCGTGAACTTAATCTGTTTTGATATTTGACAAATTACGAAGAGTTTATAGATCGAGTTATAATCCCTCGGAACACTAAAGATGTTAGAAGGGATTAAACTATGCTTCGTAATTATTTTATGTGCACGAATATTTGTTAGCCAAGATCCAATTAAAGAGCGTGAAAATAATTGGCTAACTCGTGAACTTGTGTCAAATTTAAATCTCACTCTTGGAGATTAAGTACTTATCTTTATAGATCTTCTTGATGAAATGATTTTTTAAAGATCAAGTACTTATTCGAATTCCGAGTTCGAATCTTAGTTCTCTTTTCCCTTGAGAAATTTCTTTATAAAAGGTCTTGTATTAGAGCTTAAGATGAAGTAGAGAAGTTAAGTACAAAGCTCAAATAAAAAGAACTCAAATAAGAAGCTAAAAGTTACCACTTTTGAAGAACGGTCGAAAAAGTTCGCCGGAAAAATTCGTCGGAGGTTCGGCCGGATTTTGGCACTTTGGTCGAACTTGGGCAGCCCTTCGGGAGGCCGGGAAGTGGTAGTGGATGAGCTCACTTGGTGGGATAAAGCTTGGTTGGGTGAAGTTAAGATTGGGTTTCAAAAACCTTGTATATATGTAAGTATATATAAAAGAGAGAGAATATTTTTTAGAAGAAGTGTGTGTATAGAATTTGAAAGAGATGAAGAGAAACACTTCTTGAAAAAATCCCAGCAACTTTGTGGCTCTTTAGCTTGAAGAAAATGGGTTGGGGTGGGGGTTTATTTATAGGAGAAGTTGGGTGGATTGAATGGTGGAGATTTGAGAAAAATGGATGGTGGATGATGTATGTCACTTGGATTGATAACATGGAAAGCAAAGTGTGTTTCTTTGCAACTTGCCATATGAGACAAATAACTTTATGGGTTCAAAAACTCAGCTGATATATTTGAATATTTATATTTTTTTTCTTTTAATCATTATTTAATCACTTAATTAAGGATTAAAGACCATTAATTTCGAATTTGAAACCAAAACTTGGCTCATTATTCAAAAAATACTGGAAAAACATCGTCACATTCTACGTTTAGTAAATTTAAATTAAAAACGCTGCGAAAGTATCTTACCAATAATATGAAAAATTTAATATCTTATGTTAAAATAAATTAATGTGTTTGATGTCTTTATAAGATTAAGTCAATTTATTTTTTGTATTAAAATTATTAACTTCACTAGTAGCGCATTATTATTTTTGGGATTTGTCCCGATTTTAAAAATATTCGAAATTTGATATGAGATCTCACGATATTTGTTAAAACTAAGATGAAATATAAAATCAATTTATTTTTTATTTTTCATTTTAAAAAATAGTTTTTTCAAATGAATTCTTTTAGATAAGTAATATTCATTGATTAAGATAATATTTTACAAATATTTTGAATTATTTTTAATATTTTAAATTATTCAAATAAAAGTTATATCTATACTATATTGTAGCATTTGATTCAAGGCATTTTATACAATATAAAATATATACTGTTCATTAATTTGAAGGAATTATCCAATTCAACTGATATTTATAAAACTTTATCGAATTGAAAAAATTTAATTTTAGGAGAATAGTATACAATGTTATCAAATTATTATATGAACAAATATTAAAGTTGTAATGAAATTAAATAACGATATTTTACAAAAAAAATTTAAATTCTTGAAAAAAAATCATGAATATCAATAATAAGTCTTTACAATATATAATTTATTTTTATTTTACAACCATGATTGATACTCGGTTGCGTAAAAATAGATATGAATTATTTGTCAGTGATAATTTGAATATCATATATAAATTATCGTAATTTGTTTATTACATAATTTTAATTTTTGAATAATTTAGATGCATGTTATTTAATTAATCAATTGTCTCACTAGATGTTAATAATGATTATACATGTACATAAATCAGATATTTAGCATATACATAATTGAAATCACCGTAATTTACTAAGAAATGTAGCATACGATAATTTACATATTGACACACACATACAACTTAATCTTACTTTGTTAACAGGAGTGCAAATAAAAAACTAACATGTTTCCCCATACATATATACGTTGAACTTCAAAAACTAATATTTTTCATAAAATCAACTTTTATATTAGCAATACTGTAAATTTTACATTATTGTATATTATAATTGCAAGTCATTTTGACTTCAGTTATGCATTTTTTTATCTTTTTAAATTGAGTAAGTTAATTGTAAGTTAGTAGTGAACTCGATAATAATTAGACCAGTACATATAGTTTATTTAAATAAAATTTAAAATTTTTGGTCAACTCTGTATTCAACATATATGTTAATATTTAGTTTTTTCTTTGTAAACATACTAATGGCATTTTACAAATTAAGTTTAATCGTTTCATTTTAAACGTACACTGACTATCGTGTTTATGTTGATTCATTAAATACAAATTATACAACACAAATAAGAATATATATATATATATAATACATAATGAGCTATATTGGAAACGTTGTGTAATTTGCGTATGAAAATAATACACGTTCATAAACAATCAACTTATATTTGATATAAATTAGATATTGTACAACAATTATAAATAAGAAAACAAATAAGAACATTATAATTACATGATGTATAAGACATTTGTACACACTCATTTTTCTAGGATCATCCCCAACTTTTATTATTTCTCGTTGATTTTAGTCCTTTCATTAAATATCATTTCATTCTCCCCACGAAAAAAACATAATAATTTTGAATGAAAATGCTATGAATTTCAACAACAAAAGTAAAAAGCCATTTCAAGTGAAGACTTTGCGCAACAAACACACTTGCACTCTCATATGAAACAAAAACAAGTAAACCATATCTGAACCCCTTAAATTTTTAGTTTAGTTAAATATGTATATTTAAATTATACAAAAATTAAAAATGACCCACCTTAATTTTTGCCAAAAAAAGATTGTACACTACTTAAAATTTTTTGATGTAAAAATCTTTATATTAGGGCAACATTTATAAATGAAAGGTATATATTTTTTGTTTAAAAAAATTATGAGTTACAAATGAAAGTAGAAGTTAAGAATATATGACAAAAAAGGATAGAAGTAGATATTGAACTAGCATTTATACTTAAACCACATATTTCTTTATTAGCTTTTGATTAAAATTCTATCCTTCAGAATTTGATCAAATACGTCTTCTAATCACTTAAATGCCAGGTTTTTAAGTATACAGTTGACACAAGAACCAAAGTTGATTTTCAAAATTTGAATGGTATTCTTGACCTCGTTCAAAATATGGTTGAAAAATACAATGATAAGGGTGTTATTCGGTCCGGACGAGCCGAGTTTCCAGCCGGGTGTAATTCGAGCTAGGTTTAATTGAGTCGAGCTCGCTCGTTTAGTTAAACGAGGCTAAACCTCTTCCCGACTCTACCCGACTCGTTAATTTTCACGAGTTTTAGCGAGCCGGGCGAGCCGGCTCGTTCAATTTTATACTAAATCGAGCATAAAACGCTACCTGAATTCGGCTCGTTTAATTTCACGAGTCAAGTTAAGCCGGCTTGTTTAATTAAACGAGCTGAAACCTTTACCCAGACTCGAGCTTGTTTACGAAACGAGCCGAGCCGAGACCAGTAAAACGAGTGCGAGCTGCCCAGATCTTATTACAACCTTACACAAAAAAAATTGAATATCCTTGAGTTTATATGTTGGTAAAATCGTCAGTGATTCTAACGGTTACAAATGCAACAATTAAGAGAGAATTTTCAGGAGAAAATATTTTTAATAATGTAATATATAAGATCGTATTTTTGATTTTTTCGAGCCGAGCTCGAGCTTATTTTAAGCCGAACACGAGGAGAACATGTCAAAAGCTCGGCTCGAGCTCGTTAAAAAAAAAAAATTCGACCCCCTTATATTCGAAGCTGGATCCGCCACTGTCGATAGCCACTCGTTCCGAAAATTGATATTAAAATAAACCTGGCCAACTGAGGCATTTCAAGTTGTTGATACATATTGCCGATGATGAGAGAAGTTGCCAAATATTAAAGATGTTGCGAAAGAGGAGATGTTGTTATTCCATATTTACTCATGTTCTAACAAACAATCAACCAACCAATATGAACATTTATGTATACACAGTACACACCAATATATATTTCTTTTTGTTTTCTTTTTGAATCTCTTCCACATCTGATGAATCAGATACAAATACCTACCAGCTACTACACGGATATCCAGTTTAAAATATATAAATCTATAAGAGTAAATTTTATTAAAAGAAAAAAACAGAGAATGAAGGGTAAATTGCTACAAATTTTATTCCAACTGCCAACTGCATGTTATTAAGGAACACACCTTCTACACCTTCTACATTAGGTAATAACATGTGTTGTTCTTTAAGAGATATAGTAAGTAAGGTAACACAGAGTCATTTACATTTCCGGGGACCAAGTTTTGTAGTTACTCCATTTCAAAATATATGTTGGGATGAGACCGCCGTGATCATAAATTAAAACGTGACGAATATCACATCAAGTCATTCAAGAAAAAATTTGGGAATGGACTGGGGTACCTATCACTACCCTAAAAAACATATTTGATTAATATTCCGATTAGATTTTGTCAAAATCTAAATTTATGAAGAGGCCGCTCCACTCACAGGGTGTATAAATACAAATCAATGCTAGCTGCTTAGACAGTGGTACTGGACACACATACACCTACTGTCTGAAAAATTTTATCAGCAAGTTAAGTAGATAATAATGACACAAACAACTCTGAATCACACACAGACTGTTTCTGGCTGGGCAGCACATGATGCATCCGGCATAATCACTCCTTACGTCTTCAAACGCAGGTACCCAGCTTCACTCATCCAACTACGGTTAAATTTGTTACAATTTTCAGTTAGTGCAAGTAAATCTGACACTCTATATGAACTAATGATTATTATAATGTTGTTTACAGAGAAAATGGTGAGAATGATGTAACCATTGAGATCTTGTACTGTGGAATATGCCACACTGATATTCACCATGTCAAGAATGATTGGGGTATCACCATGTATCCGGTAGTTCCAGGGTACGTAGTGGTTTAATAACATAAGATCCAGTTAGGACCTTTCTCTGACACCTTAAGGTTTTACATGAACTGGTTACTTAACAGTAATCTGGTCCATATAATGTAGCATAACCAGGTTGTTTTTGTTTTGGCGAAAATGCTGATGAAATATAATGCTTGTTTTTATCTGTTTATACATAGGCATGAAATCACAGGGTTGATAACAAAGGTGGGAAGCAATGTGAGCAAGTTTAAAATAGGAGATAGAGTTGGAGTGGGGTGTTTAGCAGCGTCGTGTCTGAGGTGCGATTTCTGTAAACAAGAGGAGGAGAATTACTGCGACGAGATTCAGTTGACATACAATGGCATTTTCTGGGACGGTAGCATCACCTACGGTGGCTACTCCAAGATGCTTGTTGCTGATCATCGGTAATATTCAATTCACTGATTATGACCTTGACCACGACTAATTTGTATTATATGTCACATTCCCAACCTATTAGTGATATCCCAATTGCGTTAATTAATTGAGATTAGTGTTAAAAATACTATCACAGGGACCAATGTCGGTAGACTAGTGTACTTTTATACAATAAGCCCGAGGAAGTGTGTCAGCATCTATTTGTTTAGATGTCCTCCCAATATAATTATGTTAATGGTCACGTCACATTCAGTAAGACAAAAAATGATAGCTAAAGAAATTATCGATCCCTAATCAGACAATATTGTTCAAGATTCTTCGAGCTTACTGTAGACTTCAAAACAAGATGAATTAGAGTACACATTAATAGAAGTTTTAAGAGTTCCATGTTATCTTATAAATAATTTATAAGTTGAAAATTTGTATACATTTATCAACTTATAAGCTCCTTGCCAACTAATACTCGTATACTCCAGTCCGTGGTTATGATTATCAACCACCACAAGAGTTATGTACTTATGTTAGCAATTTCAAATGGTATAGATCCATAAAAAGAGAGTGTTCTTTGGTTCTTTAGATTTTCTCTTACATGTTATGCACTTACAGAGTTACAGTAATTGCTTGAAAATTGTATTTTTAAATTTGAAATATTATGTAATACACAAATTTGGCATATTTTATTTAAGTATTGCACTCGCTATGTAGATTTGTGGTGAAGGTGCCAGAAAGCCTTCCAATGGATGCAGCAGCACCGCTCTTGTGTGCAGGAATTACAGTATATAGCCCCTTCAAGGACCACAATTTGCTCGACTCGCCAGGAAAGAAAATAGGCATCGTTGGGTTGGGCGGGCTTGGTCACGTTGCTATCAAATTTGGGAAGGCATTTGGTCACCATGTCACTGTTATCAGCACATCTCCTTCGAAAGAAAAGGAGGCTAGAGAGCGTTTGGGTGCTGACGATTTTATCATCAGCACTGATCCTCAACAGATGCAGGTTTGTGCCTTTAATCCAATCCATGCCAAATGCCAAATTTGCAAAAGGTTAAGCATTGTAGTTTGTAGCTAATTAAAATTTGTAAAATGTTTGAAGTCCAAGTTCAGGACACTCGATTTCATATTGGACACAGTCTCAGCTCATCACTCGCTTGGACCAACTTTAGAGCTGCTGAAAGTTAAAGGGACTCTAATGCTTGTAGGTGCTCCTGATAAGCCTGTGGACCTTCCTGCTTTCCCAATGATATTCGGTAAGGGTCTGCCAGTTAAACATTATTTACTGTATTACACTCTCCTCGTTAAGGATAATCTTATGGTAAAATTGATCATGTCGTATACTAAAAATGGCAGGGAAAAGAGCAGTGAAGGGTAGCATGACCGGAAGCATGAAAGAGACACAGGAAATGCTGGATGTTTGTGCCAAGCACAACATCAGGTGTGATATCGAAGTTGTCAAATCTGATCAAATCAACGAAGCTCTTGACCGTCTTGCTAGGAACGATGTCAAGTATCGTTTTGTCATTGACATTGCTGGAAAACCATAGTTTTCATCAGGCTCTGGCACCAACATTAAAAACAAGACATTCAGAAGTTCTCTGCTTAATTGACATTTCTAATTATGTATGGATCTATCGATTTCCTAATAATTTAATAAATTTTATATATGCGTTTGATCTTGTCATATGTTGTCATTGTGTGCTTCAACCTTCCGAGGCAAAGATAAACGTATAACAAGGTAAGATGCCGAGCTAGCCTTATGACAGTTATGTCGTCCGGGCTTGGGAAAGGTTGTGTGGAAGGATTACTTTTAAAAATTATTACTATTATGCGAAAAATACTGATCAACAATGATCATTTTGACAAATTTAAAGATTTCAGTTTTGCCAGTTCATAATACCAAAATACTGTGTTACCTGCTGTAGATGACTTGCACCACATCCACATCTATGTTTTGTATATTAATACATGACACATTGCGTACGCTCATATCGCCAAGAGTTAGTCGCTTTGTTCTTGTTTCAAATTTCACTGCAGAGACAGATGACAGAACAATTTTTCTATTTTAAGAACAGGAGTTGAGCTATGTTTCGCACACTTGATAGATAAGGAACCGCGCAAATTCCAATAGGACTCGCTCTAAAAATTATAAACTGAAAATAACATTTCTGAATTTTTAATACCAGTATAGTTTTAGTATTAGTGATCTGTGGTGAGGGAATTTTGGATTGAGGAGTCTTGCTTTAATGAGCAATTGGACGAGCTTGAAGAACATTTATACTTGTGTTTTCTTACCATAAACAGATCAAAAGTTTTAGTTATGCACGAGCTAATGCATGGTGCCACTAGAACCAAAATGTGATTGGTACTTGATGATGCTTTCAGACAAGTTTCTAGAGTTGAATCCTCTTTTGACATTTGCATCAGTACTTCAGTTCAAAAGGTACTCTATCCCCCCTCTTGCTCTGTAGTTTTTTCTTTTTTCAGTCTCTAGTTATTTAAACCTTAACCAGCATTCATAATTTCAATAATTATGCGAGACATTTTCTTAACAAGTTTTGTTCATGACATCTCCCTTGGTGAATTCGACAACTGCTAAAATTTTGACCCGCTCCCAAGCGACAAGCCCAGACTCCTTGCGCATCCCAAAATATGCAGATATTCGTCCGTTCCCAAAAAGACATGTTGCCTGTATAGGTTCTGAAGTGATATACTTAACATACAGGCTCTGAAACATAACATATATGTTTTCTGCGACAGGTAGTAGATCTACAGCAGGTTGTTTAAATTTTTTAATCGTCTGTTGAGTCGAGCAATTAAAATAGTGCTGCCCCTTCTATAAGGTGACAAACTGATGTTTGAGTGGCATGGCATCTTGTTAATAACTTCACTTCTCGTGCTACTAAACTCCAGGAACAAAGTTTATCCCTCCATCTTAAGTTAAGATTCTCTGTTTAAAAAAGCATATCGCATGTATGCAGAACCTACATATGAATTAGCACTTGCCAACTTTATTAAGTAACATGGTCTCTGTCTGAACAGAGCATCTATAATTTTATTATATGAAAGAAGAATAAGGGAATAAAGAAAAACAGAAGGAAAAAGGAACCAGTAATCCAGTTTTACTTTCTGAATAAGGTATAGCGTATAAGATTCATATAACAGTATTATTATATATCATCTTGTTAAAGAGTGTACATAAATGAAAGGTACACAAAGGAAATGGTAACAGTTCTGTGGTGGATTAAGAACTAGGTCATCGTTGTCCTTCCGAGATGCAAACATGATTCAATACAGGTTTGCCCTCTGCACCATAAGCCATCAACATAAAAAATCCTACTTTGTAGCTTCGCAGGAACAGAATAGTAACTCCGGAGGGCTGCTTAGATAATATACTGAGCACGCCGCTGCCTATGAAATCCCAAATACATGACCTTACATCCAATTTCCTGGCTTAGAATCTTACCGAGCTTGAAAATGTCTGACCAAATCGCCAACCAGATGACACAACATTGTTAAAAATTCGAGTGACTCCATCTGTAGTAGTGACCTTGAAAGATAAAGATTGACCGTTAAGATATCCATTTGACTGCCAGTTTGCTCCCCAGTTTCTTGACATTGCCATCCAGTTAGTTCGTGTGCCCTTGACTTGCACAGATTGAATCGAGCCAGCTCCTCCAACATTGCTTATCAGGACAAGCTCAAAGTAGTTCCTCCCGTTAATTGTGAATCTAACTCCGCCACTTTTGACACAAGGAACCCTGGATCCGAGAATTACAATTACAAGACATCAAATTCAGAAAGGCACATTTACATAGAAATATGAATTACAAGATGAAAGACGCTGATAATAAAATTATACCTTTGAAACATAACAGGAACGATTCCACCTCTGTAGATACCAATCTTTTCCCAAGCTGGTTGAGCCATATCAAAATGCTGTAATGGAGGGTTGCACCAACCTCCAGCATTGCTAGGCTGATCAAAGTTTGGAGGGCAAAAGTTTGTCGCGGTGATGGTCACAGATGTTCCCTTTCTGCACCATTTCGGGTCTGCTTGATAATCACATATAATCCTGTAACATTGCCCACATGATGCTCCATTATTGAAAAGAGCAGTACTTAGAGCAGCAGTGTTGGTTCCATATCCAGCCGAGTACAAGTTCCCATATCCACATGCACCACCTGTGTTCAAGAAAATCATAGTTCATGTCTTGCTCCAATTTTATATTCAAGACACACGAGAAAAGAGAGCACATATTTACACAAGTAGAATAGTGGCTAACATTACATACCCATTGTTCCAGAGGCATCACTACCTCCGTAAAAAGTAGCATGAGCTTTTGTCCATCCAGAAGCTCTAAATGCATTAACATTGACAACAAGACAGAAACTACTAACTACAAGGGCCACTGCAACAACACCAAGATTTGTCATTTCTTAACCAGAGAAGCGAGGAAGAAGAATAAAAAGATTTGAAGGTATAAGAAGTAAGAACCGATGAACTGTGTACAATTGTTGTACAAAACAAGTGTGGTTCTTAAGAAGACCAAACTTCTTAAATGCAACCACCTCCCAGGCTCCCATGTGACTTCTGCAAGAGGAGAGAAATTAATCAATTTTTAATCGAATAATGCCTGGAAGGATGAATAAGTGTGTATCTCATACAATAATTCTCACGTTCTTACACATACGAAGCAAACAAGACTCACATGGGTTTCCCAAGACAAGAGTTCAGAGTAAATCAAACGCTGAACTAAAATATTAAATGTTTGTTGCTACATGAAAGCAAAACTATTATATCTATGGACTACAGGATTGAAATTCTATTTTAATAATCTAACATGAAGCTCCTATGATTCTTAGTTAATCTTATGCGGTTAACATCACATCAAATTCATTCATTTATGCGTCATGCACATGCCTTCTCACTATGTAACATACATTTGAGTTTAATACACGGGCAGAGGTGTAAAATGGAATTAGCCCAGACCGCGCTCTTTGTCCGCTGCACGGATGAATTTCTTTTTAAACCAGGACCATTGGATGGATGATCCAACGGCATGGAAATCGTCTGCTGCCAAACTCGTCTCTGGCATACGATTGCCAGGGACCAGGAGCCTTACGAGATTTAGAACAAATAAATAGATACACAAGTTGGACCATATCCATGCCTTGGTCACAACTTCAGTAACTAGTAATAATATGCAAATGGCAAAACACCAAAAAGCAGCCTAAAGTTAAATTCAGTTAAATTCAGTGCTTCCACAATCAATAGTTCATTCACCCTGCCCCCGCCAGAGCTCAGCAGATCTATTTATCAGCACATGGTTAAGCAGTGGCACCTGCCTGTTACTCAAATTCTGTTGGCTGCAATGACATTTGTACTAACATTATTCCTAATGTTAAAGTAATAGCAACAATATGAACAAATATGATAATAAAATTATGTCTCCGACACATGTAAACGGTATCATACACTAAGCTGTAGACCAAGAAATAATGTTTATAATTAATCTCTATGTAAATGCAAGCTAATAAGGTTGATTGGTTGGCAGTTCGTCCATCATGAGTAATCTAATTATGTATATACAACGCGATTTTTTTTTGAAAACAATGACGAGTTTATATCACCGTCGACTACTTGCCCAGACCTGGGTGCAGGACAGTGTCTGTCCAAGATATGATTAATACTTAAAAAAAATAGAATACTAGGGTAGCGGCATCTATTCTATACAGTGCAAATTAACGTTTTAGGTGTGCGCCAAGTGCATTTTGTGTGGATGTCATGTCTTCATATAAGAAGTATTGTGTTTAGATATTCTAGATATATTATCCTACTATATATTTCCAGGCTATCTTCTGGAAAATCTTTCCGGGGAACTGTAATCATCAGCAGCAACATAGACAACTAGTAGTAAAAAGAAAAAGGTTTTATTTCTTTTTGTCCCGGTACAGGATTTGAACAACGCTATCATTTCAGTACCATGCTATTAACCCACAAATTGTCAAATTCTCTTTACTTTCCTGAACAGAAAGTTTTAGTTCCAGAAAAGGATGGCATTCGTCCTTAAAGTGTGCAGAACCCATAAGAAGCTAGGAAGCAAGGACGGGGTCACATGGGTGCGGGAGTGCAAGTGCGTAGTGCGGGGATACGGAAATTTGACAAATTTAATAATATGGGGATACGGAGGCGGATGTGGGAAAATATGAAAAAATAAACAAAAAAATTCATATATATTTCATGTTAAACATAATAAAACCCACTAATAAAACTAAAAATTGTGTGAAAATCAATCAAATTCATCATTTATTAATCTAAAAACACCAAAATACAAGTAAAATCTTTTTATTTATGCAAAACTGAATACGATAATCAATACTTTCGTAATAACCAATAGACATGGATACTTAAGTTCATAAATGTAGTTTGCTAAAATAGATTTTGACTACAATTTCTGAAGATAAAATTTCAATATAGTATCGTGGAAGAATACGTGTGTCCGAAACGGGGGGTGTCGTATCTAACGGGAACTCGGCATGCGATTCAAGTGTCCGAGCTTCTTAGATAAAAAGTGTAAGATTGTATAACGCAAATAACTTGAATGCCACACGGAGATAAATACCTGCCAGCAGATGGACTGGTGCTGTCGATGAATCTAAATGTTCATTTCCTTACTTTTCAATCTTGATTGTTTTGGGAGGAGGTATCCTGGGAAGTGAAGGTGGCAGGAGTTGCATCCTGGTATGGCGGAAAAGAGAAATGGAATTTTGTTCTTCATGAGAAAGGGACATAAAGTAGTAAATAGTAATGGCACCAACAGATGACCATATTTACATTAGAGAACTTCTTGCTACAACAGATGTAGAAGTGACCCAAAAAAACTAATGGTATTGTTGCGCTTTCACCTTATAATTAAAAAATGATAGCAGGTTCACGATGCCCAATCACATCTATACCATGCTTTTATCAAACTTCCAGTTATAGTAGACAGCAAAATATATACCTTTCAATACGATGAAATCACCAATAGTCACCACATGAACAAACTTTTTAAAGTGATGAAAGCGTTCTGTATCTCTGACAAATATCTCCCTGGCCTCATAGCTGCATATAAATTTTATAACAGGATGGCAATCTCCACAGATTCAAAGATTCTTCATTACCTGGAATTGGAGTCCCTGGGAGAGTGTTCAGAAAGCCAAATACTACACCTAGCTTCTCACTGTGGCCACAGAGAAAAAGCTCTTTTTCCTGCTCTTCCACATCTTGCAGCACCAAATCTGTGATCGATGAATAACCTGATTTCTTCATTTCCCTGCTCAATCTATTTAGTCGCAATTTGGTAAATCTGGGGAATTGAGTTGTCTCCTGCTAGAAGCATGTACACTTTGTTCTTAATCTTCATACTCATCAACTCAAGCAGACCCCGTCTTTGAGTACCCCAGAAATAAAATGATTTTTTAACCAGGTGCAGATAGATACTTTCCTCAATTAACGCATTAGTCCCAACAAATTTCATTAAAACCCGAAATTGTAAAAAATAATTTAGCAGAAATCCTAATTTCAAACATTAATTCATAAATGCATGTAAAATTGGTAAATAAGAATATGGACATAATCCGGCCAAATCCATCGCTATTCTAGCCAAAGGAGAAGCCAGCAAGTGCCCTTGGAGTTGCTCTAAAAAGCTAGGTAAATGCATAGCTGTCACTTGTATGACTATTAGACATTTAACACATAGAATCTGAATAAATATCAAGCTTAATAATGAAAATTAGTTGGTAGCAACCAAAAATACGTCGACTGTAAATATTAAAGATCATATCAATGAAGCATTCATATTTCATGTTTTTGGACAATCCAACTCCATAAGCGCATAGTAAGCCTGATCCTTATACTCCAAATAACCATTTTAGTTCAAACTTGTAGTTTTATCAATGACCCAAACCACAAATATAAATATTCTGCATATAGACATAATATACACACTGTATACAAAATGATAACAATTTATTTCAACAAAAAGAAAAAGAAACAAGAAACAATATGAGAAGGCAATACATAACTTTACGATTTAAGATAATACCGAGCAGACAACTTCGCCCTAATTGTCAACCACAGCAAAAGAAGATAATCTCATAAACCTAATAAACATTTAAGCAAAACTAGGCAAACTAACAACGTACAGTTATAAAAGTTACGAATGGAGACAAGATTCCACGAAATTCATCATCCTTTTCAGCATATCTGGCCAACAATCCCTGATCATATCAGCAATCAGATGTTGACATCTTCCCCTGTTCATGGCCACGGTCCACTTTTGACGCAAGTTGAGTTAAAGAAATCTGAACATTTTCCCATTGTGATAAAAAGGCTTCCAACTTAACCTCTTGATTAACTATCTATACATATATCATGCCAAAGTAGAGTCTCCACGAAAGGTGAAATGACAAAAGGTGGTGCAAAGTTCTCCTTGAAATGGGAATTCGGAGTCAAGCGATCACAAGAATTAACGAAATCATATGGTTCATGGGTAACAAGATCATACGAAATCAAATGGTTTGACTTTGCCAGTATTATATCACCATTGTTCCTTATACCCAAGACATCAGCCCAAACACTTTCACTTAGGCCATGTTTGTTTAATGGTATTAAGAAGGGGATAAAATTATAATCCTTCAAATTTTCCAATCCCATATTTGTTTTGTAAAAAATTAGTGAAGAGTTATCCAAGGATTATAATCATTTAAATTATCATATCCCATGTTTGTTTTGTTGGAGAAGAGGATAGGACTATAATCTCATCTAATGTTTGGTGGGAGAAGGTATTGTTTTATCCCCTCCTACAAATCATTTTTTAAAAAATTATAATCCCCTCATTGTTATCCCATATGAAACAAACATAGGATTGGAAAATTTGAAGGACTATATTACAATCCCAAATACTATCCCACAAAACAAACATAGCATAAAATTTTAAAGGATTATATTCCAATCCTACACTTAATCCTTCCAAACAAACTTAGGATAAGATTAAAAACTTAGGATAAGATTATTTAATCCATAAGACTAATTTTGATGGGATTACTTATCCCCGAATTATTATCCAGGGATTATAATCCCACGAAACAAACATGGCCTTAGAGTAACACTCAATTTTTTTCTCCCAAGAAAACTCATCTCTCATATCTTCTTTTAGTACCTATTAACTTTGTTAATCTACATCTAGATGTTCATCAATCATAAAAGAAACATCAAGAAAGATTGATGAAGATAGAGAGATGGAGAGAGAGATGGAGAGATATTGAGAAAGAGGGAGAGAATTTGTATAAACTGAAATGTATCTTTCTTTTTTTTTCAAAATATTTACAGACATTGATATATATATACTAGTGTATATTGTCTAACAGAATGACAGCTCAGCTATCCTAACCAACTACTTTGTATTTTTAGCTTTCTGAAATGCTACAAGTATTTTGTTTTGTATGACATCACCATGACATGACACTAGATTAGCTTTACAAATGCTAGTGTCAATACACTCTTTAGCCTCCCTTTGTTCAGATGCTGATAAATCCCCCCCCCCCACAAATGGGAACTGGAACAGAAGATGGATCAAGTGAAAGTCCCAATTTGCTTGCACAAGACCAATGCAAAACGTTGCCTAAACCTTTAGTAAGAATATCAGCTGCATTATCTTTGGTATGAACTTTAGAAACTGAAACAAGACCAAGAGCAATTTTTTCTCTAATGAAATAACAGTCTAATTCTACATGCTTTGTTCGAGCATGGTATACTGGATTAGCTGTCAAATCAATAGCAGCTTGATTATCACTGAGTATAGGTATAGGAAGATTAACTGTATGTTGTAAATCAGACAACAAATTAATGATCCAAAGAATTTCACAAGAAGCATCAGCAAAAGCCCTGTATTCTGCTTCAGCAGAATTGCGAGAAGTCACATGTTGTTTCTTTGAACGCCAAGAAATAACCACAGGAACTAGCATAAGACTATATGCACCAACTGATTTCCTATCATTGGGATCTCCTCCCCAATCACTGTCACTGAACACTTTAATATCCAAAGAATTATCAGCAGGAAAAATGAGACCATGTGTCATTGTACACTTGAGATACCTTAATACCCTGATGATAGCAGCAACCATATGTTTTTCACGTGGAGCATGAAGAAATTGACTTAGCAAATGCACTGAAAATGTAATATCAGGTCTGCAAGAATTCAGATATAACAATTTCCCAATCCATGCCCTGTAGACAGATGGATTATCAATCAAATTACCCGACCTGTCATCATCATGAAGTTTCAGATGTGGATCAAGATGAACGGATAAAGGTCGACAATCTAACAAGTCAGCGGATGTTAAGAGATCGGTAATGAATTTCTGTTGTGTAACAAAAAAACCATTGTCTGATCTGGAAATTTCAAGACCAAGGTAGTATTTAACAACTCCCAAATTCTTAATACTGAATTTCATATCCAATAGATGTTTTAAAGCCTCAATTGCATCTTTACTGTTGCCAAAAAGGAGAATATCATCCACATACATGACCACAGCTACAAAAACTTCATTTTGAGAATAAGTAAACAAAGAATAATCTGTTTTTGATTGCACATACCCAATTTCTAAGAGATAAGCTGACAACTTGGTAAACCATCTTCTAGAAGCTTGTCTGAGCCTATAAATGGATTTAATAAGTCTACATACTAAATTTGAATCAACAAACCTAGTATCATAACCCAAAGGTAGTTGCATATAGACCTCTTCCTCTAAGTCACCATGCAAGAAAGCATTGTTTACATCTAATTGTTCTATAGGCCACCCTTTTGCTGATGCAATTGCAAGTAAACACCTAACTGTTACCATCTTAGCAACAGGTGCAAAAGTTTCATGAAAATCCACCCCTTCTGTCTGATTGTACCCTTTTGCTACTAATCTTGCCTTATATCTTTCAATTTGACCATTTGCCAAATATTTGATTTTGTAAACCCACTTTGATCCAATGGCTTTCTTTCCTGGTGGTAGACTAACCAATTCCCAAGTATTATTCTGTTCCAGAGCTGTTAATTCCTTTTGCATAGCTTCAATCTATTTTGGATTTGAAGCAGCCTGATAATAATTATCAGGTTCAACAACCAAAGCAGAATGTGCAAATAAATTTCTTTGATCAATAGAGTGAGGTAGAAAATGACAAAGATGAGCTTTAGAAGGTTTAGTGAGAACTTGATAGTCATTCCACCATTTTGGTCTACTGGAACGCCTGACAGATTGTCTAAGAATAACACTATTATTCTGAATGTCTTGCACATCCAAAATAGGTGACTCTGAATTCTCATTTAAATGTTGAGAATCATTAGATGGAGAAGGAGTTTGAGCAAAAACTGATGAATCTGATAAAAAATTATCAGAAAGTTGATGAACAGATGTAGACTGTGGACTTGAAGGTGATACAACAGATGGTTTATCAATTGGTTTATTGTTAGCTGATGGTGTATCAACTGATTTATTGTTAATAAAAGGTGAAGAATTATCAGCAGAATACCAATCCAAGAAATTGTAAGTGATCATGCCTTTATTCTGAGCAATGTAAGGAAATAAATGCTCATGAAAAACGACATGTCTGCTAACAAATGTAGTATGAGATTCTAAATTGAGCAACTTATATCCCTTTTGATGAAACGGATATCCAAGATATATAGATTTAACTGCTCTTGCAGCAAACTTGTCATTTGAATGAACTGAAGCATAACAAAGACATCCAAATGCTTTAAGTGTGGAATAATCAGGAATTTTACCATGAAGCACTTGAAAAGGTGATTTATATTTCAAAATAGGAGTTGGTAAAATGTTTATGAGATAAGTGGCTGTCAAAACACAATCTCCCCAAAACTTTAATGGTAATCCTGATTGAAACCTTAAAGCTCTTGACATTTCTAACAAATGCCTATGCTTTCTTTCTACTCTGGCATTCTGCTGTGGAGTATAAGGACAAGATGTCTGATGTATATTATCATGACAAGCTACCAGACTCCTAAAAGACTAATTTATGAACTCAGAACCATTATCTGTCCTAATGCCCTTAACAGTAGAGTTGAATTGAGTTGCTACATAAGCAAGAAATTCCTTAAAAGGAGAAAAAACTTGCTGCTTAGAACTCATAAGAAAACCCAAGTGGCTCTGCTGTGATCATCAACAAGAGTAAGAAAGTATTTGTTTTCATGATTGGTTTCAACACTATATGGACCCCATACATCCATATGAATATGATCAAATTTAGAAACAGCATAAGATTCACTATGCTTAGGAAAAGCAAGCTTACATTGTTTGGATAAGGGACAAATGGAACAATCTTTATTACAAACATTTGTAACAGGCTTAAGAAAAGGAATGTGTTGTAAAACAACATCAGAAGTATGCCCTAGTCTAAGATGTCATAGTTTGGACATATCAACATGGTCATTACTGTGAACAATTACATTGGTAGCCAAAGGCAAAGAATGAGTATTTTGAGTTGAAGCCAATGAAGGAGATGAAAGGTAATACAAGTCATTTCTTGCTTCACCAGTAGCTAGGACCTGCTGATGAGTCTGGTCCTGAAACACACAGTGAGTAGCAAAGAAAATTGCAACATAATTACTGTCTTGGACTAACTTTGAGATAGACAGCAAATTGCAATTGAAATCAGGAAGATAAAGCACATTCAACAATGTGAGTTTAGAATTTAAAATGGCTTCACCTACTTGAGTAACAAGTAATATTTGTTTATTAGGTAAAGCTACATGGAATGGTTTTGGAAGTGTCTTGATATTACTAAGCAGAGTTAGATTGCAACACATATGACTCGAAGCTCCGGTATCTAATATCCAAAAATTTGATAAACCATGTAGGACATAAGTATGAAAGCTATAAGCCATACCTGCATATTGCATATGATCTTCAGGTGAAGTAAAAGAACCTTTCTTCTGCATCATTAGCAACATTAAGTTGTTCATGTGAGAAACTTGAGATTGTAAATCTTCAAGAGAAAATCCTGTAATAGAATCTGTAGAAATCCCCTGTTTCTGAACATTAGCCTGCATAGTATTAGCCTGCATAGCATTAACATTGTTAACAGAATGATTGGAACTAGTAACAGCTTGTGGTAATGGCCTGAAGCCAGAATTTCCAGAATTTCCCTGATTCAGAGTAAATTTGCCTTTCAATTTTCTTTTATCTGGATAACCAATAAGTCTGTAACACTGTTCTCTCAGGTGTCCTTCCTTGTTGCAATAAGAACATTTCAATCCTGACTTGTTCTGCTGCACTCCATTAGAAGTTTTAGCATAATTGGAACCAGAACTTGCATTTGCATTCTATGAAACAAAATTGGCAGCACTCTGACTACTATTGGTTCTTGCAATTCCTATAAAAGAATTTGGTATGTAACTACCTTGTTTCTGTTTCTCATCTTGCTTAACCAATGAAAAGGCCTGTGAAATAGAAGGTAAAGGGGACATCATGAGAATCTGTCCTCTGGCTGCAGAATAACTATCATTCAATCCCATTATAAATTGTAGCAGTTTCTTTCTTTGCTCTCTTTCCTCCTGCAACTTGTGATTTCCACAAGTGCAACCACATTTACACACAGTAACCATTTCCAAGGCAGCATATTCATCCCACAAGTTCTTAAGTTTGTGATAATAGATTTCAACAGATTTGTCACCCTGCTCTAAAGCATGAAGATCTTTTAAAACTTGATACACTCTATGTCCATTGACACTAGAGAACTGATCATGAAGCTCTTCCCAAACTTCTTGAGCTGATGTCACAAAATCCATTCCATTACTTATTTCCTCAGAAACTGTGTTTAATATCCAGCGTATAACCATGTCGTTGACACGGTCCCATTGAGCTCTCAAACTAGAAGTTTCTTCAGGTTTCTTATAGGATCCATTTACAATACCTAGCTTATTTTTAGCCGACAACGCAATCGAAATAGAACGTTTCCATGGACCAAAATTTTCTGTTCCTATTAGCTTTTTAGAGATCAAAACTAAGCCTGGATGATCAATGTTTTGCAGAAATAGCGGATGAAGATTGGACTCAACAGAAACTTGATCAAGTTTATCAGTACTTGTGGTTTCATTAGTCGTACTAGTCGAATTCACATTATGACTCTCAGCATTAGTATTATTATCCATAACTACATTAGCATAAGAAACCCTAGTTGTTTTCCCCAAATTTTGACCTGACATGATGCATCAAATCATAGTTCTCCGTAGTTATTAGCAAATCTTAGCAAAACAACAAATTTTCATCAAGAAACATCAATCTTATCCAAAGAAATCACAAATCACAGATGAAAATACCGTTCGATTGAAACTAATTCGAGAAATTAATCAATTGAACCTGTGGAATGAACCAGTGGAGATCAATGGAGATCTGAAATGAAGACGAAAATCATCAAACACGCGGATCTAAGCTCTGATACCATATTAACTTTGTTAATCTACATCTCGATGTTCATCAATCATAAAAGAAACATCAAGAAAGATTGATGAAGATAGAGAGATGTTGAGAGAGATGGAGAGATATTGAGAGAGATGGAGAGAATTTGTATAAACTGAAATGTATCTTTCTTTTTTTATCAAAATGTTTACAGACATTGATATATATATACTAGTGTATATTGTCTAACAGAATGACAGCTCAGCTGTCCTAACCAACTACTTTGTATTTTTAACTTTCTAAAATGCTACAAGTATTTTGTTTTGTATGACATCACCATGACATGACACTAGATTAGCTTTACAAATGCTAGTGTCAATACACTCTTTAGTACCCACATGTCCAAGTGATGAGATTCGTCGTTCTCAACAAAGTAAGCAATAGATTGACCAAATGGATAAATAACAGGATCATTAAACTGCCGTTCTTCAATTCCAAACCAGTCGGGCACCAAAATGTCTCCCAGTATTTTTGTCTTGGTGTCAATGTACATCACAGATTGACTATCAAAGTTTTCTACTACCCAAAATGCAACACCATTAACAAAAACAGATCGATTAGTCAAGAGCCCGTATATACGAATATCATCCTGAAAAACAAATTTCCAAGTACTACTGTTCAGACTATAAACACCAATGCCGGCCGTGTTAGGGTTAAATTCATAGGGATCAGGTTCGTCGGGGTCAGAAGGGTCAGCTGGGTCAGGTTCAAGTTTGAAAGCCTGTACCACAATATAATCATTAACTTCCGGTAAAAACCCAAATGCTAATGCCTTCCACTCAATCTCCTCCCAAGATAATGTTGAAAAGGGTGAATCCCAAATAGTTTTTCTAATCTGAGCAAGAGGATTCCAGATATATATGTTGGAATCATAATCAGGTTTTCGATAAGATAAAGAAGAGATACAAATTAAACCAATTGTTATTGCACACCATTCATTATCAACAAAGTCAAATGGGTATTCAAGTTTGCAATATTCTTGACATTGTTGATCATCAGAACATACAGTTAATAAATGGGTATTTATATTATGAAAAAGTAAATACCTAGGATTATCATGGGCTGTAAGTTTTTGATGATTTAAGTGGAGAGTTACAAACATAGGAGATTTTGAAAGATGATATCATGATTTTGTCACAAGCTAAAATATACAATTTGACAAATAATGCAGAGGGAAACTAGAAATGGAAAAGATACATAGAAAAGTAAGGAAAAACAAGTTTGTATATTCATCAAGATAAGATCCTTCTTCAGTACAATTCTGGTATATAAGGACAAACACCAATAACTGTAAATCAACCCCACTCAGGCCCACTAACTAATTTGGGTTAAACTAACCATAAAGCCCAATTACTCAGAATACGAATAAAGCCCATAGACAAAGCGATATCGTATCATACTAAACCAACTATCTCTTACCGCCAACTAACCATAAACTCTAATTAGTGACAAATCCCCACTACTTAAGAGGATCCTTGTCCCCAAGGATTAAATTTTGGAAATTTCTTCTGGATATCTTCCCAGAATTCCCAAGTGGCCTCATCCACATCTCCATTGGTCCACTGGATCAGCATTTTAGTGGCTGGTTTGTTTCCCCTTTTTACTAACATTCTGTCCAACACTGCAATAGGCTCTACCTACAACTCTCCCTCATCAGTGGCACCTGGTAATGCTGTCTGTATCACTTTCTTTGTACCCACTCTCTTCTTTAACTGTGATACATGAAAGACATTGTGTATTTTTGATCCTTCAGGCAAGTCCAGTTGATAAGCTACATTACCAACCTTTTTGTTCACTCTGTAAGGACCGTAATATTTAGCTGCTAGCTTTTGATTTCTCCTCATAACCACTGAAGCTTGTCTGTAGGGTTGAAGCTTCAAGAACACTTCATCGTTGATTTCAAAACTCCTGTCAGTTCTCTTCTTGTTTGCATACCATGCCATCCTTTCTTGAGCTTTCATAAGATTGTCCTTCAATAATTGCTGAATCTTATTTATGTCCTGCATAAACTGTTTAACCCCTGGGTTGGATGCCCTTGCTTGCTGGTAGTTCATAGATGGTGGGTTCTGGTTGTATAAGGCTTTAAAAGGAGACATCCCAATGGCCGAATGATGACTAGTATTATACCAGAATTCTGCCATTGGTAACCAGTGATTCCATTGCCCTGGATTTTGTCCTGCCAAATATCGTAAATACATTTCTAAACATTGATTTACCCGCTCCGTTTGACCATCTGTCTGTGGGTGGTAAGCAGAACTGAGTTTTACTTGAGTTCCCATAATTCTGAACAATTATTTCCAGAAGGAGCTGACAAAGACAGTGTCTCTATCTGATATGATAGATTTAGGAGGGCCGTGCAATTTAATAACATTGTCCAGGACCAGTTGTGCTACTCCAGTTGCAGAATATGGATGACTCAGGGCGATGAAATGGCTGTACTTGGTTAGTTTATCCACCACTACCAGAATAACACTTTTCCCTTGAGACTTTGGCAACCCTTCGATGAAGTCCATGCTAATAGTGTCCCATGCTTCTTCAGGGATAGGCAAGGGTTGTAGCAGGCCTGGGGAACCAATATGCTCTACCTTACATCTCTGGCATGTGTCACAGGATTTAATGAATTCTTGCACTTCTTCCCTGATTCTTGGCCAGTAAAAATGGTTCTGAATTCTTTTAGTGGTTGGTAGTATGCCTGAGTGACCCCCTTCAGCACTACTATGAGAGTTTTCAATGATTTTTCTCCTCATCAGATTGCCAGACCCTACATACCATTTACCATCTTTCTGAATTTCATTGTCCACTAGTTGAAATCCTTGCTCATTCCTGCCAGTTACCAGCAGTGACACCAACAGTTCCTGCGCCAATTCATCGTTCGTCCAGCTTTCCTTTAACTCCTGTTTCCACAGTGGCACTACTGTGTGTATGGCATTGCAGCTATTCTCCCCTTCAGTGCACCTCGATAGTGCGTCTGCTACTAAATTATCCTTCCCTCTTTTGTAGACCACTGTGTAGTCGTATCCCAACAATTTGGTCAACCATTTATGTTGCAACATGGTCGTCATTTTCTGTTCCATTAAATGTTTCAAGGCCTCATGGTCTGTCTTGATTATAAATTGGTGTCCCAACAAGTAATACCTCCACTTCTGCACAACCATGATCACAACCATCAACTCCTTTTCGTAAGTAGACAGCCCGAGGTGTTTGTTGGCTAAGGCCTTGCTGAGATAGGCTATAGGTTTCCCCTCTTGCATTAATACCGCACCAACACCATGATAGCAAGCATCAGTCTCTAAGGTGAATGGCTTTGTAAAGTCAGGGAGAGAAAGTACTGGGGTTGTAGCCATGGCTTTCTTGAGTTGTAGGAATGCAGTGGTTGCTTCACTATTCCACCCAAAGGCTCCCTTCTTCAGTAGCTGCGTGAGGGGTCTGCTTATCACTCCATAGTGTGCTACAAACCTTCGATAATACCCCGTCAAACCCAAAAATCCCCTCAGTGCCTTGAGTGTCTTTGGAACAGGCCAGTTCTCCATAGCTTCAACCTTTGCTTTATCAGCCTCAACCCCTTTTTCTGATATGACATGACCTAGGTATTCCACACTTTCTTTAGCAAATTCACACTTTGATTCCTTGACAAACAGTTTGTGTTGTCTTAACAGCAGGAATACTGTTTTTAGATGCTCTTGGTGAGATTCTGTTAGGTCCTAATGTGTTTGTAGAAGGGGGTTGAATACAAACAGTACCGAATAATCGAATTAAATGCGAAATAAAAAATGTGAAACAAAATTCAAGTTAAATAAGAATATTATTAAACTTGAAAGGTGTTACAACAACTGTATCGATTACAAGGAATTAATCTCAAATTAATTATCACAAATTTAGAATAAATTCGACATGAACTTTTTCTATTTTTGCAATAATTAGAATCAAATGCTAAACGCAATTTGAGATTAAGTTCTAGGGATTTTGATCCGCTAGATTGTTACACAAGAACAAGATAAAGATTTCTAGTTGATTGAATTTAACTTTACAATCTAGAAATTGATCTTGAATAAAGCAGATGAAAATGAAATATTTGCTGCGGCTGCTGTGTTCTTGTTTTTTGTTTGTTGGATGATTGAGTTGTGTTTTTTTAACTGCTGCTTGTCTGCTTCTTTTTAATCAACAGGATAGAATTGACCTGGCAAGACAATCCTGAGCTCAGCAAGACAATCGGAAGGACTATCCTTAGAACTAGCAAGACAATCAGAATGAAGTAGCAAGACTTTCGGTATGACAATCAATTGTCATACCGATTGTCATAGTAGTTCAAGCAGATTGTTTTTGCTGAATTAATAAGTGATTTTAATCTAATAATAATTCTGGTAAGACAATCAACTGAATTAGCATGACTTTCGGTATGACTATTGATTGTCATACCGATTGTCATACTAATACAATCAGTTGTCTTTTTGGAATTAAAACAGTTTTTAACCAATTAAAAATTCTGAAAATTCTAAATATTAATTCAGAATTAATTAATCAATTAATTTAATTAATCAATAAATTAATCTTTGCAGATATAATTTATTTTCTTAATTAAATTATATGACTTAATTAATTAATAGAGAATTAATACTAATCCTGAGCAGCAACCAATCTTCTGAATATCTTCTGAAAATCACTGAAATTATGAATCAATTCCACCACTTCAATGTTGACACTCGATGTACTGTCTGGTTCATGAGTGACTAACTTCCGTGACGTTTCTTCATGTCTTGACTTTGACACTTTGATTTTCTTCAGATTAAATCCTTGTAATTAATGATACTCTGACGAGATCTCTGTCACTTGATTAAATCCACGATCTTGATTTATATCACTGAGGCATGATCAACTTCTTGAACTTCTTCCAGTGAATTAACTCCTCAAGTCTGTAGATGAACCTTGTTTCTGAATCCTTTGACAGATATTACTTTGCGAGATCTCTCTGACGGTAGATCCACTATTTACTTATTACATTCTTATTTGAGTTGAGTTGAATCCTCGAATATACAAATAGGCTATGACATATGACTTACAATCTCCCCCTATTTGTTTGTTAGACAATAACACACAAATACCTAGAGGATAACTCAACTAACAAATAAGAAAAAGATAAAAAAAAGAAATGCAAAGTAAATAGTAGAAAAGTTCTGGACTAGATTTAACATTTTCCAGATTCCAAGTAGATGTTCCTCTAGACTGAACATATCTTCAAGTAGTTCCATCTTTATTTGTACAACCACATTTCCTGTTGAGAAGCCCATATCTCTCTTGCTTCTCCCCCTATGAGAATCAACTGATTAAAGAAGATCACCTTCGTTTTACCACCTCTCCCGTACAATAGGATCCATAGATAAAAACCAATGGTACTCCCCCAACAGCTTCTTCCCTTACTAGGAAATCACCTTGTGTTTACCACCTCTCCCGTACAATAGGATCCGTAGTTACAAACAACAATGGTGTGGTGTAGTGTACATTTTTAGGATCTTTTTCTTCCTCCCTGCTATTTCTCCCCCTTAGTTGAGGAATCCTCCAAACTATTACTTAAGCTTTTATCTCCCCCTTAAAGAAGGAATGTATGTCGTCGTCTGAAGGAGTTCTCATATTTCACTTGGTTGGAAAAGAAATAACAAGTAGTTTCTCTTTCTTCCTCACTGTGAGTGTGTGATTGTGTTTTAGTGTACCTCACATGTGTTTCACTCTTCTCTCCACTCGTGTTTACACTCATTCTCACAAGTGTATCACTCTTCTCTCTACTCGTGTTTACACTCATTCTCACAAGTGTATCACTCTTCTCTCATAGCTCCATAATCCAGCTGTACCTGCAAGGAAAATCACCTTAGCCATCCTTAAGGAGGTCACAGGTGGTGCAATGGGAGTTCACAAATCCCCATCCTTGTTAAACTCGTCAGATGAATCTGAGTCATAATTTACAAGTTGCTAGTTTCCCTTTTAGGGTTCCAGATTTGAATTCTGGGAAGGTAAACAATGATCCAACGAATTTAGCATAAAGATCAAAGTTCCCTTCTAATGTCTGTGAAGACATTTCCTTGTGACTTATCAGGTAATATCTGAATCATTGTCAACAAGTTGCCGATCTGCACCTATGTCAGATCCACTATCCGCAGATGCATCCAGGGGATTTAAGCCTGGGGAGGTAGACACTAACCACTGGCATATGGCTTTTGGATCAGTATCCTCTCCTAACACCTGTAAAGGCAATTGGCCCACTAACGAACCTTGAACAATCGAATCTGACCTTAAAATGGTCGAAACTCTTGTTTCCGTCAACTCATCCTTTGTGTGTGTAACCTCTCCTTGTGCATCAAGAATTGATTATGTTTGAAGTGGTGACACTACATCGGATACCTTGGCCGACAGGCAAAATTCAATAGACTCACCCTGTTGAGAGAATGAATCTAGTAACTGTTTTTGTGCCTTTTCAGCCATTACATCTTTTTGAGAAGATGTATGGGGGCTAGCAGTTGTCTCGGTTTAAATATTACTCATCTATGTAGGAGACAGAGCTACTGGGTTGACTACAGAACCTTCCTTACCTTCCTTATGTGGTGCACTAAGGCACTATCTCCCTCACGCTCATTCATACTACATTTAGTGGTAAGAGAGTGTTGGTTGGTTCTGTTTCTGTGTTTGTCTTTACAGTTTGGGATAGATGTTGTGGGTTTTCAACCTCATGACTGTCAATGAAAGAAAGTCATTGGAGACTGAACCTGTAACACAGAACATATGGTGATAGAGAGAAAATGATTTACAATAGTGATTTCAAAAGATTTTACATGACATAAGAAATCACTAATGTAGAAAGAAGTTTGATTTTGTTTTTCAATATGAATGAGTTTTTGATAAAACATTGATCACTTAGGGTAAAGTCTAAGTAATTCTCATTCATGTCAAAAGCTTACAAATATCTGCAACATAATGTTAACAAGATATCATTGACCGATACTTGTCAAGTACTTTAGATACTAATTGTTATGTTGCATAATCAATATACCACTGCACATATAAAACAATATGATTGTGCTTAGTGATAATATAGTTATAAATATGACGACTCTACTTATTCATATAAAATTGTAACTGCAGTTAGAGTGCCATACCATGTCCTTGACGATTGCTTGAGCAGTATACTAGTTCATACCAACCTGAAGTGAGATTGTGAAGAAGAGATTGTATAGTCCAATAGATCTGCAACTGCAAAGTTCATGAACTGTGGTGCACTGACTTCCTCTTTTGACTTACCAACCAGGAGTACACTTGTACACATCTTACTAGAGTACAATTCCAAGTGTAATGTGCAGCAGGTGCTTGATATGTCGTAATATTCTCAAGTCTCGTCACTGGTGCTATATGTTAGATACTGCTTCCTGATAATAACCTAGCACAATATACAAAATTACAATGATAACATTCCCAGCTTGCAAACAGCCATATCCCTCAGATAAACCTTTGCTGTTATCTCCAAAGGTAACCAGGGGGCCAGCTTTCTCAATCCACATTTGATAGCAGGGCTCTATCTCCGGTCATAAGTCTTGATGATCCACTTGTCAAGAATCCACACTACCGGTTACACCTGTATACTGCCCTGCACTTCAAATGGATTAGACCTTCTTCGGAACCCAAACTTGGTTGGGCCCGGCATACTTGTAGAACTGTCCTTTGTCAGACAAAACAACATTTTTAATTTTAATTGTCTCAACTTTCTCAATGACTGAACATTTGACCTTGTAAACAGCCTTAACAAATTTCTGTTTAAGCTTAGGCACAAATGTCTCCTTTCTAGCCTTAGAAGGACTAGCAGTCTTAGACCTATCATGCTTCTTGTAATTCACATGCTGACGAGGAGTAGTCTTATCATTAGACACATGCTTACCATTAAAATAAGCATACATCATATTAAAAGCACAAGACATACAATTAGCAACACCACATGCTTTATGAGAGTGATTAACAGCAGGTAATTTATGCATGGTAGATATGGCATTATTGTTATCCAACTCATGTGTGTCTGAGTTAGTCTCAGTTGCTTTCATAACTTTGACTGGAACTTTCGACTCACTTGACTTGGAAACAATCTTCTCATAAGCATGATCCTCAGCACGTATTTCTTCTTGAATAACAGAAGAGGTCGCATCAAATGGTTCAGCAATTGATGCTTTATAGAGGGGTTCATCAACACCCTTAAGCACATGTGGTACTTCCCTCCCTTTAGCACATACATGAGGAGGGGAGTTTATGCCTAATTCTCCAATAGCAACATTGTAATCATAACCTATTCCAGATGTTTGATTAACAGCTTGCTTACTGTAGAACTCTTTAGCCTTCGAACAAGAATTGAAGTAGGCTCTAACCTTAGTCTCAAGACCGGTGATCTTGTCTTTGAGAATAGTTTCGAGTTTTCTATAACAGTCAACTCTATTCTCTAGAAAAGATACCTGTTCTTTTAATTTGTCTTGATTAATGTGCACAAGTCTTAATTCATTGACCTCTTTCTCAAGGTCTGTGATCTGTAAACTTAACAGTTCATTATCACGACGTGCACAATCTAAGTTACCTCTTAGATGATAAACCATTTCAGCATCAGAAAGTTTTACCTCTATTCTTGACGATGAAGCTTTTCCATCAACAGCCATAAGAGCAAGATTTCCTTCTTCTTCATCTTCACTGTCAGTATCATCCCAGCTTCTTCCCTTTGCCAGATAAGCCCTTTCAGAGTTCTTTCTTACTTGTTTTGGCTTCCTACATTATGTGGCAAAGTGTCCCAACTCATTGCAGTTATAGCATCTAATGGTGCTCCGATCAACCATCCCTGTTTTGTATCCACCACTGCTGGTGTTAGAGGATGAAGATCCACCTTTCTGGAATTTGTTGTAGTTGGACTTGTACTTAAGCATGGGATTCCTCTTGAATCTGACATGGGAGAATCTCTTGACAATTTGGGCCATTGACTCGTCTTCCAATTGCTCCAGCTCTTCCAAGGAATAAAACTCATCACTTGATTGATTTGTAGTAGGAGGATCATATTCTGCTACTAACTCATTTTCCTCACCCTTGGAAAACTGTACCATTCTTTCTAACTGTTGAGATTGTTGTTGTTGTTGACCTTCAGCTACAAGTGCAGTAGATGTGCTGACCATTCTATCATTCCCGTAGACTTCCTTCTGTTGAATCTGCTCCAACTCATAGGTTTTTAACACTCCATAGAGCCTGTCCAAAGAAATCTCACTCAGATCTCTAGCTTCTCTAATGGCAGTGATTCTATGTTCAAGATGAGCTGGCAGTGTTAAAAGGAACTTTTTGTTGACCTCCCTGATTGAATAATACTTTCCATTGATGTTCAGGTTGTTGATCAACGCATTGTACCTCTCAAACACTTCAGTAATTCCTTCTCCTGGATTTGATTTGAAATGTTCATATTCAGAGGTTAGGATTTCCAACTTGTTCTCCCTAACTTCCTCTGTGCCTTCATTAATTACCTCAATAGTTTCCCACACGTGTTTAGAATTTTTACAGTTCATCACATGTCTGTTCATCAAAGGATCAAGGGAATCAATTAATATTAATTGAAGGCTAGCATCCAAGGAGGTTTCTTCCTTCTCAGCAGGAGTAAAATCTTCGGGCTCTTTTGGATAGGTTCTAGCTTTAGTAGTCACCACACCATCTATTATTACCTCCGGTTCAATAACCATCGGAGTTTTTATACCCTTCTTTATCAAGTTTGAATATTTGGGATTTGCAACTTGTAAAAATAAGAGCATCTTCTTCTTCCACATAATATAATTCTCATTATCAAATTGTGGAATTTTAACGGTTTCAACTTTGTGTGAAGTCATTATGAATTTTTGAATGAATAAAAATTCAAAGAGTTGAAAAATCACAAAAGTCTAGGATCTTGATTTGTTCGTTAATCAGAAGGCTCTGATACCAATTGTTAGGTCCTAATGTGTTTGTAGAAGGGGGGGTTGAATACAAACAGTACCGAATAATCGAATTAAATGCGGAATAAAAAATGTGAAACAAAATTCAAGTTAAATAAGAATATTATTAAACTTGAAAGGTGTTACAACAACTGTATCGATTACAAGGAATTAATCTCAAATTAATTATCACAAATTTAGAATAAATTCGACATGAACTTTTTCTATTTTTGCAATAATTAAAATCAAATGCTAAACGCAATTTGAGATTAAGTTCTAGGGATTTTGATCCGCTAGATTGTTACACAAGAACAAGATAAAGATTTCTAGTTGATTGAATTTAACTTTACAATCTAGAAATTGATCTTGAATAAAGCAGATGAAAATGAAATATTTGCTGCGGCTGCTGTGTTCTTGTTTTTTGTTTGTTGGATGATTGAGTTGTGTTTTTTTAACTGCTGCTTGTCTGCTTCTTTTTAATCAACAGAATAGAATTGACCTGGCAAGACAATCCTGAGCTCAGCAAGACAATCGGAAGGACTATCCTTAGAACTAGCAAGACAATCAGAATGAAGTAGCAAGACTTTCGGTATGACAATCAATTGTCATACCGATTGTCATAGTAGTTCAAGCAGATTGTTTTTGCTGAATTAATAAGTGATTTTAATCTAATAATAATTCTGGTAAGACAATCAACTGAATTAGCATGACTTTCGGTATGACTATTGATTGTCATACCGATTGTCATACTAATACAATCAGTTGTCTTTTTGGAATTAAAACAGTTTTTAACCAATTAAAAATTCTGAAAATTCTAAATATTAATTCAGAATTAATTAATCAATTAATTTAATTAATCAATAAATTAATCTTTGCAGATATAATTTATTTTCTTAATTAAATTATATGACTTAATTAATTAATAGAGAATTAATACTAATCCTGAGCAGCAACCAATCTTCTGAATATCTTCTGAAAATCACTGAAATTATGAATCAATTCCACCACTTCAATGTTGACACTCGATGTACTGTCTGGTTCATGAGTGACTAACTTCCGTGACGTTTCTTCATGTCTTGACTTTGACACTTTGATTTTCTTCAGATTAAATCCTTGTAATTAATGATACTCTGACGAGATCTCTATCACTTGATTAAATCCACGATCTTGATTTATATCACTGAGGCATGATCAACTTCTTGAACTTCTTCCAGTGAATTAACTCCTCAAGTCTGTAGATGAACCTTGTTTCTGAATCCTTTGACAGATATTACTTTGCGAGATCTCTCTGACGGTAGATCCACTATTTACTTATTACATTCTTATTTGAGTTGAGTTGAATCCTCGAATATACAAATAGGCTATGACATATGACTTACAGATTCCATAGAAGGGCTGTAGACTAGAATGTCATCGAAAAAGACAAGTACAAAGTCCCTCAAGTGAGTAGAAAACACCTCATTCATTAAGTGTTGAAATGAAGCCGGAGCATTGGTTAAGCCGAACGGCATAACCAAGAATTCATAGTGACCTTGATGCGTTCTAAAGGCCGTCTTCTGTATATCATCAGGGTGTACTCTAATCTGATGGTAACCGCTCCTGAGGTCGAGTTTAGTGTAGATTTTGCTGCCCTTAAGCTCTGACAGCAGTTCTTCTATCACTGGTATTGGGAACTTATTTTTTATAGTGATGGAATTTAAGGCTCTGTAGTCTATGCAGAGTCTCCAAGAATTGTCTTTCTTCCTCACCAACAGGACTGGTGAAGCATAGGGGGCGGCTGTGCCTCACTATCCCACTATCCACCATTTCTTTGACTATCTTCTCGATTTCTTTTCTATGCACATAAGGGCATTTGTACGGGTTGCTGTTCACTGGTGCACTTCCCACTTGCAATGGAATTTTATGATCCCGACTTCTAATTGGAGGTAATCCCTTAGGTTCCTCGAACACATCTGAGAACTCCTCTAATATTCCCTTCACTACTTCAGGCATTTTTGCTTTACCTTCTGTTTTATTAACAGCCATCACTTGAATTAGATAACAAGTGTCCCCTTTGTTGACTTCTCTATTCCTTGTAACTACCTTCACCTTGGGAACTTCAACTTTTTGCTTCAATTCAGTCCTCTTCCCTTGCCACCATACACTGATATAGTTGTTCTTAAAGTCAAAAACTACAGGACTAGCCATTTTCATCCATTCTACCCCAAGGATGATATCATAACCCCCAATGGGTAGCACCCTCATGTCTGCATAAAAGGTCTTTCCATCAATTTCCCAATTGACCTTATTTACCCTCTGTGTACAACTTAACTGTGCCCCATTTGCAACAGACATTGATAAGGGTGAACAGGGTATGACTGTGAGGCCCAGATTCTTTACTGCAGCTGGTGAAATAAAATTGTTGGTTGAGCCACTGTCAATCAACATTCTTAAGTTTTTTCCTCTACTCTTTCCTTGCAAGCACAAAGTGTGTAGTCCATCAGTCCCTGTCAGGGCATGAATTGATATCACTGAATCCTCTATTACAGCTTTCCTGGAATCTGAACACTCCTCTTCTTCCCATATGACTGAAAGTTCTCCTGGTGTGGGATTTTTTGACTCTTCTTCATCAGTGTTTAACAGAAATAACTGCTTGTTCTTGCAATTATGCCCTGGAGTGTATTTCTCATCGCAGTGAATACAAAGACCCTTTGTCATTCTGTCCTTAAAGTCATTGTAAGAGAGTCTCCTCACTGGTTTAGAGTTGACACTACCAGTAGGTTTGAATTTATCACCACTGTTAGTTCTGAAGGTATTGCCACTGTTGGCAGTGTGCCCTTTAGTAGGAGCTCTTCCCCTTTTCTCCATCGCCTTTATAACACACTCTTGGGCCCTAGCTTTATCCCTCGCATCCTTAAGGGTGTTAGGCTTGTGTAAATATAATGCACTGGAGATTTCGTCCTTCAACCCACTCAAGAAGCTATTAACATAATAGAGCTCTCCCAGATTTGGATTTTGCACAACAATGTGTTTCTTAAGCTCCTCAAATTGGGTGATGTAGTCATCAACTCTCCCTTTTTGTATCAACTTGTTAAACTGCTCTTCGAGATTTTCATACCCTCCTCTAGTAAATCTATGGCATACCAACCTAGCAAATTCCCCCCACATAATGTCCTGCTGTTCTAACTGCACTGATTGGTACCACGTATCTGCCTCGCCATCAAGGTGCAAGGCAGCATACATAACTCGTTGCCTATTATCCAAGGTTGGGTTTAGCTGAAAAAACTTCTCGCACTTGGAGATCCACCCTCTGGGGTCTTTTCCTTCAAACCTGGGAAAATCTATTTTTGGGAACTTATAAGGCATGAAATGCTGGCCTTCTCTAGTGTTGTGATGGTTAAGATGTGTATGGTGGGGTGGAGGCAGTGGAAAAGGGTGAAGTGGAGGAGGTTGTGTTTGAGGAGGTGGAGGGTATTGTGAATACCCAGTGTGCTGTTGTGGGTGTGTAAACCCTTGTAGAGGTGGGGGTGGTAAAAACACCGGTTGGGGTTGTGAAGATACAGGGGGAGGCATATAAGATGTGTTATGTGGCATTTGTAGGTAAGGATCTTGAATATACCCCATAGATTGGAGGTATTGGTTTAACAAAGGTGGTAAGAGCATAGGAGCAGATGCAGTAATAGTACTAGTAGGAATATGGTTTTGTTGGAAAGAGGGTTTTACCTTGGGTTTGAAGTTTTGCTGCCATGGTTGTCCTTGCACTCCACCTTCTAGCCCTTGATTAAACAGCCCAGACATGGTGTGATTATTCTTGATCGTGTTATTCCCAAAGTCATCCATCTGTATGAACTCATTATGGAGGTTTTGGTTGATTGGTGTCAAAGGAGTGAACCCAGGTGGGTACCCAGTATTCTTGGCTGGGTTTTGCTTGTCACTCTGGTTTGAAGAACCAGCCTCCATACTATCTTGAGCTTTTCCCTTGAGCTGTTTTTTAAAGAACTCAAACCCCTCCATTATTTCATCAAATCTCCTGGAGGTGTCCATACTAGCCGCTGTCAGTTGGATCATTTGATTCCTCATCTCTTCTAGACTCTCGAAATAGCGTTGTTGTTCACCTTCTAGAGTAAGGTGCAGCTGGTCAAGTTTTGTTCCAAGGTTGTTGATAGATTGTTCATGTTTTTGTAAAGAGTTTTTGATATTTTGATCTGTCATGGCCCAAGATTGGCTCTGATACCACTTTGTCACAAGCTAAAATATACAATTTGACAAATAATGCAGAGGGAAGCTAGAAATGGAAAAGATACATAGAAAAGTAAGGAAAAATAAGTTTGTATATTCATCAAGATAAGATCATTCTTCAGTACAATTCTGGTATATAAGGACAAACACCAATAACTGTAAATCAACCCCACTCAGGCCCACTAACTAATTTGGGTTAAGCTAACCATAAAGCCCAATTACTCAGAATACGAATAAAGCCCATAGACAAAGCGATATCGTATCATACTAAACCAACTATCTCTTACCGCCAACTAACCATAAACTCTAATTAGTGACAGATTTTTGAACAGACAGGCAACGTAAGAGATACTTAACAGGAAGTCTTTTGAATATTTCAGACAAGATCTCTTCGGGGAAGTCGCATGAGGGCATGTACTTGTGTTTTGACAAGCTCATCTTCAGTGAACTCAATACAAGAAAGCTGCTGCAACTAGGGTTTCAATTTTGACTGTCAAGATTCAAGAATTAGGATTGCTGATTTTATTGGGTCAATAATTACAATTGGGCTTGATGAAAAGAGCTGGGTTTTTGGATTGAGTTGGGCTCATTAATGTAGAATGTTGGAGAAGCCCAGCTGTTTATGTATAACTTGTAATAAGTGATGGGGGCTTTTGCAAAATGCAGGAAAATGAGTATATGGCAAGGTTGAATTCCATATCAATTTTGTGATTCTGAACTCTGAAGTATGCAAATCAAGGTACTTGATACGTCGGAAGGTATTGTTCTGAATGCAAGACCGTGTTGTTTGCTTAATGTTCATAAACCACGTGATATTCATGGACAGAACCAAGGGGCTAATCTAGGCTGAAACCCCAGGAAACCCGACTAAACTGAACTATTCTAGTAAGTCTTTTATGAAGCCACATTTTTTAGTTAAAATTGGTAGAAATTTTACTTTAATCCAGCGCTAGACTAAGCTGGAGCATACTCATCAAGTACTCATCAAAAGAAAGCAGATAAAGGTTTTGAATACCAAATGAAGACAAACACCAACAAGCATGATCAAACTAACACCTAACTGGACAACAATAAGAAGATTCAAAATATTGGTTACGCGTAGAACAAACGTTGTCAATAGGTAGACACTAAACTCATAATTTATGAGATGTAAAGAAATCAGATGTAGAAAGACATCCTAATGCTAATGCTGATTGATAAAATACAGGGTAACTTGGATCGACCTCACGGTGAGAGCTTGATAATCACTAATGCTGATCGATATGCAGTATTTCTTACTTCTGCCAGGAAATACGTTAAGCTTCCCCATCAAAGCCATTTTCAAACATTCAAGATATTGTCAAACCAATAATACTGACATAACAATATTATTCTGGAATATGTTTCACAAAAAAATTATCAGGATATGTTTTGGTAACAATGAATAGCAGGCAATACCCTGCTCCCAACATAAACCTACACTTTTATCTAGAGGCCTCCAAATATAATCTGCAAGTTAGATATGATTGATCAAAGTCTGAAAATTATTTAGCTATGGAGACTGAAGTTTAGGACAACATATGAATCATTTATGCCCCAGCAGCTACAAAAGAACAGTACTTAATCCAATCTTGTCCATCTCTTTTAGTGCATTCGCTAACCATATTACTCTAGAGTGGCAGTTTTGTCGCATATTGAGCAACCTTATTGTTTTTAATCTCTAAATTAAGCCCTTGTAAATTGAGCCTAATGAACAGACCCTGAGAATCTTTGATGAGAAGTTTCTTAACAAGCAGGAAAGATAACCACGAACTAGATTCTTAAACATAACTGGGAAACGAGAGTGCAATTTTTTTGGGAGAAGACTGACAATTTCTAGCTACCATAACATTGGATAAAGATCAGATTATTCTTAACAATTAAATCTACCAGTCACAACTTTACCCTTCTCATTGGATTCCATCTGCAAGGCATGTGATATGAAGAAAAACGAATTTATCTATCCAATCTAATTGAATTCCAAATACCAACAAAAGCCTCACACTGTATTACTTCAGAGCAAAAAAAAAAAAGAGGAGAAAGTACATAATAACGCAATACATAGCTTTGCTTTACGATACTAAAACTCGATAAATCATCACATAAGATAATACTGTGCAGACAACTTCGTCCCAGTTGTCAACCCAAACATAACACACTACAATCAGAACATAAGATAATAAGATAATACAGTGCTGGAATTCAAGAAACAAACCCAGAATCAGCAAAATTTATAAAAAGTTTGCCTCGTGTCATCCTATTCAGCAATCAGCACATCCACTGACAATCCTTGATCCAGTAGTTAGCAATCAGATGTTGACATCTTAATCTGAAGAACTCTAGAAAGTCCCATCACGACCTCCGACTTAACATCTTGTTCAATTAGGTCAATCAATATCAAAAAAGAGTAGAGTTTCCACAAAAGGACGAATGACAAAAGGTGCTTTAGAGCCCTCCTCGTAATAGGGATAAGAAGTCAAACGATCACACGATTTAACAAAATCATACAGTCGATAGGTATGAAGATCATATGAAATCAAATTGTTTAATTCTGCTAGTACTGGATCACCATTGTTCCTTATACCCAAAACTTTGATCCAAACATTTTCACTTAGACAAAGATTCAAATAATCTCCCCAAGAAAATTCACCTATCGTATCGGCTTTCACTTTCAATACCCAAATTTCCAAATGAGGAAATCCATCTTCGTCATCCTCCAGTGCATCATCCTCATCGACCTCAACAAAGTAAGCTATCGATTGACCAAATGGAAGAATAAGAGGATTTTTAAGCTGACGTTCGTAAAGTGAAATCGAGTTGTGCAACATAATTTTTTGCAGTATATTTGTCTTGGTATCGAAGTACATAACTAATTGTTTTGACTCGTTGGAACTAAACCCTACCCAAAATGCAGTACAATTGACAAACACAGATTGATCACTAGACATATAATCAACAAAAACCTTATCTTGATATATTTCCCTCCAAGAATTATTATTTAAACTATAAACACCAATGATGACCGAGTGTGGGTATTGTTCATAGGCCACAGGTTGGTCAAATTCCGTGTAGTCATATGAGAGAGGTTCAGAGGTCAAATGTGGTTTGACAATATGTACGACAACATAATCATTAAGTTCCGGTAAAAACCCGAAAGCTAAAGCATTCCACCTAGTCTCCTTCTTCGTAAATATAGAAAGGGGCGAGTCGGGGACAGTCTTATATTTTTGAACAAGAGGATTCCAGATAAAAATGTGGGGACTATAATCAAAGCCCTTATCAAACATAGTAGACACACAAATTAAACCATTTGATTGTGCATACCACGAACGAAACGGCAAGTCAAGTGGATTATCAAATGTGCAATATTCTCGACAATGTGCATCATCAGAACGTATTGTCATTGTATGGTTACTGGTATCCTCGAAAAGTAAATATTTAGGATTAACGTGGGAAGTCATTTTTTGATGATTGAAGTGTAGAGAGATGAAAATAGGAGATTTTATAAGATGGTACCATGATTTTTGGCCAGCTCCGCAACATAAGACATACTTGACAGGAAGTCTTTTGAATATTTCCGACAAGATTTCTTCAGGGAAGTCATAGGAGGGCATGAACTTTTGTTTTGACAAGCTCATCTTCACTCAATTTGATTGTAGGAAGAGCAATAGAGGCGGCAACTAGGGTTTCATTTTGGGGCTGATTGATAGTATAGTACGTGTCTATGAAGTGTTTGGTACTGTAATTTTATCAATCAGATCAGATATACTACTAATAAAATTGGTGATTTTGAACAATATGTTCACATTTCATAACTTTGAAATTTAATATTTATTTTGATAAGGATACAGAAACGTTCTTTAAAATTCTCAAGTACTCCCTCATTATCTTTCAATTGTTTATATTTATGACAAATTGTTTGACACGCATTTCAATTATTTATATTTATTGTTTATATTTATGACGAAGTGTCTGACACGCATTTTAATTGTTTATATTTATGATGAAGTGTCTGACACGCATTTTAAGGTGCATAAAAAGTATAGTTATGTAACTTATTTTTACAATTTTCTTTTTCTGAATAAAAGTTGAATGTTTTAATTTTTATTCATAAAAACAAAATTGTAAAGAAAAATTACAGAACTATACTTTATATGCACCTTAAAATGCGTGTCGGACACTCTCTAAAAAATATAAACAATTGAAAGGGACGGAGGGAGTATTCAACTGAGAATTTCCATATTTTTAATACTTTTACATAATTCAATTAAAAAAGTTTCATTAAAATTTTATAGGGTGTTTTAATCTCAAGTAACTTACATGATGACACCCGCATGCCCAGTTTTCTCATTCTTTTTTTTCAAATCAGTTTTAAATATCATTCCAAAGATTTTCGAGTGCAGAAGTGTTAAAAGTTTATTGCCCTACTAAAGGACCCATAGTTTTTGGGGTCAAATTTTCTTTACTGGCTTCCATCTGATCTTTAGTTAAGTAAAAGGTACATCATTTACTATTCCTATTATCAACTTCTCTGCAGTAATATACACTATCTTCTGCGGCAAATCTTTCCGGGAAACTGTAATCATTAGCAGCAACAAAGACGATTACTAGTAATAGGTTGCTAATTGCAACAGTTCTACAGAATAACAGTCACTCTGCGATTAAAATATTGTAAAGGAAAAATGAAAAATCTATATACCACTAACAAAGTGGTAAATGGTAAGAATTACTTTGTACTGGTTTACAAATATGCAAGTAAAACAAGAAGTAAGAACCCGATTATAATAAGCTTGACAAGAAAGAAGAATCCGATATTTTGGAGCTCCAGGTGAACTAGCTCTTGATGGTTGAATCGAATTAGGCAGGAAATAAGACCCCAATAATTTCTTTGAAAATTTCTGATTCTCCACTAGACATATATGTCGGTCCTAAAGAAAACTACCCCCACTGGTCTGGCTGCAACCCTATATATTTATACTTGTAGGGATTCTACAAATGTAAACAAGATCTTTCTGCTTCCAGAATCTATTTCTAGTTGCTCTGAAGCAATTAGTAATGATGTCTCAATGTCAATAATCTCAAAGAGTCTCATTTGTTTATTGAAAAGAAGAGAAAATGGGTACATTTCTTTTTGTCAGAAAAGAATGGCATTCATCCTAAAAAGTGCGCAAAATCAATAAGAAGTGTAAGATTGTACAACACAACTTGTATTCCACATGGAGATAAATACCTGCGTAGTTACAGCAGATAGACTGGCGCTGTCGATAAATCTGAATGTTATTTCCTTATTTTTCAATCTTGATTGTTTTGAGAGGAGGGTAGCCTGAAAAGTGAAGGTGGCAGGAGTTGCATCATGGTGTGGTGGCTAAGAGAACTGGAAATTTAGTCTTCATGAGCAAAAGGGACATAGAGTCGTAATAGCCCCAGTAAATTTGGCTGCGGCAAGCCACTTGGGAGATTGATGACCATGTTTCCGTTACAGAACTTGCTACGATAGACACAGCAGTGACCAAGAAAAGAGAAATGGCATCATTGCGCTCTCTCACCTTGTAATAACAAAAATGATCGCAGGTTCACGATGCCTGATCACATCAAGCATTCTTTTATCAAACACCCAGTTTCAGTTACAGCAGACTAAAGACCTATACTTTCGATAGATGAAATCACCAATAGTCACCACATGAACAAACTCCATCTTTAAAGTGATGAAAGCGTTTTGTATCTCTGACAAATATCTCTCTGGCCTCATAGCTGGATATAAATTTAATAACAACATGGCAATCTCCACAGATTCGAAGATTCTTCATAACTTGAATTGGAGTCCCTGGGAGAGTGTTCAGAAGGCCAAATACTACAGCCAGCTTCTCACTGTGGCCACAGAGAATAAGCTCTTTTTCCTGGTCTTCCACATCTTGCAGCACCAAATCTGTGATCGGTGAATAACCTGATTTCTTCATTTCCCTGCTCAATCTATCCAGTTTATCCACAATTTGGTCCATCTGAGGATTTGAGTTGTCTCCTGCTAGAAGCATGTAAACTTTGCTCTTAATTTCAATCCAACTGCATCCAGGGTTCTTCCTTAAACCTATACACTTCATTTTATCCCTCAACTTAGCCACTTCATGCCATTTGCTTTTAGAAGCATATAAATTAGAAAGAAGAATGTAATTCCCTGGATTATTCGGTTCTAACTGAAATAATTCATTAGCAGCAATCTCAGCCAAACTTGTCTTATGATGAACCCTACAAGAACTTAACAAAGCTCCCCAAACACAAGCATCAGGTTTAAACGGCATTTTTTTTATAATTGAATAGGCCTCGTCTAGTTTTCCTGCACGCCCAAGCAGTGTCACCATGCAAGCATAATGCTCTACTCTAGCTTCAATCCCAAACTCTCTCGACATGCTTCTAAAAAAATATTTCCCTTCTTCTGTTAGGCCATTGTGGCTACATGCAGATAATAAAGAGGTGAAGCTAATGAAGTCGGGCTTCTGCCCATTTTTCTGCATTAAATGAAAGATATCTATAACCTCCTTTGCCTTTCCATGCATAGCGTACCCACCCATCATAGCATTCCAACAAACCAAGTTAGGTTTGGGCATATTATCAAAACATCGCCTCGCTGCTTGAATCCTTCCACAATTAGCATACATGTCAATAAGTGCACTACACACATAAACATTATAAGAAATGCCACTTCGGAGTGAGAAACCATGTGCTGCTTTACCATGCCTCAATGCTGCAATATTTCCACAAGCAGGAAGCAAGCAAGGAACAGTTACAGCATTTGGCTTCACCCCAACAGTCTGCATCTCTCTAAAAAGCTCTAAAGCCTCAGTATCTTTACCATGTTGTGAACAACCAGCTATCATCGAAGTCCAAGTCACAACGTTCAACTCCATCCCCTGTGCTTTACATTTCTCAAACACACTCAATGCTTCATTAACAAGACCATTTCTCGAGAACCCTGCTATCAAAGCATTACAAGCACCCAAATCTACATCACCCATTTCATCAAAAATTCTCGACATCTCAAATGTGCACGAACACTTACCATACATATCTATCAATGCACTGAAAATCCATTTATCTGATCCAAGACCCTGTTTGATCACATAATCATGAATCTGATTTCCCATCACTACATCCTCCAAGTCCCCTACAGCTGACAAACCACTCGAAACACTAGTACCATCCGGCTCAAAACCTCGCGAATGCATATCTCGTAACGCATAAACAGCCTCCAAATGATGGCCACTCTGATTCAACCCCGCAATCAAACCATTCCACGTAACACTATTAAATTCAACCCCTGCCTTGACCATCTTATCAAAAACCACCTTAGTTTCACCCACATTCCCTTTCCGAGCATACCCCGCAAGCAAAGCACTCCAAGAAGAAACATCCGGTTCACGCATCATATCAAGCAGCTTATGTGCATTACTCAACTGCCCACACTTTACATAAAAATGAACCAACGACGAAACAACAAACTCATCCCAAACAAGCCCAAAAGCCAAAGTTAACCCATGAACTTGCTGTCCAACTCTATCCGCTAACAAACCGGAACACGCCTTAACAACACACGGAACAACACGCGTATCAGGCACAAGACCTGTCGATAACATTTTCGAAAACAAATACAATGCTTCACCAAAACGACTAAACTTCGAATACGCATAAATGAGAGTAGAGAAAGAGGAAACATCAGGGTCTGGGAGTGAGTTAAGTACAATTTGTGCGTCGTTGAAGCGGAGATGGTTGGCGTAGAGAGAGAGGAGCTTGGTAGTAGCTTGAGGCTCGAAGAGAAGCCCTGTTTTGAGAATGTGAGCGTGAGCTTGCTGTGTTTGAAAGAGAGATGATGCTGGTGAGTTTAAGTAGCTGCGAATTGGTCTGGGAAATTTATCAAACATGTAGTGGACATGCTTTGACATCGCGGCTTGGGGTTTATTTTTGCCGCTCCAAGGGAAGAATTTGAATATCCCGGCTTCTTAAGTACCCGTTTGTGCTGTTATTACTGTTTGGGACACCCTTTGCGTTATTTTCTTGGTAAAAAATTGTCCGCCACATAAACTATTGACCCTACGCGTTTCCCTCCCGCCAAAAACAATAACTCCTTAATTACTTATCTATACTTTTTTTTGTCAAGAGTGAAAAAATTCATTCATAAAATTTTGAAATATAAAAGTGTATATCTTCCGATCACCAAATTCATCATCTAACCAAAAGGCACGCAAGTGCCTCTGGACGTTTGACAATAAATACTTAATGTATGAAATATATAACCCACAAGAAAGGCTTCGTTAAAACCTCGCAAGAGTAAAACCCTAGGAAAAAAACTCAGGGAGGAAAAAAGAGTGCCCTCTATAACTCACATTTTATAAAAAATTAATAATAATTCTCGTATCATCATTCTGAAACTAAACTGTTATGTGTTTCAAGATCCCTTGTTAGATTATTGTGACCTAAAGTCTGAAAAGAACCAAAGTACACTCTTCCAATTATCCTGAAAATAAGAACAAATTAAACAAGAAAAATAAAAACGAATCTACATATAATACGATATTAAAATAAAATAAAATCTAACCAAACGATATATTTGGTTAGACACAAATTCCCATAATAGGAAACAATCAGTCATTAAAGACTCATAAAACCAATAAATGGTCAAAAGCCATCATATATGACACTCCCATATTGACAGAGAAAAGTCATCTTACATGACACATCATTCTATAAATTGAGTTTTGTAGTCCATTTATGTTGAAATTAATGCCCCTTAAATAATTTAAAATCATAATAAAGGCACAATTTGAAAAATGTTTCTTAAAAAATTATCAATTAAAAACTGTTACTGAAAAATTAGCTCCATCCAAGTCAAAAACTAATATAATTAACAGACGTTAATTAAATAAAACATAAAGTTTCATTCAAAAAAGTTAACATATTTAATAAAAGAAATCCTTTAATAAGAACATTAAAGAGATAATAACTACTATTCTATTAAAAGCTAAAAAATCAATTGACATAAATTTTCCTAAAAAAGAACCTAGCCCAGAAACCTTTATAAATTAAAATCAATTAAGAATTTTTTTTAATCTTAATTAATAACACATTAAAAGCATATAAACACATCAGTTACCAAAATAAAGAGAAATTATTATAAAATATGAAACTTCCACTAATAAAAGGTACATTAAGGTACAAATACATATATATATAGGATATATATACACACATATACATACACTAGAGTATTAAAAGTAATTAAATCACATAAAAGTCACTCAATAATTGGAAAGCAAAATTCAAATTATGTAAACCTTAATTTAAATTAAAACACAAAAAATGTATCATTTAACACAATATCAATCGTAACTGAAAAATTAAATGCATTTAAATTTTATAACCAAACCATAATTGCTCTCAAAGAATAATACGGAAACCTAAGAATATGAGTTACAATTGTTAAACAAAACACGATAAAAAAAATACAGAAAACAAAGTGTTTACAATCAAACGGATAATGACAAATAAAACAAATAACAGTCATCTTACGGTAACGCCAAAATCAACAATACAATCTCCAGAATGCATCACGAACGTTAAGAAACAAAACTCATATTCAAGGGATCAAGGATGTACATTATTTTTAACAAATATTACTTTTAACAAATATGTAACAAATATAATCTACTAGCAGTTAAGAATGATAAAAAGAAATAAGAAATGGACAACTTTACTATTTACGAAAAAAATAAGATAAATTCGCACCAAAAACAAATTGGAGGGCATTAAAACCTCAGTGAAAACAGAAGATCTAAACTAGAGAAAAAGAAAATCTATGATATTCTGTAATATTATGTAACAAGATGGAGAACGTAATATATTTATAATCGATTATAAATATAATTTTAATTTCATACCTGATATGTGCATTACATACAAGATACTACCTGTAATTTGAGATCACCATGAATGAATGCTAATCTTAGCAACACAACGATCTTCCATAAGTCCTCTGGAACGTATTTCGAATATTTTTTCTCAAGAAATCACTATGTTGAGTGAGGTGATATTTTGTGATAGTTTGTTATTCCTAGAGTATTCTTCAACAAGACTTTTAAATATCTGATCAAAATCGGGTCCCGTGCCTAATTACTTATCTATACTAAAACTATAATAACTGGAATAAATTATAATTTGGTATGATTTTTTTTGTTGTCGGATTTTTTTAATCAATTAGTCAGGATTGTTAAATTCAAATCTATATTATCTTAAAGGCTACTAATGCCCATTTAGAATTTACCCACTAAATTTACCCGTAAATTTACCCATGACCCATGATCCATTTTATTTTTTTACACATAAAACTTTATATTATACACATATCCATGGATCTTTCACATTTAAATCCATTATAACCATGTAGAAACTAACCTAATATACACCTAACCCACTCCTTGATTGTAGCAACTGAATAGTACGTTTGAATTTTTTTGAATTATTCTCTCTCAGAACTGCTGCATAACTCCAGCCTCCTCTGATCTTCTCATTCGTTCCATGCTCCGTCGACTACGTCTAAAATCACGATATCATTATCCAGACATATCTCTGTGAATCTGTAATATGTACACACACACACACACATATATATATATATATGCTTATCCATGTATTTGATTCTTTATTTGTATGATCCTCATAATTTTGAATTGTATTTTTGCAGATGATTACCGATGGTTGCCTCTGAAAAGCGGGTAATCATTGTATTTCATTAATGATTCAAAAGTATGCCTATATTTTCATTAATGTTTCGATTATGTAAAAACTTAGGTTTTGCACTCCAACTGTTTGATTATGATTCTAAATAACCCTGTTTTGTTATTTTTGTTGTTTTCTTAAAGAATGGTTTTAAAATGAAGGATGAGGGAGTGTAAAATAATTTATCTTATGTATGTTTGTATTTTTCATCTATCTAGAGATAGTTACTTGGTTTTTTTATTGTTTCAACTAATTTGTTCTCAATGTTATTATAGTTTATTAGACTAACCAAAGATGATTTTTCGTGTTTTTAGTAAGCAGGTGATTATTAGAGTTTGTCGAAATTAGGTTGAGTTTAATTATTTGATTATTAATTGTGTATATATAAATGTTGTCTTACGATATTGCCTCATTTTCATAATTTGATTTTAGGAACAATTTTCGTATTCGTAGGTTTTTGCTAAAAGTTAAAGTTTGATGAAACTGAATGATTTGTTTATTTTGTTGTGGACCTCAATTGTTGTTTTTGATAATGTGATTTTGTAAGGATCCACTGAGGTTGCATCTGCGAAGAAAAAACGGTTGACGCTTATTGACTTTGATATTGGAAAGCCTTTTGGAAGAGGAAAGTTTGGGCATGTGTATCTACTGAGGGAAAAGAGGGTCAGTCCTTTTTTCAATCTTTATATTCTTGAACTTAGGTTATTTTCGTATAAGCATTTGGATTCATATACATGATCTCCATCTACTTTCCCACCATATGTTGTCTTTTTGTTTTGTAAAAAACTAAATATTAGTTTTTTGATGATTGTGTGGTGATTGAAAAGTATATGCACAATGAGTTGGCCCTGATGGAGCATCAGCTACGCCACAAAGAAGGTATCCAAAACTATCACGACACCCTAATATTCTAAGGCTTTATGGATATATTTATGATCAGGTACTCAAAAATAGTTAGCTCAATACATCAACAAAAATTGATCAAGTAAGAATATAACAATAATTTTTTTTGAGGAGGTTTTTTACAACCTTCCAAGAATTTAATTTTTTATTAGGGTCCAGATTAAACATTTAGCATCTGTGTTTATTTCCTTTCATTTTTATTAGAGTTCAGCAGGTTGGATGATGTTTGTATATGTTATTGTATTTATCATTTTATGTTGACATATGTAGGCTATGTATTTTGGACAGTGAATTTTGATGTATGAATGGCCATGGCTCAACAAAGTATGCAGCAAAATTCTTTTATTTCAGGTTCTGTGGGATTTTCGCATAGCAGTGCTAAATCACCAAATCAGCAGTGCTAGGATTGGCTCAGCAAAGTATGCATCAAAATTCTTTTATTATGATTTGATTTTATACTCATCATGAAAATCAAACCAGTGGTACAATTATCTGCAGCGGTGGAGGACACACAATGCGAACTTCAGGTCACTACTTCATTTTTTGTAGATTCTTCTTATAAAAATCGAATCAAGTTTTCTCACCTTCCCATCACGTCACCCTAATATTCTAAGACTTTATAAATATATCTATGACCAGGTACTCAAAAATAGTTAGCTCAATACATCAACAAAAATTGATCAAGTGCGAATATAACATCAAATGTTTTTTTTGAGGAAGTATTTTACAACCTTGCAAGAATTTTTTTTTTATTAGAATTTAGATTAAACATTTTCCACATGTATTTATTTTCTTTCATTATTATTAGAGTTCAGCGGGTTTGGACAATGTTTATATATGCTATTGTATTTATCATATTATGTTGATATATCTAGGCTATGTATTTTGGACAGTGAATTTTGATGTATGAATGGCAATGGCTCATCAAAGTATGCAGCAAAATTATTTTACTTCTTTTATTTCAGGTTCTGTAGGATTGTCGCGTAGCAATGCTAGATCAGCGAAGCAGCAGTGCCAGGATTGGCTCAGCAAAGTATGCAACAATTTTTTTTATTATGTTTTGATTTTAGACTCATCAAGAATATCAAACCAGTGGTACAATTATCTGCAATGGTGGAGGACACACAATGCAAACTTCAGGTAATTACTTCATTTTTTGTAGATTCTGCTTTTAAAAACGAATCAAGTTTTCTCACCCTCCTAGAGGACATGTCACTAGCAGTTTCTAAAGCACTATTGTGGACATGTTCTATGTTGAAATGGAGGTTCTAGATCAGTATTTTGTTAATCCGGTACATTACAAAACTTGGCCCGGTGAAGAATCTTGAAAAGGCCCCTCACTTCATGATTTTCTATGTATTTTTTTTCTGGTATTTTTTAATGTCTTTTGACTCTATATTCTTATTATTTAAGAGGGATTAAAGTTTTCGAAGACATGTATCTTTAATTTTTAGCTTCATAACTACGTGATATTTTATTATTATTTTTGTGTAAAGTAGACACATTGAAGAGACATTTCCCCTTATATGGACAACGGGGATTGCAAGAGCTCGAGAAAATTGATGTGAGATTTGAAGAGAAAATTTATATTGTTGCAACCATCCAGGTTATATACCCGCACATTGCGTGTATTATTTGAATGTTACAATACGTTAACTCTATTTTGTCATATTTTCTTCAGAATATTTAAATTTTAAGAAAGTTGATTATTGAATGCAATGTAGCTTTGTCATGATATTTTTATTAAAATCTTGAAATTATTCAATTTCATAATGATTATCAAAGAAATTTTTTATTATATATGCCGATTATAGAAACAAAGTATATGATGCGTAATTCTATGTGGTCTAACTCCTCTAATAAATGCAGAATCCCTCAGATCCAGGTAAATGTCCTTTTGTACTATCAATTATGTTAAGTAACACATGTTTTCTTAGTTTATGAAACATTATTTGATTTTGAAGATAATATGTAAAATACATTTTGATGTTAGAATACGTGCATGTGAAAATGAGAACAACCTAACACCTTCAGCCTCTTCCTACTCAGGTTTGTATTGCACGCGCACTGTTATATCGATAACTTCCAAGATGGGTGATGGACAATTTGTTGATGTTGTATCAGTTGAAAATTATAAAGTTTGTCTACAATCACCCGGGTATATAGAAAAGACAAAGCAATATTACATGAGATGTTTCACAAATAATAATTTCTTTCACTATTTGACATGTCGGATAGATGCAATTCATGCATGAGCATGAACATGAGCATTGTTACATGAAATACATTTTAAGATTTGGACCCCGGAACAGGAGATGTGATTGCTCACATTACTAAAGGTGATAAATAAGATGTTGGCAGAGCAATAGTTGCTGCTCGAAAGAACTACTTCTGCAAAACTATATTCTTGCCAATAAAATCGCAGCTTAGGCAGATCAAATTTTCAGTCTTACTATTTCTGATGGGTCATATCATGTTCATAACATTTTTCTTTTCATTATTATATATGGCAATGTATAGCCCTTTTAAAGGAGTTTTACCTTTTAGAGGAATTAAAAGTAAAAGAAAATATGCCTGATGAACCTTTATCGAAAGGGGTTTCCACAGAGAGCGTTAAAATTGCTAAATCAAAGAACAATCTAGCTATTAGTGTGCAAACTCCAGAGACTCTTATGTTGGTCAACTCATATATTAACACTTAAAGTAAAATCAAGTGATAAATGTGGACTTAATGCACCTTCTCAGCTTACCTGTATAATTAATGATGGTGTGCAGTCATCATTGGATCATAATTATCGGTGTTTTCGTAGAAAAACTAAAGTATAATTAATTTTGTTATAAAATTTAATGTTTCATGTCTTTAACAATAATAACTTAGTTATGTTTATCTTATTGATTACATATGTTAATCTTATTAATTTTAAAGGTAAAATAATTTCTTTTCGTAATTATTTTTCATTTGTTGGTAAGAAATTTAGAAATTAGAAACTTTGGAGGAATCGAGGGGAGACATAGTAGGTTGTATATGGGTTTATTTATTTTAATTCAGAAGTATGAGGTTTTGTAACCAAGTCCAAATGAACTGCCTGATGATCTAAATTCTTACATGCCTGACCTGATTTTTTAATCATATTTTAATGTAGGCTTATATTAGGGTACTGGGATTAAAAAGCAGTGTTCTGATATTATCGTGAGGTGCTGGTTTGAAGCATCCTATAACTCAGGTGGTACTAATGATTTAAGGTAATTCATTTTGCATGGGGTCTTAACATGATTTTTTTCTGATCATATGGATTCTAACTGAACATAAATACGATCATGTCTATAAATATTTTTATGTAGAGTGATGTACATAAGCTCATTAAATATATCTTCCACATTAACATCAAGAAGGACCAGCACATTATATGGCACTGCCAGCACTAAATCCTGTGTTCGTATAAGTGGCCACAGTCAAGGCACATCACATAACCAATGCAATGCATAAGAAAGGTATTGGTGCAGGTTTCAATTTCTCTGCGATGGAGCTTGCAAAGTCATGGTAGATACAGAATATCAGTGTGAAGCTATAGAGGTTTGAAGTTTGATGGTCAGCGAAGGAGTGGCGCTGGAAGCAATACCGTGGAATGTTTTACTCAGATTGTAACGTGTTGTCTATGGTTAGAGAACATACTATAAAAGGAACAAAAACTACAGTACACTTGCAGTGATATTCAAGTTATTCTACATATATCACTTGCTAAGGTATTCTACATATATATTTTCACCTTAATTTTTTCTCCTATATATGTCCATATATTTTATGGGTATAATTATAAATCTTAAAATACTTCTACTTAATTTGTCAATATTGTAAAATGCTGGTATAGGGAATACTAACAACTGTTTCATCTTTTTGGACATTGGTCTTTTTTTTCTCAGCTTATTGCAACATGGACGAGCAAGGTTTATTTCATAGTTTCGGGTAATGTTGGGTATGTTTGTATGTGTTCATGTTGACTCTGTATTTTCAGCTAGGTCAAAATATATCGAGGGATACCACATCACGTATTAAGAGGGCTCAACATTCACAGGTGGTAAAGTTGTTGGATACAAGAACCTTTTTATTTTACGTGAGGAAAAGAAATGGGAGTTTAGCCCTCATCTAATTTCTATGTTGGTTACAAGTACCTTTTTGTTGTATCCAGGGGTTGAAATCATTTGTATGCTAATTGATTATATTCTATGAGTACTGTATCTTATAAAAAAAATTGTGTTAATCATTACATTACTCAAAATTCATTTTTTGTTATATAGGTTTATAAATTTACTTTATACTTTGTTGGATGGATCCTCTGTTGATACAAAATTTGAGGATGATTGCCGATTGATATATAATATTGTCAAACTGTGTACATTATTCTTTATACGTTTTGCCTCTATATATTAAATTTCCTGGTGGTATAGCTTGCTCTTACAAGCACTTGCAAATGACAAAATTCACTTAATAAATTTGTTTCAAAAGTTATAGAGCAAGAAAGGCCATGGATTTATAAGAATTAATTGATCAAATTATCATTTGGCAGATGCACCAGATTTGAAATAACAGCCTGAGTAAATTTTCTATGCATAGTCCATCTGGTACACTGGGTCTAACTAAATAGGTAAATATAATGTCAATTATGTGATACAAGACTATGGAGATGAAGTTGGTTGAAAAGGTTTTCTCACAAGAAGGTAGATAACAAATAATTTAGTAAAAAAAATGTTAGCAAATCTTCTAAAATATATTCCAAGACAATGAATTGAGAGTCATATTTAAAAAGAAAAAAAATGTCTTTTGTATGGTCTCCAGGCACAAAACATTGTTTTTAATTTTGATGATTTTTTTTGGCAATTGCTCCTTCATTATATAAATATATATGAAAAAAATTAAAGATAAATTAATTTATAAATCATTTTCAACTAAGTTGATTTACTTAAATTTATATCTCTATATATAAATGATATAAATATTTAATTAATGAATGACCTATTGTCAGATAATTATATTCAAGTCTCGACTAATCAAACTACTTTTAATTAAATATTCTATACACTATATTGGGAATCAACCTAAAATTATCCTTTTTCTAATAATTTTTTAGATTTCATTTCATTCATACTATACAAAGTGTGCATTATCCACCGGGGTACAAAATGCACTAAATTGATTATCCACCGGGGTACAAAATGCACTGAACTGATTATCCGTTGGAGTACAAAGTGTACATTATCCGTCGGAGTACAAAGTGTACATTATTCGTCGGGGTACAAAGTGCACATTATCCGTCGGGGTACAAAATGTTCATTATCCACCGGGGTACAAAGTGTGCATTATCCATCGTGGTACAATGGTACATTATCCTTCGGAGTACTAAGTAAACATTATCCATCGGTGTACAATGTATGGATTATCCATCGGTGTACAATGTATGGATTATCCGTCGGGGTACAAAATGTACATTATCCGTCGGGGTACAAAGTGTGCATTATCCACCGGGGTATAAAGTGTGCATTATCCATGGGGGTATAAATTGTACATTATCCGTCGGGGTACTAAGTAAGCATTATCCATCGGTGTACAATGTATGGATTAATATATAATTTTAATTTTATTTATTCTATATCCTCTTTTATACTGTTTTAGGTGTAGAATATGAGGCGTCGTCGAAAATGACGCTGAGATACTGTCAATAAATATCTTATTTTGATTTTATTTCAATTTCAAAATTATTATATATCCTTTGTTATGATGTTAAATATGCTAGGTACCCAAAATTGAATCCCAAAAGCATTCCAAAATTTCATGTGTCACGTGTTTATTGGTCATGCCATAATTAAATAAGATGGACCTCATGCATTCACATCAATCCTCCTAATTAAAATAGCCTAAATTGTCACATCAACAATGACACATTATTTTGGAACTCATTTTTGAAACTAATTTTGGGTACCTGTCACTACACTTAAAATATTTAGTGATAGAAAATGAGGCGGCGTTGAAAAAAAAGTTGAGAAACTGTAAATTAATATTTTATTTTAGTTTTATTCCAATTTCAAAATTATTTTATACCCTTTTTTATATCTCTTTAGTTGCAGAATAAGAGGCGTCGTCGAAGACGACACCGAGAAACTGTTAATGAATATTTTATTTTAATTTTATTCCAATTTCAAAATTACTGTATATAGTAAATTATACATTTTAGTTATAAAATACGAGGCATCGTCGAAAATGAAACTGATAAATATTCAATAAATATTTTATTTTGATTTTATTCCAATATCAAATTTATTGTATATCCTCTTTATCCCTTTTTAGTTGCAGAATATGAGACGTAATTTTCGATGATGCCGGGAAACTATTAATAAATACCTTATTTTGATATTATTTCAACTTTAAAATTATTGTATCTCCTATATTATACTTTTAAGTTATTGATTACGAAGTATCGTTGAATACGAGGATGAGAAAAAATTAATTAATATTTTATTTTAATTTTATTCCAATTTAAAATTAATGTAAATCCTCTTTTATACTTTTTTAGTTGTCGAACACGAGGCATTGTCTTTGTCTGAGAAACTATCATTAAATATCTTATCTTGATTTTATTATAATATCAAAATTATTGTATATCCTCTGTTATACTTTTTATTGATAGAATATGAAGTATCATTGAAAAAGAAGTCGAGTAACATTCAATTAATATTTTATTTTGATTTTATTCCAATTTTAAAATTATTATACATCCTCTTTATACCTTTTTAGTTGATGAATACGAGGCGTCGTATTCGACGATGCCGAGAAACCATCAATAAATTTCTTATTTTGATGTTATTCTAATTTTAAAATTATTGTATATCCTCTACTATACTTTTAGTTATATAATACGAGGCGTTCTTGAAAACGAAGCCGAGAAACACTCAATTAATAACATATTTCGATTTTATTACAATTTCTAAATTATTGTAATTCCCTTTTTATTCCATTTTAGTTACAGAATATAAGGCGTCGACCAACGACGCAGAGAAACTGTTAATAAATATCTTATATTGATTTTATTCCAATTTTAAAATTATTGTGTATCCTTTGTTATACCTTTTTAGTGACAGAATAGGTGGCGTCGTCGAAGACAACGACGAGTTATTATCAATAAATATCTGATTTTGATTTTAGTCAAATTTTAAAATTATTTAGAAAAAAATATAAGTAAAAAATTGACATGATCTGATTTTTATAAAATGTAATGACCGAAATTGTGAACTACAAAATTTTGCATTATTTTTTAATTCATATTTTTTGTTAAATTTACATATTTTAGTACTTCAAATATACATATTAAGATATATATATATATATATAATTTAAATAAATTGGGGATATTCGTAGAACATAATTCACAAAATAATATATTTGTTAGTGTTTTAATTGTAGAACATAGATGGTCTCCGAGTTTTCCGATTAAATAGTGGTCTCCATAGAAATTTTCTATATATTTATATATATATATATATGTATAACTTAAATATTTTATTTTAACAATACCTAAGAAAGTTCATTTGACATAGTACGAGATCATATTTCTCATGCATTATAGTATGGGATTTCTAATACATTTGTTTAACATATAAGGATTTATTAGATGTACATATAGGCGTACCATAATATTATTGTCTTCTTAATAAGGATCGGGAATAGTGATGAATCGTGTAACATCTAAGCATTCAATTTTCATCTACACACAACAACAAAAAAGAAGGCTTTAGTACTGTAAGGAAGTTTGGGACAGATGACGATGTTACATTAGTACCTCAATTGCAAAATATGTTTTTACATCTTCATCTTACCTATTTTCTGTTTTCTTCTTCTCCAAATCTTCGACAACAAGATCATAGAATGTTGTCAGATCATACTCGATTGTTGCAGTTTATTTGGTAAAAACTTTTCATGTAAATTAATAAAACAACAAATATGTACCTCTATGAGATGTAGCACTTAAATTTTTTCTTCCAAACTGTATTTATCAAATATATATGTCACAATACAGATATTGTATGCGTATTATAAGTACAAGTTGGATTATAACATGTTTGTTCTGCATTTAATTATTCTATGGATTTCTCAAATGCATGATTGTAATATTTGGTACTAAATATTCTTTCAACTCAGACTCAATCCCCAAGTTTTAATTACAATTCATTTTCATCTATAAATGTTAAATCATTATATGCTTGCTTAATAGCTATTTGATTTTATGATATGAAGAATATGCATGGATGAATAAAATTAGATTAAAACAATTACTTAATCAAGCTCATTACTAATGTTCAACAAACCTAAAGATATACAAAAAAGTATCATATGTAATACCATATGTGAAAAAAAAATCAATGATATAAGGGTGCATATAGAAGAGGAAGTAACAAAATGGACCCAGTGAATAACAATAATACCTCCATTTTTTATTCAAGTGATGGTTAATCTGTAGTTGTAGTAAAGATAATAACTGAAACTTTTTGGTGTTGAAACCTGATAAAAGAATATGAGATGTGTCAATTATATTTCAATTTGGTCACAATTTGGTATATATATATATATATTTTCATAAAATTAAACCACATTAATTAATTTATGCTATTGTCTAATTTGAAACTTTTGTTTTTCTCTTATATATTAGCAACAAAAAAAATAAACTAACATCATATCGTAATTATTAATGGCAGCATTATTTGAGAGGCTTTTACCTAAACTCGACACCATGATTTCCAGTGAAAAGTAAAATATTCAAATCATAAAAAAAAATGGTAAAATAATTTATTTAATGCTAATCATAAAAAATAATAAAATTAATATTTTTTTGGCTAGCACGCGTAGCGCGCGGGCAAAGGTTCCTAGTACTAAAAAAATATACACTATTCAACCTCCCGGTTCGAACCCTGCCAATATCAAATATTTATACTATTATTTATACAATATTAAAACTCTCATGTTCGAACTCCACTAATATCAAATATTTTTATTATTATTTATACACTATCCAAGATTCAGGTTCGAATTCCGTCGACAACAAATATTTACATTATTATTTATAAATATACTAATACGATAATGATCAAAACAAAATTTATTATAACTTTAAATAATATAAAAATATTAATAAAGAACCGTGCATCGTATGAGTTGTAAAACTAGTATTAATATAATGAGAAAAATGGACATGAAAATGAACTTAGCTAACTCTCATGAGATGGTTATAAGGTGCATCTATATATTTTTAATGGCATTTTTTAAATACCAATCTTTTATTCTAAATTTATAAATTTATTCTCGTGCTTTTATATAAGAAAATATTATAGTTTCAGGCTAACTAGGGATCCTCAACTACATCATCAATATATTCTTAATGTTTACTAGCACTAGGATTTACAAATTACTTTAAATACCCTTCATTATTTTACTCTGCTAAATCATTTGCTTACCCTTTTTGGTCAAGAAAAATTCAGCTGGATTATCCATAATAATCATATTGACCCAATTGTAACCCATGGGTTCGGCCGATTTCAATGTGGCGGTACAAAAAATACTATACTTAATCGGATACTCCGTCCACTATCCATGGGTTCTGGGTAACCCAACTTACTATCCAACAGATTTGACGTGCAACCAACATGGTAAGTACCATGACAAGAAAGTTGATAACATTAATGGCACCTTATTCTTCAAACAAATAAGGAATGTAGCATCAATCTTGCTGATCACAATTATTCTCTACTTTTATAAAATAAAATTTACCAGTCAATCATTTAATATGTTTGATATTTTTAACATTAATTTTATATCCTTAAAAACTAATATCCTCAGCACACTACTCCATATATATTATGTTTAACATTTTTATTGAGATTTAATATCCTCAACAATAATTTGGTAGCGATTAATATATTACATAAATTAATAAGAGTAAATAGTCATATAAATTATTTATTAGCAAATTACACCCTACAAAAATATAGATATAGTTCTAATTGATTTTTTTATCATTTACAAAATCAATAATCCAAATAATATCATACATGTCCATAATTCATGCTATAATTGATTCTTTTATGTTTAGAAAATCACTAATTTATTATTTGAATCATGAAAACAATTATTAAGTGTTAATTTGTCTATACATGCATCAATTCCTCTCATTAATTATGTCTCAATCACATATATAAACCATGTTCATCCTTTCACACAAAATCACATCTTCCTACTAACAGTTAGCAACCACTATACAAACATAATAATGCTCAAGTATTTCTGATTTTCTATTTTCTCATGGTTTTTTATGTATCTATCATGTAGTTAAAAGTTGAATTGATTCGAACTAATTTGCTGAATATACTATTTTTCAGATATTTAGCAACAATGTTCGATCAATTATCTTTTCTCGACCTCTCTAGAACCACCTGGAAAATTAAAGTAAGAGTAACTCGAATGTGGCATTCGGTTCCAAACTCTTCTACCGCAAGCGATGCCATCAAGGGATAACCTCATTCTGCAGGTTGATAGTGTAAAATCTATATTTTTTAAACTTATAATAGTTACATAAAGTTATATCTAAATATCAATCTGTTTATAAAATATTTTATATGTTTAACCACTTCTTCACCATTGTTTGTTTATGTAGGATTGTCATGTACATGCTTACATATATCCATATTACTGGAAAATGCATTCTGATAAGATAGTGGAGGGTAGCGTATACGTGTTTTCTAATTTTTACACCAAAAAAGATCCTGAAACACTAAAACCTATTTTTTCTAGGTTAATAATAAATTTCTCACATACAACAACTGTAAATCCTGTTGGTGATGATGTTATGATATCTACCCACAAATTTGAATTTGTGGATCTGAGTGAATTATTTGTTGTTGCAGAAGCAAACAGTGGTGCATAATTTCCAGAATTTGCAACAGGTTTTGAGGACATAATCCTTTTTTTAAATTTTCAAGTAATTTTTTTCCACGCAAAGTGTCTAACGTCAAGATTGATTGTAGATGTTATAGGAGTATTAGAGAATTTTGAGGAGCTTTCCAAGATTGGTACTAAGTTTGGTCCAAGGGACATTGCCCATTTTTGGATTACTGATGGAAGGTATTAATTTTCTTGATTCTTTCTGATTATTTTTTGAGTACATATATTTAATATTACATTCCATATTGTATGTTTACTATTACTTCATCTATTATTTTATTCTAGGCATTCATCCAAAGTTACCGTGTGGGGTAATCTTGCAATTGTAATTGATGCATGTTATAAAGAGATTCCAAAAGAAGAGCGAGTGATTGTCATATTGACCACTACCAAACTTAAGATTTTTCATGGTTAGTTAATTTTTAATGAACTAACCTCCTTATTAATAAAACTATCAACTATATTGCAGCAATGAAGCTTAATTTTCAAATTTTCTTGGTTGCAGCCTCTATTCAATTTAGCCCTATACCTGCTTCCAAAATTTATCTAAATTTGTACCATGATGCCATTTTTGAGATGAGACAAAGGTTTACGTTGCTGACACATTTGAGTAATTATGGCTCTTTAGTATGTATTTATTCTCAATACCAAAATTATTACATGTACTTCATTCCTCGAATTACACTTCGTGAAGAAGGTTACGTTCCTTCGAGAAAAGCTATATCATCATCAACTCAATCCGAAGGGTCAATTTATCATATTATTCATACTATCACGCTAAAAGAACTTAGTGAGAAAACTGCAACTGATTTTTTGAAGGTATTAATTATTTGTTTGCTTTACACAGTTTTACTAACTATATATGTATAGAAATTTGAGTTTATTTTTTTTTCTACTGCCTCCAAACAATTTTATTCATCATATGTTAATCATTTTTTAGATGATTTTCCAATACAAAGTGAAAGTTAATAATGTGGAGGAGAGTGCCGGCTGATGGTACCGTAGCTGCAGCAAGATGGATTGCTCTGGAGAAGTCACAAAACTGGAAGGAGAATATAAATGCTCCACATGCAATCAAAACAATCATGTTCCTAAAAAAAGGTTGTATAATTGTAAACTAAACCAGTTTACAGTTATATAAGACTTCAAAAAATCACATAAGTTCTGAAACATTTTTATAATATTTAGGTTCAAGATTTTTCTACTCGTGGAAGACTCTACAGAAGCGTTTAATTTCGTCCTCTATGACCGTGCTGCAAAACGACTGGTGGGTAAAGTAGTAACAAAACTTATTGCCGAAGGTTTCGAGGTGTGCCAATTTGTTATTATGGTATCTTTGTTTTAAATTCAGCTTTTAATTTCTATTTTATAATAAATTTATTTGTCAGAATCAATTATTTTTTAGGATTCAAGAACATATCCTCCGCATATTAAGGCTATTGCAGGGAAAGAGATTACACTCTGAATTCAGCTAAATAATGATAACATCATCGTCATTAGTTCAATTTACTATGCAATTGATGCTTATGATACTAATGACTCCACATCTTCCATGTCTGCAAATACGGTGGCCTATGAAATTTCAAACTCAGTAAATGTAAGTCTTATTGTAATGCTCAGATTTCATCATATGATACTTAAACTATTTATTTTTTCTATCTCATATCATTCACAATTGATGATTCAGTGTCTATATTTTTTTACAGTATGATGTGGTAGAAATTACGGACCATGGACATACTCCAGGATCCGCTAGGTCTACCAGCAAGAAAATAAAATTGGTAAGCAGTTGGTTATTATTTTACCAGATATAAAAGTGATAAACTTGACACTTTTATGATATATAGTTCAGTGATAAACCTGAATTCCAATTACACCCATTTGTTTCTTTTTTAGGAGAGGTAGATGCCCATTTTCGCCTGGATCTTTGTTCAGAATGTATAGGGTGATCATGACATTTCCAGTTTTTTGTCATTTGAGTCGTACCAATCCATTTTTATTATTATTGCCCAGACACTTTTAAGTGTAATGTTTCCATATTTTGTATTTATGTTTTAAAATAAAATCAAGAGATTCGACAAATTTAATGACTATTAGTGTAATGACTCTTTTATTTCAGGGGTTTTGTATGGTCGGAGTGTCAAAGTTTATACATATTATATTTAATGGTTACCGCGTAAAAAAATTTAACTAAGGATTTATCCCATAGGACATGCTCTTATAAGTTATAACCATATGTACTTTAACTTTGGATGTCTCACTTTGGGAATATTAGTCATACGAGTTCACTCATCTATCAACGTAATTATCAAATTTGATATAAATTAATGATCTAATATGATGATCAAGTTATAGTTTTAATCTATATATTTGATGATCTTAATATAACCATAATAAAGTAAGTGTCTACTTAGATACTACCGGAAATATGTGTAATTAACACCAAAGAATAGATGTTGGATATTCTACTAGAACGGAAACTGTACTATTAGAATACTAAAAATTGATAAAAACAAAACTCTACTACAGTAAAAGCAAAGGAGACAACAACCATGAGGAGCTAATTTATTCCAACACCAACTTAACCAAAACAAAATATTGTACAATTTTGTGCATCAACCATATACTACAAAAGCCAAAACTTTAAAGATCATATTAAAATAAGTGCTCATGGTTGGTACGTTTCTGTAAGTTAACGAACACTGAAACACTGCAAATAAGTTAAGAACTAACAACAAGTGATTTCTACACAGGAGTAAACTCTTTTTCTTTTCTTTTTTAAGAATATTAAGATCTCTTTCATTTACAAAATTTGTGGAGCACTTAATACACTTCAAATAAAACTATGGCAGCCGAAATAAGAAAGTTATCCTATAATTTGACATCTTACAAGAAGGTTCTTCGGAAAAATCATTAGCTCAACATTAGTCTATTTACCTGATGGTTGTCCGTTGACGAACGCTTGCAAAGTATGGCCAACTGACATAATATTAAGAATATGATCTTTTCCATACTTGAGGAACCATCCATTCGATCTTATATTCACGATGGAGAGAACATAGTAAGATCATACTTAATATTAGTAGATGATAATACTTACTCTGTAAGGTACCACAAATAATCTGAGGAAACTATGGTAAGATTTAATTGCTCATACAACCCCCCATTTTTCTAGAGTATCACCGTCATCAACAGTGTGAGCTTCTTCGGTGAAAGATTGTGAGTGGAAACCTGCACTAACATGGAGCATATTCATATGAGCACCGTGGAAACTTAACTATAAACATTATTATTTGGGGTGATATTAGCTTAAGGATTGCTAAACAATATTTATATGTTTTGGTTTTGAACCTTTAAATATAAAGACAAACGACAGAAATCATTTTCCATATTGTCTGTTATTACAAATCATAAATGATGCAGACATAATTAATATTTAAACAAAAGGAATATCGGCCTGGATTGTTTCTCAGATACATATAATCGAATAAATCTAACCATGATTATTTTTATTTTAATTATTATAGGAAGTACAATCAAAATAATCATCTGACCATGTGGAATATGATAGATTTCTGGAGTGGATACATAGACCTTGGTCCACCATCCAAAATTTGCCCTCAACAATGAATCATGTACCTTATCAATTTGTCGACACCTTTATAGAATTACAAACAACTATTATTTAAGTAATCTACATTTGTATATCACTTCTCCTATTATAGAGTTCTTATTAATCTATCTACCATTTACTGCATAAATAGAAAAATTGTTCAAAGATGCTGGGAAGATCCTCAAGGATTTAACCATTATTATTTTCCTGATGCCAGTTTCTTACATGAATTAGAGAACAAGCTAATTACGTTAGAGCTTGGTTACAACCAAGCTCAGCAGCGAGAGAAGCATGAGAAGTTGTTAACAAGTTTAAACGAAGACCAACTTCAAGAATAAGCTTCTATGCTCAATAGTGTCGCAAATAATATTGGTGGCGTGTTTTTTGTATATGCTTCAAGTGGATGTGGGAAGACATTTATATGAAAAACACTCGGTTACAGACTACGTAGTTTAGGCAGTATTGTGATTCACGTGTCCTACTCTGAAATTGCAGTTACGTTTCTTCCAGGAGGCAGAACCGCTCATTGCAGATTTCACATGCCGCTAAAACTTGACCAGTGCTTGGTTGCAGGTATTAAACATGGCTTAAAGATTGGAGAGTTAATTAACAAACTAAGAAGTAATGAAGAATAGAAAGAATGATGCATAAGATAAATATGGGGGAAATAGTTGACAAGTCATAGTGATAATATGCTGCGGTTTAGCAGTCTGAAATCTTGGAAAAAATGAAGTTTAACAGTTAACAAAATTGCATAAGGACAAATGTACATTGCTTTTAAAAACTATAAGGAGGACTAATGACAAATATTCATAATCAAAATAGTAAACTGCAACCAAGTAGTAGAAAATTAAGCCAAAATGGTAAAAAAAAATAGAGCATAAACAAGGATCACCAAATACTACTCAACAACTATTATATCAAAAGTTACTTCATCTGCCAATAAACTAAGAACAACTACATCGTTAACTTTCAGTCTGTTTTCGCGCACAAATTTGTTCCAGCCGGCCGAGAACCTTCTCTTTCCATTAGTCACGTTAATTTCAATGTTCCAAATTTGCCCAAATCTTCTACGATAGGATGCAGGGTCCCATCAATGTACTGCAAAATTATTGTTTTCAATTCATAATTTTGGGTATTTAAGAATCTTCCACTACTGTCCACACTAAAAATGATAAATTGAAAACTTACCAATCCGTTACAGTGTGTACCCACATGAGATTTCATAAGAGTAAATGCAACTTCTCCAATAATATTTTCGGCCATTTCCTCAAGTCCAACTTCGATATTTTCGTCTCCATCACTATTATCAATAATATCAAGATTGTCTATGTGATTATATTCGGTCTCACTGTCATGACCATCTTTATTATCACTAATATGGACAATTATATCATTATTTAATTTTTCTCTTTCTTATGATATAATTTTTGTGTAATCTATGTCATCCATATTTGAAAATATAATAATAAGATACATTATGCTTCATTATATTATTATAATGACATATTAAATTGTGTAAAAACTTATTAAGTACTTGAATATATTCTTCTTTTCACATATCTTTCATAAACAAATGTCCAGGTTTAATATTAGGTCTCGAAGATATTAAATCATATTCCACCTCCATCTCATCGCTTCTGCAAATTCTCATCATGGTTTCATGATTTCCATCAATCGTGATTAAAAAGGTATCACGTCTTTGTAGACTATATTGCTTGAAGATTTTTCCCAATTTTCCCATACCATGTGTCTTCTTTATACGATACTAAAAAAATAGTATCTCCGCAACGTACTGTATACACGTTGGAAAGCATATGATCATAAAATAAATGAACCATCATTGGTGGAATATGTCAGGTAACAATAGTTTAAAAGACATTGTAGTACATATTTTTTTAAACGGTAAACTAAAAAATTAATGTTTGCACCAAGTCAGCTTATAATTTATTTGTAATGCCACGTATGCAAGTGCATTACATGTAAAAAAGATGCAGTCCTATCTTCGGTTCCTGTTCAAAAGATATATATACTTAGAAAGAATCATAGATGTAACATTAATCATCTATTCTCATATAATGAATATTATTATTACTAATAAAACACAAAAGGCCAAACATTACCTAATGACATTTCATGTGGTCGAATATCATCACTTTTGAACAGACAAACAAGAACCGGGTGTTCGTCCAATGAAATAAGTGAATCGAACACGAGAATATCAAATATTTCCACTCCACTATCCATCACGAATTGTTTCCATCTATTACCAAAATAACAATCATTGTGGAATTTTTTAATTTTAACTTCCAAGGTTTTATACAGAAAACACAATTGTATTGTGTCCCCGTCTTTCCATTGTCCATATAATTCTGATATTTTTTCGGAAGTAGCTGTATCAGTAAAATAATTAAAAAATTAAACATTTATAACATAAAAAATATATAAGAAAACATTTATGCATCAACCGACCATTTTACTTATCCATGGGCCAATATCAGATGGGCGGATGTTATATTCGCAAAAACTTAATTCCATTCCAAGTACGCTAAAAAAATATCGCATCCTCTCGCTTTCTCATCCTCCAAATCATCCAAACCGAGAATGAACACTTTTTCTTTTATATTATTAGATATATATACACAATTTTGTGAATCACAACCAGAATAATCTATTGCCAGATCAGATAAATTATATATCTCAATAAAGAAATTTCCACCTCCATTATAATCCAACAATGCCGTATACATTTGTTGGACATTATGGCTTTTCATAAAATTTTCAAATCCAAGTAATTTTTTATTATCACTATCATAAAATCCTTCCCAATTAATTCCTCCTCTGCAAATAAGAAAGATTTGTCGAGGAAGTTTGGCACCAAATTCCATGGCGAATGGTTTGTTACTCTTTGTCATCAATATATACACAAACAATCAATTTCACATTTATATTAATTGCCAACGACTCTATATTGAGTATTGTATTACATACCAATGAACCAAAAGAGTTATGTTCACAAATTCTGACTAAGAAGTTTTTCCTCTTAGCTTCAAGTCCTTTTTCAGTGCCTGATAAGAGACCTTGCAAAATTTGATAATATTGAAATCATTACGTAATTTTCATGAAAAATTATAATAACTAAATTTTTCAAAAAATATGTCAGAACTAGGCTAACTTTTTATTCATCAAAACATCAACTTGGAGTATAATGTAGAGGCTAAATATCACAAGCAATGTATAGATTATAAATAATAAAATAATTTGACATTACTTAGCAAGAGATTGTTATGTAAATCATATTAAATTACAAATAATAATACACAAAACAATATATTATAAGTTATAACTCTTTAAAAGTGGTGATGTAGAATATATGTGTTTTTGTACTTTCAAACTAAGTCCAAACTAACCTTCATCATTTTTGCACGAGAGAGATGGTACAGTGCTAAACTGTGACTTGCAACAAGAGCCGATACGATGATACTTTATATTAATGGAACTTATAATCTAAGATCATTTTACAATACATCTTGGTTTTTGTATAATTTTTTTACATGGTATCTCTCGAATTTATGCAGCTTACTCAATTGTTGCAATGATTTTCAATCTAATTAAATGAATATCTTTATGAAGATTTGACCAAGATCGATATATATATATATATATATATATATATATATATATATATATTTGTGTGTGTGTTTAACATATTGGACAGTTTTAGGTTAAATACGACAACTAATATATTTATGAACAATACATTTTTCATATATTTAGCTTACTTAAATCTTTATATGATATTGTAGAACACTAGAAAAACTTCATGAAAATTTGTAATGAATCAATCGATAACTTTTCAAATTAAAAAAAAAAGATCTAGAATAACAAAATTTATAATTTACATGCTTCCTTGAAAACATGTGTTTGTTTCCAAAGTTAAATTAAAAAAAAATTAAAATTGATTAACTGATTTTCAGGTTACGCTTTTATTTTTAAAAATATTTTTACTCAAATTCTCAATAATTATTTGTATAATTTATCAACAATTCAAAATTAAAGAAATAATTGTTTTAGCTTCTTTCTACAAACTAACTAAAGGAAAGTTTAAAATTACCTAGGTATCGCTTATCAACTTTTCCTTAATTTTGGATCCATATCTATCAATCATAAATCATTACAATTTCATCTTTTCATATCAATCAAATAATGTAGTGAAAAAACAATTAAAGGTTATGAATCAAGTTTTTGACCAAGCATTAGAAACTCCTGTAATTGTGATTTTGTACAAGGTCATCGTTAAGAGACATAATGTTAATATTATTACTTTTAAGTTCATATTTTTCACATAATAATTTATAACTTATTAACAATCATTGCACTTTTATATTTTTAAAAGGCTCAATAGAAATAACCAATTTTTCTGCATCAAAGATATATCTTAATCATGATTTGGAGGTGGTAATAATAATGAGAGAAAGGTGTTTTCATTATAAGTTATGTTATATTAATATTAAATATATTAACTTAATTTATTTTTTTAGTTTCAAATTAAAATTATATTGTTTATACATTTTTTTGTTAATATCTTATCATTTTTTTGTTTCAGTCAAGGGATGGACCGCTTTTTTGCCGAGTGAAATTATTAGTCATCATCAAAGATCTTAAGGATTTAAAATTGCCAATATATTCGATAAAATATTAAGACCAGAGTATTTTCAAATGCGCAGTGGTATTAGATATTGGATATTTTAACCGGTTCATTAATTATTTGTGGTGGGAATTTATAAAGCATTATAAATTTTATTTATATTTATTAGCAATTTATCAATTTTATGTCTTTCAATTATTATACAGTACTGCACGCATAATTTATTTTAGTGATGTAATTTCACTAACATAATTAATTTTTATTTTTTTTAACAAATTTAAAGTTTACTCTATGTACATTTTTATAATAGTAAATAATTAAATATAATAATGTGTTTTAACATACTAATTCAAGTATCATCCACCTATACTAATCTTTGCATTTTTTTAACAATACAAAGGTACGATGAATTTTGCGATATTACACTAAATTTTGTATATTGCAAGAAATTTCCGTGTGCGAAGCACGGGCTATATTACTAGTTCTCTATAATTCGTTCACTTCCTTTTAATAAAAATAAATGCAGTATGTCGGTTAAAGTTTTGTAATAAATCTAAGGGAGTGTATTCAATTCATATGGTTAAATTCATAATAATTTATAAATTTTAAAAAAAATTATTAATTTTAATTTTTTGCGAATTTTGATGAAGTTAATAATAAATTTTGTAAAATCTTAATTATTTTCGGAGTTCTCCATAAATCCATAAAAATCTTATTTCAAAGAGATTTCTAAATATTAAAAATGTTCTAATTTATCCATGAAAATTCAACAATTTATCAAACAATACAAAATTCATAGACTTTTGGATAGCATCGCATTCTTAATATTCAAATTGAATATTATAAGATTTGAACGAATATTTTAAAATTTAAATTGAATATTCTCAAATTTTTATTGACTTTTTGCAATCTAAATTTAATATCTTTTGATTTCAAAAATAAAATAAAATTTAAAGTGAATATCCATAAACTTCGAATATCCAACAATGTTCTTAAAAATCTTAATTGAATACAGCTTTTAAATAAAGTTTTAATAATTTTCTTGGAGAGTAGAATTAGGAGAAAACATCTCCCGTTCAGAACGGAACCGAACCGAACCGAACCGAACTACACGAAAATTTTATTCGGATTCGGATCTTAACTAATAGGCCTCTTCTTATTTTTCTAAAAATTTCGGTTTCAGGTTCGATTCTTAACATTCTGTAACCGAATATATATTATAAATAAACTTATGTATAGAGATAGATATATTATTAATGCGCGAAAACAACGAGGGATTAGCTCAAGGTCAATTGGTCAATGGCTTACCTGATGAGAAGAATCAATGTATTATATATTTTATCATATATAATATTTTATTAAATTTCAAGATAAAAAAATATGATTACACTGCATTATTAATTTTTCTAAATGTATATGATGTTTCGATTTTTGTTGCAAATATATATTTACATTAGATTTTAGAAAGTAGTAGAATGTAAAATAATCTACCTCTAATAAAAATATTTTTTTTACTAACTTACCCTTTAAGATATAATCAAAATTAGTTAAAATTAAAAAATTAGAAGAAAAAATGATATACAAAATAAATAAATTTATAATAAAATAGAACGATTTTAAGTTGAGCAGCTAAACTTATTCTTCCGGGACAGAAAATTATATGGAAATTAAGTTAAGAAATTGTTTATGCAGAGTTTTTCTTTTTAATTTCGGGGTCATTTTTGATGATTTTTTTGTGCATATCAAAAATATGAATTATATGGTCTTGTAAATTATGGTTCATGTTGTATGTTCTCAAGTTATTCGAGAGTAAAGGAAAGAAAGAAGAAATTCTTATTAGTTAAAAACGGCAAGATTTGATTTTTGGAGGGTAAAGATTTAAGAAAGAGAAAAAATGTTAAAAATAACAATTTTTTAGTATAAATGGCTGAAAATACTCATTCTGGAAGTGGATGGCTGAAAATACCAATTTGAATATGTATTTACGATTTGGGTATCATATTTTATACTAGATACGCAATTGTCAAAATGAGTATCCAATTTTTTTTTTAAGATACGCAATGCGTATCTCAATAATAATATTCAAACTACAAATGCGTATCTCTAATAATTTTCTTAAATAACAAATTCTCAAATGCGTATTACACTTACCCAATTACAAAATATATAATCAAAACGGTATTTTCAGTTATGTATTCTAAAAATGGGTATTTTCAACCATTGCACCAAAAAAGTGGTATTTTTAAATATCATCAAGACAAAAAAGAAATGATAGAAATTGCAAAGTTTCATCTGTTCCAATGAGATATCATTTTAAATGTATATTTCTTGATCTTAAAGCATTGTAGCACTACAAGCAAGTGAACACTTTTAGAAGAGACCGCTAAGTTGCAACTCAATGTGACGACCACTTTACAGTATTGAGAGAATGATAGTTGTTCAGAGTTCCAGATAGATAAAACACTTTGTTTTTACTTTTTATTCGTGCTATACGCTCTGGCAAGTGCTTGAGTATTTGTTGAAAGACATGTCAATTTGCTTCATGCTTTGTTTTTCCCCACCAGTGGATCAATGATGCTTCTCCATTTCTTGTAGTCAATAGGCGAGCCACCGTCAGGTATCGGAAATCCGTTAACGAAGAAGAATGGTGTTCCATAAACCCCTCTTGAACAAGCATACTGTCAAAACAAAATGGAATAAATGTATCTGATTAACACTATCAAAACCAAGAATATATACTTGTTCCGAATCTTGATTAGACTTGTTCTTTCAACTTGTTTTAACAGGTACCTTGAAAGAACTCCTTGTTGCGTAATCAGTTTTACTGTCGAGAAAGCCAGATCTGATAGAAGAAAGGTCCTTTTTGGCGACTACCTTGGCTGCAACTTGTGTGACCTGATTAACTACTGATGCCCTTGAATTGTTGAATGTTTGATCACTGTAGAACCTCTCCTGTTCAATGGAACATTTTCAAGTAATTTAGCATTTGCCTATTTAAAAATTACAGTTTTACCTAAATAAGTAGTTCATGCCAAACACAAAACTATGTTATGTGATGCAGATTTGACTATACATGTAGATCTTTCAGTTGATGTTCTTTACTAACACTCGAAACCTAAATCTTTCGTTAGTTACCAAAGAGTATTCACTCGGCTAAAATTATGAGACAAAACCGTTAGACTCAAGGCACGTAGTGGTGGAAATCCACAAGAAAAAAATTGGTACTCGATAGAACCAGAAAGACATATAGAGTTTCACATCAACATCAACATTGAAAATGCAGAATTTGTGAAGAAGTAATGAAACACGACAAGGAACAGGAAAAGCTTCATGCAAATAACAAATAAATGGCTTACTTGGTTGTTAAAGAAGATCTCCAACAAACTGTATGTAGCAGAGCTGTTAATTTTATCTACAATGTGCAGAGCACGGGAAGTCACAAATGCATTATCATGGTAACTGCAATACACCCAGAAAATTCAGTATTAGAACAGACTTTTCCGGTATAATTACAAATATATGAATTTTTATATTAGAAACACAATCCGCACCGTCTAAATTCACAAAAATTAAAAAAATTAGTCTAAATTTCGAGAACACATAAAATAATTTAGTTCGGTCCCCCGAATATTATTGGTCCCCGAAAAGTCAAAAACTATATTTTTGGTTCCGCCTATCATGTTAAACATTTTTAAACTTTAATTATATTAAATAATTATATTTTCTAATTAAACATACTCACACGGCTTAAAATGAAGTATATGACTATATTTTTTAACCACCGTATCCCATTCTAATTTAAACAATTGGATGATACGGAGGAAATTGCATACCACATAAAAAGTAACACTGAAAATAAGAGAGGCATAACGTCGAAATGAAAAAAAAAACAGGGAGAATAAAGAAAACTGACGGTAAAGGAAAGGTATGAACAACAAGCGAAATAGAATCAGAAGGATAGTGATGAATAGCTTTCTTCAGAGGTGGCCATGCGTCCCTGCTATCGGGGCAAACCGGATCGAAAAACGCTTCGATGATGATCGTATCTGTGGTTGCTGGTTTTTTGTTGTAGACGAAACCATCGTACTTGGCAGGAACCACTAACTGGGCTTCAACGATCAGAGGAACAATAAAGATTAAAACTAGAATATGTAAAAGTAGTAGTGCTGGTGTTGATGTGAGGCTGCCTTGCTTTAGTATGCCCATGATCGTTTTTTTAACAAAGAACCAAATGATTCAATGATACAGAATAACAGGCTCTTACAAGTTACAACCTTATATAGCTTGTTGGACTTGGTCAGTGTTCACTATGGAATATGTATGTAGACTTTTCTACGTACCCGATTCATCCATTTCTGTTTTATGAAACTTTTCAATCTAAATTTATTTTTTTATATTTAAATTAAGAATCAATGATTATTTATAGTTATGAAATATTTCTATATTTAAACTAAGAATCATAAGTTTCCTCTGATTTCAAATATGTTGGATATTTTTTTATTTGGCCAACAAAACACGGTGTACTTGAATTAAGAGATAAGTATTATAAAAATCGTTAATCAAAATTAATTGCTAAAAGATTGATTTGGAATTAATTAAAAATTTGGATATTAATTGAAATAAACTAGTTAATATATTTCAATATTATACTACTCATGTTCAATATATCTTTCTTTATAAAAGCTAGTCTATCACACCATATAGTTAGCCAATCAGTAATTTTCAGCCAATAAGAAGCAACCATTTCAATTTTGACCAATCAAAATTTACAAATTTTTTTCCTTTTTCAGAGACTTAACCATGATGTTAACCACCTTGAATTAGCCTTAAATCACTCTAATTAATATTTATAATTTTATCATTAATTCAAATTTAAAAATATTTCCTTTTTGACTTGTAAACATTATTTTCAAATTTAACAAAATCATTTTCTTTTTGAACTTTTTACCATTACTAAAAAAAATTTTATTTACAAATCTACAATTTCGGATTTTCTCATTACTAACAAATCTATAATTTATAAATCAACTCTTTCGGATTTCACCAATTTTTTTAAAATCTCTATATTTAATGAGATAGATTAAAATCATATCTCCAGAATAAACAAGTATTTATAATTTATTAATTATAATAATATAAAAATGTGACAGTCTAAGTTCCTTTAATGTAATAGTGTGATATTCCGTTGATTTTCAACCAAACACAAATAAAGAATTCAAAATTGATATGTCAAAAATCACGCACATAATTTACTTAATCTTTATATTTAACTGTATCATTTCATATAGTTAACAAGTTAGTTATGATTATGACATAATATGCATTAACTTAAATCATGCATGTATAAATAATCACGCAAATTATTTTTTCAATCTCCATATTTGACTATATATTTTCCCTTATTTAAAGTGTAATTAATGTTAACAACTAATTTTTATTTGTAAACAAATAATGCTTCACCATAATCAACTCAAATTAATTTGATATTTGAGAGATTTCTGATTTCTGACCACTTATAGTCGATTTATGTAATCCTATGATATTTGACATAAAACAAATTTAGCCAATCAGAAATAAATACTATCTTCAAAAATATAATTATTGCATAATCTACTTAATGTAATTTATGCATGTAGTTAATGTTGACCACTATATTTTTTCTATATAAAGAGCTCTACACATATTTTCAACTCACGTTCAAAAAATTCTCTCAATAACAAACACTTTCGCTTACATATGCACAATGCAAGATTCTCGCTTCAGTCGTATTGCTTCTTTGACAACCGATTTGAAAAGTATATATGACCAAGATATTTATCAATGATTTTAGAATTAATTATCAATCAAATTGATGTATGGAACAATGACTACATCCTTCTATATTAAAGCAGTTTAATCATATTACATATAAAAGTTAGTATATTCAGCATTTAAAATATCTAATCTACGCATATTATTCCGAGGTTTACCATAAAATCAAATGAAAGTAACTCTAAATGGTCTTTCATATTTAAGAGAAGACGAATGTCGTTGCAAGTATGTTTTACAATGACAATTAATAAAAGTCAAGGTTTGAAAAAGATTGGTGTGTATCTTCTCGGTCCTACTTTTGGTCAGGACCAACTTTATATTGTTCATCATGTGTCACTTGACCACCTGTTCTCCATATCCTCTTAGGAGACATAACTACATAAAAGAAAAATAGTACAAAAAATATTGTGTAAAAAGAAGTTTTCTATAATTCATCTAAGTTCTAGCATTTTAATCTTATTATCTGAAATATTAAACCCACTTCTTTTATGAGAACATGAAACCCAAATTTAAATGTGAGCATAAGTTTTTCAATTTAGTAATATGATTAACTGTCTAAAATTTGTTTCATTTACTTTTATGTAATCATTTAATGAGTTCAATGATTTATTTTCTAAAAGTAGTTGGCCTAAAGTAAGAGATGTCAATTTTGCAATTTTAATATCATCTAATATCTAATTTTTGTTTACTTCACTATCATTCGAAGAGTTTATTAATTCATTTCACAACAATTATTAGAACTACAAAAAATTATTTTACATAAATAAATTAAAAAAATATTAAAAATAAAACCCCGGTGCCTCGGTGCAAAGTACGGGCTACATACTAGTAATTTCTAGTTTATTATTTGTCTAAACTAATATTCTCTTTTCAATTTTTTATGCCTATTAAAAAACATTAGTTTAGTGGTACATTTTCATTTATACCAATCATAAATGTACACCATTAGTGAAGCGGCCGGATGCGTAGGGGAAGTGCACGAATGTAGATTTTTATTCACTACTCGTTAATTTTTTTATAAAATATCAAGAAGGGTATTATTGAAAACATGTTAATAAATTTATATTAAAAGTTAAAAATGGACACATATATGAGAAGAAAAAAATCTCCAAGACAGAATTTCTTTGTTTTAGTTCGGTATGAATCAGAGACAACATAATTTTTCATAAAAAAGTTCCACATGTAAGTTAGAAAATTTTAAGCAAATTTATCAAAGTATAACTTTTTGTAAAATTATTTACAATTTTATAAAATTCTGAAAAAATTATAAAAATATTATTTTATTCTGAAAATATTTGTAAATATACAATTTTGCATAATAGACTGCATTTAGTTTGAATTGTTCAACTGTTTTTAGATTATATTTTAAGTTGCATTATATGTTATATTTTAGATTGCAAATTATTTGCAAATTTATTGAATGTATTTTCACAAATATTTTTAAAAATTTAAGTTGCAAAGCATGGTTAAAAAATGGTTTTAAAATCGCAGAACGTATTTTGTAAATATTTTTAAAAATTGATAGTAATTTTGTAAAATAATTATAAAATTTGAGTATATATGAAAAAACCCCAACTTAAATATTTGTTACCAATGTAAATAACTAAGGATGAAACTGTTTCATATTGTTGTTTTTAGTCCAAAATCAGCTAAAACCTGTTCAACTTTTCAAATAATTGATTTTGGTAAGAAAACTTTTTTTAGAGAAAATAAGTACCCTACCTTTAAACTAAGTTCTTTTTTCAATTTTGCTAAAAGTATTAGTATTTTGTCATAAAAAATAGTAATCAAGGGCCAAGGAAGAGATGACTTACGACTCTAACATAGAGATGCATAAAAAACTCATCGGGCCGGACTTTATCCGGACTGTAAAAATCTCGATTTTTCTGAAAATGAATTGGGATGGGCTTTTATAAAAATCGCGTCAGGCCGGGCTGGATAGGGCTTCCTAAGAAATATAAGGCCCGTTTTAGGCCTGCGGGCCGGGCCGGATCGGGCCGAACAGGGCTTTATCCGGACTTTTTATTTATATATTAAAAATTATTTTAATATTTTATAACTCGAATTATGAGTAGTTTAAATACCGGAGAAAGTAGTATCTTGATATATTAGATATAGTAGTTTAGACACTGAAATAAATAATTATTTTTTAATATAAAATATAAATAATCATATATACCTTAATTGCTTTTAATATTATAATATAATATTTTAAAAATCATAAATAATATTGTATATTTTCAAAATTTATATAGAAAATTCGGTTTTTTAATCGGGTTTTTCAAAAAACCTGAGCTTTTATCCAGGTCGAACTGGGTTTTGATCCGGGCTTTTTTAGATCCGGGCTTTTATCCGGACTTTGTTAAATCCGTGCTTTTATCCGTATTTTTCGGGTTTGGGTCGGGACGTATTTTCGAGAAAAAAAGGAGGCCCATTTAAGGCCCGCGGGCCGGGCCGGACTTTTTTCTGAATCGGGCTTTTTGGGTTTTTCCGAATCGGATCGGATTTCGGGTTTCAGATTTTTTGAACAACTCTACTCTAGCATTCTAGGGACCTTATCTTAGACTTTTGAAGCACCACTTGCAAACCTAGAAGCTCTAATACACTCAACTTGCGACCACAAGCCATATAGAGAAGAGATTGCCTTAGAAAACTCCTAAGTTTCGACCTATACCTAATTGTATAACTCACTTGCCACCTTCATCTCCTAGATGAAGTAGTTTCCTTAGAAAAATCAATTCAATATTCATTAAACCTCTTACCGGCGGCTAGGGTGGAAACAATTGCACTTTTGACTTAGTTTCCGTTCTAGCTTCTTCCCTATTACTCCTACTAGGCCAATACCAATTTATGTGCTTAGATATTGAGCTGTACTTTAAGGTTATTACTTATGTTAAGTAATAGAGTGGTCATTGACTCCTATTACAAGGTAGTGATCACTTGGACCTAGTTTCTGTAGAGCATAATAATCCTTAAGTTGTCTTGTCTTCAAGTCTTCTCTCTAAGTTTTCGTATAAACCATATAACCTGCATATCCAGATATGAATGCTCACTTAACAATATTCCTAATGATAGTACTTAGTTTTTTTTATCAAGAATCACTGATGCCTAGCGCAATGGTCTGGTTCACAGGCGACTAATTCTGCTCTCAGGGCTTCGTACTATAATCTTTACAAACTATTGTCAAGTCATCTACCGGATACAATCAACTTCACATAGAATCCTTGAGGTCATCACACCAATCCTAATAACTTCTTCGAATGACTTCAACCTTATTCCTCCGTAACCTGAACATATTAATGAACTTCAAACAAATCTCAGTTGACGTCTTCTTCACTACAGCTACCAAAATCAACATTTATATGCCCAATAAACATTTTGTACTGATTCTAGTGAAACACAGATTCTTTCAAGTGCTTGCTTATATCTTGAGTTATCTAAACCAGCATTATTGAGTTATATATACAGTTTCAATCTTGCTCAACAGCAACTCCCACTGAATGGATGAGGGAGTTTCAAGAGATGTGCCCTCTATGTGTGTGCCAGCCACATTACTTCTTTCACCCTCTTGAGAGTGCTCAAGAGGGGGTGCATACTCAATACAGGGTGCATTTTGGAAAATTCTTGATTCAATAGTAACACCTTGTTGAGAAGGTGCCACTATAGTCTGTTTAGATCCTTTTTGTACAACTGTATCTTGTTGAGAAGATACAGAGATAGAAACTTGAGTGGCCAGCTCAGTTTTCTTTTGCTTCTTTGGTTTCTTGACCAATGATGACACTGTTTCTATTTAATTCTCACCACTCTCACTATCTACCACTAAGGTTGGTTGCATTCTATTCTTTTTACTGGCTCCATCCTTTTGAAATGATGAAGTAGTTGGTTTCCTAGCCCTTAATGGTTTTTGAATAAGGGTTTTCAGCTGTGGAAGGCCCATGTGGGTTGTCCTGTTTGGGTTCTTCTACAGGAATAGGGGCTATAGATGTACTAGATATGGCACTAATTCTCATATCAGACATAGGGTAAGGGTAAGTTCTAAATTTCTCTAACATGACGTCAGTGACATTTAGATTCACCTTTACCTGATTATTTGTAATTAGTGAGCCAAATAGAATTTTGAAAACTTATTTGCGAATGCCTATTTGATTTCTATCTATACCCTCCAGTATATGTATGCCATTAACTTTATGATTTAAAGTAGACATAATAAATATTGGAAAAAAATTTCCTTACCCCTTCTTACCAATGGTATAGTGAACCTGGTGCTTAGCTCTTCCAAGATCAAGATGCCAACATTGAGATGTCTATTGTAGGCCATATAGCACACCAATTTTTTGACCACACTGGAGATGTTATCATAACCAGTTTTCCTGCATGTAAACACCCTTACAATTAAATCAAAGACAAAGGATCCCTCCCTTCTCAGATTATTCTTGTTGAGCCTAGCCAGGTTTATATTTTTAATATAGTTGATAAAATCCATGAACTCAGCCAACTCTTGAGTGGTAGGAGCCTCAACCATGTTGTCGGTGGAGATACCCAAGGCCTTATTGATATCATCTCCATTGAACTCAACAGCTATACCCCTTATGGTGTAGTTAACCACCATGGAAACTATTTGATTTTCATGAATGATGGTGTTGACAACTACAGTATTCCAGAATTCATTGAGAACATCCAGGTAGAGTACTGGATTGGCAGTTAGGGCACCTGAGAGATATGAATCTGAGATGAACTTCACAAAACATTTGAAATTGTTTGATGCCTGATTTGGATTAACAAAGGTAAGAAATTTGGTTCCATCCTTGGAAATAACAGCTCTTACATTGTTAGTAGCCATTTGAGAGATTGGATTTTAGTAGGTAAGTGTTTTTGAGAGAAAGAATGATGAAAAATCATAGAAACTAGGTCAATTGAGATCTCGAAAGCATAAAGAGGGGTTGTGTCGAGATGTCTGGGTATTTATAGGGTAGAGATGTGATTTATCGACAAGAGAAGAATGAGAGGTTGAAAATTGCTTGTAGAAAAGTCACATAACCTATAGAGAACTCATATCGAGATGTTAGTTTCCTGACTCTTATCGAGAACTAGATAGTACCTTATCGAGATGTTGTCAAAATACCCAGTCTATCCTTTTGGACTAAATTATTTTAATTTATATTGAAGAAATCAACATAAAATTATAATTGATTTTATATCATAAGTATTTTACTGAAATAATTTATTGAATTAAATTATATCAGTTCTGAGTTGTCAAGAAGTCCAAAATTTGAACTGTAGACAACTCCATATTTATAATATATCGAGATCTCTACAATACTTGTCGAGAATTCATAAAAGGACTTATCGAGATATCTTTCGAGAAGTCATCAATAAAGACTTGTCGATAAGTCATTTAGACTTATCGAGAACCCAGTTCTCTACATACTTTTGATCTTTCTTAAATTTTTCTTATATTAATTTCACATATTGATGATGTGAACTAACAGTTGGACAGTTTTTCTTAGAATTAGAAAAATTTCAAGTTAGATTTTATTTTGAAGAATAAATATACAGAGATTCTGAAATATTTATAGATAATATTTCAGTTAAATCCTAATTAAATCAAATTAGTTTTGATTTATCAAGAATTAATCTGTTGCAACATGTTAGCTGAGTTTTTGCCTTTAGGATAAAGAATTTAACAATACTAATTTCACTTACAAGTCCAGTGAAAGTTGCTTCAACCAAAGGTTTAGTGAAAATGTCAACTAATGATTTTTCTGTTGGAACAAAAACAAGCTCAACAGTACCATTTGCAGCATGTTCTCTAATAAAATGGTATCTTACATCAATGTGCTTAGTTCTAGAATGATTAAATGTATTAACAATAATAGATATTGCACTACTATTTTCACACATGATTGGAATCTTTTGTAACACTAGGCCATAATCCATTAGTTGATTCCTAATCCAAAGCACTTGAGCACAATAACTTTCAGCAGCTATATATTCCACCTCAGTTGTGGAAATCGACACAGATTGATGTTTCTTACTATTCCCTAATACAACTCTTTGACCTATGAATTGACAGCTTCCACTTGTACTTTTTTGTCTACCCTGGATCCAGCAAAATCTGCATTTATGTATCCAACAACTTCAAAACATGTTGTGCAAGACATGCATGTACATAACAAGACTAAGTCATCTTGACAGCCCTAAGGATGAGTTGTACGAGAATCTAATTGTATCATGTAATTGTATTACTTGAGTTTGTAAATATGCTAAGTAGATTAGACTGGAGGATTTTTCTATGAACAACCATCAAGCTAAGGAATAAAACTCTGAAAGAAGATCAATCCTGATCATGCCTCACAGAGAAGTATAGAAGCTTAGAGTTGAATAATGTTCTATGAAAAGTGTTCTAAGTCAGATATCGACAAGTCACAGATCAAGGAATATCGAGAAGTATGTCGAGTAGTCTAAAATGACTTGTAGAGAAGTCCCAAGAGACATCGACAAGTTAATTTGCATGTAGCGAACTGAAGATATCGACAAGTCAAAAATTCCATGTAGAAAATTGGAAATATCGATAAGTCAATTGCTCATGTAGAGAACTATAGATATCTACAAGTCAAATCCTCATGTAGAGAACTGGAGATATCTACAAGTCAAAAAGCTTATATAGAGAACTGGAGATATCGACAAGTCATTCTACCGGTAGAGAACTGGAGACCTTGACAAGTCAAAAGCCATGTTGAGAACTTGAGATATCGCTAAGTCATTTTACTTATCGATATGTGACATCTCTACACAACAAAAGAGATCTCTACAAAATACCTCATAATTCAGAATACAAATAACTTGAAGATCCAAGATTATCAGTCAACAAACAATTCTATCACTGAATTAGAAAGCCTACAAATGTAGCTTGAAGAATACAAGATCAAAGGCCAAGATAAACTGGACAAAGGAGGGTCACGGACCTGGGAGATTCTGCACATATATGCTAACACTAGAAATGGAAATAGACAAAGTAGCTTTAGAAAATGTGTTAGTCTATTTTAGTGCAAGTTATGTAAACCGTGCATGTTGATCTATAAAGTATGTCACAGGTCTTTTGTTTAGTTGTAACAAAAAAATCTAGAAAATTTTGTAATTCTCTCAAGAGGAGTACCTGAGTTCTTATTTTCAAGAACACAGATTTATAGCAAGAAAAATTTGATTTAATATAAACCAAGTGAGTTTTTGATAATCTTCCAATGTGTTTGCATTTAGTATTTTATTTCTACGAATTCATACAACTGTTTTGTTCCATAAGCCAAAAGTTAATTTAAAATTAAAAAACCACATTCACCCCCCATTTATGTTGCATTTCATACCTAACAAAACCAATTCCCTTAGGATACCACGATCCGAAGCTTGGTGTTCCCTTCAAATATCTGAAAATCCTCTTGACAGCCATTAAGTGTGATTCTTTAGGATTTGCTTGAAATCTAGCACATGGACATGTGGCAAACATGATTTCTGGTCTACTTGCAGTTAAATAAAGCAAAGATTCAATCATTCCCCTATATCTTGAGATGTCTACACTTTTTCCCTTCTTATCTTCATCCAATTTGATAGCTGTAGACATAGGGGTTGATGCAGGTGAGCAGTCCACCATTCCAAATTTCTTTAAAAGTTCTTTGACATACTTGATTTGACTGATAAAGATTCCATCTCTTCTTGGCTAACTTGAAGGCCAAGAAAGTAACTTTGTTCTCCCATCTTGCTCATCTCATATTCACTTTACATTAGTTTTGAGAATCTTTGACATAACTTTTCACTAGTAGAACCAAAGATGATATCATCCACATAGATTTGAACTAGGATGATATCATCACCATGTTACTTGTAGAATAGAGTCTTGTCAATTGTGCCTCTAGTGAATCCATGTTTGAGTAGAAATTCTGATAGAGTGTCATACCATGATTTTGGTGCTTACTTCAATCTATAGTGAGCCTTTAAAAGTTTGTAAACAAAATTTGAAAATTTTGGATCTTCAAATCCAGGTGGTTGTTACAAATAGACTTCTTCTTCTAATTCGCCATTAATGAATGCACTTTTCACATCCATTTGATACCCCTTGAAATTAGAATGTGCAGCAAATATAAGAAAAATTTGTATTACTTCAGGGCTTGCAAATGGAGCAAAAGTTTTATCATAATTAATTCCTTCTTCTTGTGACTAGCCTTTGGCAACTAATCTTGCTTTGTTTCTTGTCACAATGCCATTTTCATCCATTTTGTTCCTGGGCACCCATTTTGTTTCAATGATGCTTCTATTTCTTGGTGCAGGAACCAATTCTTAACTTTATTTCTTTTAAATTAATTTATCTCTTCTTGCGTAGCAGTTATCCAATCAAGGTCAAGTAGAGCTTTTTCAGTTTTCTTAGGCTCAATTTGAGACAAAAAGAATGCATGCAAGCATTCTTTTGAAGTGGCACTTCTAGTCCTTACTCCAGTATTAGGATCACCAATTAAAGTGTCTCTAGTGTGACTTCTATCCCATTTTATGGTGTGATGATTTTGGTGACTAGAATTGTCCTCATTTTCCTCATTGTTGGCACGACTTGCAGAACTATCATCTCCTTCTCCCCCTGAGTTTGTGCCACCAAATTCAGGTGTGCTTCTTTCTTGAGATGAATTCTCATTGTTAGAATTCATGTGTTCACTTGTTTATTCCTCCATTCTATTATTTGTATTGACTTCAGCTTCATCTTCAGAATCACTGTCAATGTTGAGGTTTTTAAACTTTAACATTTCATCAAGGCATTCCAAGCCTGGATACTTGTTATTATCAAAAGTCACATATGTGCTTTCCATTATTTTCTTTTGCTTTAGCACATAGACTCTGTAGGCAGTCCTTTTCAATGAATATCCAAGAAAAATAGCTTCAAATTCGTTTGAGTCAAATTTTCCAACATATTCAGAAGTGTCTTTTAACATAAAGCACTTGCTTCCAAACACATGAAGATGCTTAAAAGTAGGCTTTCTTTTTGATAAGATTGAGTAGGGTGACTTGCCAGTGTTTTTGTTTAGTAAAAATCTGTTCTGAGTGTAACATGTTGTGTTAACAGCTTCTTCCCAAAAATTGGTTGGCAGTTTGGCATCCTGTAACATTATCCTTGAAGCTTCAACTAGAGTTCTATTTTTCCTTTCAACCACACCATTTTATTGAGGTGTTCTTACAGCTGAGTACTCTTGAACAATGCTTTTATCTTTACAAAATTCACTTAGAACTGCATTCCTGAATTTTGTACCATTGTCACTCCTTAATCTTTTGACAAAACTTTGATCTTCAGCCTGCTTCTCAATTTTTTTTATGTATTCAATGATAATGTGTGGAGTTTTATCTTTTGAATGCATTAAATCCATCCAAATGTACTTTGAGTAGTCATCCACCATCACCAAAGCATACTTCTTTCTGGATATGGACATGACATTTACAGGTCCAAACAAATCCATATGGATAAGCTGTAGTGGAGCATTAATGAAATTCACATCTTTGATTTTGTTACTGGACCTCTTCATTTTGCCTTTTTGACAAACTTCATAAACTTTATTTTGAGAAAATTCTAAAGCTGACATATCTTTCACTAATTCTCTTTTCATCAGAGTATTGATTGCTTTGTAGTTTAAGTGAGAGAGCTTCTTGTGCCAGAGTTTGCTTTGTTCACTAGATGCCTTGGTGTAGAAGCAACATATTTTGTCCTTATTTTCTTAGTTCATGTCTGTAACAAACAGGCTTCCCTTCCTTACTCCTTTCAAAACAATTTCACCGGTTTTCTTGCTTGTGATTGAGCAATCTTCTTTGTCAAAAAAATTGACTGAAACTAAGACCTGCAACCAGTGCTACATCTTCAATGCCATTATTTCCATAAATTAACTTGTCATATCCCATTGTGAATCCCTTGTTTTTGTCTCCAAAGCTCACCAAAAGTCCATCCATCTCCTCAAACTATGATAATAGGGCTTTATCACATGTCATATGTTTAGAACATCAACTGTCAATGATCCACATGACTTTATTCTTCTTTCCCTACACACAATGAGGTTCAAGTGTGTTTAGTTATCCAAGTATGTTGGACACTTTTTCTTTTTGACAGAGTTAACAGAAGTAGAACTTGAACATTCAAAAGAAACAATATTCTTAGTTTGATCAGCATTTTCTTCTTTGATTTCAGATCTCAAGTTAACTTCTTTTAAATCCTTACTCAACTTATGACAACTGATCATAACTTTCATGTTGCATGGAATGCAATCAAACTTGTCACAGAAAGAGTAGGGGTCATTTGCTTATGCCTCATTGTATTTGCAAGCTCCATACTTTGGCTCACTAACAACCTTTTTACAAAGGCGAGTTAGATGATTTATTGAGCCACATATTTGACACTACTTTCTGGGAGCATCTGCAACATAGACATAATTGTTGTTTTTGTTGACACTTATCTTCCCATTTCTATTTTTTCTTCTTCTTTCCAGTGCTTTCATTCTTGATCTCATTTGTCGGTGTCTTGACAGTTGGACTAATTATAGGCTTCTTCTCACATTCAGTGTTGAGACTCACATTCAGTGTTGAGAGTCAATTTTGCATCCTTCATTTCTTTGTCTTCATCTGCAATTTCCTGCATGATGACAAGCTCCAGTTCACTAAAGTTCACCTGACAAGCTTTGAACAAGGATGCATTTACCTTTTTGAGCACCATAGGAACATCTTGATTCACACTTTCATTTCCCTTATCAACATCACTTTTCTTGTGAGAACCAAAAGCCTCATAGTCCAAGCCAATAGTTATGTTAACATATGGCTTCTTCTTCTCATGATACTAACCAACCAATTGAGATACATTTTTGAATGATTTAAGCTTCAGTTCATTCTTCTCAACTTTTTCTCTTAACATAACTTTTATTTCCTCTGCACACTTTAGCTTATTCTTGAGGTATTCATTTTCTTGTCTAACTGCTTATAGACAAACAAGCTGCAGTTCTAGTTCTTATTTTTCAATCTCAACTTTTTCATTTACTTTTGATAGCCTACTCACTTTCTCAGCAGTTGCCGCTATGTTTGTATGAATGTGGAACATTTCTATACTCATCTTTTCAAGAGTTTCCTTATATTGTGTAACATTTAAATACATGGTGGTTAGGATAGGTACCTCAGACTTAGATGCAGATGACTCTCCTTGCTCCAATGCCATGAGAGCATAGTTTCCATATTCTTCACCATCATCTTCATCATCTGTGTCATCCCAACTTTTACCTTCAGCAATATAGGCTTTTCCCTGTTATTTTCTCAGAAGTGCTTCATTCTTAACTTCAAGCTCCAAATAAGCCTTATCATTCCTCAGCTTCTTTGGCTTCCTGAAAAATGTGGCAAAGTGACCAATTTATTACAGCTATAGCATCTAATCTTTGATCTATCCACGGATCCTGACTTGTAGCCACCTTTGTCAGATGCATTTGTCTGAGTCTTTCCTTTTCAGTTATTCTTGTAGGATGTTTGGCCTTACCGTTGAAATATCTAGGCTTTTTGACTCTAATATTTGAAAGTTTTCTTGCTAGATAAGCCATAGGCTGGTCCATTTCATCCAACTCATCAAAAGTATAGTACTCATCATCTTTTAACTCCAACATAACTTATTTTTTAGGTTCCTAGTTATTCTGCTCAATAGCTTGAATAACTTGAGTCTGGGGTTCAATTTCATCTTCAGTTATATTCTTGTCATGTGCTATCAAGGCACTTGATACATCCACAACATGCCCTTGACTCACTTTTAATGACTTTTTTGCATCATTTTCGGCTCATAGGTTTTGAGAATACCATACAAAACCTCCATAGTTATTCTCACTAGATCACTTCCTTATCTTATAACAGAGATCTTTTGTTATAAATGGTCAGAAAGAGTGAGCAAGAATTTAAGGTTAACTTCTTCAGCTTCATAGTACTTGTCATGAAGCTGCAAGTCATTTATCAACTTGTTGAATCTCTCAAAGACCTCAGTATTGCCTTCTTTTGGTTTAGCCATGAAACCCTTATATTGTGAAACCCAAATCCTTCTCTGGTTAGATCTCACCTCTTCAGTTCCTTCACACAAGATCTTTATTTTTCCCAGATTTATTTAGCTGACTCACAGTTGATAATGTTTTTGTACATCACATTATCAAGAGACTCAATGAGTATGAGTTATAAACCACTATCAAGTGAAACCTTATCCTTCTCTGGTTTAGTGTAGGTAGATGGATCTTTAGGACCAAAGTGTGTAAGAATTACCATATCACCTTATGTTATTTCAGGCACCCTTATCATAGGAATAAAAGGTCCATGCTTAAGAATTTCAATATACATTACATTGGCCATCCTGATGAACATCATCATCTTCTTCTTCAATAAGGTGTAGTTTACTTTATCAAAGACAAGAATCTTGATACTGCTATTCTTCTGTGCACTCATACTTCCAATATATAATATGTTTACTTTTAAATTTTTCTCTGAGACCACTTGTTAGGTATGAACTGCAACACAGAGGAGGGTGAATGTGTTTTCTTGATTTGAAATTAACAGTGGTGGTTTTTGGCTTATGGAACAAAATAGTTGTATGAATTCGCAGTGATAAAATACTAGATGCAGACACACAAGCAGATTATCAAAAACTCAATTGATTTGTATTAAATCAAATTTGTCTTACTACAAATCTGTGTTCTTGAAAATAAGAACTCAGCTACTTCTTTTGAGAGAATTACAAGATTTTTCTAGATATGTTTGTTACTACTAAATAAAGGACCCGTGACATGCTTTATAGATCAACATGCACAATTTATATAACTTGCACTAAAATAGACTAACACATTTTCTAAAGCTGCTTTGTCTAATTCCATTTCTAGTGTTAGCATATTTATGTAGAATATATTAGGTATGTGACCCTCCTTTATCCAGTTCATCTTGGCCCTTGATCTTGTATTCTTCAAGCTGCATTTGTAGGCTTTCCAATTCAATGATAGAATTTTTTGTTGACTGATAATCTTGGAAGTTCAATCCGTATGTATTCTGAATTCTGAATTTATTTGACGAGATCTCTTTTGTTGGGTAGAGATGTCACATATCGATAAGTAAAATGACTTATCAATATCTCAGGTTCTCTACATAGGCTTTTGACTTGTCGAGGTCTCCAGTTCTCTAAAAGTAGATATGTAGAATGACTTGTCTATATATCCAGTTCTCTACATAAGCTTTTTGACTTGTCGATATCTTCAGTTCTTTACATGAGGATATGACTTGTCAATATCTCTAGTTCTCTACATGAGGAATTGACCTGTCAATATCTCTAGTTCTCTACATGGACATTTTGACTTGTCGATATCTTCATTTCTCTACATGCAGATTGACTTGTCAATGTCTCTTGGGACTTCTCTACAAGTCATTTTAGACTTCTTGACGTACTTCTCTACATTCCTTTATCTGTGACTTGTCGATATCTGACTTAGAATATTTTTTCTGGAATAACATTATTCAACTCCAAGCTTCTATACTTCTCTCTGAGGCATGATACGAATTGATCTTCTTTTAGAGTTTATTCCTTAGCTTGATGACTGTTCATAGAAAAATCCCCCATTGTAATCTACTTAGCATTTTTACAGACTCAAGAAATACAATTAAATTATCATACAACTTATTCTTAGGGTTGTTAAGATGACTTGGTCTTGTTATGTGTTGAGTGGCATTTATGACATTTTATTACGCTCCATAAAGCTTCAAACTGGTTTAAATGTACTCAAGTTGTTGGTATTTCAATGTATTTTCTAGTGTTTTTGCATTTCAGGCATTATTCTAAGAATCAGGTGAATTAGCATTCTTTCGGTGCTAATATGGTGTTAGGATGATGTCCGAAGAAAAAAGCTCCGGAAGCCAACTCGGTTGCAGCAGGAATTAAAGAAATTCAGAAGTTTTTTCAGAAGCACGGCGCGCCCGCGCTGGTATAGCGCGCGGCCGCGCCCATTTGTCAGAGAGCCAGCGCGCCCGCGCTGATGAAGCGCGCGGCCGCGTCGGGTCGGGATTCCAGAATCCTGATTCTAGTTGATTTATAATTAGAGGACTTTTATCTTGTATGGGCTACTATATATACTAAATAAATGATGTTTTCTAGAGAGACGGATATACCAGATCACAAGGAGAGCCGTAAGAAGACCATGTTAGCACGATTCAACGAAGACGAAGAAGATCTTGTTTTTACTTGTGAATCTTTGTTTTAAGTTGTAACTTGGATGCTAGTTTTTTTATTCGTGAACCTTACTCTTGTTCGTACTTGGTTTTATTATTTATTCGTTATAAAGGCTACGTTTATTATACCATACTTTCATCGGAACCCACGTTGATGATGAGTCCGATTATGGGCTAATCGTTATCGTGGGGTTCTAGCGGATTTATTTATGGATTTCTTAAGTTAATTTGTTTCGATACCTTAGTGTGTGGTGATTGTATAATAACCTAGTATTGGTTGTGCTTATTCATCTTATGAGCATCGCGAAATTATAAGATAGCGTGTAATCTTTAATGAAGCGACAATGAATTTAAGGATTTAGAACATGTCATGCTAGCACAGGTTCATGTGTTATTGTTATGCATGATTCGTAGGTAATTTAGCCATCTTACTTGCCCTATGTAATCATGATAGATAACTTGTGCTTTAAACCGTTTGTTGTCAAATTCTATAGACATATAGGGTCTCAATATAATTGGTGTCTATTCAGCTTCTATCTATTTTGTGGATGTCTGGTAGTATGATATTCATACAACAAAAGTTGGTGTTTATCAGTTTCGTGTTATCTGATTAGTGTCATCACCATTACATGTTAAGGTTAAGAACAAAAAGGTTATTGAATGAAGTATTTAATGAAGTTAGAATCCCATGTTTGTCATATATTAATTCAACCATTCTTATTCTCTTAGTTTTAATTATTAGTTTAATTCTTAGTTATAATCAAAACCCCAAATTGTTATAGTCTTAGCATTGGATAATAACCATATCATCGGTCAATAAGTGTATAAATTAATTAGTTAACTAAAGTCAGTCTCTGTGGGAACGAACTAGAAATAATTCTATATAACTTGCGAACGCGTATACTTGCGTGTATTATTAGCGCGTGTTTAGAGACTAACAAGTTTTTGGCGCCGCTGCCGGGGACTGCAGTGTTAATTTTTTGTTTATGTGTTTATCATCGGTGATCGTTAAAGTTCATTGACTCGGACATTATTACTTATATGTTTCCTTGTCTTATTTCAGGTACTCTAGTGAGCGTGTATGCATACGCGTTCACGGTCTCGTAAGAGAACTCTGGATAAAGCCGAGGAAGAAGTTGTAGTGGTTCGAAGGGAAGTTTTTGAAGAAGAGGAGAAAATCGAGGAACCAGTTTTAGTAGTGATGGGGGAGCAAGAAGAAATTCCTAAGGCTTTGATGGACTATTCTCAGCCTAAGATCAATGATATTCAGTCAAGCATCATCAGGACAGCCATCTCAGCTAACGCTTTTGAGATCAAATCAAGCACGATTCAGATGATACATAACCCAGTTCAGTTTGGAGGTTCTCCTACTGAAGACCCCAACATGTATATCAGGGATTTCATCGAGATCTGGGACACTTTCAAGTTCATTGGTGTGACTGAAGATGCTATCAAGCTGCGACTATTCCCATTTTCTCTGAGGGACAAAGCAAAGTGCTGGTTATATTCTCTACCACCAGGGTCTATCACCACATGGGAGGATCTTGCTCAAAAATTTCTCACTAAATTCTTCCCTATGGAGAAGACTGCTGCAATCAAGAATGCTCTTACTCAGTTTGCTCAGCAAACTGGTGAATCTCTGTGTGAGGCTTGGGATCGATATAAGGAGAAGCTAAGGAAGTGCTCACATCATGGCATGCTTGATTGGATGATTATAAACTATTTCTACAATGGATTGGGTGCTACTTCCAGATCCATGCTTAATGCATCATCAGGAGGAGCTTTGTGGGCTAAAAGCTACAATGAAGCTTATGAATTAATTGAACTGATGGCTTCTAATGAATACCGGAATCCTTCTCAGAGACCGACTCAGGGAAAAGTAGCAGGAATTTTGGAGTTGGATGCAGCAACTGCTATAGCTGCCCAACTTAAGGTTTTGACTATGAAGGTGGACACTTTGGCCAATTATGGAGTTAATCAAATCACTAGTGTCTGTGAGCTTTGTGTTGGTGCCCATGAGACTGATCAGTGCGCTATTTCTAGTGAATCAACTCAGTCCGTGAGCAACTTTCAGCGATCACAGCAACCTGTGCCAGCCACTTATCATCCCAACAACCGCAATCATCCTAATTTCAGCTGGAGCAACGCTCAGAATGCGGTTCAACAACCTTATTAGCAATACCCAACTAAGCTGTACAACCCCCTGGTTTTCAGCAACCGCAATATATACCAAGACAGCAACTTCAGCTGCAACAAGCTAATGAAAAATCTGAATTAGAGGAGTTGAAGCTTATGTGCAAGAGTCAAGCTATTTCTATCAAGACCTTGGAAAATCAAATTGGACAAATTGCCAATGCCTTGCTAAATCGTCAACCTGGTACATTACCTAGTGACACTGAAGTTCCAGGGAAGAGGGAAGCTAATGTCAGGTGAAGGCAATCACTTTGAGGTCTGGAAAGGTTGCGAATCCCGAACAAACTCAAGTTTTGAATGAAGAAGTTAGGGCTGAAGAAGAAGTAGAGCAACAGGAAGAAGAAGTGGAACCAAGGAAGACCACTGTTGAGCACACTCCTCCTGAGGGTAATACAGGGGAGAAACATATCTATCCTCCACCGCCTTTTCCTAAGCGGCTGCAGAAGAAAAAGTTGGCTAAGCAATTTGAGAAGTTTCTGGAGGTGTTCAAGAAACTTCATATCAACATACCTTTCGCTGAGGCTCTTGAGCAGATGCCTAGTTACGCAAAGCTTATGAAAGGTATTCTCTCTCGGAAAGTGATGCTTGATGATTTAGAGATTGTCGCTCTCACAGATGAATGCAGTGTTGTGTTGTAATAAAAGTTGCCTTCGAAGCTTAAAGATCTAGGAAACTTCATTATTCCATGCATTATTTGAAATGTGTCTTTTGACAGATGCTTATGTGACTTGGGAGCTAGCATCAATCTGGTACCTTTGTCAATCTTCAAGAAGTTGAATATTCCTGATCCAAAACCAACTTATATGACTTTGCAGTTGGCCGACCGTTCTATTACATATCCACGAGGTATTGTGGAGGATGTCTTGGTCAAGGTTGATAAACTCATCTTCCCTACTGATTTCGTAATTCTTGATTTCGAGGAGGATAAGAAGATTCCCATAATTTTGGGAAGACCTTTCTTGGCGACTGGTCGAACCTTGATAGATGTGCAGAAGGGTGAGCTTACAATGCGAGTGCTGGATCAAGATATAACTTTTAATATGTTCAATGCTATGAAATTTCCTACAGAAAATGAGGATTTCTTAAAAGTGGAGTTGGTCGATTTTGTAGTTACTTCAGAACTTGATCAATTGCTAAGGTCCGATGCCTTAAATAAAGCCTTATTGGGGAATTCAGATAGTGAAGATGACAAAGGTGATGAGCACTTGTAATATGTGAATGCTTCTCCCTGGAAGAGGAAGATTGATATGCCTTTTGAATCTCTTGGAATGGAGGAATTGAACAAAGCTTCCTAAACACCTCAAGCCATCTATTGAGGAAGCTCCTACTCTTGAGCTTAAGCCTTTACCCGAACATTTGAGGTATGCATTTTTAGGTGATGCATCTACCTTGCATGTTATTATTGCATCTGACCTTTTAAATAGTGACGAGGAGAAGCTTTTGAGGATTCTAAGAGAGTTCAAATCGGCAATTGGATGGACTATAGCAGATATTAAGGGAATCAGCCCTTCTTATTGCATGCATAAAATTCTGCTAGAAGAAGGTAGTAAGCCTACAGTTGAGCAGAAAAGAAGACTTAATCCGATCATGAAGGAAGTAGTGAAGAAGGAAATTCTTAAGTAGTTGGATGCAGGGATTATATATCCCATTTCTGACAGTTCTTGGGTGAGCCTAGTTCAGTGTGTACCAAAGAAGGGAGGTATCACAGTTGTTGCTAATGAGAAGAATAAGCTCATTCCTACTCGAACAGTCACGGGATGGAGAGTTTGTATGGATAGGAAGCTGAATAAGGCCACTAGGAAGGATCACTTCCCTCTTCCTTTTATTGACCAGATGCTTGATGGCTATTAGGGTTACAATCAGATTTGTATCATTCCAGAAGATCAGGAGAAGACTACCTTCACTTGTCCATTTGGTACTTTCGCCTTCAGACGAGTTTCTTTTGGTCTGTGTGGTGCACCAGCCACATTTTAGAGATGTATGATAGCCATCTTTTCAGATATGATTGGCTAGAATGTGGAGGTGTTCATGGATGACTTTTCTGTATTTGGGGATTCTTTTGACGAATGCTTGCAGAATCTTGGACATGTTCTCAAGAGGTGTGTTGAGACCAACTTGGTTCTCAATTGGGAGAAATGTCACTTTATAGTGTGATAGGGAATTATTCTTGGGCACAAGGTTTCTAGTAAGGGTCTTGAGGTGGACAAAGCTAAGGTGGGGGTCATTGAAAATCTTCCTCCATCAATTTCTATTAAGGGAATTCGCAGTTTTCTTGGTCATGCGGGTTTCCATAGGCATTTCATCAAGGACTTCTCTAAAATTTCGAAGCCATTGTACAGTTTGCTAGAGAAAGATGTCCCTTTCAAGTTTGATGACGAGTGTCTTGCCGCTTTTGAGATATTGAAGAAGAGTTTAATCTCGGCACCTGTCATAACTGCACCTGACTAGAATGAACCTTTTGAGATGATGTGCGATGCAAGTGACTATGCAGTTGGAGTAGTTCTTGGGCAAAGAAAGAATAACATATTTCATGTGGTCTACTACGCTAGTAAGACCTTGAATGGTGCTCAACTAAATTATACTACTACGGAGAAAGAACTCTTGGCTATTGTCTACGATTTTGAGAAATTTTGATCTTATCTACTCGGGACGAAGGTGACAGTTTTCACTGATCACGCTGCAATTCATTATCTCGTCTCGAAGAAGGACTCGAATCCAAGGTTGATTCGATGGGTTCTTTTACTTTAGGAGTTTAAATTAGAGATCAAGGACAGAAAAGGGACTGAAAATCAAGTCGCTGATCATCTTTCGAGTTTAGATAACTCTAATGCTACTTCACTGGACAAGACATTGATAAATGAGTCTTTTCCCGATGAGCAGTTGTTTGGAGTGCAAGAGGAAGAACCGTGGTTCGCAGACATTATGAACTACCTTTTGAGCAATGTCATGCCTCCCGACTTATCGTACGCTCAAAGGAAGAAGTTTCTATATGTGAGATGAGCCATTTCTTTTTCGCCAAGGAGCTAACCAAATCATCAGGAGATGTATTCCTTATAGCGGAACGGGGAAGATCTTGCGAGATTGCCATTCAACGGCTTATGGAGGACAATATGGTGGAGAAAAGACAGCGTCTCGTATTCTTCAATCAGGTTTCTTTTGTCCAACCTTGTTTAAAGATGCTCATCAGTTCATTTTGAAATGTGATCGATGTCAATGTGTGGGTAATATGTCCAAAAGGGATGAGATGCCTCTTAATGTGCTTCTCGAGGTCGAAGTCTTTGATGTTTGGGGAATTGACTTTATGGGGCCATTTGTCTCATCTTGTAACAATCAGTATATCTTGTTGGCGGTTGATTATGTGTCAAAATGGGTTGAAGTTAAGACGTTGCCAACGAACGATGCAAAAGTGGTGCTTAATTTTCTTCACAAGCAGATATTCACAAGGTTTGGAACTCCAAGAGTCATAATCAGTGATGAGGGGTCACATTTTTGCAACCGCAAGTTCACCGCTATGATGCAAAGGTATAATGTGATTCATCGCATTGCTACGGCTTATCATCCTCAGACGAATGGTCAAGCTGAGGTGTCTAACAGAGAGATCAAGCGCATTTTGGAGAAAGTTATGTGTCCATCGAGGAAATATTGGTCTTTGAAGCTTGATGAAGCTGTTTGGGCGTATCGAACAGCTTACAAGACTCCGTTGAGAATGTCACCGTTCCAGTTGGTTTATAGTAAGGGGTGTCATTTGCCGATAGAGCTAGAGCATAAAGCGTAATGGGATTTGAAGAAATTGAATCTGGATTTGGATGCAGCTGGTAAGAAGAGGATGTTTCAATTAAATGAGCTCGACGAGTTTCGACTTCAAGCTTATGAGAACAAAAAAATGTATAATGAGAAAGTCAAGAGGTGGCACGATCGGGGTCTAGTGCTCAAATCATTTATGTCGGGACAATAAGTTCTTTTGTTCAACTCTCGTCTCCATCTTTTTCCTGGAAAGTTGAAGTCTAGATGGTCAGGGTCGTTCATTGTCAAAACTGTGTTTCCACATGGAGCGGTGGAAATTTTTGAGAATGATTTGGGCCAAGCAATCAAGGTAAATGGTCAGAGGTTGAAGCATTACTATGGTGACACGGCAAACCGCGGGGTGGTTAGTGCCATTTTGTTGTCCGTTTGATCTCGAGTTTCTATGTCAAGCTAACAACGTAAAGCAAGCGCTTCTTGGGAGGCAACCCAAGTTTGTTGTACATTAGTTAGTAGAGGAAGCAAGAAGAAAAGAGAAAATAAAAAAAAATCAGAAAAACATAAAAATTTACGGCCAACTTCAGAAGCCAGGCGCGCCCGCGCTGATCTAGCGCGCCCGCGCTGATCTAGCGCGCGGCCACGCTAAAATTACAGAGACACGACGTGCCCGCGCTGATCTAGGGCGTGCCCGCGCTGATCTAGGGCGTGCCCGCGCTGATCTAGGGCGCGACCGCGCTGATTTGGCAGAAGTAGAGCGCGCCCGCGCTGTTCTAGTGGGCGGCCGCGCCGAGGTCCCGACTTAGAAAAATAAAAATAACAGTTTTGAAGAGGAAAAATGGGATTTTGGCTACAAAATCAATTCTTACCCGAATTTTACTCTCCCGCATCCCAAATTTCCCTCTCCAAATCAAAACCATTATTCCTACTATACCCATAATCAAATCCCACTTCTATTTTATATATAATTCTCTTTTCACCTCCTATAAATACACACACTTATACACAAACTTCTCCACCACTTTACAAATTCTCAAACACAAAAATCTCCCAAACACTTAGCTTTTATTCTCTCTTATTCAATCCCAATGGCACCCCAGAGACAAAGAACACAAGTAAGCAGCAGCACCACCGATTCTTCTAGTGCGGGTGGTGTGAGGCCGAGGTTTTCTACTCCCGATGCTGAAGCGGAGTATAAGAGGCTTCTCTCGAAGCCTATCATCAAGGAGAGAGGTTTTCTGCCATCGGGGAAGGATGGTAAGCTGTTGGAGATGATTCTGGAGATGGGCTGGGTTCCTTTTTGCAAGGCTCCTGCTGCTGTGCCCATGAGTGTTGTTCGCAAGTTCCATGCGAATGCGAAGGCTGAGAAGAATGGCTTCACGGTGGTGAGAGGGATGACTTCGGAGTATAGTGCTGATGCTATTAGGAGAGTGATTGCACCCCGCGAGAAAGCCCGGGAAGGACACTTGGAATGATAAGACTCCAGAGGACTTTGATCTGGATCTTATTTTTGCTATACTATTCATGCCTGATACACATTAAAAGATCAAGAGGGGCACTACTGAGTACTCTACATTTCCGGCTTCCAGCATGAACAGGTTTTCCCGTGCATGGAACGCATTTATTTGTGCTGACATCATGCCATCTTCGCATGTGCATGAGATTACTGTGGAGCGCGCACGACTATTGTAAGGCATTCTTCAGGGTGATTATGTGGATCTTGGGATGGTGATTTATCAGGGTATGAAGTTTTTAAGGGGGAGTACCACGGGGTCTATACCATATGCGTCCGTTATGACGAAATTGTGCGTGACAGTTGGTGTTCATTGGCCAGCACATGAGCAGTTGTAGATCCCGAGTGCTCCTATTGACAGCACTACTTTGACTATGATGTAAGAGTGGGATGGAGGAAAGCCTGATCTGAAGGGGCTTGGTTATACTTTTGACCATCTACCTGGTGGGAGGCCAGCTGTTGGGGCCACCTAGATGAGTAGCACTGCTTGGAGATCTCAGTTAGGAGAGGAGGCTGGTCCGTCGCAGTAGGCACATGAGGAGGTGGAAGGAGCTGATGTTGGAGCTGGTTTGAGCATGACGCAGTATAGGCGTCTGGCTAGGAGGATGGATGCGATGCATGACATCCACAGCAGGTTTGCACGTGATCTCACCCAGGCATTGGGGACAGCTTTTAGAGCCACCGGTGTTGACATCCAGTGGCCAGTATTTGGTGAGGATGCCATGTATCCACCTTCAGACAAGCCTGACACTCCACCCGTTGAGGGTGATGATCCTGATTCGGAGTAGGTATTGTTAGGAATATGTTGTGAACTTGATGATAAATTAAACAAAACACCTTAGTAGATTTAACTTAGTGAATTTTGTAGCACTCGACGGATAATCAAATATAGTCCCGATGGATGATTCAATATAGTCCCGACGGATGATTTAATATAGTCCCGACGGATGACAATTTGACATCCACCGGGTGAGTAGCTTATGTATCAAATAAGAATTATAGCACATTTCTGCAATCAACTTTGTGTAGATTATTTAGGAGTATATGAGTCATGTTGACTACTAGTGGATATGCAAAATAGGTTGATTAATCGTAAATACGAGATGTCTTGTAATTCTGTATAAGTGAAATGGATTCAAGTGACAAATAGCTACCCGACGGATGATCAATAAAGCTACCCGACAGATGATCAACAAAGCTACCCGACGGATGACAAATATGTACCCAACGGATGATCAAATTCAAATATCTGTTGACAGTGAAAACACATTCACATGCGTTGGGTGTTTGCAAAAGGAATGTGGCAGCTTGTTAAGCAGGAATTTGAGAACAAAGAAGCATTACCATTTCCATGTAATTGTGAAGATATTCAAAGATGCTGGAATAGAGTAGTGAAGCAGCATGGAGTTGGACTAGATAAGTTTTGTTTTTATTATCTTGTCTTATTGTCATGTAAACTTGGTGATATATAAACCAAATATAACTAGTAGAATATTCAACTAAGCAAACATATTTTAAAGAGAGATAGAAAAAGTTGTACTTGTCAAGAATTTCTCTGTAGTTTGTTTGTTCTACTTGTAAAGCAGTTGTGAGCCATTTTAAGCTACACATAGTTCTCAAACTGATATATATATCTCTGGTGGATACATTCAAATCCACCAGAAAGTTTTAAAAGCTTGTGTTCTTATTACTTTGTGTTTTGATTTATATAATTCTTTAATTCCACACTCTGCAAATCAAACATTTATATATATTCAGTTAGAACAGTTCTTTGAAATCTGGAAAAAGTAGCCAGAATTACATTCAACCCCCCTTCTGTAATTCTTGTTGTATTGTTAGGGAATAACAATTGGTATTAGAGCAAGCTCTTGAAGTACAAAGAGTGTAAAGATCACAATAAATAAAAAGATGAACAAGAAGGATGTTGGAGTCAATTTTCCATTTATGGACAAAGATTATTATCACCACTGGAAGGTGAAAATGCACCTACATCTTCTTTCCCAAGATGAGGCCTATGTGGATTGCATAGAGAGATGTCCTCATGTACCAATGAGAGCTACTACTGGCAATGAACCATATGTTCCCAAACCTAGGCATGAATGGTCAGATCCTGATATTGAGCAAGTCAGAAAAGATAAGAAGGCCATGAACATTTTGTTCAATAGAGTTGATGGTGATATATTTGATTACATCATTAACTATAAAAAAGCCAAAGAGGTTTGGGATATAATCCAGATTATTTGTGATGGTACCGAGCAAGTAAGAGAGAACAAGATGCAACTACTGATTCAGCAATATGAGCATTTCCACTGTAAAGAAGGTGAGTCTCTCACTGATAATTTTAGTAGATTTCAAAAGCTATTAAATGCTCTGAAGTTACATGGAAGAGTCTATCAAACAAAAGACTCTAACCTCAAGTTCCTTAAATCTCTTCCAAAAGAGTGGAAGCCAATGACAGTTTCATTGAGAAATTCTCAGGATTACAAGGAGTTCACCTTGGAGAGACTGTATGGCATCCTAAAAACTTATGAGCTTGAAATTGAGCAAGATGAGAGGACGGAGAAAGGAAGGGAGAAATGAGGGTCCATAGCACTGGTTTCTAAGTTAGATAAAGAGAAAGAGATGAAGGTAGAAGATGTTGAGTCTACATCAAAGGTCTGTGAAAGCAAGGGTAAAGGGCTGGTAGCTGAAAATGAAGATCAGTTGAGCCAAGATGACATGGATGATATTGATGAGCATTTAATATTCCTATCCAGAAGATTTGCCAAGCTCAAGTTCAAAAAGAATTTTGGAGCAGCCAAGCCAACTAGAAACATGGTGGATAAATCCAAATTTAAATGTTTCAAATGTGGCTTGGTAGGGCATTTTGCCAATGAGTGTAGAAAGTCAAATTCTAGCAAGAAGAAGTTTGAGCCTGTTGATTATAAACAGAAATATTTTGAGTTGCTCAAGCAAAAGGAAAGGGTTTTCATTACACAAGAAAATGACTGGGCAGCTGATGGATTGGATGAAGATGAAGAAACAAGCTATGTCAACCTAGCCCTGATGGCTAAGTCTGATGAAACAGAAATAAGTTCTTCAAGTAATCAGGTAATCACCACTAACCTAGCACATTTATCTAAAGATGAGTGTAATGATACAATCAATGACATGTTCACAAAATTATATCACTTGCGTGTTACACTTAAGTCCCTCGCTAAGGAAAATGCTAAAATTAAAGAAAATAATTTGTTTTTAAGTGAGAGGAATAATGTGCTAGAGTCTCAGTTTATTGAATTTGAAAAATTGAGAATTGAGTGTAAGATTTCTAAGGATGAATTAACTGAGTCCTTGAAGAAAGAAGAGATTTTAAAGAAGCAGCTTGAACGAGAACAAGAAGTAATTAAAGTATGGAAATCATCCAAAGATGTCCATGCTCAAATCACTAAAGTTCAAAGTATTGAGTCCTTTTGTGATGCAGCCTGGAAGAAGAGTAAAGAGAAGCTGGAATCCAATTTGGTTGAAGAATTGTTGACATATGTGGACTCAACGGATGATGAAAATCATCCGTCGGATAATCAAAAGGATTATCCGTCGAGTGACAAAGAGCCACATCCGTCGGCTGTAAGTAAACCTGTGAGCAAAGCTAAGCTAGCCAAGTTAAATGAGAAATATGGCTCAGTTTCTAAGAACTTTATTCCAGGAGAATCAAGTCAAGTCAGGAAGGAAAAGAAAGTTAATGTTGGTCATCTGTCCATCAAGCAATTAAATGACAAATTAGAAAAGATTGAGGTTAAAACATAAGCTAAAAAGAAAAATAATAGAAATGGGAAAGTAGGAATTAACAAACATAACAACTACACACCTGATAAATATGCTCCAAGAAAAATTTGTGTTAAGTGTGGAAGTGTTAATCATTGTATGTTAATTTTAAACTTGCCATGCCTACTCCTATGTCTGCACCCTCTTCTTTTCCCAACATGACTGCCATGCCTGCCATGCCTACCATGCCTATGAATGTTATGTTTGCTCAGAATATGAATGCATAATTTGCTAATATGCCATTTGCACCTAATCCTTATTATGTTGCATTTAGTCTGCCTCAAATGCCATTTAGCATGCCTTACTGGAATAACATGTTTACAAATAGCATGCCTTTTCATGTTAATCAAAATGTGCATGACAATTATGTTTTAATGACTGGTTTCAAAGATCCAACTCAGATGATTAAGGATGAATCAGAAATTCCCAAGTCAAATGAGATCAAACATAAGAAACCAAAGAAGAAAGCTAACAAGGCAGGACCTAAGGAAACTTGGGTACCAAAATTAACTTGATTTGATTTTGATGTGTGCAGGGAAACAGAAAGAATCTTTGGTATCTGGATAGTGGTTGCTCAAGGCACATGACTGGAGATTCTACCATGCTCACTGAATTCAAGGAAAGAGCTGGGCCAAGTATTATTTTTGGAGATGACAACAAGGGTTATACTGTGGGATATGGATTGATTTCAAAAGACAATGTTATCATTGAAGAGGTTGCCCTAGTGGATGGTCTCAAGCATAATTTGTTGAGTATCAGCCAGCTTTGTAATAAGGGCAACTCAGTAACCTTCAATTCAGAAGACTATGTTGTGACAAACAAAAAGAGCAACACAGTGGTTCTCACTGGAGTGAGAAGAGGGAATGTGTATCTAGGTGACTTCAACTCATCAAATGTAGAATCTGTGACTTGTCTTCTCAGTAAAGCAAGTCAAGATGAAAGTTGGCTAAGGCACAAGAAATTGTCCCATCTAAACTTCAAGACCATGAATGAACTTGTCAAGAAAGAACGAGTTAGAGGTATTCCTCTAGTGGAGTTTACTAAGGATAGATTGTGTGATTCCTGCCAAAAGGGAAAGCAGATCAAAGCATCATTCAAGAAGAAGCTTGATTCAATAATTGAAGAACCTTTGCAATTGCTACAAATGGATTTGTTTGGACCAGTCAATGTGTTGTTCATCTCAAGGAAAAGATTTTTCCTAGTAATTGTGGATGATTTCTCAAAGTTCTCTTGGACATATTTCCTAAAGTCTAAAGATGAATCTAGTGAAATCATCATCAGTCACATAAGGCAAGTCAACAATCATCCTGATTTTGAAGTAATAAGAATCAGGAGTGATAATGGAACTGAGTTCAAGAATTCTGTGATGAGATCATTTTGTGAAGAGAATGGGATTATGCATGAGTTTTCTGCAGCAAGGACTCATCAACAAAATGGAGTAGTAGAAAGGAAAAATAGATCTCTTATTGAAGCTGCAAGGACAATGCTTGAAGAATCAAAGTTACCAACATATTTTTGGGCTGAAGCTGTGAATACTGCCTGCTACACTCAGAATATCTCTTTGGTTGATCAAGAAAAGTGCATGACACCCTACCAATTGTTCAAGAATAGGAAGCCAACTCAAAATTTTCTTCATGTCTTTGGCTGCAAATATTATATCTTAAGGAATCAAACTGATCAACATGGGAAGTTTGATTCTAAAGCAGATGAAGGAATTTTTGTTGGATATGTTGTAGAAAAGGCATATAGAGTCTACAATCTAAGAACTAACATTGTTATGGAATCTGTATATGTTGTGTTTGATGACAAAAAGATTGAAGGACTGCAAGATGGAGATTTCCATGAGAGCCTCAAGTTTGATAATGTGGAGATGGTTAGTGATGGCAGTGATGATGAAAGTGATCAAGAAATAGTGAATAAGGATAATACAGAAAAGTCTACAAGTAATGAAGCACATAATTCAACATCTGTCGAGTTACAAAAATGCTTCATTTGTCGGGAGACAATCAGCTTCATCCGTCGGGACACAAAGTGCATCATCCGTCGGAACATTAAGAGAAGCTGAAAGTCAGAATAGATCACCTACCGAAAGTTCCCCTCTCTCAAATTAAAAATTCACAAACTCAGGGGGAGTTTCTCACAGTCAAAACTCGGTCACACATCAAGACAACAATGAGGCCTCTTCATCTAGAGCTAATCTACCTCAACAAAGAAAATGGACTAAAGATCACCCTTTTGAGCTCATCATTGGTGATGCATTTTCTAGAGTTCAAACAAGGAGAGCAACTCAAGAAGAATGTCTATATAGCAGCTTCATATCTAAGGAAGAATCAAAGAAGGTGGAAGAAGCTTTGTTGGATTCTGATTGGATTTTAGCTATGCAGGAGGAGCTAAACCAATTTAAAAGGAACAAGGTATGGCAGCTGGTACCCAAACCTAAATGAAAGAATCTAATTAACATCAAGTGGGTATTCAAAAACAAGATGGATGAAAATGGCATAGTGAACAAAGCTAGATTGGTTGCTAAGGGCTACTATCAACAAGAAAAAATAGATTTTGATGAAACCTTTGTTCCTGTTGCAAGACTTAAAGCCATCAGAATTTTCTTAGCCTATGTAGCTCATGTCAATTTCAAGGTCTATCAAATGGATGTCAAAAGTGCCTTTCTAAATGGAGATTTGGAGGAGGAAGTCTATGTCAGTCAACCTCCTGGTTTTGAAGATCCAAATTTTCCAGAATATGTCTACTATCTCTTGAAAGCACTTTATGGACTGAAGCAAGCACCTAGAGCCTGGTATGACACTTTATCAAAGTTTATTTTGGAAAATTACTTCACAAGAGGTACTGTTGATAAAACTTTATTCTTTAGAAATATTAATGGCTCTAGTATACTTGTTCAAATCTATGTAGATGATATTATATTTGGCTCTACAGATGAAAAACTTTGCAAAAAGTTTGCCAAATTGATGCAAAGTAAGTATGGAATGAGCATGACGGGAAAACTAACTTACTTTCTTGGTTTACAAGTTAAGCAAGTTAGTGATGGAATATTCATTAGTCAAACTAAGTATATTCATGATCTGTTAAAGAAGTTTGATCTAATGGATTGTACATCTGCAAAAACTCCCATGGCCACTGCAACTAAGCTTGAATTAAACAATACTGAAAATTCTGTGGATATTTCAAACTCTAGGGGCATGGTTGGCTCACTTCTGTACTTAACAGCTAGTAGGCCAGATATAATGTTTGTTACTTGTCTTTGTGCTAGATTTCAGGCTGATCCTAGAGAATCTCACTTAGTAGTTATTAAGAGAATTTTCAGATATCTCAAGGGAACACCAAAACTTGGCATTTGGTAACCTAGAGATTCTGGTTTTGATCTAACTGGTTATTCAGATGCAGATTATGCAGGTTTTAAAATAGACAGAAAAAGTACAACAGGAACCTGTCAATTTTTAGGGAACAAGCTTGTGTCCTGGTTCAGTAAAAAGTAAAATTCAGTTTCTACTTCTACAACTGAAGCTGAATATATTGTGCTGGAAGTTATTGTGCACAGATTTTGTGGATGAAAAACCAATTGTTGGACTATGGTCTACAAGTGGATAAAATTCCCATTTTCTGTGATAACACAAGTGCAATTGCCATCACTGAAAATCCAGTACAACACTCAAGAACAAAGCACATAGACATCAAGTACCACTTCATTAGGGAACATGTGATGAATGGTATTGTGAAACTTTATTTTGTTCCAAGTGAAAAGCAGCTTGCAGATATCTTTACCAAGCCACTTGATGAATCCACATTTTCAAGGTTGGTAGGTGAGTTAGGTATGCTTAATTATTCTTGAATTATTTTAGATATTTTTGCAAGTTAAAATGCAGCCAAAAACTTAATTGATTTTTCTGATTTTGATGAAATTTTGGCTAAGTCAAAATTTACATCCCGACAGATGCTCATTATCCATCGAGTTTGATCATCCGTCGGAATATTATTTGTTAATAAAAATCAATTACTTTTCTGGATTATTTTATAACCCGACGGATAATTGATTTATCCTCATCCATCGAATTGTCTCAATATTAGACGTTAATACTTTGAACGTTATCCATCGAGTATACTTACAGTTTGTAAGTATAACACGACGGATAAGTGACAGAATTTTTACAGTTTATTTATTTTTAAACGGCTATTTTGGGCTATTTTGTTTGGTTACTTTACTTCACTTTATTATTTTTGACAATTTATTTCTGAGATAGTATAAAAGCAGAATTTATTTTTATTCTACTCTTTTATCATTCTCAAATCAATTGCTCTAACTTCCTTTCTTCTCCAAAGCAAATATTCTCTCTGCAAATTTCTCATTCAATAACAATGGCACCAGTAGTCAAAATCATGTCTCAATCTGGATATATCTATGAAAAGAACAACTTTGTAGCTCTTGTCCACTGTCTGGAGACTTTCACAAGATGATGGACTTTGTGAAGAGCTGTAAACTCAGTTATGCTATGCTGGAATCACCCACAATCTACTGTGAAGTTGTGGAGGAGATATGGACAACTGCCGTGTACAACTAATCTGACAAAACCATAACTTTTGCACTTAAAGGTAAGCAGTTTTGCATCAATAGTGACATTATCAAAGCATGCTTTAGAATTCCAGATAACACTGCTATTGTTCCACACACAGATACTGATATAGTTAACATGCTAAATTCTATGGGTTATGCACTTTCTACTTCTAAGTTAAGTGAAATTAGGAGGCTAGGTCTTAGAAAGGAATGGAGTTAGCTGTGTGATGTGGTAACTAAAGTATCTGGTAAAATTAGCAATTTTGATTCTGTCAACATCTCCATGCTTAACATGCTTTATATATTAGTTACTGATAAGTACTTTAATCCCAGTGACTTGATCATATTTGACTTAGGTTATAAGTTAGGAGAACTTAATAAGAGAGGTAAAAGTGTCTATTATGCTAGATTCTTTATGATGCTTGCTAACCATCTTATTGAGAATATTATTGTTGAGATCCCAACCAACAAGCTAAATTGTTGGGTTCAAGAAAGGAGAGTCATTGCTGATCTCAACAGGGAAAGTCACCATAAAAAGGTGCCCCTCCTTTACTTTCCAATCATGGAGGGACCTCAGGTAAGTGAGGTAAGCACCACTGTCTCCACTCTTCCAACCTCACACATTTCTTTGCCTTCAAGTGTAGCTATGGCATCTGTGTAAATGATCCAACAGATGCCTACCCAAGCTACCAAAATAAAATCTTCAAAATCCAAAGCTAAGAAAGCCCCCTCTGATTTCTTTCAAAAGTAACCAGTTGCAAAAACTACTAAACACAAAGAGGGGAGTGTCAAGGAGAGTGAGCAAGGTGAGGGACAGGGTAAAAATCAAAGAAACCCTAAGGATAAGGCTGGTGAGATTAGTGTATCCAAACCTTGCCACACCACAGTTTCCCAACAAACTGTTGTTGTTAATAAGGAAATAAGCTCTTTTCTAGTTTCATCCTCCCAAAAGGATGTTACTATTGAAACAAGCTCCTAACCAGGAGCACAAGACAAGAGGGTTAGGGACACAAGTTCTGTGGTGCCCCAAAATCCGGGGTCGGGAATCTCGGAGGCCACGCCATCTAAACCACTATAAACCACATACCTCACACCACAATATATAAATACTCATACTTTACGACCCCACACTTATCACACACACACACTTACAGGTTATTGTCATGGAAATGAACCATTCGTTACTAGAGTAGATTAAACCGTAAAGTGATAATTATTACAACCCAAAAATAATTAAGTCTTACCGGGGAATAACCTTTAAGTAAGGCTAGTCCGTCGGCCAAATATAAGTATCTTATTTGTTACCTTACATAAGTCATACTTATAAATAAGCCGAACTAAAAACAACTAAAAACCCATCCAGCTTATTCGGACTACCTGCGGTACAGCACCAGACAATCTACAGAACAGCTGGCCATTTCCTACCCGTTTCCTGGCTGTGGTTCTCATGGTAGGCATCTTGATTCACTGTTGTGTTGTGTCATTTAAAAGAAAGCAAGAGTGAGCTATAATGCCAAGCATAATAATGTACTGTATGAAAATGATTGTATGATAAACTTACGTAAAACATCATATATGATAATTACGTTTTATTCGAAAATAGTTTCCCTTGGTGATACACACCTTTTACAAAAACAATCATTTAGTGGATTTTATTAACCTGCAAATACCTTAATAGTAAACCCAGCACCTAGGCTTGGGTTACGGTATTGCATCACAATTCCAATTGGAAGTATAGGACATTCGTTGGAGCCACCGCATACGATGATCAGTCGTACTGCGATAAAAGTAACCTTTTCTACTAGTAGAAGGACGACACCTTTGTATCCCGGTTATCACCCTTGCCGCATACGGGCTATGTGTCCTCATTTCGGGAATACACACACTTTGCGGGTTCTTAGGTACATGTTGTACCGTCTCCTATGGTACCAGTAGTCTATCCAATACACGAAGTACTTGGATCCTACCCCTCCCTTGTCCTTTAGGAGATCCTATCATATCCCGAGAACTCGAACCACATCGAAGTTCAGCGTTTTGCTTGTTGATAGGTATAGCTTTACTTCATATATATATACGTACTTCTGAAAGTTTTCGGAGGAAGTACTAAGGATGTGAGTTGACCGTTGTCAACAGATAATTAAATAAGGGGGAGTTTCTCTTTGAAACTAAATTCAAAATATAAAAATAAGTCGAGATAATATTATCCGACGATCTGAAATTATTCGAATGATTTTCCGAAAATCAGAAAGTATTTTAAATCAGGTTCTATGATTTTAAATCATAAGTAAACCCTTTACAAAATAATAATTAATTAAATGATAATCGATAAATAATTAAATCTCGAATGAGTTTACTATTTAAAAGAATATTTAAAATAATATTCCTCAACTAGTTTATGTCTACACAATGAATAATTTTTAATGTTTAATCAGGTTTGAAATAAGTAATCGTTGGAGTGTACTTCTCCCATAATAAAGGAATAGGTATAAGATATTTATTATTCGAACAATAAAATATAGTTGAAGGAATATGATCATTGGGAAATCGATTTAATAAAAGTTCGAGGTATT